>NC_092715.1:106872428-107472428 GCF_047496885.1 Scyliorhinus torazame | reverse complement strand
AATCACCAAAGGATCGATTTACAGTCTTTCGATTACCGAGACTAATACACCTTCTGGCTATGACTGCAGCTATCCAGCTCTGAAAAACGAAACTAAAACACACCATGCAGCAAACAGCCTAAAACGAAAGTAAAAAGCTGACAGACAGCCCAGCTTCACCCACACTCTGACATCACTGATAAACACCCATTTCTTAACGGTACATTTCTTAAACACCCATTTCTTAAAAGTACTCTCACATGACACCATTGTCAGTCACTTATGTTCTAAGTTCTACATGATAGTTATGCAGTCTTAATTGCTCTCTGATCTTATCAGACTTTAAAAAACTTTACTAAGGTTTAACATACTGATCAAATTTGGAATTCATATGAAGCTTGTTTCTTCTTGGAACTCATTTATAAAATTTACAGTGCAGAAGGAGGCCATTCAGCCCATCGAGTCTGCACCGGCTCTTGGAAAGAGCACCAACTTAAATCCACACTGCCACCCCATCCCCGTAACCCAGTAAACCCAGCTAACCTAAGGGCAATTTATCATGGCCAATCCACCGAACCTGCACATCTTTGGACTGTGGGAGGAAATCTGAGCACCCGGAGGAAACCCACGCAGACACGGGGAGAACATGCAGACTCCGCACAGACAGTGACCCAAGCCAGGAATCAAACCTGGGACCCTGGAGCTGTGAAGCAACTGTGCTAACCACTGTGCTACCATGCCGCGCATTCAGTTAAGTGTTATCTATCCATCTTGGGAGATAATAGACTGCACCCAGGGTGTAGTCACTTCTGACTGACCATTATATTTTGTGGTTGTCGAGGCCGTTTTGTGAGTGGCAGTCACTTTGCAGCTGGCACAAATGACTGGCATTGACCCCAGGGTGACTAATTTTTTTCCCCCTTTTGCCTGGCTCTCTTTTCTGCCAGCTGGTCATTTCTTATGACTTCTGGTTTTCTCACCTCCTTTCTGACTGCTTGTCTCCATCCACTTTGGTCAGTAGCAAAGACTTCCCGTGCATTGAACCTGATCCCGGTCAACCTGAGGTTTCATTTACAGACATCCCTGTTTTGCAGGCGTGAGTGACCTCTCATACTGACAGCAAGCTCATAATAGAGCATACCTTTAGGGATTTGACCATTGTCGTGAAGTTTCCAAAACAAGTATTAGAAAAGAAAGCATGGAAAGTGGCAGGAATCTAACTTCAGGTTCAGCAGATAAGGGGACAACTATGAGAAGGTCAACGCAGGACTCAGGGTGCTGTACCTAAATGTGCGCAGTATATGAAACAAGGTTAATGAGCTTGTAGTGCATGTTGAAATTGGTGGGTATGATATTGTGGGCATCACAGAGACGTGGCTGCAAGGGAATCAGGGTGCACTCAGACACCCAGGGTAATACTGTGGAGACACAGATTCTCATCCCACCATGGCAGGTGATGGAAATTGAATTCAATAAATATCTGGAATTAAAAGTCTAATGATGACCATGAAATCATTGTCGATTGTCATAAAACACCCAGCTGGTTCACTTATGTCCTTTGTGGAAGGAAATCTGCCCTCCTTACCTGGTCTGGCCCACATGTGACTCTAGATCCACAGCAACGTGGTTGACTCTTAAATGCCCTCTGAAATAGCCTTGCAAGCCACTCAGTTGTATCAAAGCGCTAAAAAGTCAATAGAAGTCATCAAAGTCATAAAAGTCATAGAATGCACAGTGTAGAAGGAGGCCATTTGGCCCATCAAGTCTGTACTGGCCCTTGGAAAGAGCACCCAACTTGAAACCATGCTTTCACCCTATCCCTGTAACCCAGTAACACCAGTTAATATTTTGACACAAAGGGGCAATTTATCATGGCCAATCCACCTAGCCTGCACATCTTTGGACAATGGGAGGAAACCGGAGCACCCGGAGGAAACCCACACAGACACGGGAAGAAAGTGCAAACTCCACAGTCACCTGAGGCCGGAATTGGAACACTGGAGCAGTGAGGCAGCAGTGCTAACCGTTGTACTAACCACTATGCTATCGGGCCTATGTGAGCAGGTTATTGCTTATTAAATGCTGTTCGCTAGCACTATTGATAACCCCTTCCATCACTTTACTGGAGATTGAGAATAGACTGACAGGACGGTAATTGGCTGGATTGGATTTGTCCTGTTTTTCTTTGTACAGGCCATACCTGGGTACTTTTCCACATTACTAGTAGATGCCAGTGTTGTAGCTGTACTGGAACAGCTTGGCTAGGAATATGGCAAGTTCTGGAGCATAAGTCTTGAGTACTATTGCAGGAATATTGTCAGGGCTTCTTGATAACACTTGGGGTGAATCGAATTGGATGACGACTGACATCTGTGAGGCTGGTGACCTCTGGAGGAGACCAAGATGGATCATCCACTTGGCACTTCTGGCTGAAGATTATTGAGAATGCTTCAGCCTTGTCTTTTGCATAGATGTTGTGGGTTCCTCCAGCATTGAGGATGGGATATATGTGGAGCCTCCTCCTCCAATGAATTGTTTTATTGTCCACCACCATTCACGACTGAATGTGGCAGGACTGCAGAGATTAGATAGGACCCGTTCGTTGTGAGATCGTTTAGCTCTGTCTGCCACTTACTGCTTATGATGTTTAGCATATAAGTAGTCCTGTGTTGTAGCTTCTCCAGTTTGACACCTCATTTTCCAGTATGCCTGGTGCTGCTCCTGGCATTCCCTCTGGCACTCTTCATTGAAGCAGGGTTGACCCCCTGGGTTGGTGGTAAAGGGGGATATGCCGGTTCATAAGGTTACAGATTGTGGCTGAGTACAATTCTGCTGCTGCTGGTCCACAGCACCTCATGGATGCCCAGTCTTGAGTTGCTAGATCTATTCTTAGTCTATCCCATTTAGCACGATCATAGTATCACAGAACACGATGGAGGATATCCACAATTTGAAGATGTAACTTCGCCTCCACAAGGACTTACGGTCACTCCCACTGATACTGTTATGGACATTTGCATCTGCGGCAGGCAAGTTGATGAGGATGAGGTCAAATAAGTTTCCCCCTCTTGTTGGTTCCCTCATCGCCTGTCGCAGACTCAGTCCAGCAAATATGTCCTTTAGGATTCGACCAGCTCGGTCTGCGGTGGTGCTACCGAACCACTCTTGGTGATGGACATTGAAGTCCCCCACTCAGAGTATATTCTGCACCCTTGCCACCCTCAGTGCTTCCTCCAAGTGGTTGTCAACATGGAGGAATACTGATTCATCAGCTGAGGGTTGACGTTTCGTGGTAGCCGGCAGGAGGTTTCCTTGCCCATATCTGACCTGAAGCTACGAGACCTCATGGGGTCCAGAGTCGATGCTGAAGACTCCCATGGCAACACCCTTCCGACTGTATACCACTGTTCTGCCGCCACCTCTGTTAAGGCTGTCCTCTGATGGCAGAGGACAAACCTAGGGATGGTGATAGTGGTGCCTGAGACGTTATCTGTAAGGTATGATTCTGTGAGTATGACTATGTCAGGCTGGTGCTTCACTAGTCTTTGAGACAGCTCTCCTAATTTTGGTGTTAGTAAGGAGGACTTTGCAGGGTCAACCGGGCTGGGTTTACCATTATTGTTTTCAGTGCCCAGGTTGAGGCCATGTTGTCCATCTGGTTTCTGTCCAGCACAGAGCACCCTTCCACCCCCCCCATTCCCCACCCAATCCCGCGGCATGCACGAAGAACTACCTCCACCCTCCCTTTTCTCTCCTTCCTGCGTTGCCCACCAAGCTCACACATTTTATAATGCAATCCATATATCCCCAACATGGGGAGGAGTAAAAGGTACAAAACTCTACATTTACATAATTAACTGAGTGGGTTGCAAAAACAAAACCCAACCAAGCGACCCCACGCGAAAATCCCCCTCCCTCCCTGACAACAACAGCTCCAATCTGTTACGCAGGTGAACCCAACCAAAATCCAAAGTCCTCAAACTTCCCCCAATCCATGGTCCCTCAAAAAGCTGTTCGCCTCCTCCAGTGAGTTGAAGTAATGCTCCTGTCCCCCATGTGTGGCCCACAGGCGAGCTGAGTACAGCACCCCACACTGCACCTTGTTCCTGTAATGGGCCGTCTTGACCCTGTTAAACCCGACCTGCCATTTGGCCAGTTCTTCTCTCAAGTCCTGGTAAATACGAACCATATGGCCTTCCCAGGTACACCCCCGCGTCTCCCTCGCCCACTTCAGAATCTTCTCCTTATCCAAGTACCGATGCAGCCTCACAATGGTCACTCTCGGCAGCTCTCCCGCTTTTGTCTCCCCTGCAGCGACCTGTGCACCCAATCCACTTGAGGAGGATGGTCAAAGATCCCCTCCCCCACCAACTGCTCAATATCTTGGCCATATACTTCGTGACCTGGGTTCCTTCGATCCCTTCAGGCTGCCCCACGATCCACAGATTCTGCCTCTTCGAACGATTCTCCAGGTCATATACCCCATTTTTGAACCCTCTACCATCAACAGCATTTCACCCCCAATGAAGCTAAATGATCCTCATGGTCAGCCATCGCCTCCTCTACCTTCTGGATTGACGCAATCTGTGCCTCCACCTTCTGTTCCACTGTCTCCAGGGCAGTCCGAATCAGCTCTGCCAACTTGGCCAAATCTTCTGAAGCTGCCTTCCTTTGATGCTTGTATTCCGTCCCCAGGAATGCCACTAATTTCTCTGTTGACCACAGGTCCCTCCGTCATCCATTCTCCTGCTGTGCCACGCAATTGAAAATGAAATGAAATGAAAATCGCTTATTGTCACAAGTAGGTTTCAAATGAAATTACTGTGAAAAGCCCCTAGTCACCACATTCCAGCGCCTGTTCGGGGAGGCTGTTACGGGAATTGAACCGTGCTGCTTGTCATGATATTCAAACACACACATCATGATAGACAGACCAACAGACAAATTAGCACACATAACACGACAGCCAATCACAGACAAGGACAGAGACAGTATAAGACAAGGAACACGACACCTGGTGGCCAGTCCATCTAGAGACCAGGACAAGGACAGGACCTGATTAACAACACACTCAGGGAGTCACCACGTGCAGAGTATCAAGACAAATCTGTAAATAGCAAGTTGGAATAAAACAGCGTTGTACCAATTGCAACCGTGTTGGTTCACCTGTACCTCAGAGCACCCAACACCACATGGTACCAAGTGAGTGGATCGATACCTGCCGGCAAATCTGCCATCCTGAGCCATGGACATCAACAACAAACCGCAGCAGTTGCAAGTCGCTGGGAACCTGGGCACCAACTGGAAGCTCTTCAAGCAGCGATTTGAACTGTACATGCGGGCCAACAAAAAACAGGGTGCCTCGGACGAAACAAAGATTGCCATGCTCCTCACTACCGCAGGTCAGCACGCCATCGATGTATACAACTCCTTGGTGTTCGCGGAAGGCGAGAACCAATCCAAATATGACATGGTCCTCCTCAAGCTCGACCAGCACTTCAACGTTGAGGTAAATGAAAGCTTTGAGAGGTATATCTTTCAGCAACGCCTGCAAGGTAAGGATGAGCTCTTTCAACCCTTTCTGACGCACCTCCGCATACTCGCGCAGTCCTGCGGTTACGGCAACACCTCAGAGTCCATGATCCGGGACCAGATCGTTTTAGGCATTGCCTCCAGTGGCCTACGCCAGCAGCTTCTTAAAATTAAAGGCCTGACCTTAACACCTGCGGTGGAAGCCTGTGTCCTCCATGAAAATGCGACCAGCCGCTTTGCCCAATTTCAGGCGACCGAATCGGCACGGAGGGAGTCCCTAGCGATCGAATCGGCAAGCCAGGCAGCCCACGAGGCCGAACGCATCCAGGCAATCGAGTACCTCCCGGCCTGCGGCCCGGACGAGGGTGGCCGTTTCGCACGCTTTTCGAGGTCTCCCGCGCTTGTGCGCGCCAAAACCAACAGCAACATCGAGGGACGCACTGCGCAGGTGCGCCCGATGCAAGACCGAACTGCGCATGCGCAGTGGCGTAACGAACGCCATGACGTCATGACGTGCGGCAACTGTGGAGCTGCACATTTAAAAGGGCAATGCCCTGCAAAAAACCGACAATGCCTACGCTGTGGCAAGATGGGCCACTACGCTGCATACTGTCGAGCGGTTCAACCGATGGATCCTACACATCTCCGACAACCTCGCAGACACGTGAGGACCGTTCAGCCCACACATCAGGACATCCAACCCAACGACACAGATGACCAAGATGCCTTCCGGGTTGCGGTCATTGATGTGAACCGCGTCAACACCATTAATCCGGCCGATGAATGGAGTGCCACCCTGACGGTCAACCGATCGCAGATCACTTTCCGCCTGGATACTGGCGCATCCGCCAACCTCATAGCGTATTCAGCATTCCATGCCATGAAGGTCAAACCACCTATCCAGCCATCCCGGTGCAAGATGGTCGACTACAACGGGAACGTTATCCCGGCCATGGGATCCTGCCAGCTCCAGGTGACACACAAAACGCACACGGCCACACTCTCGTTTGAAATAGTTGGCTCATTGAAGGATTCCTTGCTGGGCACACAGGCATGTAAGGCTCTCCACCTTGTACAGCGAATTCTGTCTCTCTCTCCAGACGACACATCTGACTTACCGGATGCTGAGTTCAACGCAAATCTACAATCGCTCCTCGCTCACAACCAGGAGGCATTTGAAGGCATGGGAACACTGCCATACACATACAAAATTCAGCTCAAACCGGACGCCATCCCGGTCGTTCACGCACGTCGCAGGGTTCCTGTGCCACTTAAAGACCGCCTCAAGCTGCAGCTGCAGGATCTCCAGGACCAAGGGGTCCTATCCAGGGTCACGGAGCCCACGCCATGGGTCAGCTCCATGGTGTGTGTCAAGAAGCCCTCTGGCGAGCTCCGCATCTGTATAGACCCTAAAGACCTAAATAATAACATTATGCGGGAACATTATCCCATACCTAAACGGGAGGAAATCACCAGTGAAATGGCCCAAGCCAAGATATTCACCAAACTGGATGCTTCTAAAGGATTTTGGCAGATCCAACTGGACCCGTCCAGCTGAAAGCTATGCACCTTTAACACCCCTTTCGGCAGATTCTGCTATAACCGGATGCCATTTAGCATCATCTCGGCATCCGAGGTCTTCCACAGAATCATGGAGCAGATGATGGAAGGCATCGAAGGGGTGCGCGTATATGTGGACGATGTCATCATCTGGTCCACCACACCGCAGGAGCACATACATCGTCTCCAATGCGTTTTTGCCCGCATACGGGAAAATGGCCTGCGCCTCAACCGAGCCAAGTGTGCTTTTGGCCAGACCGAATTGAAGTTCCTGGGGGACCACATCTCCCGGTCAGGGGTCCGTCTGGATGCAGACAAGGTGAGCGCAATCACAGCCATGCCGCGGCCGGCCGACAAGAAGGCTGTACGACGATTCCTGGGCATGGTCAACTTCCTCGGGAAATTCATTCCCAACCTTGCCTCCCACACAACGGCTCTGCGCCATCTCGTTAAAAAATCCACAGACTTCCAGTGGCAACACACACACCAACTGGAATGGGAGAAGCTCAAACACAAACTTGCCACGGCACCAGTGTTGGCGTTCTTCAACACGTCTCGTCCCACCAAAATCTCAACTGATGCCAGCCAATCTGGCATTGGAACAGTGCTCCTGCAGAGGGATGACACGCCGTCATGGATCCCGGTTGCCTATGCATCACGGGATATGACCCCCACAGAGCAGCGCTACGCGCAAATCGAAAAAGAATGCCTGGGCTTGCTAACTGGTTTGGACAAGTTCCACGATTATGTATATGGTCTTCCACGATTCACGGTCGAAACTGACCACCGCCCCCTGGTGAACATAATAAACAAGGACCCGAACGACATGACCCCTCGCCTCCAGCGCATCCTACTTAAACTCAGGAGGTATGATTTCCAACTGATCTACACTCCAGGGAAGGACCTCATCGTGGCGGATGCCCTATCCCGAGCAGTGAGTACACCACCAGATGCGGAGGGGTTCGTATGTCAAGTCAAGGCACAAGTGGCCTTGACAGCGGCAAATCTGCCGGCTAACGACTCCAGTCTGGCCCGCATGCGCAGAGAGACAGCGGCCGACCCCCTTTTACAGCGAGTGATGCGCCACATGACAGAAGGTTGGCTCAAAGGGCAGTGCCCGCAGTTCTATAATGTACGGGACGACCTAGCCACCATTGATGGGATCCTTCTGAAGCTAGACAGGATCATCATTCCGCACAGTATGCGCCAGCTGGTTCTCAATCAAATACACGAACGCCACTTGGGGGTCGAGAAGTGCAGACGGAGGGCCCGAGAGGCGGTATACTGACCGAGCATCAGTGACGATATTGCCAACATGATGCTCAACTGCACAACCTGCCAAAGGTTTCAGCCGGCGCAACCTCCTGAGACGCTTCTGCCCCATGAGCTGGTGACGTCCCCCTGGGCGAAGGTGGGTGTCGACCTATTTCACGCGCTTGGCATGGACTATGTTATCATCATCGACTACTTCTCCAATTACCCAGAAGTCATACGCCTACACGATCTGACGTCGTCTGCGGTCATCAGGGCCTGCAAGGACACCTTTGCTCGCCACGGCATTCCGATGACTGTCATGTCGGACAATGGGCCCTGTTTTGCCAGCCATGAATGGTCGTCCTTTGCCGCCTCATATGGCTTCACACACGTGACGTCCAGCCCTCTGCATCCCCAGTCCAATGGAAAGGCGGAGAAGGGCGTTCACATTGCCAAGCGGCTCCTCTGCAAGGCTGCTGCTGCCGGATCGGACTTTCACCTCACCCTGCTGGCCTATCGCTCGGCCCCGCTAGCCACGGGTCTCTCGCCAGCACAGCTGCTGATGGGTCGCACCCTCAGAACAACTGTGCCTTCCATCCTGGCACCAACAACAGACCATGCTACGGTACTGCATAAGATGCAACTGCAGCGTGATCGCCAGAAGAGTTTGTACGACACAAGGGCAACTGATCTTCCCCCCCTGGCCCCTGGAGACAAAGTCCGCATTCATCTACCAGATGGTGGCTGGTCAGCACCTGCCGAAGTTCTCCGATGCGTGGCTCCCCGCTCATTCCTAGTACGCATGCCGGATGAATCCGTGCGCAGGCGCAATCGCCGAGCCCTTCGCCTACTTCCACGCTCGCAACGGAACCGTACACAGACGCCGAGTCCTCCACTGGTTCCTGATAGTGACTTCGTGGAGCTGCCACAGACCATGCCCCTTCCATCGCCACCCGTGGCCAGGCTCGCACCTCAGCCGGTGGTTCTCGACCCACCCTTGAGGCGGTCAACCCGAATTCGTCGCACACCTACTAGACTGGACTTTATGAGACTGTTCACACGTCAAAGTTTAGCAACTATTGTATTGTAACATGTTACTGTTTTATCATTCCAAATCTCGTTTGACCGGACCACACTTCAAAGTTTTTTTCTTGCTTTGTTATGGTACAACCTCGTTAGCATGACACACCCGACATCGCCCCATGTATTTAGTTACGACACATGTACATGCTGTAAATATCACGCACACACACTTTTAGCTGCACTCAGGACACATTCATATTTATAACCACGTCGGCACATAATCTTGGAAAAAAGGGGGGATGTCTTGATATTCAAACACACACATCATGATAGACAGACCAACAGACAAATTAGCACACATAACACGACAGCCAATCACAGACAAGGACAGAGACAGTATAAGACAAGGAACACGACACCTGGTGGCCAGTCCATCTAGAGACCAGGACAAGGACAGGACCTGATTAACAACACACTCAGGGAGTCACCACGTGCAGAGTATCAAGACAAATCTGTAAATAGCAAGTTGGAATAAAACAGCGTTGTACCAATTGCAACCGTGTTGGTTCATCTGTACCTCAGAGCACCCAACACCACACTGCTGGCCTGCCTTGGTCTGCTTTCAAAGCCAGCAATTTAGCCCTGTGCAATTCCTCTTGGTCTGAATATTGCATCTTATTTGTTACAGCGCTTGTTTGGTAACTCTTCAACAATACCCACTGAAGGATGTAATCTTTAAGATTCTCAATTTTCTGCCTGCCAAAAGCCTTGAAATCGGGAAAAAAGGGCCAAATAATTCAACCTCAGGCAGGAGCCACTTTATGTGCGACCACGCACTTCATGGCCACCACCGGAAGTCTCAGATTTGGCAATGTTTAATGAGGCAGACTTGATTAGAGAACTTGAGATGAAGGAACCCTGAGGGGCCAGTGGCCACAATTTGATCGAATTCACCCTGCAGCTTGAGAGGGAGAAGCTGGAATAAGATGTAACGGTATTACAATTGAATAAAGGTAACTACAAAGGCATGAGGGAGGAGCTGGCCAGAGTTGATTGGATGGAAAGCCTAGCAGGGAAGGTGGAACAGTAGTTGCAGGGGTTTTTGGGGATCATTCAGGAGGCATAACAGAAATTCATCCCAAGGAGGAGGAAACATGCTAAGGGGAGGACGAAGCAACTGTGGCTGACAAGGGAAGTCAAGAACAGCATAAAAGCAAAATAAAAAGCATATAATGTGGCGAAGGTTAATGGGAAGCCAGAGGATTGGGCAGCCTTTAAAAGCAAGCAGAGGACAACTAAAAAAGCAATAAGGCAGGGATGGGAGGAGAAGATGAAATATGAGTGTTTGCTAGCTAGTAATATAAAAGAAGATTGCAAGTGTTTTTTTCAATATATAAAAGGCAAGAGAGAGGTAAGTATAAACATCATACCACTGGAAGATGAGGCTGGAGAAGTAGTAATAGGGAACAAAGAAACGGCAGACGAATTGAATAGTTACTTTGCATCAGTCTTCACAGTGGAAGGCACCAGTCGCATACCAGCACTTCAAGAGAGTCAGGGGGCAGAGGTGAGTACAGTCATCATCACTAAGGAGAACGTTCTGGGGAAACTGAAAGGTCTGAAGGTGGATAAGTTACCTGGACCGGATGGACTACACCCCAGGATTCTGAAAGAGATAGCTGAGGAGATTGTGGAGGCAATGGTGGTGACCTTTCAGGAATCACTGGAGTCAGGGAGGGTTCCAGAGGACTGGAAAATGGCTAATGTAACACTCCTGTTTGAAAGGGAGGGAGGCAGAAGACAGGAAGTGATAGCCCAGCTAGCCTGACTTTTGTCATTGGTAAGATTTTGGAGTCCATTATTAAGGATGAGATTGCAGAGTACTTGGAAGTGCATGGAAGGGTTGAGTCAGCACGGCTTCATCAAAGCGAGGTCATGCCTGAAGAATCTGTTAGAATTCTTTGAGGCGGTAAAGAGGAAGTTAGACAAAGGGGTGCCAGTGGACGTGATCCATTTGGATTGCCAGAAGGCCTTTGACAAAGTGCTGTACAGGAGGCTACCAAACAAGATGAAAGTCCATGGGGTGAGGGGAAAAGGAATTGGTATGAATAGAGGATTGGCTGACTGGCAGAAGGCAGAGAGTGGGGATAAAACAGCATTTTTCATCGGGCGGCGCGGTGGCACAGTGGTTAGCCCTGCTGCCTCACGGCGCTGAGGATCTGGGTTCGAATCCCGGCCCGGGTCACTGTCCATGTAGAGTTTGCACATTCTCCCCGTGTCTGCGTGGGTCTCACCCCCACAATCCAAAAAGATCTGCAGGATAGGTGGATTGGCCACACTAAATTGCCCCTTAATTGGAAAAAAAGAATTGGATACTCTAAATTTATTTTTTAAATGAGGTCTTGTTCAGGAGGCAGTGGTGACTTGTGATATTCCGCAGGGTCAGTGTTAGGACCACAACTATTCATGATACATTAATGATCTTGAAGAAGGAACTGAGGGCATTGTTGCAAAGTATTCAGATGATACAAAGATATGTAGAGGGACAGGTAGTTTTGAGAAAGCAGGGAGTTTGCAGAAAGATTTGGACATTCTTAGAAAATGGACAAAGAAGTGGCAGGTGGAATACCATATGGAAAAGTGTGAAGTTGTGCCCTTTGGTAGGAAGAATAGAGACATAGTCTATTGTCTTAATGAGGAAATCTGAAGCACAAAGGGACTTCGGAGTCCTAGTTCAGGATTCTCTTAAGGTTAACATGCAGGTTCACTTGGCAGTTACGAATGCAAATGCAATGTTAGCATTCATTTTGAGAGAGCTAGAATAGAAGAGCACTGGTATAAGTCTCTGGTCAGATCCCATTTAGAATATTGTGAGCATTTTGGACCCATATCTAAGAACGGATGTTCTGCCCTTGGAGGGGGGTCCAGTGGAGTTTCACAAGAATGATTCCGGGAATGAAAGGCTTGTCATATGAGGAGCGGAGGAGGAATCGGGGTCCATGTTCAATGGAATTTAGAAGGATAAGGGGGGATTTCATTGAAACTTGCAGAATACTGAGAGACCTAGAGAGATTGGATGTGGAGTAGATATTTCCACTAGCAGGATAGATTAGAACCCGAGGGTACAACCTTAGACTGAAGGAATGATCTTTTAAAACTGAGATGAGGGGGAGCTTTTTCAGCCAGAAGGCTGTGAATCTTTGGAATTCATTGCCACAGAAGGCTGTGGAGGCTAAGTCACTGAGTATCTTTAACACAGAGATAGATAGGTTCTTGATTAATAAGGGGATCGGGGTTATGCGGTGAAGGAGGAGAATGGGGATGAGAAACAGATCAGCCATGATTGAATAGCGGAGCAGACTGGGCCAATCGATCTGATGGTCTTATCATCCATTTCACTCACAGGACACAGCCATTTACAGTGCTGAGTATTTGTAATACTGTTTATGCCTGTAGGTGGCAATATGATAGAGGTTTTCAATGTGAATGGTGCCGCACCTTGTTTATCACTGATTATACACAACTTGCATCATCTACAATGTATGCAGAATAGACAGGTAAATGATCATTTTTACTGATTCATTTTCTTCTAATTTCAAAACTGTTTTTCTTAACCAACTAACCCTGAAGGCCAAGGACTATCTACATTTTCCTGATGCCAACTGAACAGCTTCAGATTGGAAAGCTGGCTGATAACCATGTGTTTCTAAAGCTTGTTCTTGATGCTTCTGCTGTTTTCACATACCAGGCAGGTGGGTTGAAGGGAAGGCACATTAGAGGGGTACCAATAAGCGGTATGCATGTGGCAAGCGGGCCGGTTTCTCTCCCCTCCTTGGTCTCGGGCCACATTTTGAATAGGCACCCCTATCCCAGTGGCCAGCTCCCCTTCCTCCCACAATGCAAATGTTGACCCCCCCCCCCCCTTGCTGACAAGGTGAGCACGCCAATCCCTCAACAAGAAGGGCCCCCCCCCTTGCTGACAAGGTGAGCACGCCAATCCCTCAACAAGAAGGGGCATCCTTCCACCCACCACGGCAATAATGGGTCACCCCCCACCACGCATGCATGCGGTAACATGACCCCCCGTCCCCCACCCCCCTGATCTGACCCTCTCAGCGCCTCCACCTTCAGTCTACACCTCCTCGTATTGCCAATGTTGCACTGCCCCTGAAACCATGGCACAGACACCCTAGCAGTGACACCGTAGTCTGGCATGATGGACTCCAAGGGGGCTCAAGGGGTCTGCCCATTGATCATATGCTCCTCTGTCGCTGTCAAGCTTCAGAGGGAGAGTTCCCCCAATGGTCCTGTGGGTTTGGTGGACTCAGGCTGTGGATAAGGGATTGACCCCAGAATCCTCTCTCCGGATTGGTGTCCAGCATCTGGTCTGCCCTTCCCAGCCCTGGACAACATAAAAATGACGTGGTATGATGATCTCAGGCATCCCTCTTTTCAAATTCTTCATCCTTGTATGACCTCTTTAAACTCTGAAATGGCCTTCTCACTCTGAACTGCTCTGCTTGACAGGTGCAGAGCACATCTTACAGTTCATTGAAGACTCTAGCCTAAAAGATGTTCTCTTTCCTCACACTTGCTTCCTCAGCCCAATGATTTTAAAACCGCTGCTTTTTGGAATGTCAGAGCCTTCCTAGACATCCTACAACATTTGAAAGGTTTAAAATCCTCAGAGATCCTTTGACATGGGAAGCATTCATTCAATTTCACAGAGTATTGCCATTAACTCGCCTTTGATTGAATGATTAATGGTTTAAGTACAACTGCCAGAAGTTTATTTATTTAACTTCCCCTTCACTCTTGAATGCATTTGAAGTACTCCCCCCCCCCCCCTATTGATTCTAACAGCAGTGTTTATAAATGTTCTAGTTAAGATTGACAGCTCCTGATCACACCAAAGCAGCTAAGTGGTTTAACTTCCTCTTTTCTAAGTGGTTAGGAGCTGTCAATCACAACAAGAATGTTTATAAACATTATAGTTGGAAACAATGGGGGGTACTTCAGAATAATTCAAGCATGAAGGGAAAGAAAAAGAAACAAACTGATACAGGAAACTTCGCCTAATCAGGAGTCCCGATCTTAGCGGCTGAGAATCTGATCAATATGTTACTTTTATCAAGTGAAACATCACCATGCAAGTCTAAATCACTATTCATTCCCTGAATTATTTCATGGTCTTGAATTCCTTGTTTCGACATAGAGTCTACTGAAAATGAAAATTCTCTCTGAGATTGTTATAAAACAGCTGGTCCCCATTTGATTTGATTAATTTTTCCATGGGGACTTAGTTTACTCCTCAGTCATATGTTATTCAGCAGATTCATCGTTTTCTAATGCAATCATGGAATTTGGGAAGCAACCACAAGGCCAACATTTATTGCCCTAGCCTAATTGCCCTTGAGAAGGTGGTGAGTCTCCCTCTGAACTGCTGCAATCCTTGTGGTGTAGCTGCAGTTCATACTTTTAGGTAGGTAGCACAAAGATTTTGACTGGGTGTTGCTGAAGGAATGGCAATATATTTCCAAATCAGGATGGTGTGTGGTTTGTAGGCAAATTAAAAAACTTATGAATTAGAATCAGGCCATTTGGTCCTTTGTGCCTGCTCCGTCTTTCAATAAGGTCTGATTGTGATCTGATCTGATTGTGGCCTCAACTCTTCATTCCACCTAACCCGGATAATCTTTGACTCCCTTGTTAGTCAAGAATTTATCTATCTCTGCCTTTAAAATATTCAACGACCCTGACTGTACTGTGCTCTGGAGAAGAGAGATCCAAAGACTTACCGCCCAATGAGAGAAAATAAAACATCTCATCTCGGCCATAAATGAGAGACCCCTTATTTTTAAACTGCGTCCCCTAGTAGCTGATGGGGTTCCCACATACCAGCTATACTTTTTTTTCTGGGTGCCATCGAGGAAGCCTCGGCAAGTTCATAGAATCATAGAATTTCTGCAATGCAGAAGGACATCATTTAGCCCATCGATACTGCACTGACGCTCTGAAAGAGCAACCTACCCAGGCCCACTCCCCTGCCCTATCCCCTTAACCACACCAAACCTGCACATCTTTGGACACTGATGGACAATTTAGCATGGCCAATCCACCTAACCTGCACATCTTTGAACTGTGGAAGGAAACCGGAGCACCTGGAGGGAACCCACACAGACATGGGGGGGGCGTGCAAACTCCACATGGCCAGTCACCCAAGGTCGGAATTGAACCAGGGTCCCTGGCGCTGTAAGGCAGCAATGCTAACCATTGTGCCACTATGCCGTTACAATGCAACTTGCAGATGAAATACATTATAGCCACAATGTGTCATTAGTGGTGGGAGTTTAAGGTGGCAGATGTGATACCAATTACGCAGACTGATTTATCCTAGGTGGTGTTAAGTTTCTTGAGGATTGGAGATACACTCATCCAGGAAAATTGACAGTACTCCATCACGCTCCTGACTTATTCCTTGTAGACGATGGTCAGGATTTGGGGAATCAGGAGGTGAGCTTTTTTAGCACATATTTTCCAGCCTATGACCTTCTCTTAAAGCCACAGTATTTATGTTGCTGGTCCAGATTACATTTCTGGTCAATGGTGACCCCCGGTTTGTTGATGGTGGATGTTTCTGTGATTGTAATTCTGTTGATTGCCATGGGGAAGTGGTTAGATTCTCTCGCATTGAGGATGGTCATTGCCTGCACTTGTGTGGCACTGAGTGTTGCTCAGGTCTTGCTGCATATTTGGGCACAGACTGTTTCATTCTCTGTGAAGTTGTGAATGGTTCTGAACACTGTGCAATCGTCAGGGAACACCTCCACATCTGACCATGAAATGAAATGAAAATGAAAATCGCTTATTGTCACAAGTAGGCTTCAAATGAAGTTACTGTGAAAAGCACCTAGTCGCCACATTCCGGCACCTGTTCGGGGAGGCTGTTACGGGAATTGAACCGTGCTGCTGGCCTGCCTTGTCTGCTTTCAAAGCCAGCAATTTAGCCCTGTGCTAAACAGCCCCTTGATAGACATCATATGAACCATATGATAGAGGGAACATTATTTATGAAGCAGTTGCAGATGGTTGGCATGGGAGACTGCCCTGAAGGACTCTTGCAGCGATATCCTAGACTGAGATGATTGATCTCCAACAACCATCTTCCTTTGTGCTAAGTATGCCTGTAACCAGTGGAGAGTTTTCCCCTCCTGATTCCCAACAACTTAAATTTTGCTGGGACTCCTTGATGCCACAAGCAATCAAATGCTGCCTTGATAACCTAATCTCTGGAATTCCATTTTTTTTTCACATTTGAACCAAGGTTGGAATGACACCTGGAGCTGAGTGGCCCTGGCAAAATCCAAGCATCAGTTACTAGAGAAGAAAGACTTGCACTTATAAAGTGCCTGGCATGACCACCTGAAAGTGTTTTACGGCCAATGAAGTACTTTTTAATTGTATCTACTGCTGTAATGGAAAGAGAGCAGATTATTCGTGAATATGTGTCACTTGATAGTACTGTTGAAGACACATTGCATCATTTTGCTGATGATTGAGAGGAGACTGATGGGGTGGTATTTGGCCAGATTGAATTTGATCTACTTTTTGAGGTTGGGAAATAACCTGGGCAATTTTGCACATTGTCAGGGGGATGCCAATATTTTAGCTGCACTGAAACTGCTTAACTAGAGGAGCGATTGGTTATGAAGTCTTAAGTACCATAATTAGGGTGTTGTTGGGACCCATCGGCTTTTCAGTTATTGGTGCACTCTGCACGATTTTGACATCAGGGGAATCAATTGAAGAGGTCTCCATGATGCTGGAGACCTCAAAAGAAAGTCAGAATTGATCATCTCAGCATTTCTGGCTGAAAATAGTTACAAATGCTTCAGCCTTGTCTTTTACACTGGTATGCTGGGCTCCCCCATCATTGAGGATGTTTGGACAGCTTCCTCCTCCTGGTTAGTTGTTTAATCTTCCATCATCATATGTGACTGGATGTGGCTGGATAGCACCGCTTTGCTCTGATCTAGTGGTTGTGGGATCATTTAGTTCTGTCTATTGCATGCTGCTTCCACTGTTTGCATGCATGTAGTCATGTGTTGTAGCTTCATCAGGTTGACAATTCATTTTAGTGCCTGACAGACCTTCCAGTGCTCGCCCCTGGACCATAGTTGACTCGCAGGTTTGATGGCCATGATAGTGTACGCCAAGCCATCTGGTGGAATACAATTCTGTTGCCACAGATGGCCCACAGTGCCTCATGGACACCCAGTTTTTAGCTGCTAGGTCTATGCTGACTTGATTGCCTTCAGCATGGTGGTCGTGCGACACCATATAATAGTGGATGTTCTCAGTGCAAAGATGAAACATTGTTTGCAGAAGGAAAGTGTGGTGGTCACTGTAAAATACTGGACAGATGCATCTGCCTGGTACATTAGAATGGTGAGGGTGAAGTTAATTATGGTTAATCCTTGTGTTGATTCACTCACCACCTGCAGGTTCTGGACTTGGCCAACTCAATCAGTAGTGATGTTACCAAGACACTCTTGGTGATATGTTGATATACCACATCCAGAGTACAATCTTTGTCCTTGCTACTCTCAGTACTTCTTCTGAGTGATTCCAACATGGAATCGGTACTGATTCATCATTTGATGGCTGTAAGTGGTAATCAGCAGCATGTTTCCTTGCCAACATTTGACTTGATTCATGGGAGCTTCCGCTCCCGCCAGCAGTGGGAATTGTAGCGAAGGGAGGGGGCACTTTATTTGGCGTGAGACAAATAATTAGTTTTCCGGTGACAGAAAAATATGTTGGAATTTTGTTCTGACTTTTTAGGCAGATTAAAGACAGGTCAAATTTCCTGACGAGCAATGTCAAGAACCCTATTTGCACACATTA
Organism: Scyliorhinus torazame; assembly: GCF_047496885.1. Classification (NCBI taxonomy): domain Eukaryota; kingdom Metazoa; phylum Chordata; class Chondrichthyes; order Carcharhiniformes; family Scyliorhinidae; genus Scyliorhinus; species Scyliorhinus torazame. The sequence continues at coordinate 107,454,173 of NC_092715.1, read as the reverse complement.
GCATACCATGAATGCTCATTAAAAGGCCAACTTGGTGGAATTGCGTTGCCCCTCCAAATTAAGTTCCATGTAGTGGGTAATTAGAACGATCAGTTTTCTAACTATACAGGGGACCTACCTATGGCCTTCAATTCATCCGCGACTTTGAGGTCAGTAGACGTTTCATCTTACTTTTATACGTTCATTCTTCCATATTGGGTGTCTGCAGTATAAACTGCACCATAGCTGGGCACATGACGAACGAAAGATGAAAAAACGCCAAGGGTATGCCTGAAACACTGTCCAGGGAATGAGGCCAGATTTTCAAGGACACGTTCAAGAGGCTATCCAGGGAATGAGGCCACGTTGTTCAGGATGTGTTCGAGAGCTCAGCATGTCATGCATGTCTTGGTCCTGGTCTTGGGTGGGGGGTGACCTGTTTTGGATAATGGTGGCCTTAAAGCGAATTATGTAAAGGTCATGGTCCATCATTTATTGTATTTGGTTTGAGGAGTCTGAGGCACAGTCACATTCAGGGGAGGCATTTGAATCTATTATAGTGGAAGGTCCAGTATCATGGCAGGAGCTAGTGGATGGTCTCATAGGGTTGGATAGGGTTGGGGGGGGGGGGGGGTGGGAGTGCAGTGGATGGTCACATGCGGTGGGGGCCAATGGATGGTCTCATCTTGGGGTCTCAAAATGTAAGGTCGCAGTTGACCTTGGGAATGCAAGGGATCAGATTAATGAGGGGCATGGGGACATCAACATTGAAGGGAATGGGGGAAGAACAGGAATGTCATATAAATAATGATGAGGTCAGATGTAATGGGGAGGGATTTTGTAACCTCTCCCTGCTTACGCACAGTGCCTTCCCACACATGCCAGGTATCATCAAAATCTGACCTACCATGCAGTCAGCTCGCATCATTTTTGTTCCTGCAGGATAAGCTTTCCCACACCCACCACGAGTGAGCGAAGATGGTCGGTGGAATGTCTAAGCTGAAGTTCCTGATTATTTTTGAGGCAGAGCCCTGGAACTCGCAGGTGAGCACAGGAACGGGCCTGTGTTGGGAGTAAGGTGGTCTTATGAGAGAATAGTGCGGAGCCACTACACGTTCATTCAGATGACCAAACCATTGCCCTGGATATGTATTAATACCATGTCCCTTTCCTTGCAGGGACATCACCTGATCAGCCTGGCCCATCCACCAGCAGGGTCCCACTGCCCATGCTTGACACAACCTTGGAGAAGATGTCTGAAGAGGACAGTAAAGAAACATTATGGTTATCACCCATACCATCCACCTGCTCAGAGACACACACCTCGGTAGTCGATCTTAACAGGCAGGCACCTGGTCACCATCTGGTGAGCACCACACTGCTTCTGATGCACATCAGGTGGAGGCAATAATGTGAAGGTCAGTTGGATCCCAGGACTCAGCTGTGCCCCAACCAGTTCTGTGCCTCTGGACATGTTCATCTCTCAGCTGCTTTAAATACACAAGCAAAGCTGGATGGAGCAGTCCCAAAGCTTTCTATCGCAGATGTTACCGGAAAAGCATGGCACTCAGGCCAACACTGCAAGGGTGGCGTCGGCAGTGGAAAGTCTGGGGCTTGAGGTCAGATCTATGGTGGGAGAACTCCGAAGCACGGCTCTTTTGCTGAGATCCATGGCTGATAGCGCTAACTCCTTGGTTCAGACAATGGTGGGCCCCCAGGACTGGCAGAGGTAGATGATGTTGAAGTTTCTGGAGCTCACTCCAGCTGTCCCTCCAGCCCATGTCATAACCCAGGGACCCACGAGCATCAGAGGGAGGGAGGAGGATCTGCTGGAGCAGATCCCAGGAACTTCCATCTAGGAGACCCTGGTAGTGCCCAGCCAATATGAATCCCTCCTTTCTGAGACCAGATGGTGTCGGACAGCTCCAGGAAGGACACACCAATCTGGTGGACACTTGGAACCTCAATGAGCCCTGCTTGGCTGGTGTGCCTTCCAGCCCCTGATCCTTCCCTGCGGCCTCCTGGTCTTGTTCTGCAGGTTCTTCACTTGGAGTCACTGCACATTGCTGCTGGAGCCTATGGTTCTCCAGCTTTGTGATAAGTGAGACAGCCAGCTCCACTGACTCCATCCCGATATCACTCGGAATCCTGTGCGGGATGAGAGAGATGGAGAGAGTCAGGTTGGTGTCACAGTTGCTGACCATCATCATCTCCCTGATTCATTGACCTTCCTGATCTGGAAGCAGACAGTTCCAGAGCATTGCCAGCAGCGATCGCACACTCGCAGCTCAGGTGCCCTCCCGTCTCCAGAACATGGCTGGCCCCGGCCTATGCCCTCGCCCACTTAGACTCACCTGCAGCCTTCTGCCTGGGTTCCCCCTACATTAAGCTCACTGCCACTGGGCATTCCGACAGGAGGGTAATGTGCTCCCTCAGCTTGACTATCCAAGGTCAACTGGGCGGTTATGGCTGGCTTGCGGAGGTGACTGGATCCTGACTGGCAGAGTCATGGCAGAGAAGTGACCACATTGCCCCTTGATCCGAGGCTTTGAGCCCTGAACCCTGAGTATTCATCCCATTCCTTGACTTTGACACTGGGGAGTTGACATTGCTAATGATTAGCCCTTGGTGGTAAATTAGTGTCACAGCATGAGTCTCAGGAATGCAAAAGGGCACAATTGCTTTCTGCTTCAGGGAGAGGCAGAGTTAATAGGCACCCTTCTTAGTCAGGCTGCATAATTCAAGGTCTCATTGCTGTCATGCCTCAGCACTTAAAGTCTCCTCAACCACTACTCCATACATTGAACCCCATCCTCCAGGACACCCCAAAGGACTCCTCTCAGACACAAACCCCCTCCCCTTCCCAGAAACCCCTGCGTACCAAGACCTGCCCAGTGGCCTCTGTCCCCTTGGGCATCCCGGTGCTCAGTGGAGGCACCTGGTTCACATTTATAAAAAAGCAGTAGTAATTTGCGTCAGTGCCGTCTCACACTTGGTGAGATTTGATGAGATCTGAAGATGCAACATTAAGTCCACTAATTAGAGCTGAATGGATTCAAGCTCATGTTAATCAGGTTCACGCCCTTCCTGGGAGTGAACTTGATCGTGTCATTGGGGAGTACCCAGGAAGATTGCATTCTGAAATCTTGCAGGCGCTAATCCTGTTTTTAGCCTCTCACGATATTTAGTGGCCATGATGGCATTTGCGTCTGCAGCTAATGGGTACGCTAAATTGAGCCCAATGTCCAGATGGAGGTATGGAGGACAGGCCATGGGCTTGACACTGGCCAGTTGCCTTGGAGATGGAGGGAAACCTAGTAAGGAAAGCTGAGTAGTCTTATGAAATCTATTCATTCACAAGCATTGAAAATAAAGGCTACAAGAAACCTTGACTTGGTTATTGCTCTCATACAAATGGAAAGAAGAGGAACCCATCACTGATGGACTCACCTCCCGGAGGAACAGTGGCCTGAGCGGCAAGAAGAAGAGGGCCCAGGATAGAATCTTACATAGAATCATATAAGAGGCCCTATGGCCCACCATGTCTGAGCTGGCATGAGTCTCTCCTCTACTTCCATTGGCACTTGGTCCATTGCCTTGTATGCTATGGCTTTTCAAATGCTCATGCAAATGCTTTTTAAATATTGTAAGAGTTTCCGCCTTTGCCATCCTTTCAGGCAGTGATTTCTAGATTCCCACTATCCTGTGGGTGAAAAGGGTTTTCCTTAAATTCCCTCTATATCTTCTGGCCCTTACCTTAAATCTATGTCTCCTGGTTATTGACCCCTCTATTAAGCAGAAAAGTTCCTTCCTATCTATCATATGTCCCTCATAACTTTGAACACATCAATAAGGTTCCAACCTCAGCTTTTCCTGTCCTAAGGAAAACAACACCATCCTATTCATAGCTGACATGCTCCAGCCTGCGGTGTTCTTTGTGATTCTGTTATCAGGATGGATGTTGTAGTGTTCACAAAGACTACAGAAGCTAAGTTCATAAACAAAGCTAACATTTATTTACACTACTTAAATTAAGCTTGCCCACTTACTCCTAAAGTAAACAATAATCTAATCTATAAACTATACTAGTCTCAACACTCTATCTAATATTGTACTGAACTCTCCATCACTGCTCTCTCTAGCTCTCCTCTCCAGTGCTCTTCTCCAGAGGCCTGTGAGTCACTGCTTTATATAGTCCTGCATCTCGCTCCATCTAGTGGTTAATTATGATATGACATTAACCCTTTGTCATCTGTACATTTCCTATAATGTCACACAGCCCAGGCAACATCCTGCTAAATCACCTCTGCACCGTCTCTCGTGTAATCACATTGTTCCTGTAGTGTGACGACCAGAACTGCACACAGTACCCTGGCTGTGGCCTATCGAGAGTTTCATTCTGCTCTATATAAGTTCCTTTATATTCTATGCCCCGGCTAATAAAGGCAGGTATCCCATATGCCTTCTTATCTGCGACCTCATCTGCCTGTCCTGCTGCCTCCAGGGATCTATGGACATGCACCCCAAGATACCTCTGGTCACTGAATCTCCAAGAGATCTCTTAGTGCCGAGCCCAGAAACTCATCACCTAATTCGGACAAAGTATGGAACTGATCTCCAGCAGTCCATTGAGTGTGAGAGAGCTTAGCTGTCACTGTCTCCACCAGCTGGATCCATGTCTGTGAGGTGAACATCGGATTGTGAACCCAATCTTGCTGTAGAACTAGAGCCCATTGACATGTGTGTACCTGCACCATTGGAGGGTGCAGGTGAATGTGGTGATTGTGCTTTCTCTGAGGATACTGAGGTTTCCTCTTCGGAGGTGGGCTGGGAGTTTGGGTTGGGGTTGAAGCTGTGTTGTCTCCTGGCTGATGTCCTCCCCTGGTTCTTGCTGGTACTTGGAATAGGTAAAAGAGCCATTTAGTGATTGACTAAGCAGGTTCATTTGTTAAAAATCACTCACAGTCAATTCCTGCATATTACAGATGGAGACTGGGTGCATCCTCACTAGGTTGTTAGGAGAGGCCAATCTTGCCTTCCCCCATAGGCATGGTCTAGCTATTCTTCCAGCTCTACGACGTGTGCCTCATATTTACTGAGGGAGTGAAGTTCTAGAGTACCACCTCCTGTCTTGGCCCACTCTTATTTGATTTGCACTATCCTGCAGAAAGACAAAGTATTGATTGTGAGGTAATTAATTGATGAGCAGTTCACAAGCTTGCATGCATTTGTTGCTGCTGAGCCCTTCTCAGTAAGTGATTAAAAAGCTGTTTGGACAGGAACTAATATGAGATGCAGGTCTTAAAGTGGCTGGTACTCATTTAGCGCTGATGTCACAGAATCACATAAAAATACTTTGCAGAAAAGGCCCTTTCGCCCATCGAGTCTGCACTCCCACATGAAATGCACCTGATCTGCCAATACTAATCCCATTTGCCAGCACTTGGCCCATAGCCTTGAATGTTAAGACGTGCCAAGTGCTCATCCAGGTAATTTTTAAAGGATATGAGGTAACCGGCCTCTACCATCCTCCCAGGCAGTGGGTTCCAGATCATCACCACCCTCTGGGTAAAAATGTTTTTCCTCAAATCCCCCCTGAACTTCCCCCCCCCCCCCTCACCTTGAACTTGTGTCCCCTCGTAACCGATCCTTGAACTAAGGGGAACAGCTGTTCCCTATCTACCCTGGTGCATCTCCTGGTAATGTGTCACATCCCCTGTGCACTTTAACCCTTTGACTGACTGATGCCCTTATGGGAGTGTGAGTTTTCAGTGGATAGATGGTGCACTTAATTTGGTGGAATGAGGGGCAGCATGGTGGTGCAGTGGTTAGCACTGCTGCCTCACGGCGCCGAAGTCCCAGGTTCGATCCCAGCTCTGGGTCACTGTCTGTGTGCAGTTTGCACATTCTCCCCGTGTTTGTGTGGGTTTCGCCCCCACAACCCAAAGATATGCAGGGTAGGTGGATTGGTCACACTAAATTGCCCCTTAAACCACTATGGCACCATCTCCCCATTGGCTTCCCAATTCTTACCCAGAATTGAAGGATGTAGGATTACAAAACATAGTTATATTTCCTTTTTTGAAGAGAATTTTGATGAACAGAAAATTAAGAAGTACCTGAAGATAGAGGAGCTGAAGCTGGAGATGTTTTTGTGTTATTTTAATATGAAAACAACAGTGGAATCTGTGAATGTGTGGAGTTTTGGGAATTAAGAATTGTCATAGAGTCATTGTGGTACATTCGGCCTATTCAGTCCACATGGGCTCTCTGTAAGGCAACTAATTCAGTCCCACTTCATCTGTAGCCCTGTAAATTTATTTCTGATAAGTACCGATCCAATTTCCTTTTATAATCAATGATCCACTCTTCTTCCACCAGCATCGGAGGCAATAGTTCCAGGTCATCACCACTCGCTGCATAAAAAGTTTCTTCACATTCCCTTTGTACCACTTGCCCGAAACCTTAAATCTGTGTCCCCAATTAACCTTGTACCATCAGCTACTGGGAACTGTTCTTCACCTTATCCAAGCACATATTCTTGTACACCTCTAACAAATCTGCTCTCAATCTCCTTCTCTCCAATGAGAATAACCTGAGCTTCTCCAACCTTGTACTCAATGCCTTTGGTTATGAAATCTACAATCCCAAATGCTTTGAAAACACCCCTCTCAATAGATCTTGTTATCTTCAAAGATCTATGCGAACAGCCCTCAGGACCTCTGCCCCCGTATACTCTTTAGAACCGTGCCATTTAGTTTGTGTTGCCTCTCCCTATCACTTATTCCAAAATGCACCACCAGATACCTCTCTTTAAAATTCCATCTGCCACTTGTCTGCCCATTCTGCTTTCCTGTCTATGTCCCATTGCATATCATCCTCACGTTATGGCACAGTGGTCATAACTTACAAAACTGGCACATTTTAAGGCAGATGTCATTTCATATCATTACAACAGAACAATCGGAAACATTGACAGAAGGTGGAACTTCAAGATCATGTGCATTTGCTCGACTCAGTTAGAGAATAGTAAACTGATCGGCACTAGCATGTTAGATTTTAATGAATGTATAAAACTGGTGTCGATTGGGAGGGGGTAATTAATTTATGGCTCTCCTTTGATAAGACAAGAGTTAACAATAAGAATGCCTTCCCTCATGAACAATAACTTTTCAGGGGTAAATTAAATACCTGTAGAGTTTATTTAGCCGACTGAAATATTTTGAAATTCAAAATTGTGTCACATCTTTGAGGGACGAAACTATACACCAAATTTCAGGAAGAATTTAAGATTCCTAAATGTTGATTATAAAATGTTGGCAAATATGTTGTTTTGCTTCAATTTTCTGCAAATTGTGATCTAACAGCTAATCCATTTAGAACAGATGTGCAGCGTAGCCAGCTGCTCGACAGAAGAAAAATTGACTGTTTTGAGACCCGTCTTCAAATTTGGTGATGAAAGAGAATTCCTCTGTGTGTAATTAACTGTGATAAAGAAAAGCCATATGGCAAGGTGAGCCTGAAGTGGATGCTCAAAGTTTTTCAAAAAGCTGAATATTAGCGATCAGTTCGAGTGTGATAAAGGACCTCAAATCTGAAATGTGGTTCTTTCACCACATATGCTGTCAGGCCTGCTGAGTATTTCCGGAATTTTCTGTTTATATTCATGTCAGTTCACAGGAATCTTTCCAAACAGTTCTCAGTTTAGTCAAGACATTGTCAAAGGTTTCCTCAGTCTCCATTGTGCATTGTGTATTTAGAGCCTTTTATCCAGATTCTTCTGAGGAACAAGAATGATGGGGATCATTTTGACTTTGAGTGATAGGGTAAAACCAATGTTATCGATTCAGTCACTTGTTGTGCATCTCTTCCAATTTTTATTTCTATTGACATCCCTGAAAATTAAAATCGGATGAGATGTATTATGTACGGCTGACTTGATAGCAGCCATTTTACATGAAATTGCAAAGCCAAAATTCTGTGTAATGAAACCAAATGGGAAAGAATAATATTGGAATATTGGAAAGCCTAGCTGTGCATTGATGATGTTTTAATGCCAGAGAAATCTTGTCAATTTACAGAACAACAAAGGCAACTTGATTGTGAGGGGAATTTTCTTCTGCTAAAATCATCATGGGTAAGAATGAAGGCGTAATGTTGATGAGTCTGAGGTAAACAGCGGACAAAATTCTCCATTTGGACCTGGCAGGGCAAGGGGGTACGCGCTATGCTAACATGTTGGCCTTTCACCCCCTGCAGACAATGGATATTGGAATTCAACCAGCAATGTTGGCCTTCCTGCTGGTCGCTACAGCCCTGGAGGACACCCTGCAGCTGTACGAGCGGGCACTGCTCGAGGCGGAGGAGGAAGCTGCAGCAGCGGAGCTGGCAGCAGCGGAGCGGGAAGCAGAGGGATAGATGGCAGCCTTTCAGGATGCCCAGAGTGAGCTGCCCGGCAGGCCGAGGAGGAGGTGTAAAGGATCATAGAATTTACAGTGCAGAAGGAGGCCATTCGGCCCATCGAGTCTGCACCGGCTCTTGGAAAGAGCACCCTACCCAAGGTCAACACCGCCACCCTACCCCATAACCCAGTAACCCCACCCAACACTAAAGGCAATTTTGGACATTAAGAGCAATTTATCATGGCCAATCCACCTAACCCGCACATCTTTGGACTGTGGGAGGAAACCGGAGCACCCGGAGGAAACCCACGCACACACGGGGAGGATGTGCAGACTCCGCACAGACAGTGACCCAAGCCAGAATCGAACCTGGGACCCTGGAGCTGTGAAGCAATTGTGCTATCCACAATGCTACCGTGCTGCCCTGCATGAGGCCTCATGTGTACCGGCACCACCTATCATTGGAGGACCAAGCATGCCGTCAAAGACTCAGGCTGAGTAGGAGACAGTGCGACATGTCTACCAGATGATGGCACACCTGGCACCGCGGGGATATGAGGGAGGACACCCGCTCCTGGTGGCCATCAAGGTGACGGTCACCCTGAACGTTTACACCACGGGGTCCTTCCAGGCACTGAATGGGGAACTGTCCGGGATCTCACAGACCTCGGTGCACAGGTGCATCCGCGACGTGACTGAGGCCTTATACACATTCACCAATTTGGAATAAGCCCACCAGGATGCCCGGGCAGCAGGGTTCGCTGTCATCGCCGGGATGCCCCGGATCCAGGCGGTAATTGACGGGATGCATGTCCCCCTATGGGCACCTGCAGATGACAGGCGGCTCTACACAAACTGAAAGGAGTTTCACTCGATGAATGTGCAGCTGATATGTGACCATCAGCTGCGCATCATACATGTCTGCACCCGATACCCGGGCACACTCGACGATTCCTGACATGTTCGAGACCCACCCCCCACACACACACTGGGGGGTTGCCTCCTGGGCGACAGGGATTGTCCACTGCGATCGTGGCTGATGGCGCCTATCCGGAGGCCCCAAGCAATGAGCTTTCGTGCTCCGCATAGTTTGACAATGTCTGACTCCTGCCCACGGTAGCATTTTCCACCGTCCACCTGGGTGTCCCTGCAAGCGAGTTGGCCATTACATTACACGGTCCCATCAAATCCCTGGGGTGATGGTGGTGGGGACAGTCAGGGGAGGGGGCGTGGGGTTAGGGTTAGGGGCTGTGGAGCCCAGGTTACCCACCGGGTCCGCCCGTTCCTCCACCTCCCCGGCGTCCGCCCATTCCCGCCCCCCCCCAACTCAGACCATCCCACTCCTCACACGTATCGGACAGTCGGATAGAGCACTTAGACAGGTTGTAACAGTGTGAACAGGTGTTTAATGTGAACGAATATATACAGATCTGTGCCCTAGCCCCTATAACTAAACCCGGCCCTGCACCCGTGCCAACTTAACTGGTGTCTAACTTTTTGGCCTTTTGGGCCCTAACGCTACGCATTGGAGTACAGCAGGAATGGAGGTGGCCTGCTGAGATTCCCACCCTGCGACCTGGGTCGCCATTGGTGGGTGTCTTCTGGGGCGAACATGTCTGGATGGGCCAGCCTGCTGCTTGGGTGTCCCGAATAGCGTGGTGCTGCCCGCTCTGCCCGCTTCCTAACAGATGCGGCAGGGAGAGGGGGGGGGGGGGGGGGGGAGTGTCCGAGGTACAGCTGTGTTCTGGTACCTCGCCTGCGGGAGTCACTGGAACGGGCCCCATCCCCTCCTCTTCCCTCGGGGTGCCCGAGCTACTCCATGGGAAGTGGGTGCAAGCAGAATTATGCCCAGAGTCCCCCAACCATCTGCCGCTGCTAATCCTGGAGGGCCTCTCTGGTCTCCATCCAGGGTCCACACACTCGCAGCCATGGAGCACAGCGAGTGGTTCATCTCCGTCTGGGACTGTGCTACATCACTCATTGACTGTGCCACTACCTTCTGGATTTGTGTCACATCAGCCAGGGCTGGGATTCTTCCCTCTGTATCCCGTCGATCATCCCCTGGACATCTCAACGATGCGGGCGAACATCACTGCCCGAGCAGCCTGGTGGGCTCCATCGACATTGAAGTGGATGAATTAAGCCGCCTGGGCATATAGATCCTCCGTGACGTGGAAGCACCTGTGTACCGAGTTCTATGAGATCCCAGACAGGTCCTCACTCTGGAAGGACACCGTCGCGTAAAAGTTCAGGGCGACCGTCAACTTGACGACCACCGGGAGCGAGTGTCTTCCCTGACACCCCGCGGTGCCCATATGGCCGGTGTCACTCTGCAGATCTAGGAGCCAAGGTGGGTGGTGAGTGGGTGCACAGCAGGATGACCGCCGTAATGGCGGTCCATGCCTGGATAACACCCCAGTCCCACTTGGCCAGATTGCCCCATTCCCCCCCCACCCAGCCAGCCCGGCCAGTGTCCAACCCAGTTGCCTGCAGTCGCTCCTCTCCAAGTCCTACCTCTCTCTCTCCCTCACCAGCCACCATGCCAGTTTCACGATTTTTAAAAGCACAAGTGAATTACGCCGTTGGGAACTCGACGCACTGGAGGAGGAGAATCACAGAGGCTCCGGAGAATACCAGGATGGGCCCGCTAATGATATGCAAAGTGTTTACTGTACCTGCATTCCGGAACGCATTGGCACCGCTGTCTAGGTAACGGACAATCGCGATTTGGCGTCAAATCGGCGCCAGCCATGATTTTGCCATTGGAATCTATTCTCCACCCATTCTTCGCCCAATTGCAATTCGTAATTTCGCCTTCGGCAAACGGGGAATCCCGCTCTCAGACTCAGAAACAAAGAATTCCATTGTAAGTGTTGACCCAAGGACTGATTTTGTGCAGTTCGCGTTCCCATTGGGGGGTGCTATTTTCAGAGCATTTCAGGACATGCTAATAAGCCAGAACTCTCATTCTCGGCGGCGTCAAATTTACTGGTTCCAGAATTGGCGCTGGAGAGATGGGCTCGCTGGAGCTGCTTACAAGCGCTCCACTCCCCACACACATTCATTTCAGCTAAGAAGATGGCTCAAAGAAATGCTGTCCCCACAATGTGCGGACGCGGAACTTAACCGGATGTTGGATGTGGTGGAGGAGAGGCAGGACACCCTCTTCCCCACGATGGGCAGGAGGCACCAGCCCGCTATCCTTAACCGGGTATGGGTGGATGTGGCTGAGGCGGTGAGTGCTGTGAGCTTCACCAGATGGACTAACACGCAATGCTGCAAGATGGTGAATGACCTCCTTGGGGCAGCTCAAATGAGTCACCACCTCTGTTCCCCGAGCATTGCTCCCATCCCTCACGCTGCTGTGCCAGCCCGGGCTCAATGTCCGCTTTTCCCGGCCATCTTCCTCGTCAGATGAGATCTAGCGTTATTTCTCCTCCTCCAGAATGTCCCCCCTTTGCTGTATGATGTTATGCAGGACACAGAAAGCCACCACAATGTTTGAGATTCTCCTGGGTCTATATTGGAGAGCCCCAGTGTAGCGGTCCAGGCATCGGAACTGCATCTTCAGCACGCCGATGCACTGCTCAATTATGTTCCTGATTGCTGTGTGGGTATCATTATAGCAATTCTCCGAGTCGATCTGGGGCCTCCGGACAAGCATCATTAGCCATGACCTCAGTGGGTAACCCTTGTCACCCAAGAGGCAACCCCTTAACCGAGGGTACGCCTCGAAGGCGCTGGAAACGGACAAATGCACCAGAATGTAGGCATTGTGCGTGCTGCCTGGGTATCAGGCGCAAATGTGCATGATGTGCAGCTGGTGGTCACTTCCTATTGATGAATGGCACTCCCTGATGTTCTGGTGCTCGTAGGGGGACCTGTATCCCATCAATCACCCCCTGGACCTGGGACATGCCAGCGATGGCAGCAAATCCTGCTGCCCGGGCATCCTGGTGGCAAGAGGAGGCCCAGAAAAGGAGTCTGAGAAAGGAATACCAGCGATCTAGAGTCCAAGGACCAATCCCACCTCCCGAAAACACCTGTGAAGTTTGCGGTTAGAGATGCGGCTCTAGGATTGGGGACATTAACTACATAAAGGTCCACATAACCCGACCAGCGACACAGAGTTTCTTAGGTGGACAATCATACTTACTAACAAGTGATCGCTAAAGAAGAAGAATATATATGGCGAAATGCTGAGGCTCCAGTTATGATTCCTGGAGGACACCACCTATTACATCTGCCAATCAGAGGACAATGTTTTTATCCCTACGTTCTGTATCCTACTTCCCAACCAATTATCAACCCATGTCAAAAAAAATCACCTCCAATTCCATGAAGGTAATTTTCACGCCACAGTAGCCATCAGCAAAAATGGCGACACGATCAGAAAATCTGCGAAAATCAGGAAATGCATATTCCCGTGGCCGAGATTGCGTTTTCCAATTTTTCATGCCCTCGCCAGTGCCATATCAAGGTTCATATCCAGAAAGGCTGGGAACTTAATTTAAATACATTTTAATATACTTACCCAGCCCCCACCCCACCACATGACCCTTCCTCAGTGAATATTCAAACCTCGCCGATGTGACGTCAGATTGGCGAGATTTATAACTGGTTTGAAAAAACATGAATTAGTGGATCCTCCCAGCACCCCAAAAGTAGGTATAGCCCCAGGGGGAGGGACATTTCCAAGCAGTGCCAAGCTGGCAGTACCAATCTGGCAGTGCCAACCTGTGTTCATGAGGGCCTTCAGCAGAGCCCCATTGGGGGCAGGTTTGCATTATGTTTGTTGGGGTGCAGGAGCCCTTGATGCTGATACTTGTGATGGAGGGGCAAGGGAGGCAAGATCCCTGATGCTGATGGTGGTGGGGTGGGGTGGGGGAGCCCTTGGTATTGATGGTGGTGTGGAGGGAAGAAGAGCCCCCAATGCTTGTGGGGGGGGGGGGATCCCCCACATCCAAGGCGGGGGGCCGAGCGGATTTTCATTCTGTGCTTATGGTGGAGGGAGGGCGCAGGTGGAGCCCCTGATGCTGATGGTGGTTGGGGGAGCCAACGAGCTGATGGTAGTGATGGGGGGAGTGGGGTGGAGGAAGGCCCAATTCTTATGGTGGTTCAGAGTGCAGGGGGCAGCCCCCGATGTTTGCGGTGGTTAGTGGTGGGTGGGAGAGCCCCCAATGCTTGTGGGGTGTACCCTGTGTCCAGATGCGGGGATGGGTAGGTTTTCCTTCTCTGCTAATGGCACCCCGATCTCTGTGGAACCAGCCTTACTGACACTATTAGGCCCCACCCCACCACACCATCTGAACCTTTTGTCAAAGAGGCTCAAAATATGACTAAAAACTGGTCTGTGCAGCCTGAGAGCTACATGCCAGATTTCAGTCTGAGTATGACACTGAAAAAATATGGGAAAATTCCACCCCATATGTTTATATTTTTGCTAATCTTTTTTGCGGAGCTTAATCAGATGTCTTCCTGAAGTCCCTAAATCCTGGCTAATGTGTGACTTGGAGAGAAAGGTGGAGCTTATCGTGTTCTCATAATGTTGTTGCCCTTGCCTTTCTCAAGGTAAAGGGAGGAAGATACTGTCATAGTAACTATGGTGAATTGCTGAATTACATCCCATAAGGACTGATCATTATGATCAGTAATGCACTCTTTGAATTGGTAGTAGGAACGGATTCAGTAATTCATTTCAAAAGGAAATTGGATAAATAATTAATGCGGAAGCATTTGCAGGACTACAGGAAATGAATAGGTGAGTGGGACTAATTAGTTTGCCCTTTCAAAGAGCTAGCACAGCCATGATAGGCTGATTGGCCACCGTCCGTGCTGTATCATTTGATGATTAATGAAAACCTTGAGATTTTAAGACTATTAGCTGACGTTTTAGTTGATAAATTACAGAAATCTGGATGCAAGTTTTAAGCTAGATCAGTAAGAAAGATAATCTCCAGTTCCAATTTAATTTAGATAATCATGAACTAGACTCGCCAAACAGGAGACTCTGATGCCAGAGTAGAATCGTTCCTGGTTTGCACTAGGAGCGGTGCCGCGGAACAATTCTCCCGACCTTGGGGGAGCTCATGGGATTTTGTCGGAATCCTGGTATCAGGCCGCCAATTTGAGTGGGCGGACCGATACTGACGTCTGGTGGTGGACCCCCCCCCCTTAACAATGCAAATCCTGACCCCTCCCCACCCGCTGGCAAGTAGGAGAACCCTCCCCCACCACAGGAATTATGAGTCACCCCACCCACAGCATGCACGCATGAGGATGGACCAACCCTCCCCCAACCTCCCATCAGACCCTCAAAAGAGCCATTCAGTGACCCCCATATCAGTGTCCCCCCATCAGAGACACCCATATCAGAGGCAGCCATATCGCTAACCACAATGTTTATAAACACCTAGGAGATAAGTGCTTTCACTTCGTCTTTTTTCAGCAGAAAGTACTTAACATCTTTTGATGTAGTGAGAACCTGTCAATCAGAGCAAGATGTTTGCAAACATTCTGGTTAGCTTCAGAGCAGGCACTTGAGATGCATTCTGCCTGTTTCTGCCTGGATTGCTTTTTAGCTTCCAGACAGAGGTGACTGATGGGGGTTATCTGATATGGGGGTTTCTGATAAGGGGGTCTCTGATTGGGGGTTCTCGGAGAGGGGGGTCTCTGATAGGTGGGTCTCTAATTTGGGGGTCTCTGATGGGATTTAAAAAAAATTAATTTACAGGATCTGGGTGTCGCTGGTTAGGCCATCATTTATTGCCCATCTCTAGTTGTCCTTCAGAAGGTAGTGGTGAGCTGCCTTCTTGAACCGCTGCAGTCCCTGAGGTGTAGGTACACCCACTGCGCTGTTAGGGAGAGAATTCCAGGATTTTAACCCAGCAACAGTGAAGGGACGGCAATATATTCCCAAGTCAGGGTGGTGAGTGACTTGGAGGGGAACCTCCAGTTAGTGGCATCCCATGTATCTACTGCGCTTGACCTTCTCAATGGCAGTGGTCGTGTGTTTGGAAGGTGCTGTCTAAGGAACCTTGACAAAGGGTCATCTGGACTTGAAACGTTAGCTCTTTTCTCTCCCAACAGGTGCTGAGATTTTCTCTTTGGTTTCAGAGTCCAGCATCCACAGTAATTTGCTTTTATTATGGTTTCAGAGTCATCATTAGACTTTCAATTCCACATATTTTATTAGGGATTCGAACCCGCGTCCTCAAATCATTATCCTGGGTCTCTGAGTTATTGGCGAGCGACAATACCAGTACACCACCATATAGGGGTCCCTGACTGGGGTGTCTGATATGAAGGTCTCTGATATGGGGGTCTCTGAAAGGGGGGTCTGTTGGGGTATCTAATGGGGGGCCTCTGTTGGGTATCTGATGGGGGGGGGGACTTGGTGGTGGGGTGAGCAGGATTTGATGTACCATTTCTGAAGGACTTTGGGGGCACCAACATTAAATACCTACCTCCTTGACCCACTGTGGGGTCCATTGCATCAGAGCCATGCTTGCAAATACTTGCATCCATCCATCCATGCCCGTGTGAATCCCAGCCGGGAGGGTCAGATCATCAAGGGTGCATGCTGAATCTGGTGTTCAACCCGTTAATCAGATGCAAATGGGTTCAACTGATTTATTTGCATCGTTCTGCCAGCGTGGGGCATGTAGCTCGCAGCCGCCGCAGGTGGGGTGGGAACATCAGAATGGGATTGAGTCCGTTCTTTCCCCGATGTTCGATTTTCCGGCGGATCAGGTACCCCACTACTGATGGTGGTCGACAGAGAATGCACCTTCATATTTTAATACTCCAAGAAAAATGTTATAAAGATTTCTGTATATTTATAAGAAATCCACCCAGTAGTAAACTGCCTTTAATCAATGTTCTTAATCCTTTTTACTTCAGCCATTAGAACAAAGAACAAAGAAAAGTACAGCACAGGAACAGGCCCTTCGGCCCTCCAAGCCTGCGCCGACCATGATGCCCGTGGAAACTAAAATCTTCTACACTTCCGGGGTCCGTATCCCTCTATTCCCACCCTGTTCATGTTTTGGCAAAATGCCCCTTAAACGTCACTATCGTCCCTGCTTCCACCACCTCCTCCGGCAGTGAGTTCCAGGCACCCACTACCCTCTATGTAAAAAACTTACCTCGTACATCTCCTTTCAACCTTGCCCCTCGCACCTTAAACCTATGCCCCCTAGTAATTGACCCCTCTACCCTGGGAAAAAGTCTCTGACTATCCACTCTGTCTATGCCCCTCATAATTTTGCAGACCTTTATCAAGTCGCCCCTCAACCTCCTTCGTTCCAATGAGAACAAACCAAGTTTATTCAACCTCTCCTCATAGCCAATGCCCTCCATACCAGGCAACATCCTGGTCAATCTCTTCTGCACCACATCCTTTTGGGAGTGTGGCGACCAGAATTTAACACTATACTCCAAGTGTGGCCTAAGGTTCTATACAGCTGCAACATGACTTGCCAATTTTTATACTCAGTGCCCAGCCAATGAAGGCAAGCTTGCCATATGCCTTCTTGACTACCTTCTCCACCTGTGTCGCCCCTTTCAGTGACCTGTGGACCTGTACACCAAGATCTCTCTGACTGTCAATACTCTTGAGGGTTCTGCCATTTACTGTATATTCCCTACTTTCCAAAATGCATTTCCTCAAATTTGTCTGCATTAAACTCCATCTGCCATCTCGCCGCCCAAGCCTCCAAACAATCTAAATCCTGCTGTATCCTCCGACAGTCCTCATCACTATCCGCAATTCCACCAACCTTTGTGTCGTCTGCAAACTTACTAATCAGACCAGTTACATTTTCCTCCAAATCATTTATATATATTACGAACAGCAAAGGTCCCAGCACTGATCCCTGCGGAACACCACTAGTCACAGCCCTCCAATCAGGAAAGCACCCTTCCATTGCTACTCTCTGCCTTCTATGACCTAGCCAGTTCTATATCCATCTTGCCAGCTCACCTCTGATCCCGTGTGACTTCGCCTTTTGTACCAGTCTGCCATGAGGGACCTTGTTAAAGGCCTTACTGAAGTCCATATAGACAACACCCACTGCCCTACCTGCATCAATCATCTTTGTGACCTCTTCGAAAAACTCTATCAAGTTAGTGATACATGACCTCCCCTTCACAAAATTGTGCTGCCTTATGCTAATACAACCACTTGCTTCCAAATGGGAGCAGATCCTGTCTCGAAGAATTCTCTCCAGTAATTTCCCTACCAGTGACGTGAGGCTCACCAGCCTGTAGTTGCCTGGATGATCCTTGCCACCTGTCTAAAACAAAGGAACAACATTGGCTATTCTCCAGTCCTCCGGGACATCACCTGAAGACAGTGAGGATTAAACATTTCTGTCAAGGTCTCAGCAATTTCCTCTCTTGCCTCCTTCATATTCTGGGGTAGATCCCATCAGGCCCTAGGGACTTATCCACCTTAATATTTTTCAAGACGCCCAACACCTCATTTTTTTGGATCTCAATGTGACCCAGGCTATCTACACACCCTTCTCCAGATTCAACATCCACCAGTTCCTTCTCTTTGGTGAATACTGATGCAAAGTATTCATTTAGTACCTCACCCATTTCCTCTGGCTCTACACATAGATTTCCTCCCCTGTCCTTCAGTGGGCCAACCCTTTCCCTGGCTATCCTCTTCCTTTTTATGTACGTGTAAAAAGCCTTGGGATTTTCCTTAACCCTATTTGCCAATGACTTTTCATGACCCCTTTTAGCCCTCATAACTCCTTGCTTAAGTTCCTTCTTACTTTCCTTATATTCCACACAGACTTTGTCTGTTCCCGGCCTTCTAGCCTTGACAAATGCCTCCTTTTTCTTTTTGACGAGGCCTACAATAGCTCTCGTTATCTAAGGTTCCCGAAATTTGCCATATTTATCCTTCTTCCTCACAGGAACATGCCGGTCCTGAATTCCTTTCAACTGACATTTGAAAGCCTCCCACATGTCAGAAGTTGATTTACCCTCAAACATCCACCCCCAATCTGGGTTCTTCAATTCCCACCTAATATTGGTTTAATTAGCCTTCCCCCAATTTAGCTCATTCGCCCTAGGACCACTCTTATCATGTCCACCAGCACTTTAAAACTTACTGAATTGTGGTCACTGTTCCCGAAATGCTCCCCTACTGAAATTTCTACCAAGCTGGCCATGCTCATTCCCAAATACCAGGTCCAGTACAGCCCCTTCCCTAGTTGGACTATCTACATATTGTTTTAAGAAGCCTTCCTGGATGCTCCTTACAAACACTGCCCCGTCCAAGCCCCAAGCACTAAGTGAGTCCCAGTAAATATTGGGGAAGTTAAAGTCTCCCATCACAACAACCGTGTTGCTTTTATTCCTTTCCAAAATCTGTCTACCTATCTGCTCCTCTATCTCCTGCTGGCTGTTGGGAGGCCTGTAGTAAACCCCCAACATTGTGACTGCACCCTTCTTATTCCTGATCTCTACCCATATAACCTCACTGCCCTCTGAGGTGTCCTCCTGTAGTACAGCTGCGATATTCTCCTTAACCAGTAGCGTAACTCCTCCACCCCTTTTACATCCCCCTCTATCCCGCCTGAAATACCTAAATCCTGGAATGTTTAGCTGCCAATCCTGTCCTTCCCTCAGCCAGGTAATGGCAACAACATCATAGGTCCAAGTACTAATCCAACTCTAGGTTCATCTGTCTTACCTGTTATACTTCTTGCATTAAAACATATGCACTTCAGGCCACCAGTCCCGCTGTTTTCAGCAACATCTCCCTGTCTGTTCTTCCTCAGAGCCATAGTGGCCCTATTTCCTGGTTCTCCCTCAATTTTTTCACCTTCTGACCTATTGTTCCGGTACCCACCCCCCTGCCATACTAGTATAAACCCTCCTGTGTGACACTAGCAAACCTCACGGCCAGGATATTTATGCCTCTCCAGTTTAGATGCAACCCGTCCTTCTTATACAGGTCACACATGCCCCGGAAGAGCTCCCAGTGGTCCAGATAACTGAAACCCTCCCTCCTACACTTGCTGTTTAGCCATGTGTTTAGCTGCTCTATCTTCCTATTTCTAGCCTCACTGGCACGTGGCACAGGCAGTAATCCAGAGATTACAACCCTCGAGGTCCTGTCTTTTAACTTTCTGACTAGCTCCCTGAACTCCTGCTGCAGGACCTCATGCCCCTTCCTGCCTATTTCGTTAGTACCAATATGTACAATGACCTCTGCCTGTTTGCCCACCCCCTTCAGGATGCCCGCTATCCGTTCTGAGACATCCTGGGCCCTGGCACCAGGGAGGCAACATACCATCCTGGAGTCTCTTTCACGTCCACAGAAGCATGTATCTGTGCCCCTGACTATAGAGTCCCCTATGACTATTGCTCTTCTGCGCTTTGACCCTCCCTGCTGAACATCAGAGCCAGCCATGTTGCCACCGCTCTGGCTGCTGCTGTTTTCCCCTGATAGACTATTCCCCCCGACAGTATCCAAAGGGGTATACTTGTTCGAGAGGGGGACAACCACAGACAATTCCTGCACTCACTGCCTGCCCCTTCTGGTCGTCACCCATCTCTCTACCTGCATCTTGGGTGTGACCACATCTATATAACTGCTATCTATGATGCTTTCCGCCACCTGCATGTTCCTAAGTGCATCCAACTGCTGCTTCAACCGAACCATGCGGTCTGTGAGGAGCCCCAGTTGGATGCACTTTCTGCAGATGAACCATCCGGGATGCTGGAAGCCTCCCGTACCTGCCACATCTCACAGTCAGAGCACTGCACCCCTCTAATTGACATTGCGTTAATTAATTAGTAAATTAAATGTAAACATTTTTTTTTTAAAGTTACTGTTAACTATATGTTTTCTAGCACTAGATTTCTACTATAAATGTAAATGCTAAATAGAGAACTCTCCGATCTCTGGCTTAGATACCCCTCTAAATTATGATTAAGTAATTAATCAATTTTGTTTAATTAGTTTAACAATGTTTAATTTTTAAATTTAGTGCAGATTCCCTACCAGCCAATCAGAATCAGGTCACAGATTTCCTGTGACGTCACTATTCAGTCCCCCCCCCCCCCCCCAAGTTGGATCATTCAGAATAGCAGAATATCTATCACTTACCTGTTCCCAAGCTGCTCCCCGGCTCTCTCTCTTTCTCCCACTCCTGAAAATGAAGGCCACTGGAACCTGGGGGTAAGATTTTATATTGCCTACCTTCCCAGGGTGCTCACTGGTTTTCTCCCTGCTTCCCGGAATGCACCTTGGATCTCTCCCTGCAGATTACCAGTTACAAAGCCAAACAAAGGAAACAGAACAAAAAGGGAAACAGCACCTCCTCAGGATGTGTCTCCTTCACCTGCGCAAAGCTTACTGAATGTGCTTTGTATCTATCTTTTATACAAAACTCAGCTAAACAAGATGAGTGACACTACTTAAGCTTCAAACAGAAAAATACAATGTACACCCTTGTACCACTAAACAGACCTCAGGTGACTGACAGATAACTGCCTCTCAGCAATTAGGGTGGGGGCAGCTTCAGCCAATCAGACACTGAGCTAGACACAGACCTTTTAACTGAAAAACTGAAAAACAGTTTTGAAGATTTGATTTCACCATTTACCTCTTACCTCTTTAATGACCACACTGCTCAAATTACCAAGAGCCAATTCCCACTCTGGATGTGTCTCATTCACTCAGGATGTGTCTCCTTCACCTGCGCAAAGCTTCTTGCAGGGTTTCTTTGGTCAGTTAATGCAAATTAGCAGTAATGAGCATAAGTGGTAATTTACCTCCAGTGCTAGCAGTGGTTGTCAGAAAAAAAAAATTATTACATGTAATCTGTCAGCAAATGTTAAATCCCTTATATCTGATTCTGCATTGCTTCTTTCTCTCACTTCTTGCTGGATACAATTGTCTCTGCTTGAGTCTAGCTGAAAAAATAAGAATGAAAAGAGACTATTACATTCTTCTGATCTTCCTTTCCAGTCAAATCATTGTACAGCATTGAATTAATCTCCTTTCTCTTTTGTGTAATATCTCTCCTTGAGCAGAATCAGAATCTGTCATTCTTTGAATAGTCACCAAGTTGACATTCACTGAAACCATCCTGCACTGCAAGTATCACTTTACCAGTCTAGTTACTTATCTGATCCAAACCTTTATTTCATTTTTGTTTTTAGATTGAATTGCTGTTCATGCTCAAGGTAAAAAACATGTTGGACCAGTAGCATCATACCTACTTTCTAAGAAGTAAATACAATTTCAAATATTTTGGCTCGGCTAATTGGAGTTATCTTCATGCCTATAATAGCAATACAAAGCTGACTGTAGATATTCTAAGCAATGCCTTAATTAATCAGAAGAACATTAGAAAACATGTTACAACAAATGGTCATTTTGATCATCAAGTCTGCTTTTTCAACAGACTAGGGGCTGGCTTTACTGGCCCTTCCCACTCATGGGGCCCTCTGGTCCCATTGAAGGTGAATCCCCTCGTGGTGGGTTCCCCAGTGGCGGCACGCGTAAGCCATGCAATACGATGCAGACATCGGTGGGACGGGAAGACACTGAAGGCGGCCAATGGCGATCTGTCTCGGGAACCAGATTAGGAAGTGAGAGGTCAGTAAAGAGGCAGCAACTAAAGCCAGTAAGGTACTAGATAATAAACTCAATGTGACTAAGGGGAAGAGTAGACAGGGAACAGATGATGAACGCAAAGGGACAGGTGGTCGGAGGTGCATTTGTTTCAATGCGAGAAGTGTAGCAGGTAAGGCAGATAAACTTAGGGCTTGGATTAGTACCTGGGAATATGATGTTATTGGTATTACTGAGACTTGGTTGAGGGAAGGGCAAGACTGGCAACTAAATATCCCAGGGTATAGATGCTTCAGGAGGGATAGAGAGGGAGGTAAAAGGGGTGGCGGAGTTGCATTACTGGTCAGAGATGATATCACAGCTGTGATTAAGCAGGGCACGATGGAGGATTCGAGCACTGAGGCAATATGGTAGAGCTAAGAAATAGGAAGGGTGCAGTAACATTGTTGGGACTTTACTACAGGCCTACCAAAAGCGAGCGTGAAGTAGAGGTACAAATATGTAGACAGATTATAGAAAAATGTAGGAACAATAGAGTGGTCGTGATGGGAGATTTTAACTTCCCCAACATTGAATGGAACTCATGTAGTGTTGGAGGCGTAGATGGAGCAGAACTTGGAAGGAGCATCCAGGAGAGTTTTTTAGAGCAGTATGTAAATAGTCCAACTCGGGAAGGGGCCATACTGGGCCTGGTATTGGGGAATGATCCCGGCCAGGTGGTTGAAGTTTCAGTCGGTGATTACTTTGGGAATAGCGATCACAATTCCGTAAGTTTTAGAATACTCATGGACAAAGACGAGAGTGGTCCTAAAGGAAGAGTGCTAAATTGGGGAAAGGCCAAGTATAACAACATTCGGCAGGAGCTAGGGAATGTGGATTGGGAACAGCTGTTTAAGGGTAAATCCACATTTGAAATATGGGAGTCTTTTAAGGAAAGGTTGATTGGCGTGTACGACAGACATGTCCCTGTGAAAATGAGGGATAGAAATGGCAAGATTAGGGAACCATGGATGACGGGTGGAATTGTGAGACTAGCTAAGTTGAAAAAGGAAGCATACATAAGATCTAGGCGACTTAAAACTGATGAAGCTTTGGAGGAAGATCGGGAAAGTAGGACAAATCTCAAACGCGCAATAAAGAGAGCTAAAAGGGGTCATGAAATATCGTTGGCTGACAGGGTTAAGGAAAATCCCAAAGCCTTTTGTTCGTATATAAGGAGCAAGAGGGTAACTAGAGAAAGGATTGGCCCACTCAAAGACAAAAGAGGGAACTTATACGTGGAGTCAGAGGAAATGGGTGAGATTCTTAATGAGTACTTTGCATCGGTATTCACAAGGAAAGGGACATGACGGATGTTGAGACTAGGTGTGGATGTTTAAATACTCTAGGTCAAGTTGGCATAAGGAAGGGGGAAGTTTTGGGTATTCTAAAAGGCATTAAGGTGGACAAGTCCCCAGGTCCGGATGGGATCTATCCCAGGTTCCTGAGGGAAGTGAGGGACAAAATAGCTGGGGCCTTAACAGATATCTTTGCAGCATCCTTGAGCACATACGCTTCCTTTTTCCTCTTGACAAGACATTCAACCTCTTTTGTGAACCATGGTTCCCTCACACGGCCATTTCCTCCCTGCCTGACAGGAACATACCTATCAAGGACACGCAGTATTTGTTCCTTGAACAAGCTCCACTTTTCATTTGTGCCTTTCCCTGACAGTTTCTGTTCCCATCTTATGCTCCCTAATTCTTGCCTAATCGCATCATAATTACCCCTCCCCCAATTATAAACCTTGCCCTGCCATATGGCCCTGTCCCTCTCCATTGCAATAATGAAAGACACCGAATTGTGGTCACTATCTCCAAAGTGCTCTCCCACAAACAAATCTAACACTGGGCCCGGTACATTACCCAGTACCAAATCCAATGTGGCCCCCCCCTCGTCGGCCGATCAACATATTGTGTCAGGAAACCCTTCTGCACACACTGTACAAAAACCGCCTCATTCGAACTGTTTGACCTATAAAGGTTCCAATCAATGTTTGGAAAGTTAATGTCACCCATGACAACTACCCTGAGACCTCCACACCTATCCATAATCTGTTTTGCAATTTCTTCCTCCACATCTCTATTGCCATTTGGGGGCATATAGAAAACTCCAAACAACGTGACCACTCCTTTCCTATTTCTAACTTTGGTCATATTACCTCAGTAGGCAGATCCCCTTCGAACTGCCTTTTTGCAGCCGTTAAACTATCCTTGATTAACAATGCTACTCCTCCACCTCTTTTATCACCTTCCCTACTCTTACTGAAACATCTATACCCCGGAACTTCCAACAACCATTCCTGTCCCTGTTCTAGCCATGTCTCCGTAATGGCCACAACATCGTAGTCCCAAGTACCAATCCATGCTCCAAGTTCACCGACCTTATTCCGGATGCTCCTTGCATTGAAGTAGACACACTTCAACCCACCGTTCTGTCTGCCGGTACACTCCTCCGACCTTGATACCCTCCTCAGTACCTCACTACTCTCAACACTGGCTTCTGGAACACAGCTCATTTTCCCAGCCCCCTGACAAATTAGTTTAAACTCCCCTGAAGAGCCATAGCAAATTTCCCTCCCAGGATATTGATGCCCCTCTGGTTCAGGTGCAAACCGTCCTGTCTGTACAGGTCCCACCTTCCCCACAATGTGCTCCAATTATCCACGTAACTGAAACCCTCCCTCCTACACCATCCCTGCAGCCACGTGTTTATCTGCACTCTCTCCCTGTTCCTCACCTCGCTAGCACGTGGCACCGGCAACAAACCAGAGATGACAACATGGTTTGTCCTGGATCTCAGCTTCCACCCTAGCCCCCTAAATTCCTGTTTTAAATCCGGGTCCCTTCTCTTACCTATGTTGTTGGTGTCAATGTGTACCACGACTTGTGACTGTTCCCCCTCCCCCTTAAGGATTCTGAAAACACGGTCTGAGACGTCACGGATACTGGCATCCGGGAGGCAACATACCATCCGTGAGTCTCTTTCGCTGCCACAGAACCGTCTATCTGTCCCTCTAACTATCGAGTCCCCAATAACTATTGCTCTCCTGCTCTCCCTCTTTCCCTTCTGAGCCACAGGGACGGACTCAGTGCTGGAGATCCGTTCACCATGGCTTACCCCTGGTAGGTCGTCCCCCTCGACAGTATCCAAAGCGGTATCCTTGTTACTGAGGGGAATGACCACAGAGGATCCCTCCACTGACTGCTTCCTCCCAGCCTCTCTCACCATCACCCATCTACCTTGATTCTTCGGAGTAACTACATCCCTGAAGCTACTATCTATGACCACCTCTGCCTCCTGAATGATCCAAAGTTCATCCAGCTCCAGCTCCAGTTCCCTAACGCGGCTTCTGAGGAGCTGGAGATGGGTGCACTTCCCACAGGTGAAATCAGCAGGGACACTAACGGCGTCCCTCACCTCAAACATTCTGCAGGAGAACCATTGCACTGCCTTCCCTGCCATCCCCTCTAGATAAAACAAGAAAAAGAAAGAAAGAGCTTACCTGTTATTCACTCTACCCCTTAGGTTAGAGGAGGTGGAAGGATGGGGGACACTACAAGTGGAGTGTCTAGGGTTTAGCAACCTCCCAACTTAAATACAGGTAAAAATAAAACACTTAACCAGCAACCACTGCACCCCGCAAGAGAACAGCAATCAGCTGTTATGGGCCCGCGCAAACAATTTAAATCTTTACTACTTACCCAGCAGTCACTCTGTCCTCACTCCGATCGGATTCAGCTGGAAACTCCCAACAGTAAGTTTTTTTAAAAATGTACTCCCCTTCTCAGCAAGCACTCACTCAGCAACCACTGCGCCCGCACAAGAACACCTCAGGGAAAAGAAAAACTACTTACCAGTCAGCAGCCAATCACTTACCTGCAGGCTGTGATGTCACGGTTCAACTTCTTTCTACTTCTACCTGCCCTCAAGTCTCCCTTCTTGTCCACCAGCACTTTATAACTTACTGAATTGTGGTCACTGTTCCCGAAATGCTCCCCTACTGAAACCTCTACCACCTGGCCGGGCTCATTCCCCAATACCAGATCCAGTACAGCCCCTTCCCCAGTTGGACTATCTACATATTGTTTTAAGAAGCCCTCCTGGATGCTCCTTACAAACTCTGTCCCGTCCAAGCCCCTAGCACTAAGTGAGTCCCAGTCAATATTGGGGAAGTTGAAGTCTCCCATCACAACAACCCTGTTGTTTTTACTCGTTTCCAAAATCTGTCTACCTATCTGATCCGCTATCTCCCTCTGGCTGTTGGGAGGCCTGTAGTAAACCCCCAACATTGTGACCGCACCCTTCTTATTCCTGATCTCTACCCATATAGCCTCGCTGCCCTCTGAGGTGTCCTCCCGTAGTAAAGCTGTGATATTCTCACTAACCAGTAGCGCAACTCCGCCACCCCTTTTACAACCCCCTCTATCCCGTCTGAAACATCTAAATCCTGGAACGTTTAGCTGCCAGTCCTGTCCTTCCCTCAACCAGGTCTCTGTAATGGCAACAACATCATAGTTTCAAGTACTAATCCAAGCTCCAAGTTCATCTGCTTTACCCGTAATACTTCTTGCATTAAAACATATGCACTTCAGGCCACCAGACCTGTTGTTTTCAGCAACATCTCCCTGTCTGCTCTTCCTCAGAGCCATACTTGCCCTATTCAATAGTTCTCCCTCAATGCTTTCACCTTCTGACCTAGTGCCCTGGTACCCAACCCCCTGCCATCCTAGTATAAACCCTCCTGTGTGACACTAGCATACCTCGTGACCAGGATATTAATGCCTCTCCAGTTTAGATGCAACCCGTCCTTCTTAGACAGGTCACATCTGCCCCGGAAGAGCTCCCAGTGGTCCAGATTACGGAAACCCTCCCTCCTACACCAGCTGTTTAGCCATGTGTTTAGCTGCTCTATCTTCCTATTTCTAGCCTCACTGGCACGTGGCACAGGGAGTAATCCCGAGATTACAATCCTCGAGGTCCTGTCTTTTAACTTTCTGACTAGCTCCCTGAACTCCTGCTGCAGGACCTCATGCCCCTTCCTGCCTATTTCATTAGTACCAATATGTACAATGACCTCTGCCTGTTTGCCCACCCCCTTCAGGATGCCCGCTATCCGTTCTGAGACATCCTGGACCCTGGCACCAGGGTGACAACATACCATCCTGGAGTCTCTTTCACGTCCACAGAAGCGCCTATCTGTGCCCCTGACTATAGAGTCTCCTATGACTATTGCTCTTCTGCGCTTTGACCCTCACTGCTGAACATCAGAGCCAGCCATGGTGCCACTGCTCTGGCTGCTGCTGTTTTCCCCTGATAGGCTATCCCCCCGACAGTATCCAAAGGGGTATACTTGTTCGAGAGGGGGACAACCACAGGGGATTCCTGCACTGACTGCCTGCCCCTTCTGGTGGTCACCCATTTCTCTGCCTGCACCTTGGGTGTGACCACATTTATATAACTGCTATCTATGACACTTTCAGCCACCTGCATGCTCCTAAGTGCATCCAACTGCTGCTCCAACCGAACCATGCAGTCTGTGAGGAGCTCCAGTTGGGTGCAATTTTTGCAGATGAAGCCATCCGAGATGCTGGAAGCCTCCTGGACCTGCCACATCTCACAGTCAGAGCACTGCACCCCTCTAATTGATATTGCGTTAATTAATTAGTAAATTAAATTTAAAACATTTTTTGAAAAAAGTTACTGTTAACTATATGTTTCCTAGTACTAAATTTCTACTGAAAATGTGAAAGCTAAATACAGTACTCTCCGATCTTTGGCTTAGATACCCCTCTAAATTATAATTAAGTAATTAAATAATTATGTTTAATTAGTTTAACAATGTTTAATTTTTAAATTTAGAGCAGTTCCCAACCAACCAATCAGGTCACAGCTTTACCGTGATGTTATTTCAGTTTTCCCTCCTACACAATTTGAAAAGGTAATAAAAATAAAAATAAAAATCACTTACCTTCCCAGGATGCTCTCTGGTTCCCTATCTGCAGATTAACAGTTACAGGCCAGAAGAAGGAGATTAAAACAGTAGGGTAAAAGCACCTTCTCCCACTCTGCACCAAATTACCTCACTGCACCAAATTATGAAGTTCCAATTCCCACTCTGGATGTGTCTCACTCAGATTGTGTCTCCTTGACCTGTGCAAAGCTAGGGTGCTGAGAGAAAATCGAAGGTTGAGCAAGAAACTTCAAATGCAAGGAAGCTTCGGTCAACGGTGCATCACTTGGAAAGCTCAGACCAAGTAGAGGAGCATTATAACGACATGTTTCATATGAGTGAGGGGCCTGCAGAGCTTATTTATGCCACAGTGGAGGTAGATGAACAAAAATTTAAGATGAAGGTGGACACAGGAACCTCTCTAATCAATGAGGAGACTTTCAGGAAGATTTGGGGCTCTAAGCTGGCACCAGCCCTTATTCATGAAGGGATCAACCTTCAGAAATATACCAGCAAGACTATACCATTGCTTGGAACGTTAGAGGTAGACATTGCATTTAATAGCCAAGAAGCAAGAGCATGGCTCCTGATGGTAAATGGGCATGGGCCAAGTCTACTTGGGCGTAACTGGCTCAGGAAATTTAACTGGGGTGACATAAGCACACAAAAGTGACAGAAGATGTCACTCAGAAATATCCTGAGGTTTCAAAGATGAATAGGGTACACTGCGGGTCACGACAGTTAAATTGTTCATAGATCCTCAGCTTACTCCTTGCTTTATGAAATCAAGGACAATGTCCTATGCCATGAAAGCCAAGGTGGAGGAAGTGCTGATGGAATCACCAGTGTGACTGGGCAGATCACAGCGTAGTCGCAAAGCTCCTGTAGACTGGCCTATAATTAAGGTATTAATTTCATTGTATTTCTGTCTTTAAGGGGGATTAAAATTTAAGGCGGGAGAAGTGTTATGGGGTGTAATTATTATGCACCTTATTATTTAAAACCATTGCTGATGTCATCAGTAAGTTTGGTGATGTCATTAGTTGTTATTGTTACCTGTGTCTATTCGTATTTAACTGCCGTTAGTTCTGATTCTATTCCGTTATTAGTATTTGGCTGTTTAGCTAGCTGTCCTCACATTTGAATCCATAATTTATTTTGAACTTCATTATTTTTATATATTAAAGAGGATTAACTTTATTTATTAACTTTATTAACACGTTTCGAAAACTTTTTTGTGGTCAAGTTAGCGCAGCAAATAATTGGGGTATACCAATTTTGCTATGTGAGGCCTTTAACCACAGCTAAGCTCAAGGCGAATTCAAATTTTTCTACCTGTGCCATAGTCGGTAGGTTATCGGACTTTCTTTTTCCATTCAGCCAGGCCTCAAAAATCTGGGGCTGTTCAGGCAAATAATAGGTCCTGTAATAAGAGAAAAGGCATGGGAATAGCACAAAATCGTGATGCTCGTTTGGAGAGCTGGTGCAGATACAATGTATTATGTAATTCTGCAATTCAGTAGGCCAGAACAGCTGCAACCTTAACTGAGACCCACAGACTCCAAGACCCAGCGAGAGATTGCAAATTCAACAATGGCCCAGTGGAGAGTAAGCATCTTCAGTGAACTCAGTGGTACCACCCCCAGTAAGAGAGCTGCTACTGCAAGAACCGCACAGTGTACACTCTGGCCAGACTAAAATGAAAATGTTGGCCAGGAGCTAAATATGGAGCCAAAGAAAAAATGCTGGAAAATCTCAGCAGGTCTGGCAGCATCTGTAGGGAGAGAAAAGAGCTAACGTTTCGAGTCCAGATGACCCTTTGTCAAAGCTAAATATGGGGGCCGGGGATTGACAAAGATATCGAGAATCTGGTCCATCGGTGTGATTTCCATCAGTCACAGCAAACCTTGCCACCTGCGGCTCACTTACATCCATGGGAATGGCCGGGCCGTCCATGGACAAGATTACTCATAGATTTCACTAACCCCTTCCTGGGAAGAATGTTCTTGATACTGGTGGATGCCCACTCCGAGTGGCTGGACATCCAGGAAATGAAGACGACAACCTCAGCGGCTGCTACCGAAACCCTGAGATGCATTTTCACCATTCATGGCCTTCCTGAGTTATTGGTTTTCCAAAATGGGAGGAGTTTCAGCATTTCATGCAGACGAATGGCATCTACTGCATTCGAACGGCCCCTTATCACCCGGCTTCGAATGGCAGAAAGAGCGGTGCAAGCTGTTAAATCTGCAATGTGAAAGCAACCAGATAGGCCACTGCACCTCAAATTGGCTAATTTCCTCCTTTCGTACAATACCACCTCTCACATTAGTACTGGGGTCACACCAGCAGAGCTATTAATGGGCTGTTGCCTTTGTATTGGGTTGGACCTGGAGTTCCCCAATTTGGTGGGGAGGGTGGAGGCAAGGCAAGCAAAACAAAAGATATACTATGACTCGTCAAAAGGTACAAATAGTTAAAACCAGTGACTTGAGTTTTTGTAAGGCACTTTACATCTGGTCCATTGTGGGTAACTGGGAAAGTTGTGGCAAAATCTGGTCCTGTGTCATACCTGGTGGACTTACAAGAGAGACGGGTGCGAAAGTGCATTGACCATATAAGGAGCAGAGAGGCTGCAGCCTCAGTGACTGAACAAGCTGATATAGTGGTCACTACTAAAGTCCCTTTGGCACAGCCCGAAGCAAGGGAACCAGAAGGTTCAGAAGAAGCCCCTCTTACTTACCCCAGAGTGAACTAGAGAGAGGGATGCACCCAACTCAGCTATTGTGACTTTGAAACAACCTCCTGCTGCTGACAAAGACACTACCTCACTGGTAGAGGATCATTTCAGGGAACTTCGATGTTCCACCAAACCGAGGAGGTCACCTGATAGAATGACCTTTTGAAAGACTGTACCATACTACCCCTTATTCTAAATAGTTAACTTGTTATTAACCGATGATGTATATATTGTTGAAGGACTTGACGGAGGAGGGATGTGTTAGCTTAATCCCTTTAAGGGTAATCATTTAAGGTCCACATGACCTGCTCAGGGCTTTTCGTGTAGGAGTGCACAAACCCCGACCAATGTGGGAAAAGCGTGGGCTCCTGGGAGCATGGGGCCAGGCAGTGTGGACCCAGGAGTCAAGGAGTAAAGACCGATGAGATATACCTCTGTGCCTGTATATAGTTAAACTTCATTGTTGTTTCCAATAGACTCTGCATTGTAAAAGAAGCCTCAGTGATACCTCAGACTATTACAGTATTCAACATGGAGGAGTCAAACTTAATTTTCTTCTCACTAACAAATTCCCGACGCTAGGCACAATTTAATGGGAAAAGTTCTAAGTTTTGTTTACATGGACTTCAGTAAAGCCTTTGACAAGGTGTCTCCTGGCAGACTGGTACAAAAGGTGAAGACACACGGGATCAGAGATGAGGTGGTAAGATGGATACAGAACTGGCTCGGTCACAGAAGGTAAAGGGTAGCAGTAGAAGAGTGTTTTTCTGAATTGAAAGTTGTGACTAGTGGTGTTCCACAGGGGTCTGTGCTGTGGCCGCTGTTGTTTGTAGTATATATAAATGATTTGGAGGAAAATGTAGCTGGTTAGTAAGTTTGCAGATGACACCAAGGTTGGTGGAGTGGCAGATAGTGTTGAGGGTTGTCAGAGGTTACAGCAGGACATAGATAGGTTGGAGACTTGGGCAGAGAAATGGCAAATGGAGTTTAATCCAGAAATATGTGAGGTAATGCATTTTGGTGGGTCTAACAGAGAGGGGAAATATACCGTAAATGGCAAAATTCTTAGGAATATAGAAAGTCAGAGAGATCTGGATGTGCAGGTCGACAGATCTTTGAAAGTGGAAACACAAGTGGACAAGGTAGTCAAGAAAGCATACGGAATGCTTGCCTGCATTGGATGGGCATGGAGTATAAAAACTGGCAAGTCTTGCTACAGAAGTACAGAACCTTGGTCAGGACGCACTTGGAACATTGCTCACAATTCTGGTCGCCACACTACCAGAAGGATGTGGGGTCTTTGGGGAGGGTGCAGAGGAGGTTTACCAGGAGGTTGCCTGATCTGGAGGGTGTCAGCTATGCAGAGAGGCTGAATAGACTAGGACTATTTTCATTAGAAAGACAGAGGTTGAGGTGTGACCTGATAGAGGTCTACAAGATTATGAGGGGCATGAATAGAGTGGATGGGCAGGCAGTCTTTCCCCGGGTGGAGGGGTAGATCACCAGAGGGCATAGGTTTAAGGTCCGTGGGGCAAAGTTTAGAGGAGATATGCGAGGCAGGTTTTTTACGCAGAGGTTCATAAGTGCCTGGAACGTGTTGCCAGGGTAGGTTGTGGAAGCAGATACATTAATGCCGTTCAAAAGGCATCTTGATAAATACATAGATAGGATGGGTATAGAGGTTTATGGCACAAGGAAGTGCTGAGGGTTTTGGCCAAGGTTGGTATCGTGACTGGTACAGGCTTGGAAGGCCGAAGGGCCTGTTTCGGTGCAGTATTGTTCTTTGTTCATATCGGGTGTGACTTCCCAGATGCTTCCTGATGGCTGAGCTGGCCAGACTGCGGCCCTTATTTAATGGCACTTAGTGCTGAAAATGATCCTCCACGAGCTTCACTAACTGGCTGTCCCGGCATCTGATTCACCAGAACCGCACCCGGAAGCTCCCCATTAACAAGGGCGAGCTGCTCACAAACACTCCGGCTGAACTAACTCCCAGGCAATACATGATCACGGCACCACACAGACCTGTTCCACGCTTCAGGGATGCTGACCTGACCAGGCGGCTGAACACCGTGGGGGCGTGATGGGATACCCTGTTCCACCAAGGGGGTCAGAGGACCAGCAACAGGGCCACCAATGCCACCTGGGAGGCAGTGGCAGCGGCCGTCTGTTCAGGCAGCGTGACCAGGAGGACCGCCGTACAGTTTCGGAAGAAGACCAACAACCTCCACCGAGCTGAAAGGGTAAGTAAACACCGACCCCCTAACATCAGTCCCGCATACCATCCCCCTGACCTCCACCACCCCATCCAAATAAGTCGGCAGCTGGCACCTCGGACCCCCCCACTGCATATCACCGTGCTTGTGCCCCAGCACACTCTGGCGCCCATCAGTACAACTCCTCCATACTCCTCCATGCCCAGGAGTGGTGCCCACATATGTCACCTGCCATAGTTCACCCCCGACCCGATGCATCAAGTATGTAGCTCACAATGCCCTCGCAGGAGACGTTGGCCCATAAAAGGCGGGAAAGGGCCCAGACCGGTGGCGAAGCTCTGGACATCAGAGCAGAGTCCTCACCCCCTATGAGGAACAGGCCCTGGAGATTGGAAGGTTGCCAAGGAGAGAGCAGTCACCGACAGCCAGATTGGCCTATGCCACAGAGGCAAGGATCCACTGCCCCTTCACCCAGATGACCTGCTTGAAGTGAGTAGTTCATATCGGACATAATGATCCTTCCCTCTCATTGACCACATGTCCAATGTGGGATCTCCACCTCATACGCTGCAGTAAAGGATGTCCCGAAGCGTGGTACATTGGCAAGACCATGCAGACGCTGCGACAACGGATGAACATACATCGCGCGACAATTGCCAGGCAGGAATGTTCCCTTCCAGTCGGGGAACACTTCAACAGTCAATGGCATTCAACCTCTGATCTTCAAGTAAACGTTCTCCAATGTGGCCTTCAGGACACGCGACAACTTATAGCCAAGTTTCGCACACATGAGTACGGCCTGAACCGGGACTTTGGAATCATGTTGCATTATATTCACCTCCCACCATCTGGCCTGGGCTTGCAAAATCCTACCAACTGTCCTGGCTTGAGACAATTCACACCTCTTTAACCTGTGATTATCCCTCTCTCCAGTTGCTCTGTCAGGACCTGCAAAGAGTTAATAACCTGCAAAGCCTGCCACTCAAAGTATCGTCTTGCATCATTGACTTTGTCTGTATATATGTTTCTGGAACCTACCTCTTCATTCACCTGAGGACGGAGCAGTGATCCGAAAGCTAGTGCTTCGAAACAAACCTGCTTGACTTGAACCTGATGTTGTAAGACTTCTTACTATGATGGATGAGGGCATGGATCCACTAATGTTACCTTTACAGTGACAATCCTGCACACTATATGGCTGGTGCTTACCAATCAGTTCTTCAAAAATAATTAAAGCAGCGCCAAAAACTTATTTTTTCCTTGTGCTGGATTCTTTGCACTCCGACGCCGAAATTGCGTTTGGTGATGGGGTGGAGAATCCATTTTCGCGCACGAAATCGGAACCGGCAGCGGTTTCTCAATTCTCCGCCCCCCAAAAATCAGCGTACTCGGGGAGTACGCCGCGCCGAGTATCCACTGCCTCAATCCCGCCTGAGGCCCGCCCCGCTGTTCTCCATCCCTGACCGGCCGAATTTCCAACGGTGTGGTTCTAACGTGGCCCTACCGTTTGGGAACCTCACGTGGCAGCTGCGGACTCAGTCCGGGGCCGCCATAGTCAGGTACAGGGCCGAAGCGGGGCGCTATTTCGGTGGTCCAGGTCCGCGTGCTGAGTCTGCCATGGAGCATGGCCTGGCCATTGAAGGCCGCCACCGTGCGCAGGGGCAACCTCTGACCCGGAAGTGCAGGGGGCCGTATCGACAGCTCTACGATGGCTGCCTGCTAATCCCCTGCAAGAAGGTGAATCTGTGGCCCTTTGACGCCAGTTTTCCTGGCGTAAAAGACCACAGTTTTCATGATGGCGTGGTGGTTATAGTCCCAAAAACAGAGAATCCAGCCCAGCTCCCAGATCCAACGTCGTGTCCACCATTTTACAACCGCACCACAACCTCTCACTAATCATGGGTCACATGAGCCCACTTTCATGCCATACCAGTGGGTCATGTGATCATTCCTGGTCTGCAGCATTCCACCCCCAAACACACTATCCCCAAAAGGAAATCAACTCCAACTGCTGCCTGGCAAGTGCTGTCGAATCCAGAGACAGGGACCGTGTAATAAGTCCATGGAGGCAGAAGTCCCGTCATCAGAATTCCTGTTATTTACAAACCCAACAGCTGAACAATCATGACCATTCCATCTGCTATCTACACCGGGAGTGCAGAGGATATGACACTCGCTGTTATATACACAGAAACGGGTTCCCTGATTGGGCCACTAAGCAGGGAACTCATATTCTAACTGGTCAATCTCAAAGGCTTGGCCTAAGTCATTACAGACCGGTACAGGTGGCCATCGCTAGTACCTCTGGTAGAGCTACACCTGCTCACGTCCTTGAGTACCTCTTATCATGGAAACACAAATCATTAAGCAACATTGTACAAACTAAAGCACTTTTTCCTTGTTTTCAGTCAAAGCCATATTTTCTCTTTTGCATTTGTCTGAATAATCAATAGGAATATAATCAATTAACTATGAGCATCAAACAGTTTCCATCTCTGCTGTCTGTCTATTGTACATTTCAGCAGGTGCCTTAGGTTGCAGGAGGTGATGTATTTTCTTGCCTTTTTGCTGGCTATGAGGAATTTACTGACTGCAGCAATGGGTGTGTTATTCTGTGGAATGATAACTTGGGGTTAATAATCATTGTTCCTCATATTAATCTCAGGCACCTGATAGGTAAAAAATAATTGAGGTAGATGCTTCATGAGAAGATGAAAGAGAAGGAACCTGAGAACAAGCAATGGCTGAAACCAACCCTTTACATCTTGAAGTAAGTATTTGTAAAGCAGCATTGACGGTTGCCTCAAAGCCATTTGCTTTTACATTATTGTGATAGTTTTTGGATGACTAACAGAAGGCGAGAAAACTACTTTACAAATGTTTGATGCAGGCTGAGAGTATTTCAGTGAGCTGCTCTCCCTTTTCAACATCTCACTAAATTCCCTCTGAGTGGATCTGACGAAGCATCAAGTCTCTCAGATTGCGACTGCTGGTAAATTTGGACACAATCAGATTTGTATTAAATCCAGTTCGACACTGACCTCAGAGGTTGCTTCAGAGGTCTCTGGGAAATGGTCAAATAAGTGACGCGGCGGTGCAAAGGGGGTTGAGGTTGCTGTTGTGTTGTTGAGGCTGAGAGGCTGTTGGTAGAGTAGAAAGGGAGTGAGAAGTAGTTTTTTTGGCACACATTGGCAATTGGAACAGCAGGCGGATCATGACATCATGCTGATTTTATAATACACTCGGTGTGAAACTTAAAGGGCAGAATTTTCTGTTTTTGTAACTAAGAACTCAGGCAGGAAAAGCGGTGTGCTTCCCGCCGACTCCACTGCTGGCTTTTCCCGCAATAATTTTTGAAACCCAGTTAAAAATGTTGGAGGAGGGTCCCACGACGCCACATTGATGGGGCACGTAGGCAACCTCAGCCTTCAAGAGATGGGCACCACGATTAAGTAAAAATAAGGGTCCGCCCACGTACATGGGGAAACTTCCTCCCCTTCACAGGCACAGGGAACCCCCCCCCATGGATGCAGGGAACACCCTCCCTCCACACACACAGAATCCCTTCCCGGGAACCCCCCTGGTGGGGACTGTTTGTCAGGTCTCCACTTGTACAGGCCAGTTGTAAACCTCGCTGATGTCATGTCATGTCGGTGGGTGGGGTGTATCCTGCTGACACAAATGCCAATTTGGGACTCCTGTTGGATTATTTGATTAAGGCAAATAAATCACATTCAGAGTCCCAATTATTAAGTAGTTGATAAAGTTCAGGAGTGGCAGTCAGAGGTGATAAGAGTAAAGCTAATGGAAATAGAAGATTATTTTACATGTAAATTACTCTGGTAATTCTGGTCATATATATGTTTTGGTTGTGATTACTGTCAAAGCAAATGTTCAACCCAGCTTGCTAAATATGGGTGGCACGGTAGCACAGTGGTTAGCACTGTTGCTTCACAGCACCAGGGTCCCAGGTTTGATTCCCGGCTTGGGTCACTGTCTAGCACAGTGGTTAGCACTGTTATTTCACAGCGCGAGGGCCCCAGATTCGACTCCTGGCTTGGGTTACTGTCTGTGCGGAGTCTGCACGTTCTCACTGTGTCTGCGTGGGTTTCCTCCAGGGGCTCCGGTTTCCTCCCATAAGTCCCGAAAGATGTGCTTGTTAGGTGAATTGGACATTCTGAATTCTCCCTCAGTGTACCCGAACAGGCGCTGGAGTGTGGCGACTGGAGGATTTTCACAGTAACTTCATTGCAGTGTTAATATAAGCCTACTTGTGACAATAATAAAGATTATATTATTTTGTCAGCTATTGTTGATCAGAGAATCATACCCATCGAATCTGCACTGGCCCTTGGACAGAGCACCCTACTTAAGCCCCACACCTCCACCCTATCCCAGTAACCCCACCTAATCTTTTTTGACACTACGGGGCAATATAACATGGCCAATCCACCCATCTGCACATCTTTGGATCACTGTTCCCAGTGATCTCAGCACCTCCAACAGCTGCAATTTATCTTCCCTTTAAGAAGTGCATGTTAGTATTGAGAAGTGCTTGAAATTAACCATATTGAGCTCCCTGCTGATGTGTGAAGCTAATGAGCAGTGAGAATGCAGAAGCCCTTATGATGAGCAGGCAACATAAAACTGGGACCTTGATACACTCTAATGAACTGGTGCAGGTTAAACATGCATTCTGATACCCATGCCCATTCCCGAAGGCAAGTGACTGCTCTGACTGTGTTACAATTGACATAAGGACATTTGATACTGTCATTGGGTGCTTGAAATGGGAAATGTTCCATTCCCCAATGCGAACGTTCCACAGGAAAAATGGACTCTTATTTCTTCAGCAATGAATGCATAAATTATTTCTGTCCTTCACTGAAGTGTGAATATTTGGTACAATTCAACAAGAATATATTGTCTTCAGTTCCTTTTACAGATTACCCATTGTCTCATGCAGTCCCCCTCGAGGGTCTTAAATGCCATCTTTTGATATTGATTTGCCCGAAGATCAGTTTAAAATCAATATGGACCTAAAAATGATGTGTTTTAAAGTGGCGTGTTTGTACATGTGTCACTTTGATAATATCTGTTTCAAGTGAAAAGTACTGAGAGATTGTTGCCCACACCTCCAAAAACATACTTCTTGGCTCAATTAGCACATCAAACCAGGCTGAAGGCCAAGCACAGAAAACAATTATAATGTTACAGGCAACCAGGCGACAGCAACTGGGGAAACAACCAGATGTGTCTTAACTTTTAATTTACAGAAAATACATAGAGAATGTAATTTTTAAATATATTTAAAGTTATTTTAATTTAAGTGTATACGTTGAAATGACCACTAAACCTGTTGCAAAGATTTTAAAAAGACTTATCAAAATAAATAAATAATTTACGAAAAGTTGTGTAACTCAGGAGAAGTCGAATATTCAGAAACATTTAGGATGATGTTTTTATTCCCTCAGAGTGACGTGACCCATATAATTTCCTGCTCAACCGATTCTGCTGTGGAATTACAGGAGGCTGCAGTATGTGAGACATTCATTGCCGTATTGTTTTATGGAAGTTGAAGAGGGCAAACTTTGTCATGTCACTGTCCAGGTTTAAAAAAAAGTTTAAAAAAAAAAAGAAAAATACAAATAACTGTGGTGCAGTAAAGCTATGGGGAAAGAAAGAAAACAGCAAACTTGCATTTATATAGCGTCTTTTGCAACTTTGGGATCTCTCAATGTGCTTGTAGCTAATTGTGTCGCTGTAGGGTACTGAGCTCTGATGTTACTGGTGTAAATCTCACACTATGTCATGAACTGCAATCCCCTAGCCAACCTTCTGGTTTCAATTTGGGAATGATACCTGCCCAAAATGAGACAATATTCTCTTCCCAGGGAGAGAATAAGAATTAAAATTATCAGCCAAACTAAACCTGTGCTCACTTCTTTTCTCCA
Organism: Scyliorhinus torazame; assembly: GCF_047496885.1. NCBI lineage: Eukaryota > Metazoa > Chordata > Chondrichthyes > Carcharhiniformes > Scyliorhinidae > Scyliorhinus > Scyliorhinus torazame. The sequence continues at coordinate 107,415,284 of NC_092715.1, read as the reverse complement.
GCTGTGTTTTCATTCTGAGGTCTGAATTCAAAACAATCCATTGGTATTGATTATTCCTTGCCCTAGTATGGACAATGCTGCCATTTTTCAATGTGTAGCTTGGTCTTTCTGAATAGGGAAATTTCCTGTTGTTGATTCTATCCTTTCAACAGGAGAAAATGATAGAATCGATGCTGGTCTCCATTTGTAGGGTTGCCGCATTCATGGCAACTGAGGCATGGTAGCACAGTGGTTCGCATTGCTGCCTCACAGCGCCAGGGATCTGGTTTGATTCTGGCCTTGGGTGACTGTCTGTATGGAATTTGCACGTTCTCCCCATGTCTGCAAGAGTTTCCTCCAGGTGCTCCCACAGTCCAAAGATGTGAAGGTTAGATGGATTGGTTATGCTAAATTGCCCCTTAGAGTCCACAGGTGCGTAGGTTAGGTGGATCAGCCATAATCAATGTGGGGGTCTCCAGGGATAGGGCGAGGGAGTGGGCCTTGGTCGAGTACTCTTTCGGAGGGTCGATGCAGAGTGACCCGCTTCTGCACTGTAGGGATTCTATGGATTCTGTGAGGAGATATCCACTAATGACCAGCAAACAACAGCACAGTTCAAATGGAGGCGAAGCATGGTAAAAGCACAACCGTGAAAGCAAATGTAGCTAGAGTTCAGGAAGGGATGTTTGTAATGGAATGAAAGCTGCTGATGCGTTTGCTTATGGCAATGAACATTCTTGTTGAAAACTGCTGCCACAGTCACTTACAGCAGAGGTTGAGATTTTGGTACCTAGACCATGTTCCAATCCAATGTATTAACTATTACATTATGAGCAGTTTACTCAGGCATTCTTAGTTGATTAGCGTCTGTTTCTAACAGCAGAAAGGTGTTAATTTTCACTTCCACTATGGAGCAAAGCCAAGTGACTACATTTCAGGATTGAACTTGTTTCTTCAATGAAGTCAATCAGTTATTTGTTTAATTATTCTGCAGCATTCTTGTGTTACAATTTCATACATAATTTACAGATGATCACCAATACCTTCAACTTTGATGAAGGCATAAAAATGACATTATCGAATTAGCCACTCAGTGTGTACATCCCACCCCTTTTTCTCTCCCATTAAATTCAATAAAACAAGGTTGTGTGCATCGTGGGCAGCCAATCTGCTGTCACCCATTTTATATCCTTGCCAATAACAGGCTACAAAGCAAAGCTGAGTAGAATCTCTGGGAACAGAGTACTCTTCCCTGATGAACTCATTGCATTCTACGCTCATTTTAAGCACTATCTCCCTGGCCCTACACTCATGGAGCATTTCGACAACAAGGACTCCTACGTCAGACTCCTATTTATTGACTACAGTTCCACTTTCAACACCATAATTCCAACAAAGCTTATATCGAAACTCCAAAACCTAAGACTTGGCTCCTCCCTCTGCAACTGGATCCTCGACTTCCTGACCCATAGACCACAATCAGTAAGAATAAACAATGCCACCTCCTCCATGATAGTCCTCAATACAGGGGCCCCACAAGGCTGCGCACGTAGCCCCCAACTATACTCCTTATACACACACACAACTGAATGGCAAAGTTCGGCTCCAGCTCCTCCCTCTGCAACTTGATCCTCGACTACCTGACCCATAGACCACAATCAGTAAGGATAAACAACAATAATCCTCAATACTGGGGGCCCTGCAAGGCTGCATACTTAACCCTCTACTGTACCCCTTATAGTAAAAAGTCTTACAAGACCAGGTTAAAGTCAAAAAGGTTTGTTTCAAACACTAGCTTTTGGAGCACTGCTCCTTCCTCAGGTGAATGCAGAGGTATATTCCAGAAACATATATATAGACAAAGTCAAAAGATGCAAGACAATGCTTTGTATGTGAGCATTTGCAGGTAATTAAGTCTTTACAGATCCAGAGATAGGGGTAACCCCAGGTTAATGATGTGTGAATTGTCTCAAGCCAGGACAGTTGGTAGGATTTCGCAAGCCCTGGCCAGATGGTGGGGATGAATGTAATGCGACATGAATCTAAGGTCCCGGTTAAGGCCGTACATATGTGTGTGGAACTTGGCTATAAGTTTCTGCTCGGCGATTCTGCGTTGTCGCGGGTCCTGAAGGCCGCCTTGGAGAACGCTTACCCGGAGATCAGAGTCTGAATGCCCTTGACTGCTGAAGTGTTCTCCGACTGGAAGGGAACATTCCTGCCTGGCGATTGTCGCGCGATGTCCGTTCATCCGTTGTCGCAGGGTCCGCATGGTCTCGCCAATGTACCATGCTTCGGGACATCCTTTCCTGCAGCGTATGAGGTAGGCAATGTTGGCCGAGTCGCACGAGTATGTACCGCGTACTTGGTGTGTGGTGTTCTCATGTGTAATGGTGGTACCCATGTCGATGATCTGGCACATCTTGCAGAGATTGCCATGACAGGGTTGTGTGGTGTCGTGGTCGCTGTTCTGAAGACTGGGTAGTTTGCTGCAAACAATGGTTTGTTTGAGGTTACTGACATCAAGGACCTTTTTATTTAATTCAAGGCAGCTGGGATAAATAAGTACATTCTAAATTGCTGTTTAAGAAAAATTAGATGGGTAGAATCTTCCCAAATTTTGGCAAAGTGTCGGATCTGGTGAGATAATCGGTGAGAATCCAGTCGGTGCCGAGAAATCGCAAGAAGAACAAAGAAGAACAAAGAAAAGTACAGCACAGGAACAGGCCCTTAGGCCCTCCAAGCCTGCGCCGACCATGCTGCCTGACTAAACTACAATCTTCTACACTTCCTGGGTCCGTATCCCTCTATTCCCATCCTATTCATGTATTTGTCAAGATGCCTGTTAAACGTCACTATTGTCCCTGCTTCCACCACCTCCTCCGGCAGCGAGTATCAGGCATCCACTACCCTCTGTGTAAAAAAACTTGCCTCGTACATCTCCTCTAAATCTTGCACCTTAAACCTATGCCCTCTAGTAATTGACCCTTCTACCCTGGGAAAAAGTCTCTGGCTATCCACCCTGTCTATGCCCCTCATAATTTTGTAGACCTCTATCAGGTCGCCTCTCAACCTCTGTCATTCCAGTGAGAGCAAACCGAGTTTATTCAACCGCTCCTCATAGCTAATGACCTCCATACCAGGCAACATCCTGGTAAATCTCTTCTGCACCCTCTCTAAAGCCTCCACATCCTTCTGGTAGTGTGGTGACCAGAATTGAACACTATACTCCAAGTGTGGCCAAAATATTGAGCCTCTTAAAATGTTCTTTTTACCACGTGAATCATACCACACGTGACAGCCAGCCGCTGATTTGCTCATGCAGCGACAACTTAATCTCTGAATCAGTGAGGCGCTCCATATAAATGCCTCCCCAGAACTCCCAGCACATGTTCCAGATCTAGTCGGGGGAGATGGCTGCCAGGAAGCCAGCGGCAAGATTCTCCCAGGGACCCCTGACCAAACTCCTGTATGGTGTGCAGCAGGAGCAGGATGTCTTTCATCCATATTCTCCCGGATGTCCTTCCACCAAGGTCACCTCCCTGGTCTGGGAGGAAGTTGCAGGCTGAGTGAGTGCCAGGTTGCTGCAGAAAAGGATAGGGCAACAGTGCCGCTATAAGACAAATTACCTTCTTTGTGCGGCTTGAGTGTCTGCGTCCATGTCATGTTTCCCACTGCACCCCTTCACACATCCTTCACATCTCCACAATGATCTATCAACCAGCCATCTCACGGGTTCCCAACACCTATCATACTTCTCTCTCTCTCTCTCCCCCCCCACCCCACTCCCCACGTTCCTCCCAGTAGCTAAACTGTTCCTCATATCCTTGCTCCCACTCAACTCCCACTCATCACCATCCGAACTGGCAGGACTCCTGCCTACACTCCCGCTATCTGTATCATTCTCGAGCGTAAGCGGCATGAGTGGACACAGCCAGCCAGAGTCATGCCCGAGATCAGATGCGTCATACTCTTTGAGCAAAGAGAGCTGCTAGCGGGGAGCAGGACCGCACCTGCGCAGAAGGCGAAGTGAGGGCAGCAGAAAAAATGAGAAACCTCAAGACAAATTAAAGCCTCACATGAATAAACTTTCTCAGAGGCATAACATCTGTATCCCGAACCCTACACTAGTGCAGATAAGCACACCTCAGTGGGATTAACTAGCAGGCAGGCTTCTGCGGCACTCACTGGTGAACACCTCACCCTGATTATCCACAGCAGACAGAGGCAGGGTCGTCCTAGGGTTCCGGCACTCGGAGGGTGCTGGAGCCCTGGACTCTGCTGAGCCCCTGGCTAATGACCTGCCCCTGGGTCCAGTCATCCCAGAGCTGCTGGAGTTGCAAAGGCAGATCCGTGAGCATCAGGAAGGGATGACAATATCCCTCCTCGGGCTGCAATGCTCACTGGAGGAGCACCATCACCTTCTGACTGAGGAGATGGGGGTGTCACTCCAATGCAATGAGGCCAACATTGCGAGAGTGGCGTCTGCAGTGGAGACCTCAGTGCAGGACATGCACTCCATAGCGGGAGATGTCCACTCAATGGTTCAGCTCATGGTGCCATGCTCCACAAACCCCCGCACAGACCCAGTGCTTCATCACTGCGCAGTGTGAGAAAAGCAGCGCTATGTCTCTCCCATCTCCCACACGGATGACTCAGTAAAGATGTGCTGTTCCTGGCACTCCCTCAACCCTCCAGCCTCCAGCCAGGGAAGGTGACATCCTCCACCACCCCCCCTCCCCCTCCAACACCCCCCCAACATCAAAGCTAAGACCTCACATGTCTGACACTCTTCTCCTGTGATGAGGAGGCCAAGCACTGGTAAGTGTTGAGAAGCTGACCACCTCAGATATAAGTTGGAGGGAAATACCCGGATCCCTGCCTCAGATGGGCTGCAGATGGAGATAAGTCATCCAGCACCTCTGAACCCCAGGATAAGCCGATCATTGGCAGGACGCGTTCAGCTCTCTGTCAGGCTGGAGTCAGACATATCTCTGAGAATGAGAGGAGCATCGCTCAGGCCTCAATGCAACTCATCATCTTTCTCCTGCAGAGTTTGGCAAATGGCTTTAGCGTCCTGTCCATGAATGTTCACACCAACACAAGGACATCCTGCAGGCACCACATTGGTGAGTTGATGTTACACTCCATGGTGGGAGGGCTCTTCACTCCCTTCTCGTGGTATTCTCAAAAATGAGATGTTATGAAGGTGTCCCTAGCTGTTCGGCCCAGAGCATTGCCTAAGGTCCTTTTCCTTCCTCCTCCCCTTCCGCTGGTTGGCCCTCGTCGTCCTCATCGCCTTCTTCTTAACCAAGGAGATACGGCGCCCCTCTATCCCCTCTTGGTCTAGCTGGTCTCCCCACTGCAGTACCAAATTGTGGTGAACACAGCAGGCCATAATAATGCGGGGCACTCTCTGGCGGCTCTATTGGAAAGCTCCCTCAAGTGGTCCAGGCACCAGGACTGCATTTTGAGCATTCCAATCACCTGCTTGACCAGCATCCACTTCGATGCAGGAGCCTCATTGTAGCGAGTCTCAGCAGGTATTTGTGGCCTCCGCATTGGTGACATCATCCTCCTCCTGAGGGCATATCCCCTGTCCCCAAGGAGCCATTCCTCTAGACACTGTTCTCCCTGAAAGACAGCTGGTATCTGCAAGCGCCACAAGATGTAACTGTCATTGACAGTTCCCCGGGAAATCGGCACATCTGCATGATGCATAAGAACATGAGAAATAGGAACAGGAGTAGGCCATCTGGCCCCTCGAGCCTGCTCCCCCATTTAATGAGATCATGGCTGATCTTTGTGGACTCAGCTCCACTCTCCGGCCCGTACACCATATCCCTGAATCCCTTTATTCTTTAGAAATGTATCTATCTTTTTCTTAAAAACGTTTAAAGAAGGAGCCTCAACTGCTTCACTGGGCAAGGAATTCCAGAGATTCACAACCCTTTGAGTGAAGAAGTTCCTCCTACACTCCGTCCTAAATCTACTTCCCCTTATTTTGAGGCTATGCATACTAGTTCTGCTTTCCCCGACCAGTGGAAACAACCTGCCCGCATCTATCCTATCTATTCCCTTCATAATTTTATATGTTTCAATAAGATCCCCCCGCATCCTTCTAAACTCCAATGAGTACAGTCCCAGTCTACTCAACCTCTCGTCATAATCTAATCCCCTCAACTCTGGGATCAACCTAGTGAATCTCCTCTGCACTCCCTCCAGTGCCAGTATGTCCTTTCTCAGGTAAGGAGACCAAAACTGAACACAATACTCCAGATGCGGCCTCACCAACACCCTATACAATTACAGCATAACCTCCCTAGTCTTGAATTCCATCCCTCTAGCAATGAAAGACAAAACTCGATTAGCCTTCTTAATCACCTGTTGCACCTGCACACCAACGTTTTGCGACTCGTGCACCAGCACACCCAGGTCCCTCTGCACAGCAGCATGTTTTAACATCTTACCGTTTAAATAATAATCCATTCTGCTGTTATTCCTCCCAAAATGGATAGCCTCACACATGGCAACATTGAATTCCATCTGCCAGACCCTAGCCCATTCACCTAACCTATCCAAATCCTTCTGTAGACTTCCGGTATCCTCTGCACTTTTTGCTTTACCACTCATCTTAGTGTCGTCTGCAAACTTTGACACATTGCACTTGGTCCCCAACTCCAAATCGTCTATGTAAATTGTGAAAAACTGCGGGCCCAACACTGATCCTTGAGGGACCCCACAAGTTACAGGTTGCCAACCAGAGAAACACCCATTTATCCCCACTCTCTGCTTTGTGTTAGTTAACCAATCCTCTACCCATGCTACCACTTTACTCTCAATGCCATGCATCTTTAGTTTATGCAGCAACCTTTTGTGTGGCACCTTGTCAAAGGCTTTCTGGAAATCCAGATATACCACATCCATTGGCTCCCCGTTATCTACTGCACCGGTAACGTCCTCAAACATTTCTACCAAATTAGTCAGACACGACCTACCCTTTGTGAACCCATGCTGCGTCTGCCCAATGAGACAATTTCCCTCCAGGTGCCCCGCTATTTCCTCCTTAATGATAGATTCCAGCATTTTCCCTACAACCGAAGTTAAGCTTGCCGGCCTATAATTACCCGCTTTCTGCCGACCTCCTTTTTTAAACAGTGGTGTCACGTTTGCTACTTTCCAATCCTCTGGGACCACCCCAGAGTCTAGTGAATTTTGATAAATTATCACTAGTGCGTTTACAATTTCCCTCGCATATCGTGCGATCACAGACAATTTGGATATTGAGGGAGTGGTATCCCTTGCGGTTCATGAATGGGGCCGCATGCTGCCATGGAGACCGTAGACTGACTTGGATGCAATGGTTGACACCTTGCACCTGTGGCATGCCTGCTAAGTGGGTGAATCCCATGGCCCTAGGGTCCTGGCTCGCCTGGTCCCGGTCCAAGTTGATGTACAGATGGGCCCCAGTGAATAGTGGGTCTGCACCTCCCTACTCACTTGTATGCGGTAGACTGGGAAATGCCACACTGGTCACCTATGCTGCCCTGAAATGAGTCACTGGCACAGAGGTTCAGAGCGGCAGTAACATTAAGGGCCACAGGCAATGGGTGGCATCCCAGTCAATGTGATGCCAGTTCTTTCTGTTTTTAAATAAATTTAAAGTACACAATTCATTTTTTCCAATTAAGGGGCAATTTAGCATGGCCAATCCACCTACCCTGCACATCTTTGGGTTGTGGAGGCGAAACCCTCGCAGACAAGGGGAGAATGTGCAAACTCCACACGGACAGTGACCCAGAGCTGGGGTTGAATGTGGGACCTCGGGGCCGTGAGGCAGCTATGCTAACCACTGCGCTACCATGCTGCCCTTTGCCAGTTCTTTCATAACCTGGCAAAGGTGGTCCAACATCCCCCTGGGACAGAAGCAGTCTTCTCAGGCAATGGATAATTAGATGACTCGGATTGTACATCTGGAAAAGAACTAAGCTGTGAACTGAAACAGATGAAACTTCCAGCAGTTTCTTTATTGTATGCACTTTGATCCACCTGATATTTGCTGCGCTTGTAGCATCCAACAAGCTCGACTCAAAACCGAGGAAATCTCCCTTACGCATGCACAAACAAACACAGGAATTTTATCCGATGTATTCTCTGGCTGAGAACATTCAGAATACCTTCAACCCACCATTAAACTTGATGGACTTTTCAGATCGAGTCCTATCTTTTCATGAAATTAATGAATCACATTTATTGTACTTTGTTATGAATTTAAGGAAACATTGGGCGTGAGCTTTAATTGTCGACTGTTCATTATGTGTCTGAGGAATGAGTGACCAGCCAAGGAACAATGTGGAGCGGCGGATCTTGCCAGACCTGCGACACCTAAAACCCACTTGATTCAATGTTTAACAAGGCCATTACACATCTGGGGCTGGATTCTCCACCGTCAAGATGCACCGTTTTGCCGGCAGCCCCCGGGGTTTCCTGCCGGCATGGGGCTGTCTGTGGTAGTTGTCATAATACATCTCTGTATATAATGGAGTGCAGACAGGCAGTGATTGACACACAGGATGACCAGTAAGCACACAGAACAGAGCAGCCAATCACCAGACAGGACACGGCCACTATAAAGCCAGAGGACACCAGATTTCCCGTTCTCTCGGGACCCAGCCTCTGAGACAGTCAGAGTTCGTGAACTGGCCAGTGCAAACACCATGTGGTAGCTAGTAAGTCTGGTTAGGCTAGTATCAAGGTCTCCAGTCAAGTCAGCATAGTGTCAACCCACAGTTGAACATGTATAATAGTTTAGATGTTAAATAAAATCGTGTTGCATCTTATCAAGTGTTGGAGGTCTGTCTCTCGCTACACTGCATCAAGTGCAGTCCACATCGACCCAGCCTACCCAAAACATCATGGTACCAGTGAGTGATGCTGAAAATTGACGGACCTACCTTGAGTGAATCAGCGTTGACCAGCAAACATGGAAAACATCCGCCGTCCTCCACAGGTTCACATCGCCGGCAACCTCAGTGCAAATTTGAAGATCTTCAAACAAAAGTTCCAACTCTATCTCGAAGCCACCGACATCGAGGCCGCAACGGACGCCAGAAAGATCGCACTATTCCTCTCCACAGCCGGGGACCACGCCAACTACATCTACAACTCCCTTACATTCGCTGAAGGTGAAGGCAAGACGAAATTTAAAAAGTCCTGCTGAGGTTCGGCAGCCACTGCGACATTGAGGTGAATGAGAGCTTTGAACGGTACGTTTTCCAGCAGAGGCTTCAGGGTAAGGATGAACCTTTTCAATCCTTTCTGACCCATCTCCGCATCCTCGCGCAGTCAAGTAACTATGACTCGACCACTGATTCCATGATCCGGGATCAGATCGTTTTCGGGCTCCACTCCGATTCCCTTCACCAGCAGCTCCTGAAAGTCAAGCAGCCATCGCCATCGAAACGTGCGTTCTCCACGAACATGCTAACAATCGGTACTCCCACATCAGGGCGGCAGAAATGGCAAAGCTAACCTCCCACGAGGCGGAGCGGGTGCAGGCCATCGCACAAATGCAGGCTCTTAGTACCGATGAGAGTGGCCATTTCGCGCGCTTTTGCCGGGCACCTGCGCATGCGTGCCACGACCAACGGGATGGCGAGACCGACGACCAGACTGCGCAGGTGCGTACATCGTTCAACCGCACTGCGCATGCATGATGGCGCACGGAACGCGCTGACGTCGGCGTCATGACGTGTCCGAATTGTGGCTCCGCCCATTTAAAACGGCAATGTAGGGCAAAATCACGACGGTGTCTCCAGTGTGGCAAGCATGGCCACTATGCAGCCCTTTGCAGATCTGCTGCATTGCCCAGCATCCAGCGATCCCAGCCGCGGCGCAGAAGCGTCCGTTCAATACAGCAGGCCATGCCAGACTCCGACCCCGACAGCCCAACAGATCCTGATGCAGAGTGCCTCAGATCTCCATACCGGGTGGGCATCAGTATGAAGCATGCGCTGCCTTTCTCCAAGACAGCGACGCACCTCCCGATCCTCAGCGTGGATCCCGACGATGAGTGGTGTGCAGTCTTCACAGTCAACAAGGCTCGCATCCAGTTCAAACTGGAGACCGGCGCACCAGCGAACCTCGGGCGAAATTCTCCGGTATTGGCGCGATGTCCGCCGACCGGCGCCAATAAACGGCGCAAATCAGTCGGGCATCGCGCCGCCCCAAAGGTACGGAATCCTCCGCATCTTGGGGGGCCCAGCCCCAACCTTGAGGGGCGAGGCCCGCGCTGGACTAATTTCCGCCCCGCCAGCTGGCGGAAAAGGTCTTTGGTGCCCCGCCAGCTGGCGCGGAAATGACATCTCCGGGCGGCGCATGCGCGGGAGCGTTAGCGGCCGCTCACGGCATTCCCGCGCATGCGCAGTGGAGGGAGTCTCTTCTGCCTCCGCCATGGTGGAGACCGTGGCGAAGGCGGAAGGAAAAGAGTGCCCCCACGGTGCCGGAGAATTCGGCAACCGGCGGGGGCGGGATTCATGCCAGCCCCCGCCGATTCTCCGACCCGGTGGGGGGTCGGAGAATCTCGCCCCTCATTTCGAAATCCGATCTCGACACCATCCGCATCAGACCAAGCATTCTTCCACCGGCCTGCCAGCTCCTTGACGACAATGGCAATGCCATAGCTGCCAGTGGCTCATGCCAACTCGGAGTTTCCAATAAGTCATTTAAAGAGACACTGCGATTTGAGATCATGGGACCTGACAGAGCATCCCTGCTCGGTGCTCGGGCCTGCAAACTCCTGAACCTGGTTCAGCGAGTCCACACCATGTCATCCTCACAGGCGACGGCCTCACCTGATGAGAACTTCCAGGCTGAAATTGATGACATCATCACGCGGTACCAAAGCGTGTTCGGCGGAATGGGCACACTCCCATACCGATACAAAATCCTGCTCAAACCAAACGCCACTGCTGTGATCCACGCACCACGTCGGGTGCCAGCACTCCTCAAGGACTGCCTCAAGCAGCAGTTACAGGACCTCCAGGACCAGGGCATCATATCAAAGGTCACAGAACCCATGGACTGGGTCAGCTCCATGGTCTGCGTCAAGAAGCCGTCAGGGGAGCTTCGAATCTGCATCGACCCCAAGGATCTAAACCGCAACATCATGAGGGAACATTACCCGATACCAAAACGAGAAGAGTTGACCAGCGAGATGGCTCATGCCAAATTCTTTACGAAGCTGGACGCCCCCAAGGGGTTATGGCAAATACACCTGGGTGCATCCAGTCACAAGCTGTGTACATTCAATACCCCGTTCGGTCGCTACTGCTACAACCGGATGCCTTTTGGCATCATCTCTGCCTCGGAGGTATTACACCGCATCATGGAACAGGTGATGGAGGGTATCGAGGGGGTGCCCGTGTATGTTGACAATGTCATAATCTGGTCCATAACTCCTCAAGAACACATTGATCACCTCAAGTAGGTATTCCACAGAATCCATGAGCATGGCCTCCGACTCAACAAAGCCAAGTGCTCGTTCGGTCAATCAGAAATCAAATTCCTTGGTGACCACATCTTGCAGCAAGGCGTGCGACCAGATGCTGACAAAGTCACGGCGATCAATGCCATGAATACATCAGAGGACAAGAAGGCGGTCCTCCGCTTTCTAGGGATGGTCAACATCCTCGGGAAGTTCATTCCCAACATGGCATCCCACACCACAGCCCTCCGCCATCTCATCAAAAAGTCAACGGAATTCCAGTGGCTGCCCGCTCATGAGTACGAATGGCGTGAGCTGGGGGCAAAACTCGCCACAGCCCCGGTTCTGGCGTTCTTCGACCCTACCAAGGAGACCAAAATATCCACTGACACGAGGCAGGACGGTAATGGGGCGGTGCTCCTCCAACGAGATGACTCCTCCTCATGGGCCCCAGTTGCGTATGGCTCCAGAGCCATGAGGCCCACTGAGCAACGGTACGCTCAGATTGAGAAGGAATGCCTGGGCCTCCTAACGGGAATCGACAAGTTTCACGACTATGTGTATGGCCTCCCAAGATTCACGGTTGAGACGGACCACAGGCCATTAGTCCACATTATCCAGAAGGATTTGAATGACATGATGCCTCGGTTGCAACAAATCCTTCTCAAGCTACGCCGCTACGACTTTGAACTTGTCTACACGCCAGGCATAGAACTCATTGTTGCAGATGCCCTTCCCAGGTCTATCACCACACCGTGTGAACAAACTGACTTTGTCTGCCAAATCGATGTGCAGGTGCAATTGTGTGCCTCCAACCTTCCGGCCTCTGATGAGAGGTCATCCAAATTCGTGAGGAAACGGCCAAGGATCCTCTGCTACAGCGTGTGATGCAGCACCTCACGAATGGCTGGCAGAAGGGACAGTGTCCCCAGTTTTACAACGTCAAGGATGACCTGACGGTGGTGGACGGCATCCTCATGAAGCTCGATAGGATTGTAATTCCGCAGAGCATGCGAGCTATGGTGCTCGGCCAACTCCATGAGGGTCACCTGGGGGTTGAGAAATGTCGACACAGAGCTTGAGAGGCAATCTATTGGCCGGGCATCAGCCAGGGCGTTGCCAACACAGTCCTCAACTGCCCCACATGTCAGAATTTTCAGCCAGCTCAACCAAAAGAAACTCTGCAGCAACATGAGATAGTGACCTCCCCATGGTCCAAAGTCGGTGTCGACCTTTTCCACGCCAAGGGGCGTGACTATGTCCTCCTAGTCGACTACTTCTCTAATTACCCAGAAGTGGTGAAACTGTCCGACCTCAAGTCGAAGGCAGTAATTAAAGCATGAAAAGAAACGTTTGCCAGGCATGGGATACCGCTCACGATGATGAGTGACAATGGTCCCTGTTTTTACAACCAGGAATGGTCTGATTTTGCCCGCCTATACAACTTCCGTCACGTAACCTCCAGCCCCCGCTACCCACAGTCAAACAGGAAGTCCGAAAAGGGGGTCCATATCGTCAAGAGATTACTATGCAAGGCTGCAGACTCAGGTTCTGACTTCAACCTGGCGCTGCTGGCATACAGAGCAACCCCGCTGTCCACTGGGTTGTCTCCCATGCAGATGCTCATGCATCACACTCTGCGAACCATGGTTCCAGCCATCCATGTTCCAGACCTTGACCACCTCACGGTCGTACAAAAGATGCAGCAGTCTCGGGTCCAACAGAAATCAGCATACGACGCTCATGCCACTGATCTCCCCGAGCTGGTCCCAACTGATGGTGTTTGTGTGCAGTTGTCTGACGGCCGCTGGTCCGCCACAGCTGTGCTGGTCAGCAAGTGGCCCCGAGATCGTTCCTCGTCCACATGACTGATGGCTCCTTCCTACGACGCAACAGACGGGCGCTGTGCAGAGTTCCACGCCCGCCACCTAACCATGATGTCCCACCTCACACATTGCTCCCTCCAGACGTGCCCTACCATGAGGCCACCGATCTACCAGCAATCCTGCCGACCTCTGCGACCACCGCATTAGCGGCGGTCCCGCCTATCCAAGTGCAGGCGGCCCCTGATCCACCCGTGAGGCGGTCAACCAGAATTCGTCACCCGCTGCAGAGACTAAACTTACAGACTGAACCTTTGCACAATTTTGTTCCCTTATAGTTCTGACCTCTGTAAATATCGTTTTACCATTTCATCTGCCCTATATCTGCACTAGCGACACTTTCCTATGTATATAAGTTCATTTTAGCACATTCTGTATATAGTCACACACATATACACCTCCACACGCACATGCACCTTAATATTTATTATTTAAACACAAACAAAAAAAAAGGGGAGATGTCACAATATACATCTATGTATATAATGGAGTGCAGACAGGCAGTGATTGACACACAGGATGACCAGTAAGCACACAGAACAGAGCAGCCAATCACCAGACAGGACACGACCACTATAAAGCCAGAGGGCACTAGTATTCCCGCTCTCTTGGGACCCAGCCTCTGAGACAGTTAGAGTTCGTGAGCTGGCCAATGCAAACACCATATGGTAGCTGGTAAGTCTGGTTAGGCTAGTATCAGGTCTCCAGTCAAGTCAGCATAGTGTCAACCCACAGTTGAACATATATAATAGTTTAGATGTTAAATAAAATCGTGTTGCATCTTATCACGTGTTGGAGGTCTGTCTCTCGCTACACTGCATCAATTGCAGTCCACATCGACCCAGCCTACCCAACACATCAGTAGTCACCACTGTTTGTATATATGACGTATATGATCAGTAATACGGTAAGGCTCCTGTGCTACAGGTACGGGGGGTAGGTTCCTGCCTGCTGGCTCCGCCAAGTAGGCGGAGTATAAATGTGTGTGCTCGCCGAGCTGCAGCCATTTCGGCAGCAGCTGTAGGAGGCAACACATCTCTGCTTAGTAAGCCTCGATTACTCTCTACTCTCGCCTCATCGTAATTGATAGTGCATCAATTTATTAAGCATAGATTTTACAGCGATGGACTTACGCATCAAGCCAGATCGCCTGCATCTGCACCCTCAAGCAGACAATGCCACATCGGCCTTCGAACACTGGCTAGCTTGCTTTGAAGCCTGCATCGGATCAGCGACAGAACAACCGTCAGAAGAACAGAAATTCCAGATCCTGTACACACGGTTGAGCTCTGATCTTTTTCCCCTTATCCGGGATGCGCCCAACTACACTGAGGCCATGACGCTTCTGAAAGGGAACTACATCCGGCCGATCAACAAACTCTACGCCAGGCACCTCCTGTCCACGCAGCAACAACTCCCCGGTGAGTCATTGGAAGATTTCTGGTGTGCCCTGCAAGCCCTGGCGAGGAACTGCGATTGCCAGGCAGTTTTGGCTGTTGAACATTCCAAACTCCTAATCAGGGACGCTTTCGTTACGGGCATAGGGTCAGCGTACATCCGCCAGCGCCTCTTAGAAGGGGGTACGCTCGACCTCGCGGTGATCAAGAAACTCGCGACCTCACTAACAGTAGCCTCCCATAATGTACAAGCGTACGCCCCAACCGCACGGCGCCCCCTCCTGGACATCGTGGACTCCACCAGCAACCGCCCCCAGCCAACCCCAAGCCTGCACCGTGCGGCAGCCAACCAACCCCGGGGAGCCCAAGTGCTATTTCTGCGGGCAGACAAAGCACCCCCGGCAGTGCTGCCCGGCGCGGAGCGCAATCTGCAAGGCCTGCGGGAAAAAAGGACATTTCGCTGCCGTGTGTCAGGCCCTGTCGATCGCCACTGTAACCAGCCCCATTGTTCCTGCACCCCCCACGTGCGACCCATGGGCGCCAGTGGGCGCCGCCATCTTCCTCCCATCAGACCTCGTGCAGCCCGTGGGCACCGCCATCTTTAACGCCGCCCGCCACGTGCGCCCGGTGGGCGCCGCCATCTTCGGCACCATTTTGGATGGCGTCTCAGGACCCCTGCTCATCGGGCACCTCATTGGGCCACTCATCGCCCACAACCGCCGCCGACCAGCCCGGGGCCCACCAACACCAGCTGCAGCTCGCCTCCAACACGCTCGACCAGTCCCGCCCACACAACATCGCAACTGCGACAACGACGGCGAAGGTCGATGGCCACAAGACACCTTCCTTTCTCGACTCCGGGAGCACAGAGAGCTTCATCCATCCCGATACGGTAAGGCACTGCTCCCTCGCGGTGCACCCCATTACCCAACGAATCTCCCTGGCCTCCGGATCCCAATCCATGGAGATCTGGGGGTACTGCACCACCACCCTCACCGTCCACGGCGTAGAGTTCAGCAACTTCTGGCTCTACGTCTTCCCCAACCTCTGCGCTGCCTTGCTACTCGGCCTGGACTTCCAGTGCAACCTCCAAAGTCTAACTCTGAAATTCGGCGGGCCCCTACTACCCCTTACTGTAAGCGGCCTCACGACCCTTAAGGTCGTGCCACCTTCCCTGTTTGCAAACCCGTCGCCACCAGGAGCAGACGGTACAGTGCCCAGGACAGGACCTTCATCAGGTTGGAGGTCCAGCGGCTACTGCGGGAAGGCTTCATTGACGCCAGCAACAGCCCCTGGAGAGCCCAAGTGGTAGTTGTAAAGACTGGGGAGAAACACAGGAGGTCATTGACTACAGTCAGACCATCAATCGGTACGCGCAGCTCGACGCATACCCCCTCCCACTCATATCTGATATGGTCAATCAGATTGCACAGTACCGGCTCTTCTCTACAGTGGACCTGAAATCTGCCTACCACCAGCTCCCCGTCCTTAAGGTGACCGCCAGTACACTGCGTTCGAAACAGACGGCCACCTTTACCACTTCCTTAGGGTTCCCTTCGGCGTCGCTAATGGGGTCTCGGTCTTCCAAAGGGAGATGGACTGAATGGTTGACCGGTATGGACTGCGGGCCACCTTCCCCTACCACGATAACGACACCATCTGTGGCCACGACCAGCAGGATAATGACGCTAACCTTTTCAAATTTCTCCACACCGCCAAACTCCTGAACCTAACGTATAACAAGGAGAAGTGCGTGTTCAGCACCAACCGCTTAGCCATCCTTGGCTATGTGGTGGAAAATGGAGTTCTAGGGCCCGACCCCGACCGCATGCGCCCCCTCATGGAACTCCCCCACTGCCCCAAGGCCCTCAAACGATGCTTGGGGTTCTTCTCATACTATGCCCAGTGGGTCCCTAACTATGCGGCAAGGCCCGGCCACTCATTCACTCCACAGTTTTCCCCCTGACGGCCGAGGCTCATCAGGCCTTCAACCGTATCAAGGCCGACATCGCCAAGGCCGCGATGCATGTGGTCGATGAGACCCTCCCCTTTCAAGTCGAGAGCGATGCATCAGACGTCGCTCTAGCCACCACCCTCAACCAGGCAGGCAGACCCGTGGCATTCTTTTCCCGCACCCTCCGAAATTTGCCACTCCTCCGTTGAAAAGGAGGCCCAAGCCATCGTTGAAGCTGTGCGGCATTGGGGGCATTACCTTGCCGGCGGAGATTCACTCTCCTCACTGACCAAAGGTCGGTTGCTTTCATGTTCAATAACACACAGAGGGGCAAGATCAAAAATGATAAAATCTTGAGGTGGAGGATCAAGCTCTCCACCTACATTTACGAGATTTTGTATCACCCTGGTAAGCTCACCGAGCCTCCCGATACCCTATCCCGAGGTACATGAGCCAGCGCACAAGTGGACCGACTCCGGGCCCTACACAATGGCCATCCAGGCGTCACCCGGTTCCTTCACTTCATAAAGGCCCGCAACCTACCCTACTCCATTGCGGAAGTCAGGGCGGTCACCAAAGACTGCCAGGTCTGCAAACCGCACTTCTACCGGCCAGACCGAGCGCACCTGGTGAAGGCCTCCCGTCCCTTTGAACGCATCAGCATGGATTTCAAAGGGCCCTTCCCCTCCTCCGACCGAAACACGTACTTCTTTAACGTGGTCAGCGAATACTCCAGATTCGCCTTCGCCATTCAATGCCCCGATATGACGTCTGCCACAGACATCAAAGCCCTCAATAGCATCTTCACTCTGTTCGGTTTCCCCGCTTATGTCCAGAGTGACCGGGGATCCTCCTTTCTGAGTGATGACCTGCGTCAATTCCTGCTCAGCAAGGGCATTGCCTCGAGCAGGACGACCAGATACAACCCCCGGGGAAACGGGCAGGTGGAGAAGGAGAACGGGACGGTCTGGAAGGCCGTCCTGTTGGCCCTATCGTCTAAAAATCTCCCGGTCTCCCGCTGGCAGAGGTCCTCCCCGACGCCCTCCACTCCATCCGATTGCTGCTTTGCACTGCAACTAATGCAACCCCCCCATGAACGCCTCCTTGCCTTCCCAAGGAAGTCCACCTCCGGGGTTTTGCTCCCAATGTGGCTGGCAGCTCCAGGACCCGTTCTCCTCCGCAAGTACGTCCGGGTCCACAAGGCGGACCCATTGGTCGAGAGGGTACAGCTACTCCATGCAAACCCGCAGTAGGCCTACGTGGCGTACCCCGAAGGCCGCCAAGACACAGTCTCCCTCAGGGACCTGGCACCAGCTGGGCGCCCCCCCCCACCCCCAACTGCCCCGGCGCCACCCATCCTCCCCCCAGCGCACCTCACCACAGCCCCCCCTCCAGGACGATCAGTCCTCCCATTCATTCCACCCAGGGATGAAGATGAGGACTACATGCTCCCAGAGTCACCGGCGACCAAGCCGGTGCCTGCATCGCCACCGGGACTGCGGTGCTCACAACAGAGGATCAAGGCACCCGACCGGCTGAATTTGTGAACTTTTCCCCAAACTGTGCACTTTTAAAATGCTCACATACATGTAAATAGTTTTACACCACCCACGCTGGACTCTTTTATAACAGGGGGTGAATGTGGTAGTCACCACTGTTTGTATATATGACGTATATGAGAAGTAAGCCTCGATTACTCTCTACTTTTGTCTCATCGTAATTGATAATGCATCAGTGTCCCACAATGGGAAACCCCATTGACCAGCCGGAGAAATGGAGCAATCTGCCGGTGTGCTGAACCAGAAATCTGGCGCGGCGGGACAGAGAAACCAGCCCCTGATTTGGATGCTTCACTCTCACAATATAAATTGTTTCTTCTTCATTCATTCTCCAATAAGCTGTTTGGCAGCAGCTTGTCAGAATTATACATGAATTCCCTCTCGGTATCATATGGTCACCCGATATGGGTAAAAGGTTCAGCACATTCGTATCCTCCTGTATGAAGGGTTCTAAAGTTTCACTGGACCCAACTTTATCTCCATTAATTCAGTCAGCTTTGACAGAGAGTCATCCAGACTCGAAAAGTTAGCTCCATTCTCTCTCCACAGATGCTGTCAGACCTGCTTAAATTGTCCAGCATTTTCTGTTTTTGTCTCAGATTCCAGCATCTGCAGTAACTTGCTTTTATCTTAGTGTTTACAAACTGGGGCTCCATTGGGACTTTCCAGGGACTTGGTGCAATATTGTGAAAGTGCGAGCTGTGATGCACGATCAATTACACAAAAACGAGAGTTGAATACAACTGAGGCTTTATTTCGGTAAGATGTGTGCCTCCGACAGCAGCTGGCGAAATGGCTGCAGCTCGGCGAGCACACATATTTATTCTCCGCCTGGGCGGAGCCAGCAGGCAGGGAACTACCCCCATACCTGTAGTACAGGGCCTTACCACAAAGCATCTAATATATACATCAGTGGTGACTACCACAAGCTGCGAGGTGGGAAGGAAATGTGACTGCCACGTACACTGTGTGGGGGATTGCCTCACCCAGGAAGGGACTGCGCTTGGAGGAATGTTGAGAGCAGCATCAATGCAAATACCTGTCAACTTTAAAAACAAGCACTCACAGGCAGCACTTCTATATTGTAAGCATTATAAAGTGTTATAGTTTAGATAGGGAGGAGTCTGTTTGAAAAGGGATTTTTCAACAAAAAGGTTAGAGCCCCATTGAACTGACCACTCACACTTTCTTTATCCTTCTCCCGCTGCTGGCCAATCCCATTCACCTGCAGACTTCTCTGGTGGGTGAATTCCCTCCAGGCTCAGCTGTTCCACCAGCATAACTTTAAAGCTTGAAGTCTGGCAGAAACCTTGGCCTGCATATTACAGGGGATGGGGGATTGGGCAGACTGCTCACCCAACACCCTCAGACAGGAAAGCTGGCCAGCAGCCAACACACTCGGAGAAAGCTGGAGGCAGGCTGAATCGGGGTGAAGTGAGACATTCACCCCTCAGTGTGAGGAAGGGCCGCTCTCGGAGGTAGCTGGCTGATCCGATTGGCCGGCACTTCCAGCAGTACCTGCAACACCAGACCTCAGTACTGGGTACTGCTGGGACTGCAGGAAGCAACCTGAGGAGGGACATGACCAGTCCCAGAAAGGTAAATCCTGCGAGGCGAGGAGAGATCCTAGAGTCCAGCGAGAGGGGTGGGTGACGATCCAGTTTTTGAATGGCAGATGGTGGGTAAACTGTACATTGGCCTTCATTGCAAGAGGATATGAGTACAGGAGGGGGACATGGTAGCACAGTGGTTAGTACAGTTGCTTCACAGCTCCAGGGTCCCAGGTTCGATTCCAGGCTTGGGTCACTGTCTGTGCGGAGTGTGCACATTCTCCCCGTGTCTGCGTGGGTTTCCTCCGGGTGCTCCGGTTTCCTTCCACAGTCCAAAGATGTGCAGGTTAGGTGGATTGGCCATGATAAATTGCCCTGAGTGTCCAAAATGTTTAGGTGGGGTCACTGGGTTACGGGGATAGGGTGGAGGTGTTGGCTTAGGTAGGGTTCTCTTTCCAAGGGCCGGTGCCGACTCAATGGGCCGAATGGCCTACTTCTGCTCTGTAAATTCTATGATTCAATGATTCTAGGAGCAAGGATGTCTTACTGGAGCTGTACAGGACCTTGGTGAGACCACACCTGGAGTTTTATGTGCAGTTTTGTTTCCGTATCCAAGAAAGGATATACTTGACACAGAGGGAGTACAGCGAAGGTTCACCAGACTGATTCCTGAGGTGGCAGGATTGTCGTATGAGGAGAGATTGGGTCACTGGAATTTGGAATAGTGAGAGAGGATATAATTTAAATGTGTAATATTCAGACCGGCCTGAACAGATTGGATGCAGGGATGTTGTTTCCACTGGCTGGGGTGTTTTAGAACAATGGGTCACAGTCTTAGGATACGAGGTACGCCATTTTGGACTGCGATTAGGAGAAATTTGTTCACTCAGAGGGTGATGAACCTGAATATTCTACCACAGAAAGCTGTGGAGGTCAAATCACAGGATATATTTAAGAAGGAAATCGACAGATTTCCAGGTTCTAAAGGTGTCAAGTGGAATGGGGAAAGAGCTGAACGCAGCTGACCCATCAGTGGGATGGGCACGCTCCAGCACAACTAGTGCCATCTTCTTGCTGGGATGAGTGTGTGTGGGAATTGTAATGTGTGTATGTGGCTGCAGCTTGTTAGCCTCCCGAGTGTCAATCACGGACCCGGCGAATCCAGCGCCAATTTATCATTGGAATATGTTCCATGTGGCACCAGTGCTAGCCCCTCCACAGTTGCTGAATTGGTCCAGGTTCGACGGCAGTTTTGCTGTCGTGAAAGTTCATGAATTCTGAGTCAGTGTCAGCACTTAGTCTCAGAAACAGATAATCCCGCCCAATATTTTTATTTCTTCATGGGATTTGAACATTCCTGGGAAAGCCAGCATGTTATTGCCCGTCCCCAATTGCTGTTGAGAGGGTGGTGCTGAGCTACAGCCTATCTGGTGCAGGTACATCAATAGTGCTGCTAGGGAGGGTGTGCCAGGTTTTTACCCAGTGAGTGTGAAGGAACGGGGATATATTCCAAGTCAGTATCGTGCGTGGCTTGCAGGGGAACTTGCAGGTGGTAGTGTTCCCATGCATCTATTGCCCTTATCCGTTTAAATGGCAGAGGCCATGGGCTGGATTATCCCCATCACGCTGCTGAAATCGCGTTTGGCGACGGGGCGGAGAATCCGTTTTCGCCCACGAAATTGGGACCAGCGCTGGTTTCGCAATTCTCCGCCCCCTGAAAATCGACGTTCTCATGGAGTACGCCGTGCCGAGTATCCACCGCCTCAGGCCATTGCCCGAGGCCCACCCTGCGATTCTCCGCTCCCGACCGGCCGAATTCCCGATGGCGTGGTCTAATCTGGGCCTGCCGTTCGGGAACCTCGCGTGGTGGCTGCGGACTCAGTCCGGGGCCACCACAGTCGGGGGAGGGCCGATCGGAGGGCAGGGGTGCCTCATTCGGGACTGGGGGCTATGTGTGCGGGTGGTCCGGGGCAGGCGAGCGGCCAATGCGGGGCCGGTCCGCGGGCTGAGTCCGTCATGGAGCGTGGCGCGGCCGCCGGAGGCCACCGCCATGCGTATGCGCGGCCTCTGACATGTAAGTGCGGGGGCCCGTATCAGCTGAGAGCTCCACGACAGCTGCCTGCTCACTCCCTGCAAGATGATGAATCTGTGGCCTTTTGACGCCAGTTTTCCTGGGGTAAAAGTTCACAGTTTTCACGATGGCGTGGGAACATAGTCCCAAAAACAGAGAATTCAGCCCCACGTGTTTGGAAGGTGCCATCGAACCAGCCTTGGACAGTTGCTGCAGTGCATCTTGGAGGTCAATGCTGTAGTGATCTGCATATTTGCTTGTACATAAAGGATTAATGAAGAATCAGTACAGCTAAGAGACTGTATAACCAGTCTCATTCTGAGTTCCTACTCTCTTTGTGGATAGTGTGACTAGTGAACAGCAGTGCAAAGCGTTAGGTCAGAGTGGCAGTGTAGATAATCAGATGTAATAGTATTTAATCTTGTCTATTTCAGAACTAGTATAAGCATTGGAGACAGAAAGAACTCACAGAATTATTGTTTCAGTTACTCATTAAATTATTTGTTCTCATTCAATGACTTCGAGTGTTCATCACCACCAAGTTAAACAGCACCTCGTGAGAAGGATATGAGTAGCATATATTATAGAAATATAATACAACAAATGCTAACCATTTCCCACTGTGACCCAGTTTTGATGCTTCATAATTGCCATGACCCCACATGCCAACAAAAATGAAACAACAGGATAGTAACAGTCAATATTAAATTATTAAAGTTCATACATACACAAAAATCTGCTCTTAAACTATCTTTTAAAAATGTTATCTTATGCAGTCACTGGGCCTTATGAGACACATAGCCATGTATGTTGTGACACAGTCTCTCAAAGTCTGACAATGTGGTTAATACTGCATATCTAAATCTCTGATGTGACATCCAGGGTTGATGAATATCGAGATTTGGTGCAGACAAGTGTGCTTAATCCAGTTTCACACAAAAACGTGCTGGCATCACTGTCAATGTACATAGTGAAATGTCAGGATAGTTAGTCTTCACACTGAACCAGAATTCAAACAGAGAAATGCTGGGAATTAAATTGATCGTGTGAAATTTCAATAAGCTATTCAATTGAATGACATTGAAAAGGGTTCTGGACCCAATCAAACTTTGTTACTTTTAAATCCAGGGATAAAGGGTGCAAAGTGCACCTCCAGTCAGCTGAGATGGTCAGCTGTCACATAAGTGGAACACTGTCCAGTTTCGTTGTCAGACAGAATTGTGGAAAGTTGCGTGCAGGAGTTGTTAACTTCAGCATATTACTCGTACAAAATATTTTTTCATGAATGCACTGAGCTGATCACTCAGTTTGTGCTCTTTCCTTGCATATTTGCATTCAGTTCATTTACTTTCCCAAATATTTCTGTGTGGTAAAAAAGGAAACAAATCTGTTTTTGGTGCGGCGCACCCCCATCCGGCAGCGGCCAATGGGATTTCCCATTGTGGGCAGCCCCACGCCGTCAGGAAATCCATGGGCATGGGTGCTCTGCTGGCGCAACGGAGAATCCCGACAGCGAAGAATCCAGCCCAATCAATTCCCTTTTTTTACAGGTCATTGCAAAACCAAATATCTGGGGCTGGGTTCTCCGGTATTGTGACTAAGTGCAGGCGTCAGCGTGGAAACCGTGGCATTTTACAACAGAACAAATGGCGCAACAGCTGCACTGATTCAGCTACTTTAAATGGACTAGCACCATCACCACGTGGAATGCAATCAATTCCATGGAAAATGGTGCCGGATTCGCCAGGTCCGTGATTGGCGCACGTGAGGCTCACACTCCGCAGCCGCACTTAAACGACCTATCCCCCATACTCACGCCGTCCCAGTCAACAAGATGGCTGGAAGGAGAGCAGTGCCACGGTTCAGGGACGCTGAGCTGGACACCTTTATGAACACCGGGGAGGAGAGGAGGATGACCCTGTTCCCCAGCCTGGGAGGAAGGCTGCCGGGCACTGCCATTCGCCGTGCCTGGGTGCAGGTGGCATAGGCGGTCAGCGCCATGGGCAACATCGTCTAGACTGGCATGCAGTGCCAGAAGAAACTGCACAACCTTCTCAGGGTGGCCAGGGTGAATTGGCTGCTCCGTGCTCCACGGCAGATTCAGACCCGCGGATCTGGAACACGGAAATAATGCCCCCAATCGGCCACTTGCCCGACCCAAAAATAAACCCCAGTCCTGAATGAGGAACCCCCTGCCCTCTGATCGGCACTGCCCCGACTGTGGGGGCCGCGGTCTGAGTCCGCAGCCGCCTCGCGAGTTTCCCGAACGGCAGGGCAACATTAGAAATACACCATCGGGAATTCGGCCGGTTGGGGACAGAGAAGAATGGGGCCGACTCAACGCAGCGAACTCCCCGAGTCCACCGCTTTTCCGGGGGGGCGGGGGGTGGGGGGTGGGGGGTGGGGGGGAGAGAATCGCGGAACCGGGTCGGTCCCGATTTCATGCGTGAAACTGGATTCTCCAACCCGTCGTCAAACGCGATTTTGGCATCGGAGTGTGGAGAATCCAGCCTATGATCTTCCATAGCTGAATCACCATCAGTACAAAATCCAACCATGTGATCCCATGGAGTATCTTTGTCTTCCACGTACCCTTGCAACATACTGAGTGTTCCCTGTGTGGTCAGAAAGCAGGAGGTAGAACATAACGTGCTCAAGAATACCAGCCCCATAACTTCTGATCTCCGGAGCGTTGTCCCTGGGAATACCCTACAGATGTGCTGGGGGATTAACATCAGCCCTCTTCCCCCACTACATCCGCTGATGTGCCCATGGAAAAATTGCAAGGTAATTCCCCGGAAAGTAAAAATTTTAACTGGGCAATTGCCCTGCATTTGGAACAAGTCGTCTGATACTCCAATTTAAATTGCAGTCTTTGGATGGTTCTGACTGTTTTAAATTACCCTGGAAAGGTTAGGAGAATTGAAATCATTTCTAACTCCTGGAGAACTACAGTATTGAATTGACCCTCCCAACCCGCCATAGGACCACCACCCCCCAACACCCCAACCCTCCTGAATACCCCCTGAAAGCCCCCATGGGACACCTGAATAACCCTCAATCCACCATCCACCCCCATTACTAATCCCTGTGCCTCCTAAGTAGTTCCCCATTGATGTTGTACTACCCTCCACTTCCCGACTAACACCCCAACAACTCCACTTTACCCACAATGGGACATCCCCGACTACCTACAGTTTCTACAGATACGTGGAGAGAAAGAGATTTGGAAAGAGAAATGTCGGCCCTCTACAGATAGAAACAGGGGAATGCATAATACGGGACAAAGAAATGGCTGAGCAATTGAATACATACTTTGGTTCTGCCTTCACAAATGAGGACACAAATCAGGGGCGTCATTCTCCGACCCCCCGCCGGGTCGGAGAATCGCCGGGGGCTGGCGTGAATCCCGCCCCCGCTGGTTGCCGAGGTCTCCGGCACCGGAGATTCGGCGGGGGTGGGAATCGCAGCGCGCTGGTTGCCGGGCCCCCCCGCTCGATTCTCCGGCCCGTTTGGGCCGAAGTCCCGCCGATAAATTGCCTGTCCCGCCGGCGTGGATTAAACCACCTTTCGAACGGCGGGACAAGGCGGCGTGGGCGGGCTCCGGGGTCCTGGGGGGGGGGTGCGGGGCGATCTGGCCCCGGGGGGTGCCCCCACGGTGGCCTGGCCCGCGATCGGGGCCCACCGATCCGCGGGCGGGCCTGTGCCGTGGGGGCACTCTTTCCCTTCCGCCTCCGCCACGGTCTCCACCATGGCAGAGGCGGAAGAGACTCCCTCCACGGCGCATACGCGGGAAACTGTCAGCGGCCGCTGACGCTCCCGTGCATGTGCCGCCCGGGGATGTCATTTCCATGCCAGCTGGCGGGGCAACAAAGGCCGTTTCCGCCAGCTGGCGGGGCAGAAATTCCTCCGGCGCCGGCCTAGTGCTTCAATGTTGGGGCTCGGCCCCCAAAGATGCGGAGCATTCCGCACCTTTGGGGCGGCGCGATGCCCGTCTGATTGGCGCCGCAGATCTCAGAAATGTTGGAGAATGAAAGGTTTAGTGAGAGGGAAGAACTGAGGGAGGTCAACATTAGTAGAGAAATGGTGCTGGGAAAACTGATGGGATTGAAGTTGGATAAATCCCCAGGGCCTGAGAATCTATATCCCAGAGTGCTTAAGGAGATGGCTCTGGAAATAGTGGATGGATTGGTGGTCATCTTCCGGGATTCTATAGACTCTGGAACATCCCCTGCAGATTGGAGGATAGCTCATGTCACTCCGATATTCAAAAAGGGAGGTAGAGAGAAAGCAAGGAATTATAGGCGAGTAAGCCTAACATTGGTCGTGGGGAAAATGCTTGAATCCATTATCAAGGACTTTAAAGCGGAACATTTAGAAAGCAGTGGCAGGATCAGTCAGAGTCAGTATGGATTTATAAAGGGAAAATCATGCTTGACAAATCTGTTGGAATTCTTTGACAATGTAACCAGTACAGTCGACAAGGGGGAGCCAGTCGATGTGGTATATTTGGACTTTCAGACAAAGTCCCGCATAAGAGATTATTGTGCAAAATTAAAGCGTATGGGATTGGAGGAAATGTACTGAGGTGGATAGAAAACTGGTTGGCAGAGAGGAAACAAAGAGTAGGGATTAATGGGTCCTTTTCAAATTGGCAGGTCTTAACCAGTGGGGTACCACAGAGATCGGTGCTGGGACCCCAGCTATTCACAATAGGTATTGGATGAGAGAACAAAATGTAACATCTCAAAGTTTGCAGATGATACCAAATTAGGTGGGAGGGTGAATTGTGACAAGGATGCAGGGATCATACAGCAAGAACTGGACAGTTTGGGCGAGTGGGCAAACCAATGGCAGATGCAGTATAATTTGGATAAGTGTGAGGCTATTCATTTTGGAAGCAAAAACAGAAAGGCAGATTACTACCTGAATGTTTGTAAATTGGGAGAGGAGAGTGTGCAGCGGAACCTGGGTGTCCTTGTGCACCATTCGCTGAAGGTATGCATGTCGGTGCAGCAGGCGGTAAAGAAGGCTAATGGTATGTTGGCCTTCATTGCAAGAGGTTTCGAGTATAGAAGCGGGGATGGGTTGCTGCAATTGTACAGGGCCTTGGTGAGGCCACACCTGGAGTATTGTGTGCAGTTGTGGTCTCCTTCTCTGAGGAAGGATGTTATTGCTCTCGAGGGAGTGCAGCGAAGGTTTACCAGACTGATTCCAGGGATGGTGGGACTGTCATATGAGGAGAGATTGACTAGGTTGGGATTGTTCTCGCTGGAGTTCAGAAGAATGAGGGGGGATCTCATAGAGACTTATAAAATTCTAACAGGTCTAGACAGAGTAGATGTAGAGAAGATGTTACCAATAATGGGTGTGTCCAGAACCAGGGGTCACAGCCTGAGGATTCAGGGTAAACCATTTTGGACAGAGGTGAGGAGACATTTCTTCACACAAAGAGTGGTGAGCCTGTGGAATTCATTACCACAGGAAGTAGTTGATGTTAAACTTTGAATATATTCAAGAGGCGGCTGGATATAGCACTTGGGGAGAATGGGATCAAAGGCTCTGGGGAGAAAGCAGGGTTAGGCTATTGAGTTGGATGATCAGCCATAATAATGATGAATGGCGGAGCAGGTTCGAAGGGCCAAAAGGCCTCCTCCTGCTCCTATCTTCTATGTATCTATGTACCTTTGTGACCCCAATGGGACCCCCGACTCCCCTCTCCATCACTGGACCACACAACAACCCTCCGACTACTTGCTCACTCCCAACTGACTACCTCACCATGCCTTGGTTACACTCCCCCACTCCAGCGTCTGCCCTCACCGATCCCCCCAATTGACGACGCAACCCAGTCCACTGACCAACCCCCACTGTGCAACGTCTCCACTGAGCAACCTCTCCACTGACCATCTGAACCCCCCACTCACCAATCTTCCTGCTGACCACCCAGTACCCACACTGACTAACCCCTTCCACTGACCAAACCCCAACAGATCACCCAACACCCCCCTCCCACTGATCAACCACCCCCTGCCACTGACCACCCAAACTTCACCCCCCACCCCCCTCCATTCTTACCCACATACCTTACGGACATTCTTGCTGGCTTCTCAGAGTGGCTGGAGTTTTACCTACCTGTGTTGTGCCACAAGAAAAGGGGTGTCGCTTCCGTACCCTCGACTCTCCTGCACTCAGGAAGGCCTCAGGAACCTACTGCACGACAGCCCAGCCTGAATCGGAATGTCAGCCAAGATAGGTGTGGCTGAGATTCTGGGTAGGTAACTAGGAGCGGATTGTCAATCTGTCTGCTATTTCTACTCCATCAAAGTTATGTCTCGGTGTGATTTTCTTACACATAGCGCACAAAAGCCAATATGTGTGCATCAAGCCCCTCAGCACTCAGATTAATTTGAAGAACAGAAACAGATGTGAATTTCAGGCTCTTCACAGTGTGAATCCCTGATCACCAGCAGATGCCTCAATTCCTTGTTCACAGTGTTGTTTGAGAGGGGCACAGCTGCAAATCCATTTGTCTCTGCCTCCCGAAAGATTATTTTAACCCGATCGAATGCAGCAAGTAAAATCAAAATTTCTGCAATCGTGTGAGGCTCCGTTGCCTGTGCAATCTGACAACTCACCTCAGAAGATGCAATTTCACCTTGTTTGGAGACATTTACCGCCCTGTTAGTTTGTTAATGCAAAGATTTCTTTTTCTGACTTTGAAAACATTTTTGTAGTTTCCCAACACATTCCTTGTCAGCAGTTTACAAGTGTTCCTTAAACTTATTTGGTTTCATTCTTTCATGAGACAGCACAAATGAGGCATTTTGGCCTTCCATCAAATTTGACTAAAACATTTATGAAAGCCTCTTTGTATTTAGAACATGTTTCTTACCTTCGTGATTTTCATTAACAATGTAGTCAGCATCTCGCTGCTGGAGGTAGATGTAGTATAAAGGGTTAATGCTGGATATGTAAATATATAGGGCGGGATTCTCCGTTTCCTGACGCCAAAATCACGTTATGGGATTGGGCGGAGAATAGCTTCCGATGCCGAAATCGGGGTGGGCACCGGTTTGACGCCAAATCGGGATGCTCCGGCACCCCGGAAATGGCGTAAATGCATCGCTCGCCACGCGGGGTAAAAGTACAGTAGGCATATCATTAGTGGGCATTACACCCGATGCTCCGGGGCCTCCGAGATTCACCAACTCCGATGGGCCGAATTCCCGACGTTGTCATTCACTTGTGGTTATAAAAATCATGAACCTGCCGTGCTGGCTGAGCGAGAGAGAGGAGGTCGGAAATGGCGTGGAGTGACTGCGGCTGCCGGCCCGGACACCGGCCCTGCTTGCTGTGGCTGCGGCAGGGTGGGGCCCCCTGCCAGGGGTGAGGGGGGGCGGGGGAGGGGAGGGGGAGAGAGGAGGAAAGGGAGGGGAGGGGTGGCAGGTCGAGCAGCTGAGACCCCCCCCCCCCCCCCGCGGGACTGAGGCCGTCTTGCGGAACACCCACTGACTACCCACCCTGGCCCCTGGTTCTACACAGTGGCACTGGTGTATGGGTGCGTCCCCTCCCGCCAAACTGCGCTTCCCCCCTCCCCGGCCCCGAACACCCCATCTAACCGGCAGCCACGTGCCGGGGGACCACCCAGGGCCACACCCAAGGCAGTCCCCAGTGAGGGAAGTGCCTGCCAACCGTGCCATTGGCAGCAGGGACGGGCACCAGTACCAGGGTCACCGACGGGGCTGAATGCTGATGAGGCAGGGGTGTGGGGGAGAGAACATGCTTGGGTGGGGCCCGCAGTGCCAACCGGGACCACCATGTAGCCCATGGTACCTGGATGGGCACGGGTGTATGTCCATGCTAACATGTTGGGCTTTGACCCCCTACAGACAACGGCATTCGGACACCAATCTGGCTGCTGTGGGGATGGCCGCAGCCCTGTGAGACGCCCTGCAGCCGCCTGAGCGGGGGCCGCTCAGAGAGGAGGAGGAAGCTGCAGCAGGACATCGAGCTTCAGAGGGGCAGATGGCAGACGCACAGGCTGGAGGCCTGCTGCCTAACAGGCCGGGGAGGAGGTGCCGTGGAGGCCCTGCTTGTACCGGAACCGCATGTTATACCGTACCGGGCATGTAGATGGAGACTGCGGATGAGCAGAGGGAGAGTGCTAGATGATGGCACACCTGGCACCATGGGGGGTACGGGGCAGGACACCTGCTCCCGGTGACTGTCAAGATGACGGTCGCCCTGAACGTAATGCGACGCGATCCTTCCAGTAGCTGAGTGGGGACCTGTCCGGGATCTCACAGACATTGGTGCACAGGTGCATCCGCGCCATCACGATGCCCTGTATGAACACGCGGACCAGTACATACAGTTCCATGTGGACCACGCCCACCAGGATGCTGGGGCAGCGTGGTTCGCTGCCATTGACGGGATGCCCTGTGTCAAGGGTGTGATCGATGGCATGCATGTCGCCCTATGGGCACCGGCGGATAACAGGCCGCTGTACACCAATAGAAAGGGGTTTCACTCCATGAACATACAGCTGGGGCGGGATTCTCTCATCTGAAAACAGAGTGTTGACGTCGTCGTAAAAACTGGAGAGTTTAACGACGGTGTCATTAGACTGCTATGTGTAGCGATCCAATGCTCTACAGGAGGCCAGCACAGTGCTGGAGCGGCCCACGTCACTCCAGCTGCTGATACCGGCGTCAAATGGATGCCACAGGTCTGCGCATGCGTGCTGCGACCGGCGCGAATGCGCGCATGCACACTGCGACCGGCATGAATGAGCGCATGCGCAGTAGCCTCCTTCTCCACGCCGGCCCCGACGCAACATGGCGTGGGGCTAGAGGGGCTGGCGCAGAGCAAAAGAGGCCCCCACCACGAGAAGCTGGCCCGCCGATTGGTGGGGCCCGATCACGGGCCAGGCCATGGTGGAGGCCCCCCCCGGGGTCGGACCCCCCCCCCCCCCCACTCCCAGCGCCCCACCCGGCCACCTCAGACAGGATGGATGCCAAGGTCCCGTCGGGTAAGACCAGATGCGAACGGCGCTGGCGGGACACGGGCTTTTTTGGGCGGCCACTCGGTCCATCTCGGGCAGAGAGTCGAATCCCGCCCCTGGCGTGCGATTGACAGATGCGCATAATGCACATCTGCGCCCGGTACCCAGGCAACGTGCACGACTCATTCATCATGGCACCCTCGGTGATCCCCGACATATTTGGGGGCACCCTCCCCCGGCTGCAGGGTTGGCTGTTGGGCGACAGGTGTTACCCATTGTGGTCGTGACTAATGATGTCTATCCGGAGGCAACAGACTAACGTGGAGACCCGATACAATGACCAGGGGTGTGGTCGAGCAGTGTTTCAGCCTCCTCAAGATGCGCCTCAGGTGTCTGGGCTGCTCTGTGGTCTTAGTGGTCGCCCGCATCGCAGTAGCCTGCTGCATCCTCCACAATATAGCACAGCAAAGAGGAGGAGGGCAGGCCTCGTCCGACAAGGAGGATGCGGGAGAGGGGGATGATGAGCAGGACATGGGGCACGGGAGGGCGCGCAACGCCAGTGCCAGGACCAGCGCGCAGGGATGCCCTCATCGCGATACGGTTCACTGACTAGGGGGGGTGCTGGCCAGGGGCACGGACACCACCATCCCAGACCCCCTCACCTCCCACACCACCAAATCGCATGCATGCACACCTCCTCCGAGCTGGGGGCACTGGGTTGTCAGTGACCGCAGGTCTGGTGCATGGGATGGAACATGGAACACAGAACATAGAACATTACAGCGCAGTACAGGCCCTTCGGCCCTCGATGTTGTGCCGACCTGTGAAACCACTCTAAAGCCCATCTACACTATTCCCTTATCGTCCATGTCTATCCAATGACCATATAAATGCCCTTAGTGTTGGCGAGTCCACTACTGTTGCAGGCAGGGCATTCCATGCCCTAACTACTCTCTGTGTAAAGAACCTGCCTCTGACATCTGTCCTATATCTATCTCCCCTCAATTTAAAGCTATGTCCCCTCGTGCTAGACATCACCATCCGAGGAAAAGGGCTCTCACTGTCCACCCTATCCAATCCTCTGATCATCTTGTATGCCTCAATTAAGTCACCTCTTAACCTTCTTCTCTCTAACGAAAACAGCGTCAAGTCCCTCAGCCTTTACTCATAAGATCTTCCCTCCATACCAGGCAACATTCTGGTAAATCTCCTCTGCACCCTTTCCAATGTTTCCACATCCTTCCTATAATGCGGCGACCAGAATTGCACGCAATACTCCAAATGCGGCTGCAACAGAGTTTTGTACAGCTGCAACATGACCTCATGGCTCCGAAACTCATCCCTCTACCAATAAAAGCTAACACACCATACGCCTTCTTAACAATCCTCTCAACCTAGGTGGCAACTTTCAGGGATCTATGCACAGGGACACCGAGATCTCTCTGCTCATCCACACTGCCAAGAATCTTACCATTAGCCCAGTTTTCAGTCTTCCTGTTATTCCTTCCAAAATGAATCACCTCACACTTTTCTGCATTAAACTCCATTTGCCACCTCTCAGCCCAGCGCTGCAGCTTACCTATGTCCCTCTGTAACTTGTAACATCCTTCCGCACTGTCCACAACTCCACCAACTTCAGTGTCATCTGCTAATTTACTCACACATCCTACTACGCCCTCCTCCAGGTCATTTATAAAAATGACAAACAGCAGTGGCCCCAAAACAGCTCCTTGTTGTACACCACTAGTAACTGGACTCCAGTCTGAACATTTCCCATCAACCACCACCCTTTGTCTTCTTCCAGCGAGCCAATTTCTGATCCAAACTGCTAAATCACCCTGAATTCCATGCCTCCGTATTTTCTGCAGTAGCCTACCGTGGGGAACCTTATCAAACGCTTTACTGAAATCCATATACACCACATCACAGCTTTACCCTCATCCGCCTGTTTGGTCACCTTCTCAAAGAACTCAATAAGGTTTGTGAGGCACGACCTACCCTTCACAAAACCGTGTTGACTATCTCTAATCAAATTATTCCTTTCCAGATGATTATACATCCTATCTCTTATAAACCTTTCCAAGATTTTGCCCACAACAGAAGTATGGCTCACTGGTCTATAGTTACCGGGGTTGTCTCTACTCCCCTTCTTGAACAAGGGAACAACATTTGCTATCCTCCAGTCTTCTGGCATTATTCCTGTAGACAAAGATGACTTAAAGATCAAAGCCAAAGGCTCAGCAATCTCCTCCCTAGCAGCCCAGAGAATCCTAGGATAAATCCCATCTGGCCCAGGCGACTTATCTATTTTCACACTTTCCAGAATTGCTAACACCTCCTCCTTATAAATCTCAAGCCCTTCTAGTCTAGTAGCCTGAATCTCAGTATTCTTCTCAACAACATTGTCTTTTTCCTGTGTGAATACTGACGAAAAATATTCATTTAGCACCTCTCCTATCTCCTCGGACTCCACGCAGAACTTCCCACTACTGTCCTTGACTGGCCCTACTCATACCCTTGTCATTCTTTTATTCCTGACATATCTATAGAAAGTGTTAGGGTTATCCTAGATCCTACCCGCCAAAGGCTTCTCATGTCCCCTCCTGGCTCTTCTTAGCTCTCTCTTTACGTCCTTCCTAGCTAACTTGTAACTCTCGAGCGCCCTAACTGAACCTTCATGTCTCATCTTTACATAAGCCTCCTTCTTCCTCTTGACAAGTATTTTGACTGCTTTAGTAAACCACCGTTCCCTCGCTCGACCACTTCCTCCCTGCCTGACAGGTACATACTTATCAAGGACACGCAAGAGATGTTCCTTGAACAAGCTCCACATTTCCATTGTGCCCATCACCCGCAGTTTTCCTCTCCATCCGATACATCCTAAGTCTTGCCTCATCGCATCATAATTGCCTTTCCCCAGATATAACTCTTGCCCTGCGGTATATACCTATCCCTTTCCATCACTGAAGTAAACGTAATCGAATTGTGGTCACTATCACCAAAGTGCTCACCTACCTCCAAATCTAACACCTGTCCTGGTTCATTACCCAGTACCAAATCCAATATGTCCTCGCTTCTCGTTGGCCTATCTACATACTGTGTCAGGAAACCCTCCTGCACACATTGGACAAAAACGGATCCATCTAAAGTACTCGAACTATAGCGTTTCCAGTCAATATTTGGAAAGTCCCCCATAACAACTACCCTGTTGCTTTCGCTCCTATCCAGAATCATCTTTGCAATCCTTTCCTCTACATCTCTGGAACTTTTCGGAGGCCGATAGAAAACCCCTAACAGGGTGACCTCACCTTTTCTGTTTCTAACCTCAGCCCATACTATCTCAGTAGACGAGTCCTCATCAAACGTCTTTTCTGCCACCGTAATACTGTCCTTGATTAACAATGCCACCCCTCCCCCTCTTTTACCACCTTCCCTGAGCTTACTGAAATATCTAAACCCCGGCACCTGCAACAACCATTCCTGTTCTTGCTCTATCCATGTCTCCGGAAATGGCCACAGTATCGATGTCCCAGGTACCAACCCATGCCGTAAGTTCACCCACCTTATTCCCGATGCTCCTGGCATTGAAGAAGACACACTTTAAACCACCTTCCTGCCTGCCGGTACACTCCTGCAACTTTGAAACCTTACTCATTACCTCACTACTCTCAACCTCCTGTATACTGGAGCTACAATTCAGGTTCCCAAGCCCCTGCTGAACTAGTTTAAACCCTCCCGAAGAGCATTAGCAAATTTCCCCCCCAGGATATTGGTACCCCTCAGGTCGAGGTGTAGACCATCCCATTTGTAGAGGTCCCACCGACCCCAGAATGAGCCCCAGTTATCCAGAAATCTGAAACCCTCCCTCCTGCACCATCCCTGTAGCCACGTGTTCAACTCCTCTCTCTCCCTATTCCTCATCTCGCTAGCACGTGGCACGGGTAACAACCCAGAGATAATAGCTCTGGAGGATGATGACAACCCGCTCTGCCATGAGGTCTGGTGCTCCACATCGTATGACAATTTCAGACTCCTGCCCATTGTAGCACCTTCCATCTGGGTGATCCCTGCATGCAAACTGGCCAGTCCGTCACATGGTCCCGTCGAATCCCTCGGGTGGAAGTGCTGGGGAACGTCAGGGCATAGGGGGAGAAGGGAGGGATGGTAGGGAGGATGGCGCCTGCACTGGTCCCCCACCCCCCACTCCCCCAACCGTCACTGACCAGCCCACCCCCACACCAATCAGACAGAGTACAGAGGCAGGTTTCAACGGTGCGAACAGGTATTTATTGTGCGGAAATATATACAGTCTGTGCCCTAACCCCTATGACTGAACTGTGCCCTGCACCTGTGCCAACTTAACTGGTGTCTAACTTTCTGGCCTTATGGGCCATGACATTACACCTAGGTGGTATCCCAGACGGTACAGAAGGATTGGAGGTGGCCTGCTTTGACTCCTGCCCTGCAACAAGGGTCTCTGTTGGCGCACGTCTCCTGGGGTGACCCAGCCTGGATGGGACCGGCCGCTGCTCTGGCATCCCAGGTGGTATGATGCCGCCCTGTTCTGCCCGCTGGGCGGAGGGGGGGGGGGTCTGAGGTACTGTGCTGTTCTGGCACTTCCCCAGCGGGAGTCACTGGCATGGGCAAGCAGCACCCCCTCCTCCCTTGGGGTGCCTGATTTCTCCGGGACCACTCCATAGGACAGGGGTGCGAGCGGAGCCATCCCCTGAGGCCCCCCCTATCCTGCGCTGCCAGTCCTGGAGGCCCCCTCAGGTCTCAGCCAAGGTCTGTAGCAGAGAGAGTGGACCATCTCCATCTAGGACTACGCCACATCACACTGCGGTTGTGCCATCACCCTGAGTATCAGTGCCACATCAGCCAGTGACTGGGCCACATCCCTCTGGGACTGGGACACCCCGCCTAGCGTCTGCGCCACGCTGGCCAGCGTCTGGGCAATGCCGCCATCGTTCTCAGCCATGATTTGCTGTGACTGGACCACGTTGAGGAGCGCCGCTGCAATGTCCAGGTGGCTCTGGTATTATGCTGCCTGTGAGAGGGCAGCCCTGTCCTGGGCCTCGATCCCCGCCTGCATGGAATGCCCCAGGCCTTGGACACTCTGACCCACATCCGACACCGTCGCCCCCTGTGGTAGTATGTATTGGGGGTCATGTGGGACTGGAAGCCCTAATGTCATTGGCTGACAGATCCCGGGTCCTGGTTGGCCGTTGAGGGCAGGAGGTCCTCCCGGACGCTCTCCATTCCATCCGGTCGTTATTATGGACGAGCACTAATCAAACGCCTCACGAGCGTCTCCTTGTCTTCCCTAGGAGGTCCTCCTCTGGAACGTCGCTGCCGACCTGGCTGGCGGCCCCAGGACCGATCCTGCTCCGAAAGCACGTGCGGGCACATAAGGCGGACCCGTTGGTCGAAAGGGTTCACCTCCTCCACGCAAACCCCCAGTACGCCTACGTGGAGTACCCCGACGGCCGACAGGACACGGTCTCCCTGTGGGATCTGGCGCCCGCCGGCACCACGCACACCCCCCCGACACCATCAACCCAACCGCCCCCCTTCCTGCCACCGCCGCACCCCGCGACCGCCCCCTTCCCAGGAGGATCAGTCCCCCTCCCCTTTGCACCGACAGCTGAAACCGTGCGGCTCACGGAGGCGACAACGCTGGTACAAGCACCACCACCACCGCCGGGGCCGAGGCGATCGACACGGACGACCAGACCGCCCGACCGACTCGTGGCGTCGATGTAAAACAAAGATGGACTGTCCAATGAACATTTTGATTTTCCTATACCCTCTGTAAATAGTTGTAACAGGACGATACTGTCCAATACTGTACTACCATGTAACTGTTCTATCCTCCCAGGACCAGCCCTGTAAACCCTTACCACCATACGAAGCATCACCCCGCCGGGTTCATTTTTGACAAGAGGTGAATGTGGTAGTATGTATTCGGGGTCATGTGGGACTGGAAGCCCTAATGTCATTGGCTGACAGATCCCGGGTCCTGGTTGGCCGTTGACCTCATACTCCGCCCTGAAGGCGAAGTATAAGAAGCCGGTGCCTTCCCCCGCAGGCCAGTTTACTATCGGGCTGCTGGGGAACAGACACGCTTAATAAAGCCTCATCGACTTCACTCTATTCGTCTCACGGAGTCTTTGTGCGCCACACCCCCATTGTCTCCACCGCGGACTCCACCCGTGTGGTGTCGGCCTGGGTGGCATGCATGACCGGCACCAACCCTGCTCCTGCACACGGATGGACTCCTCCACCTGCGTCTGCAGGTGCTGGATGCCCGCCGCTATCCCCTCTTATGGTCCCTGGGTCTCTGACTGCACCTGCACTGTGGCTGGGACTGGATGTTTCAAGGGCCTGGGACAATTCTGGACGGCAGCTGGTTCCTGGGGCCGGCCTGCCCTCCGACCATCTGGCCCCTCGGCTGCTTCTACCTCCACCTGCTGTACCGGATGTGATGTGTGGTGCGCACCAGACCGTGTCCCAGGAGCCTCTTCACTAATGTGCCCAACCGAGGTGATAGTCTCTGGGATGGGGAGGGTGTAGGAGACAGCAGTGATGGAAAGTCTGTGTCCTCCTCCGACCCGAGCTCCGGGGTGTCCTGAGTCTCGGGCAGAGGGCTGGTGTTTGGGCTGCTCTCCCCTTCCATGGTTGGCCATCTGGGGGGCATCGGCTCTGGCTGGGGACGGAGGGTCCCGGATGGGCCGGCCACAACTCCGGCAGGTCCTGTAAGACACAAGGCAACATGTATATTAGACAGCGGGCCGGGGGGCGTGGGCGGTTTGGGTGGGGGGGGGGGCGGTGAGGGTGGTAAAGGTGAGTGGGGTGAGGGGTGAGGGGGGGTGGGCTGAGGGGGGGGCGGGTTGGGGGAGGTGAGGAGTGTAAGGTTTGGGGGATGAGGGGAGTGAGGGATATGGGGGGTGAGGGTGTTGAGGGGGGGAGGTGGGGGAGGGGGTTGTCCACACATGTGTCATGGGGATCTGCAACTGAACAGGGTCTCACTTGCTCGCCCGCCGCCGACCTCCACCTTGGTGGCATCCTTTTCCTCCAGGCCGCCGACCACATCCAGTTCCCTCATCTTGGACATGGTGAGGGGCCGCAGGTCTGGTGGTCCCCCTCCGGTCTTCTCCCACTCCTGGTAGTTGTGCGTGGCTTTCGCCTGGGGGCGGAGGGGGGAGGCAATACAAACAATGACACTGTTAGACGGTCCGCGCATGCAGCCCAGGGGTTGGGTAGATTATGGCATCAGTGGCCAGGGCACATAGCCATTACGGCTGGCATGGGTGCTGGCATGTGGGGCAGGGTGGGGATTCGGCAGTCCCCCGGGGGAGGGGAGGGGCCAGGTTGCGGGTGTGTGTGTGCTGGGGGGCGGGTTTGTGCCAGGGGTATAGCTTTGCATATTCACCCGGGCTGCCCTGAGGAGGTCGTGGAGATTTTTCCTGCACTGGATGCCATTCCAGACGACGTTGCCCACGGTGTTGACTACGTCTGCAACCTGCGCCCAGGCATGGCGAACAGCGGCACCTGGCGGCCTTCCTCCCAGGCCGGGGTACATGATCATTTGCCTCTCATCCAAGGCGTCCAGGCGGGTGTCCAGCTCAGCGTTCCTGAACCGTGCCGCTTCTCTCCTTGTAGCCATCTTGTTGACTGGGGAGGATGGATCGTTTAAGAGCGTCTGCAGCGTGTGAGCCTCATGTGCGGCAATCACGGACCTGGTGAATCTGCCTTTGTTTTGCATGCAACCGGTTGCATTCCACGTGGCAATGGTGCTAGCCAATTTTCAGTTGCTGAAACGGTGCAGCTATTGTGCCGTTTTTCCTGTTGTTAAACACCACGGTTCCCACACCGGCATCAGCACTTAGTCTCAAAATCATAGAATCCCTCCCATAGGGCGGGTTTCTCCATCCTGCCGCACCAGATTTCTGGTTCAGCACGCCGTCGGGATTCTCCGTTTTGCCAAGTGGTCAATGGGGTTTCCCATGATGGGGCAGCCCCACGCCGTCGGTAAAGACCCAGGATGCTAGAAAAACAGAGAATCCCGACGGCGCAGAATTCAGCCCCGAGTCTCCATCATCAGTGACAGGGCACAGAGTAACCAACAATAACAGTTGGTGGCAACAGTTAAAAATGATGAAAGGAGTAACCAGTCAAGAGCTAGTTACTGAAAGAATAGCAAAGGAACCTATTGCAGGACAAAAACAATGTGGGAAAATCTTCAACTATACTCCAGAAGAAGCAATGGTAAAAGAG
Source organism: Scyliorhinus torazame (assembly GCF_047496885.1). NCBI lineage: Eukaryota > Metazoa > Chordata > Chondrichthyes > Carcharhiniformes > Scyliorhinidae > Scyliorhinus > Scyliorhinus torazame. The sequence goes on along the minus strand of NC_092715.1, from coordinate 107,376,125 downwards.
AGAAATGGAAAAATTCCTACCTTTACCAGACTGCCTCAACCATATGGAAGACCTGTAGTAAGCCAAGAATTGGCAGAACAGGTATCACAGAATCACCGGGTACAAACCAGCATCAGGACTTGCAGAAAGGAATTGCAAGGAGCAGGTCAGTACCTTACTATACACCAAAGGTAGCAGTCAGACAGGGCATTAATAAAGAGATAGCATCATTTGGAGAAGTAATTAAAGCCTTCAATACTTACTTGAATTTCAGAAAAGCACCATTATAGATGAGAAAAGTTTATTCGGTGCATCCAAAGACTGGGATAGAGCAAAGATTCCTTTGTAAATGTGTTCTATTAATTCTCGTAAAATTGTGAATATACAGTTCTGAAAGACAAATTAATTAGAGATTGTATTGGTGTGGGAGTCACAGAAGAGACAGTGTCTGATTTTTTGTAGTTAAGGGAAGACATGATCCTATCTATTGAAAGTGGAATGGATAGCGAGGCAGGCAGAAGAGAAAAAGCAAAGCAAAAGTATTATTCGAGGCAAAAATAAATCTTATGGAGAAAACAGGTTGATAGAGTTCAGTTTACAGCATTAAAATATTGTAGTATACCTCACTCCAAACAGAGAAATACAGAAGAGGGCATTGGGGACACCATTATTCAGTGTTCTGTAGTGGCAGGAAAAGGTTGTATTGACATGAAGATTATCACCAAAAATGCAGAGTGCCATTCATGCAAGAAATGAAATGAAAATCACTTATTATCACAAGTAGGCTTCAAATGAAGTTACTGTGAAAATCCCCTAGTCGCCACGTTCCGAGGAGAGGCCTTTGAAATCAATTTGCCACAACAAACATTTTGGTCAACAATTAAAGGAAAAACAATCAAGATCATATACAATTTGGGAAATTGAAGACATTCAAGAATACCATTGTTGGGAGAAGTCAAAGGATCAAATGAAAAAGATTAGAACACTGATATTATGGTCAATGGATATAAAATCAACTTCAAACTAAACCTTGGAGTAGGAGTTTCAATTTTCTCAGATACAGAAAAGTGGTTAAAACCAGATATGTTCCAGCCATTAACCGTAAGAGTCCATGGTCTCGGAGGCATTCAGCTGGAAGTCAAGTGACTGTTGACTGCTAAATACCAACATAAAGTAAGAGGAATCACAGAAATCTTGTAGGTGATTCCCAATCAAGAATTCTCTCTGTTAAACCAGGAAACTTGCACACGTTTTCGACTTTTCTCTAAAGTAAACAAATTGAAAAACCTGGAGGAAACTAGACCAAAGATTTCCTGGGAACAGCAGTTGAAGAGGATGTTCAGTGCAAGCAGAAAACTTCAGCAGATGTATTGTCAAATATTCCTGCTGCGAAGCCTGAACAGGACATAAATCTTATTGTCGAGATAGAGTCACAGCTCACTCATAATAAAATACTTACCAGCAAGCACGCGGAACCTGAACAAAATATGCCAAACACAGAAAAATGATGAAGAATGTGCTAAAATCTGACAATACCATGAAAACGAATGGTCAGAGTATGCTCCTAACAATATCATCTTAAGACAATATTAGCATCAAGCATTGTGGATATCTCAGTATTGTGGGCAACTTATTCATTTACGATGAGAGATTGGTCAGATGAGGAATCCTCAGATATCTTGAAAGAACACACCAGCGACACCTAGGCATTACAAAGAGTTGTGTTAGTGCATACAATTCAGTTTGGTGGCGGGAATTTCACAATCACACGAGGATATGATTTTGAGCTGCATCACCTGTGTGGTCTCTGGCCAAAAGCAGGAGGAACCCTTGATGGACTTCCCATCCAGACCCTGGAAATGTCTCGGAATGGATCTTTATCACCTGAAGGGGAAGATATTCCTCACGGATTTTGATTATTTCTCAACACGGAAGACACGGATCTTCATGGAACAACCTCAGAAGAAATCATCAAATCTTTGAAGAAACCTTTGCCACACATGGCATTCCAGATCTTGTCATTTCAGACAATGATCCAAAGCTTGTGAATGAAGGATTCAAGAAAATTACAGACAACATGGAGTTGTCAACACAACTATCTCGCCCAGGTACCCACAAGCAAATGATGAGGCCGAAAGAGGAGCATCAACAGCCAAAGCTTTGTCGAAAAAGTTTGATGATCTCAACTTAGCACTGTTGCACTCCCATTCCACAACATTACAGAATGGATTATCTCTGTCAGAACTATTGATAGAAAGAAGATTGTGCACACAACTTCATGTTTTCAACATACTCTCATACCATGTCTAAAAATCTCTAATATTGTCAGAGTAAGGGAGAAGGAGGATGATTATCTTGCAAATCAAACGAAGAATTACAAACACCACTATAGAGTGCAGGAGCTACCAGAACTCCAACAAGATGAACCAGTCTGGATTAGAGACCAGAATCAGGTAAGCCAAGTACTGAAAAAGACAAAGGGCGGGATCGCGTTCGCCGATTGGCCGGAGAATCCATTTTTATGCCGAAATCGGAAGTGGTGCCGTTTTTTGGATGCTCTGCCCCCTCAAAAACAGCGTACTGCATGCCGTCGAGGCGGCTTCAGGACGTTACCTGAGGTCCTCTCCCGATGCTCCGCCCCTGATGGGCTGGCTTCCCGGTGGCACGGGACACGTGTATTTAGAGTTTTCGGTAACCTCGCACGCGGCTGCGGATTGTGTTCAGCGGCGCCACATAGGGGGGAGCCATCCGCTGGAAGGGGGGACTTCGGTGAGGGCTGAGGGGACTGGTGGGGTGTCTGCCAGGGGTGTCATGGAGGCTTACAGGGAGACAGTTTATGGCAGTCCGGGTCTGCACGCGGCCGGCGCCATGTTGTACGGTACGGCTGCCGCAGGCTGCCGCCATGCGCATGCGCGACCACGGACCCGGCTATTGTGAGTCCATATCAGCAGGTAAAGCTGGGGGCTTTATGTGGCATGGCTGCTAGCTCCCCACCGGACGGAGGATCAGTGCTGGAGCAGCACTGACTTTTTGGTCGTAAGACCAGACGCTTCCTCCAGACATAGACGCAAAATCAGAGAATCCAGCTCAAGAAGTTCGAGATTTTATCTGGTTGAAACAGAGCATGGGTCCTTCCTGTTTATTCCTGTTTTTCCCTTATTTCCACTTTATTTTACTTTTGCCATTACATTTTGATCCATGGGTGATTTAGACATGTGTCTTTATGGCAGCCTGCCATTTTAATTCAAGCAGAAGGAAACTGTGGCCTGTGCCTTTAATACAAGCAGAGGAATTCAATAGCAGGAGAAATCAGTGATGACTTGGTTTGACTAATTTGGCTGGTGGCCAATGAACTGGCCTAAAAGACAGTGCTCTGTCCGGTAACAAGTGGTGATTGGATCTGCTCCCACTGAAATGGTTCAGAGACCTAAAGAATTTTCAGCTTCGGTTTGACAGCTGAGGGAGAAAATCTCTCTTTTTCCCACTCCATCCACCTTCCTCATAATTTTTAACAGGAATTGCTTACTGATTAGTTTATCTCCTCTGCTATTTGCTTCTTTTACCTCGAAGAGGCACTGAGGACCTTTAAAAGGATGTGGGTTAACAGCCGTTCGCTTGGTATCACTTCACAGTCCTTACTGTCCTCGTCCTGACTGATGCCACGCTATCATGTATGCTTTCCTTCAAAGCAGGCATGCTCTGGGAACGTTTCACACCTGGAGGGGAGAACAATGGCTTTACTGCAACAGGATGTAGCAAATTGCTTCTCGGATAGACCAAATCACTTTCTTCTTCCGATTTGTTGTCCTTTTTACTAGCTTTGCCATTTGTTCAAGACTCGTTAGTGACTGATCTGTTCTGTAACAGCTGTTTATGATTATTTCATAATCAGCATTCAAAACTCTCATCTGACTCTGCAACACTGCTATTACCAATGAATGCGGATTCCTTCACAGTCACCTTAAATCTTGGAATTTTCAGAATCTGGGGCGGGATGCTCCGTCCCGCCGCACTACATTTCTGCCTCACCCCACCGGCGGGATGCTCCGTTACGTCAGCCGGTCAAAATCGCGGCCAGCACGGATTTGACATCAAATTGCGATTCTCCCTCACCTCTACAGTGGCGTCAATGCTTAACGGAATGCACATAGAGTAGACACCGTTTGCATATCATTAGCGGGCCCGACCCGGTATTCTCCGGGGCCTCCGCTATTCTCTCCACCGATGGGCCAAGTTCCCGATGGCACGGTTAACTTGTGCTTTCAAAAATCGTAAAACCAGTATGATGGCTGATGAAGGAGAGAGAGGAGATAGGACACAGAGACGATTGATTGCGGGCTGCCAGGCTAGGTACTGGCTGGGGTGGCCTGGGCCCTGCCAGGGCCGGGTGAAGGGTGGGGTGACGGGAGAACAGGGCGAGTGGCCGGGGTGATCCTCCACAGGACTGGGGCGGTGTTCAGGCACAGGCCGCTGTTACTGTGGCCATCTTGCTGCGCACCCAGTGACCACCCACCTTGGCCCCTGGTTCTGCAGAGTGACACCGGCTGTATGGGTGCCCGCACTCCACCCTCTGCCAGACCTCCCCTGCCACACACACACCCTCAGCCACCACCCCGCCAGTGGCCAACCCAGGGCAACACCAACAGTAGCCCCTACGGGGGCTGCAGTACATATCCCTAGCGAGGGCAGTGCCAGCCGATGGTACACCTGGCATCAGAGACGGACACCAGGGCCAGAGGCCCCCACAGAGCTGGCCACCGACAGGTCCAGGGGTGCCGGAATGGGGGGAGAGGACACGTGGGGGCTCGTGGTGCCAACTGGGGCCAGCATGTAGTCCAATGCACCTGGTTGGTCACGGGGATATGCACCATGCTAACATGTTGGCCTTTCACCCCCTGCAGGATGCGCCCGATACCCGAGCAGTGTGCACATCACCTTCACCTTGGCATACTTGACGATTCCTGACGTATTTGAGATCCCCCCCTGACTGTGGGATAGGCTCCCGGGCGACAGGGTTTATCCACTGCGGTTGTGGCCGATGACACCCATCTGGAGGCCACAGACCAATGCGGAGACCCTGTACAGCGAAGCCACGCAGTGACCAGGTACAGCAGGAGTGGAGGTGTCCTGTTGTGATTCCTGCCCTGCGACCGGGGTCCCGATGGCGTGCGTCCTCTGAAGCGACCGGGCCTGGATGGGCCCGGCTGCTGCTCGGGTGTCCCGGGTGGTGTGGTGATGCCCCATTTTGTCCGATGCCAGCCCTGGAGGCCCGCCAGTTCTTGACCAGGGTTTGCATGCCCACGGCCATGGAGCACAGGGAGTGGACCATCGCCATCTGGGACTGCGCCACATCACGCTGCGACTCTGCCACCACCTTCTGGGTCTATGTCATATCAGCCAGTGACTGCGCCAGCTCTCTCTGGGACTGGGCCACCTCCCTCTGTGTCTGTGCCACGACAGCCACTGGCTGGGCAATGCCGCCAACGTTCCCAGCCATGGTCTGCTGTGACTGGGCCACACTCAGGAGTGCCACTGTAATTTCCTGGTGGTTCTGGCACATGGCTCCCTGAGAGCAGAACACTCTGTCCTGGACCTCGGCCAGCACCTGCACAAAATGCCCCAGGGCTTGGGCATGCTGATCCATAGCCAAAACCCTCGCTCTCAATGCCTCCAACGCGGACATCACTCATGCGGTGTTGGCCTTGGTGACACGCATGACCGGCACCACCTCCTGCTCCTGCCGCAGTCAGACACCTCAAACTGCCCATGCAATGGCTCGCTGATAACTACTCATGTGGTCCCTGGCTCTGCGATTGCATCTCCATGATAGATGAGACTGTCTGTTCCAGAAGCTCGAGACCCGTCTGAACGGCAGCTAGTTCCTGGGGTTGGCCTGCCATCCGACCATCCGCCCCCTCAGGTGTTCCTACTTCCACCTGCTGTGCCGGAGCAGCTGTGTGGTGAGCACCAGATAGTGGCCCAGGAGCCTCTTCACGAAAGTGCCCAACCGAGGAGAGTGTCTCTGAGATGGTTGAGAGTGTTGGAAACAGCTGTGACGGGAAATCATTGTCATCCTCCGACCCTAGCTCCGGGGTCTCCGGGGTGGAGGGCTGGTGTCCGGGCTGCTTTCAGCGTTGGTGCTTGGCTCACGGGAGGCTCGGCTGTGGTACTGGCTGGGGCACCAGATGGACCCACCCCATCTCCTGCAGTTCCTGCAAGGCACAAGACAAGACGTATGATTAGACTGCGGGCCAGGAGGGCGTGGGGGTGGGCATGTGGGTGGGGGTGGTGTAGCGTGAGGGAATGGGGTGGTGCAGGGTGAGGGTGATGTGGGAGTGAGCGAGGTATAGGGTGAGGGTGGTGTGGGGGTGAGGATGGTTTGAGGGTGGGGGTGGTGTTGGGTGAGGGTGATGTGGGGGTGAGGGGGTTGACACTCGTGTCATGGGGAACCGCAACTACGCGGGGTCTTACTTCCTCGCTCATGGTAGAGTTCCACCTCAGCAACCTCCCTTTCTTACTGTTTATTTATAACAAAAACAAATGTGAATTAAACAGTAAACCCAACTCCCTCTTCACCTGCCCCACCCTCTACCCGCACACACTAGACAGACAAACGCAGTGAGGTGGAAAGGTGTGAAAATAATAAGAATTAAGGTCAAAACATAAGAGTCCTGCTTCAGATGATGAGTTCTTTAGTGCACTTTCTTCACATATGAGTGTGGATTGTAGTCCCTGATCTGCAGACGGTAATGATCTTCCTTGCAGTTACCAACATCTTATTCACAGCTTTTCCAGAAGAGGCCCCTGGTTTCACATCAGCCTGTTCTGCAGAGAGAATCATCACTTAATGTTTCTGCTTACATCAGCCTTGTCTGCAGAGAGAGTTATCAGATTCTGAATTCTGCTGCAGAGCCTTTTCCACAGTGACCTTTTTAATGGAACTGATATGATTGACCTCCAACAACCAAACACCTTTATTTATGCAAGGTATGACTCCAACCAGCAGAACGTTTCTCCCTGATTCCCATTCATTCCAGTTTTGCTCGGGCTCCTTGATGCCGCATTCTGTCAAATGCTGCCGTGATGTCAACGGCAGCAATTCTCACCTCACCCCTTCAGTTCAGCTCTTTTGCCAATGTTTGAACCAAGGAAGTAATGTGGTCCAGAGCTGAGTGTCCCTGGTGAAACCCAAACTGAGTGTCGGTGAGCAGGTTATTGCTGTGTAAATGTTACTTGATAGCACTGCCGTGACACCTTCCATCATTTTGGTAATGGTCGAGAGCGGGCAGTAATTAGCTCGGTTGGATTTGCCCTTCTTTTTATGGACAGGGCTTATGCTGGGCAATCTTCCACATTGCCATGTAGATGCCAGTGTTGTAGCTGTACTGAAACAACTTGGTTATGGACAGGCTAGTTTTAGAGCAGAAGTCTTGGTACTATTGACAGAACTTTGTCGGGGCCCATAAGCCTTTGTGGTTAATCTAAATATATAGTCTGCGTCATCAGTGACATAAGCTCCCATAGTAACCAACAGAAGCTCTGGACAAAAATGTCCATACTGTTATATGTAAACTACTGATAATTATCACAATGACTCTCAGCTTTTTCAGCACCAAATTATAGAAGCTCCATGTCAATGTGGAGTTCTGGAACTTTCTGTGCAGGGCTCCTTCCTAGCCCCTCCCCCACTCACCGATCTTCCAATCGTGATTCCAATTGATTGATGTGATCCTTTCATGCGTGGGTCACTCGAAGATACCCTCCCAGAAACAAAAATCAGACCCACTGGTGGCAGGCGGTGATGCTGCCTGCAAAAAAAAGAGCTCATTCACTCCACACCCTGCTCAGTGATCCAGGGCCAGAAAAACATCACATATGTGTATCATGGGGCCTGAGAGCCAATCTCAGGACTTTCCTACCAGAGTCTCCCCTCACCGGTTGCGCTTGTGACCCTGATTTCTGATCCAGTGACCCTAGTGGGGCTTGTGACCCATGGTTTGAAAGCCCTGTTGTGGATGGTATACACTGCTGCCAATGTGTGTTGGTGGAGGAGGGGATGAATGTTTAATGTGGCGGATGGTATGCTGATAATCAACGTGCTTTATCCTGAAAGGGGTTGAGCTTCTTGAATGTTGTTGAAGCCGCATGATCCAGGCAATTGGAGAGTATCCCATCACACTCCTCATTTTAGGGAGCTCCTCAAAGCGTGCTTGAAGAGGTCAGACATCTTTGCCCACTTATGGGAGTCCCTGGGCAGGATTCTCCATTTCAGGGACTGTGTCCCCATGGCGTCATGAAAACTGTGGTCTTTTACGTCAGAAAAACTGTTGTCAAAAGGCCACAGATTCACAGCCCTGCAGGGGGCTGGCAGGCAGCTGTCGTGGAGCTTGCAGCTCCAGCTGCCGATACGGCCCCCCCATTCTTGCGTGTCAGAGGCCGTGTATGTGCACAGCTGCGGCCTCCAGCGGCTGTGCCGTGCTCCATGGCGGACTCAGTCTGCGGACCTGGACCGCTGAAATAATGCCCCAGATCGGCCGCGCGCCCGACCTGCACTGCCCGCACAATAAAGGCCCAGTCCCGTATGAGGCCCGCCTGCCCTCTGATCGGCCCGCCCCCGACTATGGCGGCCGCGGACTGAGCCCGCAGCCGCCTCGAGAGTATCCTGAATGGCAGGACCACATCAGAAATATGCCATTGGGACTTCGGCCGGTTGGGAGTGGAGAATAGCAGGGCGGGCCTCTGGCAATGGCCACAGGTGGTGGATACGTGGCAGCTGTCGTGGAGCTTGCAGCACTCCCCGAATACACTGCATTTCGGGGGGGCGGAGAATCGTGGAACCGCCGCCAGCCCCGATTTCATGCGTGAAACTGGATTCTTCACCCCGCCGCCAAACGCGATTTCGGCATCAGGGTGCGGAGAATCCAGCCCTCTGACTTATGATGGATCGAAGTCACAGAATTGTTATAGTGCAGAAGTAGGGCATTCGGCCCATCCTGTCTGCAACGGCTCTCCGAATGAATATTCCAGTTGCTGCATTTTCCTAAATTCTGGCTATTGCCCTGCACAATTTTCCTTTTCAGATAACAGTCCAATTCCCAATTGAATGCCTGGATTGAACCTGCCTCCACCACACTCTCAGAGAGTACATGTTAGAACTTAACCACACGCCCTGTGAAAAAGGTTTTCCCCATATAGCTTTTGCTTCTTTTGGCAATTAATTTAAATCTGTATCCTCTTGTTCTCAATCCTTTCATGAGTGTGAACCATTTCTACCTATATATTCTTTGCAGACCCCTCAAGGTTCATTTATGGAAGGCATGAAACATATTGGGAGAGTTTGTCGGGAATGTGTAGAAGCAAAGTCGAGGCATCAGAGAGAGCTCACAAACCTCCCAACAACTCATCTGTCTCCAAGAACCACCTGCTCTTCCTGTGGCAGAGTCTGCAGATCGCACTTTGGACCTACCAGCTATCGATGAACCCTTCGAATCAGAATGGAAGAAAATTACTCTCAATCTCAAGGGACTGCCTAAGAAGAGAAGATGGAAGATGTTTGACAGTCTTTGGAGAATCAGGAGGTGAATTAATCATTGTGTTCAGTGACAGACTTGATCCCATGTCCTGCCACACAACAATAACAGCCAGCCTACAAAACTACAGGGAAGGTCAATAAATTAAAAGTTAAAAAAGTGCATTTTTGAATAGTATTAGTAAGTGTAACTCACTATTTTTCTTTTTCCCAATTTTTATCTTCTCTCTGGTATAGATCCAGCTCCTCCAGGGCCCCCTCCCCACCCTTAGAAAATTGTTCTTCATAATAATAAAAGAGTAGTTTTATGAATCTGCACTCCTTTCTCTTCCTGAGATACTGAGGCCGACTGTAGCACTTGTGACTTTTTTGTGATCAGCTGATTTGTACCAAGATCTTTCCTGTAATCCACAGCCTTCATCATCTGTATGCTCAGTGTTACACTGGATGGCACATTTGCTAAATCAAAACAACTAGGAATGATATGAATTTAAACTTGTTGAAATAGTAGAATGGATATTGGTGTGCTTCCGGTGTAATCAAATAAGATCATTAAGAAGTCGAAAATGGAATCTTGGTTTTGTTTTTCGGCCACAGAATATAGAAAGAACGTTGGAATTGGTACAAGCTCTGAGTTGGGCTGTGAGTGACTTTAACACACCTTGCATTAAAGCACTAGCAAAGTCGCAGTTTTGGCTCACTGTAATGTTATGAGGGATGAGAGGTTTGGGTTAAGAGAAACTTGAGAGGTTAAGGCTTTTTTTAACTGGGATTAAGAGGGTGAAGCAGTGATCTTGTAAGACTCACAAGACAATGGAAAATCATGACAAGAAAAACAAAGCTATATTTCACTCGGTGGTGAAGCAGCAATGAGAATGCACTCAATTAATCACACAATAGATTGAAAGGGAGCTCGGTGAAATCGAATAATGCAGAGGGTGGTGACAAAGTGAAAGTCCCTGTCACAAATCATTGAGGAAGCTGAGTGCAGCTGAGTTCATAAACAAATAGGAATCTAGAACATTAAAATGCTGCAGATGCTGGAAAGCTGAAATAAAAACAGAAAGTTCTGGAAATACTCAGCAGGTCTGAGATTATCTGTCCAACGTGAAAGAGCCAACATTTCGGGAAATTGGCCTTTAATCAGAACTGGGAAAAGTTGGAAATGTCATTGGTTTAAAACAAATAAAAAGGGGGAAGGTGGAATAAAATACATAAGAAAAGGCTAGTGATGAGTTGGAAACTGGAGAGATTAAGCGGCACAAGAGTTCCTGGGAAAAGGTCAAAGGAATTTAAAAAGCTTGTTGAAAAAGAAAAAAAATTAAGATTATGAAGAGCAACAAAAGAAAGGGGATTATACTAGTGTGGTGGTATGTATTAGGGATAATACGGTACACCACGTGTCGACAGGCTATTGGTGGAGGGATGCCAGGTCCTGATAGGATCTGCCACCTACTGGACTCCACCCAGAAATGTCAGTGTAAGAACCCAGTTTTTCCCTCCATTTCCCTCAGCAGTTGCATTCTGTAGCCACGCTGCTGGGGATAAAGTTCTGCTTAATAAAGCCTTCAATTGACATTACCTCAACCTGCCTTGCGTCATATTGACGGTGCTACAACTAGGTGGTGGATATGTAGAAAAATACAGACACGGACTTAATGATTTTCTGGGTCCATTGACTGGAAGACAATTATTGTCGCTCAAAAGCTTTAAATCAATCCTCCGATAAAGGAGATCTAATTTAAATGCCTCACTACTTTGTAATCTTTCTTTCCAGTTTTGTATTATTGTGACAATGCAACTTCTGTGCACCTCCACGCCTCCCACCACCCCTGGGGAAAGTATAGGATTCATCAATACATACACAGGGGCCTGCTAGATTTATTATATCTCACAATAGATTTGGTGGGATTACAAACAAAATGCATCAGTGGTGAACACCTGTTCCATCACGATTACAGCAGCAGAATGGAATCACTAAAACCTGTTGAAATTTTGCTGTTGACTATATTTCTTTGGACATTGTGTTCATAAAGGTCACTTAACCTATGATTTTGAGTCTGTATTTACAAATGAACATTTACCCACTTCCTATTGTATGAATCCCAAATATCAGTGGAAGGCATCCATGGTGATTTAACTGCAGTTCTCAAGTTAATACAAATTTGCTAACCTGAAGTTTACCTGTAGTTTAAAGCATGAAAGCTGTTGTTTTGAGTACTCAAAGGAAATGAAGATTTTATCTTTCAAAAAATATGAAAACCTAAGCAGTTTTGCTGTTTGAACTGAACTCGATATTTCCTTACTACTTTGCAAAACATACTACTAATCTTGCACACATATCATGCACACGCCTTGATAAGTATTGACCCAGATTTAACATGCCACTTTCAGTACACAACAGGCACTTGAACCTTCTGATGTCTGCAAATTGGGAAATAGCTCATTTCTGCCAGGTTTCTACACTGCTGTTCCCCAACAAGTCTAAAAACCTCCCCCGCTGCACATTCTGTGACTTGAATCTCCAATGCACCGAGGAACCGCGGGTCACTTTGCTGAGGGATGCCACATTGCAGCATGGATTAATTTGAGTGAATTTGCGTTAATTTAGATCCTGCAGCCCGGACAATCTTTGAAGAGTCATTACTTCAGTAACAGAAGAGCTTGAAGCATTTTTTTGCAAGGAGCTAACCTTGCTTCAAACAGTTTGACATACTTCTTTCTCCGAGCTAGAATGAGGGAATCCATAATTCTGGATTGTTTCTGGGTGTTTACGGGACTGAGGCTGGATCCCGGGTGAAGGCATGCCTTTTGGCAGAAGCACAGAGTGTGATAGGGGTACGGGCTGCTTCCATGCTAGGTTCCGGACTTCCTTTGGTGGCTGCTTAGAAATAGCGCAAAAAGAGTGACGATTATAAGGTCTGGAAAGGAGTCCACACCGAGCCGAATAGGTTGAATCAACAGGAAAAAGGTTTAATGCAACAGAACAAGAGTACAGAGCAGTCACTCTGCTACCCGAGCCAGCTCCCAATCACGGCCCTCCGGTTTTATACAGGATGTAGAAGGGATTTGGATTTGGATTTATATTTGTTTATTGTCACATGTACCGAGGTACAGTGAAAAGTATTGTTCTGCGTACAGTTCAGGCAGATCACCCAGGCATTATCTTCCACCAGGCCCTTCCATCAGCCAGAAGGTACAGAAGTCTGAAGACCCGCACATCCAGACATAGGAACAGCTTCTTCCCCGCAGCGACAACACTCCTCAACAACTCCCCCTCGGACTGATCTGTTCCCTGTAAGAACACTATTCACGATGCCCTATGCTGCTCTTGCTCATGTATTTGCTTTGTTTGGCCCCTTGTTCCGCACTGTAACCAATTACTGTTTGCCGATGTACCATTTGTCAATGTACTCTGTTGATTATTCTTTTTGTCTACTATGTACGTTCCCTCGGCCGCAGAAAAATACTTTTCACTGTACTTTGTTACATGTGACAATAAATCAAATCAAATCAAATCATTCCATACATAAAAACAATATATGGGGCAAACATAAATACACAACGTAAATACATAGACACAGGCATCGGCTGAAGCATACAGGGGTGTAGTACTATTCAGTGGAGAAGAGGTGTGAAGAGATCAGATCAGTCCATAAGAGAGTCATTCAAGAATCTGGTAACAGCGGGGAAGAAGCTGTTTTTGAATCTGTTAGTGCGATTTCTCAGACTTTTGTATCTCCTGCCCGATGGAAGAAGTTGGAAGAGAGAATAAGCTGGATGGGAGGGATCTTTGATTATGCTGCCTGCTTTACCAAGGCAGCAAGAGCTGTAGACAGAGTCAATGGATGGGAGGCAAGTTCCTGTGATGGACTGGGCTATGTTCACGACTCTCTGCAGTTTCTTACGGTCTTGGGCTGAGCAGTCTCCATACCAGGCTGTGATTCAGCCAGATAGGATGCTTTCTATGTTATGGTGCATCTGTAAAAGTTGGTAAGAGTTAATGTGGACATGCCGAATTTCTTTAGTTTCCTGAGAAAATATAGATGCTGTTGTGCTTTCTTGGTCATAGCATCGACGTGGGTGGACCAGGACAGATTGTTGGTGCTGTGCACATCTAGGAATTTGAAGCAGTCAACCATCTGTACCTCGGTCCCACTGATGTAGACAGGGGTGTACACAGTACTTTGCTTCCTGAAGTCAATGACCAGCTCTTTAGTTTTGCTAACATTGAGGTAGAGATTGTTGTCATTACACCAACTCCACTAGGTTCTCTATCTCCCTCCTGTATTCTGACTCATCGTTATTTGAGATCCGACCCACTACATAGAACATACAGTGCAGAAGGAGGCCATTCGGTCCATCGAGTCTGCACCAATCCACTTAAACCCTCACTTCCCCCTATCCCCGTAACCCAATAATCCCTCCTAACCTTTTTGGTCACTAAGGGCAATTTATCATGGCAAATCCACACACCCTGCACGTCTTTGGACTGTGGGAGGAAACCCACGCAGACACGGGGAGAACGTGAAGACTCCGCACAGCAAGTGACCCAGCGGGGAATCGAACCTGGGGCCCTGGTGCTGTGAAGCCACAATGCTCTCCACTTGTGCTACCGTGCTGGCACAAGCGTGTTGTCAGCAAACTTGTAGGTGGCGTTAGAGCCACATTTTACCACACAGTCATGTGTGTATAGGGAGTATAGTAGAGGGCTAAGTACGGAGCCTTGCAGGGCCCCAGTATTGAGGACTATTGTGGATGGGGTGTTGTTGTTTATTCTTACTGATTGTGGTCTATGGGTCAGAATGTCGAGGATTCAGTTGCAGAGTGAGGAGCCAAGTCCTAGGTTTTGGAGCTTTGATATCAGCTTGGCTGGGATTATGACGTTGAAGGCGGAGCCGCAGTCAATGAACAGGTGTCTGACGTAGGAGTCCTTGTTGTCGAGATGCTCCAGGGATGAGTGTAGGGCCATGGAGATGGCATCTATTGTGGACCGGTTGCTGCGGGATGTGATTTGCAATGGATCTAGGCATTCTGGGAGTATGGAGTTGATGCGCTTCATGACTAACTTCTCGAAGCACTTCATTGTGATCAATATCAAACCCACCGGACGGTAGTCATTGAGGCACGTTGGCTAGTTCTTCTTTGACACCGCGGTGTATGATAGTGGTCTTCTTGAAGCAGGTGGGGACCTCGGAATGGATTAGGGAGTGGTTGAAGATGTCCGCGAACATAAATGCCAGCTGGTCTGAGCAGGCGCTCAGTACATGACCAAGGACCCCATCAGGACCCGTCGCTTTCCGAAGGTTCACTTTTAAGAAGGCCGATCTGACTTTGGAAGCTGGTATGGTGGGTATGGGTGTGTCCGAGGCTGCTGAGGCAGTTGACAGCGGTTTGTTGGTTTCCTGCGCATACTGAGCATAGCATGCATTGAGTTCATCGGGGAGGGGTGTGATGCTGCTGGAGAATCTACTCGGCTTCGCTTTGTAGCCCATTATGTTGGAAGTCCCGTCCTTCGGTGGGGGAGTACATATTCCCCATAGTTCCTTTGAGAATATCAATCCCCCAGTCTTAAGGTTTCATTAGTGTCCCATGACCTGTTTAACCCCACGTTATGGCATTCTTACCCCCCGAGGTCCGTGGCGGCGCTGTCGCACATACGACAGGGAGGCAGGAGGTGAGGGCAGATGCTGGTGTCTTTTAAGAAATGGTTGGCCCTCAACGGCAACAGACGGCGTAGATCACCATCAAGTCTTCTTTCTTGATGTGGGCATAATGGCACTTGGCTGCTGACAAGGTCCTGGAGGAAAAGGCAATCGGCTGCTCTGGGCCATTCAGCATTTGATACACCAACACCACTCCGATCCCATATGGGGAGACAGCACAGGTGCCGATCAAAGGTTTTCAAGGGTCATAGTGCGACAGCAAGCCTGAAGTTGTCAGGCGCCTGTTTATTCGTCGGAAGGCGGCTTCCTGGTTGGGGCCCCAATGCCATTCGGAGTTTTTCCTCAAAAGAGAATGTAGAGGAGCCAGAATAACATCTTGGTCTGGAATGAATTTTCCATAATAATTAATGACCTCAGAGTTGTGGCATTTGGTGGGAGCTGGAGCCATTTGGATGGCCTTCAAGTTGTCCGGCACGGGGTGGAAGCCAGCACTATCTCCTCGACACCCCAGGTAGACCACTTTGCACGCATGAAAGACACATTTTCCTTGATGCAGTGGCGTGCCGAAGTCCGAGAACCTGTGGAGCACTGTCTCCAGATTGTCCTGGTGTTCCTCTTCCGAGACACCAGTGACCAAAACATTATCTAGATAAACAGCCACCACATCAATCCACGTAGCATGGCGCGCTGAAAAATGGCACACGCAGAAGACACCCCAAAAGGCAAACCCGTATATTCAAATAGTCCCGTTGGGTGTTGATGGTGACATAACGCCGCAAGGCCTCATCCAATGGCAGCTGCAGGTACGTGTTGCTCAGGTCTCATTTTGTGAATGTAACACCACCGGCCAGTTTGGCGTGAAGGTCTTCTCATCGCAGAAGTGGATATTTGTCTAGGTGGGAAGCGGTTTTCCTGGTTAATTTATAATCCCCACAAATGCAGACGGAGCCGTCTGTCTTGAAGGCGGGAACAACGAGTGCGGCCCAATCAGCAAAATTAACAGACCAGATTACGTCCAATACTTCCAGATGATCCAAACCGCATTAACTTTGTCAACTAAGGTGTACGAACAGGGTGGGCCCGGAAACATCGAGGCTGGGCCAGATGGTCAACGTGATTCCTTGCTACCGCCCCTCTGATGGTGCCAAGCCCTGGTTGGAATACTTCGGGAAACTTCCCCAAAACAGTACATAAACCGCCTGAGCCGACCTCTAGAATTTGGCTCCAATGCAAGTGTAAATGGCAGAGCCAATCACGGCCCTTCAAACTACGCCCGTCCCCATTACCCACTATTAAAGGCAAATGGGCCTCCTGGTGACCATATACTCTGGGATCTTCGTCGTTCCGGAAATGCGTAGTTGTTCTCCAGTATAGGTGGCGAGATGTGCCATAGTCTTAGATAGGTTCAGCATCCGGGTCCCCACTTCGAATATCTTTAAAGGTTTTAAAACCGACCACAAGCACCGCCGCTCTGGTGTCAAGTTCCATTTGTAACAGATAGCCATTTAACCAGATGGGAACAGTGACAGGGATTGCTCAAGTGCCAAGTCACAGTTTAAAGGGAGCTCTTCCCCCTCTTATGGATCTTCTAAACGGTTGGCCCGGATCCCGGCCTGATCGTTGAGGTGATCTCCTCCGGTTGCAATGGGCTTCTCGGCAGGAGCAACCAAAAGTAGGGCACTGATATCCAACACTCGTGACTGAGGCACCGACCCTCTGAAAGGGTATTCTGCTTAGGCCCACGCCCCTGTTGTAACCACACCCAACCTTTTGGACAATAAGGAGCAATTTAGCATGGCCAATCCACCAATTCTGCACATTTTTGGACTTTGGGAGGAATCTGGAGCACCTGGAGGAAACCCACGCAGACACGGGGAGAATGGGCAACCTCAACACACACAGTCACCCAAGTTTGGAATTGAACCTGGGTCTTTGGCGCTGTGAGGCAGCATGCTAATCACAGTGCCACCTTGCGATTGTAGGGTGTTGGTTGCATTTTGGTAGGTCTGAAGAAGTCTTTGTAGTCATACAGGTTAACTTCAGGTCTTTAGTGACTTTTAGAACTATTTACCGATATACAGTAAAGGATATTATTTTGGGCAGCACAGTAGCATAGTGGCTAGCACAATGGATTCACAGCGCCAGGGTCCCAGATTCGATTCCTGGCTTGGGTCACTGACTGCACATTCTCCCCGTGTCTGCGTGGGTTTCCTCCGGGTGCTCCGGTTTCCTCCCTCAGTCCCTGGGTGTGCAGGGGTAGGTGGATCGGCTATGCTAAAATGCCCTTAAGTGTCCAAAACAATAGGTCAGGTAATGTGGGGTTATGGGGATAGGGTGGAAGTGTGGGGATAGGGTGGATGTGTGGAGTTAGGTGGGGTGCTATTTCAAAATGCCGGTGCAGACTCGATGGGCCGAATGGTCTCCTCCTGCACTGTAAATCCTGTGATTCTGTGTGATACAAGCTAGGAGCTGTCTCCATGCTTGCTGATACACATGATTTTGTCCAACACTGGACAGACCCTGGGTGAAGGTCATGTGCTTTTTTACACTACTGTGTGGGCAGTACTGTTCTCAGTCACATATTAACCCGATATGTGCCAGACTCTAATAATAGTGCGCTCTCTGGGCAGAATTTCATGCTCCGCAGCTAGTGGAATTTTAAGCAGTGGGGAGCTTGAACTTTAAGGAATGGGACTTCCTCTGGGGAGCTGGGAATGGGAGCTATCTCCATGCTTGCTGATACACATGATTTTGTCCAACACTGGACAGACCCTGGGTGAAGGTCATGTGCTTTTTTACATTACTGTGTGGGCAGTACTGTTCTCAGTCGCATATTAACCCAATATGTGCCAGACTCTAATAATAGTGCGCTCTCTGGGCAGAATTTCATGCTCCGCAGCTAGTGGAATTTTAAGCAGTGGGGAGCTTGAACTTTAAGGAATGGGACTTCCTCTGGGTTCTTTCCCACTCTGGCTCTGCAACAATTTAACTCTGGGCGGGAAAGGTCTTGAACAGGAAGCCTGTCCTTACCCCAGTTGAAGCCGTTATTGGCCAATTAAGGGCCGTTTCCCATCCAGCCTCAACTTTTAGGTGGGTAAGAGGATTGACCTTATGTTAGGGTAGCCCAAAAATCAACAGACTTAGATCTTGGGCAGGGGGGGGGGGGGCGTGCATCTCTTCTGAAGCAGCCTTCTGAAGTTAAGTGCCCCCCCCCCCAAACACATGGTCCAGTGGCTTCCAAACCTTCCTATCCCTGAGACTCTGATTGCCCATTTTGTGCCGTGACCCTGCCATCCCCCCCATTCCTTACCCTCTCTGCCTTGGGATCGTTTGAATTTGGTTTTGTCTCTTCTGCCTGAACTGAGTATCAGGAGACATTATGACTTACTCCTCAGTCCATTGCAGCTCTTGTCATTGCACACACTGGAATCTGATTGGCCAGCAGCTCTCCAGGGTGGGTCCTCCTCCTGATTGGAGTGGAAATCCTGCCTGCAGACACTTATCGCCCATTCAAGTGTGATAGGGCCACAGGGCACAACGAGTCGGTGGGGCAACTTCATAAAGGCTCCAGCAAGCCAGCCTTGAACATTTATAAACATTTTAATGTGCAATAAATATGTGACTGCCATTAAAGAATTATATATGTCTGCGCTCCCGCAGCACCCATGATTCGTACATTCTCAGGAACTGAGTGGCAGTTAAGAATCTACTATATTGCTGCGGGTCTGGAGTCACTTAGAGGCTAGACCAGATCAGGATGGCACATTTCCTTCCCTAAAGGACATGAATGAACCAAATGGGATTTTACAATCCACAATGGTTTCATGGACTTTTAATTTCAGATTTGTATTGAATTCAAATTCACCATTTGCTGTGGTGGGTTTTGATTGCGTCTCTGGATTACTAGTCCAGTGACAATACCACTATACCACTGCCCCCCCCCCCCCCACCCCCCCCCCCCCGCCACCCATTTACTGGACCTGATTTCCTGGATGGTTGACTGCTGTGTATAAAGGCCAACCTTTCAATAACTGGCCCATGACACCAGTGAGAGCTCCTGAACAAATGCGGAGAAGAGGTACAATATCAGCCATGGCACAACAGGAGCTATTGTTGAGCAGACAATTGGGCTGCTAACGATAATATTCTGATGTCTGGGTAGATTAAGCGGAACATTACAGTACTATCAATCCAAAGTGCCGCCAGTGGCTGTTGTTTGCTACGCTCTGCACAACTTTGTGCTTCAGAGAAGGGATTCCTTCGAGGAAGACGAGGCACAAAATAGCTGCCATTTCTCTGATGGTGAGGTCAATGACAAGGTGAGGGAACATCCCGATGGAGAAGAGCAATGACCTGCACAAGAGCTCATGGATGGCCGTGACACACAGGAAGCCTAATAATCCCGAGATTCCAGTAGATCAAGTCATTGAGGTCTCAGAGCTGTCTAAACGCTCGGCTTTTCTATTTCATCCCACCTACTGTGCGAGCTATTTTATAAAGTCCTGCCAGCAGAATCACTGTCTCCATCCCTGTACCTGTGATTCACCTTGACATACCTTCAAATAAGAATCTGCCTGTATCACATCTCCCGTAATTTCCTTAAACCATAAATAATCTACTCAACCTCTGCATGAGGCGTGCTCCAACACACTCCCTGGCAGTTGCACATGCGATTGTGAAGTACCCTTGCTAGTTTGTGCTTCCCCTTGCTCCGATGCGCAAAACACTGCTGAGGTGCCAGTATCTGCGTTGGTGCTTGGCGCGGGGAGAGGATATGTCTCTGAACACTCTGAGACTACTTCATTCTCCTCAGAGGTTGCTGTGGGCCCCTTGGGACCGGCAATCCAAACAGCTAATGATTCACCTGCACAGGAGACTAAAAAATAATGAACACCATATGGCCATCCACAACATTCATATTGTGTGCAAGGAAACAACGTTCAACTACATAAGCAACATGTGGAGAATTAGATATTATTCTTTGCTATCATTAAACAACGTCTACAATACTCTGTTTTCTCCCTGATCCATGAGAACTTCTGGATGCATAAAACATCAATGTGAAATTCATAACAACAAACCAGGCATCATGCACCCACCTAGCGCCCCCCCCCCCCCCCCCACCCATCCTCCCTTGATTAGCCCTTTTAACATCTTTCTCTTTCAACTTTTGATAATGCTCCTTCCAATCTCACCACTTGGAGGCCTTTCCTCCGATTTCACCACTGCGACCAGCTGCCTTCACTCATTAACAGCTGTCGAACCTCCTCCTCCAGTGGGGTGAGGATAGCAAGGTCAGCCACACCGCCTCAATCCTGTTCCTCTCTCTGGAATTATGGGCCGCTTCTCCTCCAATGATGTGTGACAGTGCTCTGAATTAGATTCTCAGGGAAACTCATTCCTTCACACTTTATGCATTATGAGACATGCGCAGACCACACAATGATTAGCAGCCAATACACTGTGTGTCTCTAACACCTCACACTCCCACCCCCAAGGCACCCCCAACAGCCAGTGGGCAGCACGGTAGCACAGTGGTTAGCACAGTTGCTTCATAGCTCCAGGGTCCCAGGTTCGATTCCGGCTTGGGTCACTGTCTGTGTGGAGTCTGCACATCCTCCCCGTGTGTGCGTGAGTTTCCTTCGGGTGCTCCAGTTTCCTCCCACAATCCAAAGATGTGCAGGTTAGGTGAATTGCCCATAGTGTCCAAAAAAAAAGTGAGTTGGGGTTACTGGGTTACGGGGATAGGGTTGAGGCAAGGCTTAAGTAGTATGTTCTTTCTAAGAGCCAGTGCAGACTCGATGGGCCGAATGGCCTCCATCTGCACTGTAAATTCTATGATTCTATGAACTCCACCACTTCTATGAACCTCAGGGCCATGGACAGTGTCATTTATGCCTAATTTTGCTTTATATTACTGAGCCGTACACCAGTCATCACCCAAATAAAGCCTTCCCATAACCTTCCTTGTTCGTTGATGCCCAAAGTGCAGACTTACTCACCTCTGAAAATCTTATAAATTTCCTGCCACAGGTCCTTAATGTTGACCCTCTGTGTGAATGTCAAAATATTTAGAAAATTCAAACATACCTGTGCCACAACTCCACAAAATCCTTCTTTCCTCCAGATTATTCCAAAGCCAGCTGCAGCTGACAATGCCATGGCCGGTGCCCCTTTAAATTAGTGGCTGTAACCAACCTCCAGGTCACAGCCTGGAAGTCAGGAAGGGGGAATTCCCACCCTCGAAATTTTGATGGTCAGAAAGGTGACATTGATGTCACATTGCGAACTGGGAACCCACCCCGTGGATGTAATTCGGCTGATTGCTGCTTTACGCAGCGTTCTGGAATGGCTGGGGGAAGAGTCAGCAGTCACTTATTTCCGGTCCAACTCCACTGCCACAAACGTATTTTTCAGCCTGTTGTTTGACAGGTGAAATTGATCAATGAAATTAGAAGAGATTTTTGAGAATGTGAGAAAGGTAATAATGATGGAAGAACTTTGAAACCCAGGTCTTCTCTGAGCCATCTCTATGGCTGCAGTGAGTGTGTGGCAAGTGGAGCGCTTAATAACAGTTCCAGCTGCCAGGCTCTTTGGTGCTAACTCCGGCACCAGTGGTTAGAACACCTGCCTGGCCAGGAATTGCTCAGAATCCGTGCTAGCAGAGTGCTTACCCATTAGCATGTCCTGAAACGCGAAACGCACACAATTCAGTCCCAGCGTCAACACTTAATTCTCTGTTTCGCCCAGTATCACAATAGCTATCAGATTACACTTGGAAGACTACACGGTTTCTACAATAATAATGGCAGTTTTCCCATATACCAGTGTTTGCACTACCAAAGTGACCTCCAACCCCTTTCCTCGTTATCGGGATACCAAGCAGGGATGTCCGTTGTCACTTTTGCTGCTTGCACGAGTACCAAAGTCACTGGGGAGGAATAGAAGCATAGTTACCCTATACTGCAGAAGGAGGCCATTCAACCCATTGAGTCTACACCAACCTGTCATAATATGCACCCATGCACATCATGAGGTAAAAACAGGCAGTGACAGACACCCAGGTTAGCCAATCAACATTCAGGAAAGAACACAACCAATCACCAGACAGAATACCAGAGGGGGGCTTCCAACTATAAAACACACGAGGCATCAGCACTCCGCCTCTTTCCACTGGTGACAACTGTAGTGACAGTCAGGGAGTATATATCAGTCAGCACTTCTACACGTGGATCAGAACTAGCCTGGTCTAGTAAGTTAGAGTTAGTACACTTAGAGAGTAGAGTGTCAACCCACAGCCAGCTGTGTGCATTGTTACAGAAGTTCAATAAATCGTATTGAACCAACGTCTAAGTTTGGTGTGTGCTTTACCGTTCATCTGCATCCTGTTGCCAGTCTGTGTTACCCCAGGGTGAATAACACAACACTACCCTTCTAAAGAACACCCTACCTAGGCTCAATCCCCCACCCTATTCCTGCAACCCCCCCCCCCCCCCCCACCCCAAAAGGGGCAATTTAGCCTGACCAATCCACCTAACCTGCACATCTTTGGGCTGTGGGAGGAAACCGGAGCACCCAGAGGAAACCCACACAGACATTGGGGAGAAAGTGCAAACTCCACACAGACAGTCACTGGAGGCCAGAATTGAACCCGGGTTCCTGATGCTGTGAAGCAGCAGTACTAACCACTGTGCCACCCGGCCGCACCAAATAATCAAATTCAAATTCCACCATTTGCCATGGTGGGGTTTCGGACCCAGGTCCTTGATGTGTTAGGCAGGTAGGTTCGATGTGGACTGCACTCGATGCAGACGTCTAACACTGGATAGAACTGATATACATGTTCAGCTGTGGGTCGATGCTATACTGAACTGACTGGAGACCTTGTAGTAGCCTGACCAGACTTACTAGCGACCGCATGGTGTTTGCACTTGCTAGCTCGTGAACTCTGACTGTCTCAGTGGCTGGTTCCCGAGAGAGCAGGAAACCTAGTGCCCTCTGGCTTTATAGTGGCAGTGTCCTGTCTGGTGATTGGCTGCACTGTGTTGTGTGCTTACTGGTCATCCAATCACTGCCTGTCTGCATCTCATTCTATACATGAGTGGATATTATGACATCTCCACCTTTTTTTTAGATAAATATATACTAAGGTGTGCGTGCTTATATATATATATATATATATGCCTGACTATATACAAAAGGTGTCTAAATGAACGTATATACATAGGAAGGTGTCGATAGTGCAGATACATGGCAAACTAAACAATATTTACAGAGGTTAAAGCGATTAAGTCACAAAATGTACAAAAGTTCAGTCTACAAATTCAGTCTTTGTGGTGGGTGACGAATTCTTGTTGATCGCCGCAGAGATGGATCAGGAGTCGCCTGCACATGGATAGGTGGGATCGCTGCCATCGCGGTGGTTGCATGGGCCAGAAGGATTGCTGGTAGATCGGTGGCCTCGTGGCAGGGTACATCCGGAGGAAGCATCGTAGGCGGCGGGGCACTTCAGTCGGGTAGCGGGCGTGGAACTCTCCGCAGTGCCCGTCTGTTGTGCCGTAGCAGGAAACCATCAGCCATGCGGACAAGGAACGATCTTGGGGCCACTTGTTTGATCACAACAGCTGTGGCTGTTGCCCTCAGGCAACTGGACATGAACATGATCAGTTGGGGCCAGCTCGGGTAGATCCGTGGCATGAGTATCGTATGTGGCCTTCTGTTGGGCCCGTGACTGCTGCATTTTCTGTAAGACCGTGAGGTGGTCAAGGTCTGGACCATGGATGGCTGGAACTGTGGTCCTCAGAGTGCGCTTCATGAGCATCTGCGCTGGAGACAACCCAGTGGACAGTGGGGTTGCCCTGTATGCCAGCATCGCCAGGTTGAAGTCAGAGCCTGAGTCTGCAGCTTTGCACAGCAACCGCTTCACAATATGGACCCCTTTCTTGGCCTTCCCGTTTGACTGCGGGTAGTGGGGACTGGAGGTTACGTGACAGAAGTTGTAGGACTGTGCAAAATCAGACCATTCCTGGCTGTAAAAGCAAGGACCGTTGTCACTCATTACCGTGAGAGGAATCCCATGCCTGGCGAACGTTTCTTTGCAGGCTTTGATTACCGCCTTCGACATGAGGTCGGACAGTTTCACCACTTCGGGTTAACTGGAGAAGTAGTCGACCAGGAGTACGTAGTTACGCCTCTTGGCGTGGAAAAGGTCTACACCTACTTTGGACCATGGAGAGGTCTCAACCTCGTGCTGTTGCAGCATTTCCTTGGGTTGAGCTGGTTGAAACTTCTGACAGGTAGGGCAGTTGAGGACTGTGTCGGCAATGTTCTGGCTGATGCCCGGCCAATAGACCGCCTCCCGACCTCTGCGTCGACATTTCTCGACCCCAAGGTGACCCTCATGGAGTTGGCCCAGCACCATAGGCCGCATGCTCTGAGGAATTACGATCCTGTCGAGTTTCAGAAGGATTCCCTCCACCACTGTCAGGTCGTCTTTTACGTTATAGAACTGGGGACATTGTCCCTTCTGCCAGCCATTGGTAAGGTGCTGCATCACACGCTGCAGCAGAGGATCCTTAGCCGTCTCCTCACGAATTTGGACCACCCGTTCGTCAGAGGCCGGAAGGTTGGGGGCACACAACTGCACTTGCGCTTCTATGTGGTAGATGAAGTCACTTTGCTCACATGGTGTGGTAATGGACCTGGACAGGGCATCTGCAATGATCAGCTCTTTGCCTGGCGTGTAGACAAGTTCGAAGTCGTAGTGGCGTAGCTTAAGAAGAATTTGCTGTAACCGAGGTGTCATGTCATTTAAATCCTTCTGGATTATATGGACTAGAGGCCTGTGGTCCATTTCTACCGGGAATTATGGCAGACCATAAGCGTAGTCGTGAAACTTGACTATCCCTGTCAGGAGGCCCAGACACTCCTTCTCAATCTGAGCGTACCATTACTCAGTGGGCGTCATGGCCCGAGAGGCATACGCCACTGGAGCCCTGGACGAGGAGTCATCTCGCTGAAGCAGCACCGGCCCAATGCCGTCCTGGCTTGCATCAATCGATATCTTAGTTTCCTTGGTCGGGTCGAAGAACGCTAGAACCGGGGCTGTGGTGAGCTTTGCTTTCAGCTCACACCATTCTCTCTTCACTGGAATTCCGTCGACTTCTTGACAAGATGGCGGAGGGCTGTGGTGTGAGATGCCATATTGGAAATGAATTTCCTGAGGAAGTTGACCATCCCGAGGAAGCGGAGGACCGCCTTCTTGTCCTCTGGGATCTTCATGGCGTTTATTGCCGAGACCTTGTCGGCATCTGGCTGCCCACCCTGCTGCGAGATGTGGTCACCCAGGAACTTAATATCCGATTTACCAAATGAGCACTTGGTCCTGTTGAGCTGGAGACCATGTTCATGAATTCTCTGGAATACCTTCTTGAGGCGAGCGATGTGTTCCTGGGCCATTGTGGACCAGATAATTACATTGTCAACGTATGCTCGCACCCCCTCGATGCCCTCCATCATCTGCTCCATGATGCGATGAAATACTTCGGAGGCAGATATGATCCCAAAAGGTTGTAGCAGTAGCGACCGAACGGGGTGTTGAACGTGCAAAGCTTACGACTGTATTTGCCAAAAACCCTTGGAGGCGTCCAGCTTAATAAAGAATTTTGCATGAGCCATCTTACTGGTCACCTCTTCACGTTTTGATATTGGGTAATGCTCCCGCATGATGTTGCGGTTTAGATCCTTAAGGTCAATGCAAATGCGAAGCTCCCCTGACGGCTTCTTCACGCAGACGATGGAGCTGACCCAGTCTGTTGGCTCTGTCACCTTCAATATGATGCCCTGGTCTTGGAGGTCCTGTAATTGCTTCTTCAGAAGATCCTTGAGGGGTGCCGGCACCCGGCGTGGTGCATGATTACAGGGGTGGCGTTTGGCTTGAGCAGGATTTTATATCGGTATGGGAGCGTGCCCATTCCATCGAATACGCTGTGGTACTGCGTGATAATGTCATCTATGTCGGCTTGCAAGTTTCCATCAGGCGAGGCCGTCGATTATTACAAACCGCAGTGTTGCTTTGATCGCCTTGTTGGATACCCCTAGTTGACAGGAGCCACTGGCAGCTATGGCATTGCCATTGTACTCAAGGAGCTGGCAGGCTGGTGGAAGAATGCTTGGTCTGGCGTGGATGATGTCGAGGTCGGATTTTGAGAAGAGGTTCGCTGATGCGCCGGTGTCCAGTCTGAACCGGATGCGGGCCTTGTTAACTGTGAGGACAGCACACCACTCTTCGTCGGGATCCACACTGAGGATCGAGAGGCGTTTCGCCGTTGTGGTGGAAGGCAGCGCATGTGTAGTTATGATGCCCACCCGGTGCAGGGACTTGAGGCACTCAGCATCAGGGTCTGTTGGGCTGTCGGGATCGGAATCTGGCATGCCTTGCTGTATTGAGCGGACACTTCTGCGCCGCAGCTGGGATCGCTGGCTGCTGAGCGGTGGAGCAGATCTGCAAAGGGCTGCGTAGTGGCCAAGCTTGCCACACTGTAGACACCGGCATCCTTTTGCCAGACATTGCAGTTTTAAATGGGCGGAGCCACAATTCGGACACGTCATGACCCCGACGTCAGCGCGTTCCGTGCGCCATGCGCATGTGCAGTGTGGTCGGTCGACGTACGCACCTGCGCAGTCGGGTTGTCGGGCTCATCGTCCACCCGGTCGTGGCGCGCATGCGCAGGGACCCGGGAAAAGAGCACGAAACGGCCACTCTCCTCGCTGCTCAGGCCCTGCATTTGTGCGATGGCCTGCACCCGTTCCGCCTCGTGGGAGGCCAGCTTTGCAGTTTCTGCCACCCTGATGTGGGAGTAACGATTCTTAGCATGCTCATGGACAACGCACGTCTCGATAGCGATGGAGAGGGTCAACTGTTTGACTTTCAGGAGCTGCTGCCGAAGGAAGTCGGAGTGGACCCCGAAAACGATCTGATCCCGGATCATGGAATCAGCCGTCGAGTCATAGTTACATGACTGCGCTAGGATGCGGAGATGGGTCACAAAGGACTAAAAAGGTTCATCCTTACCCTGAAGCCTCTGCTGGAAAACGTACCGTTCAAAGCTCTCATTCACCTCAATATCGCAGTGGCTGTCAAACTTCAGCAGGACTGTTTTGAATTTTGTTTTGTCTTCGCCGTCAGCGAACGTAAGGGAATTGTAAATGTGGATGGCGTGGTCCCCCGCGGTGGAGTGAAATAGCCCGATCTTCCTGGCATCCGATGCTGCTTCGAGGTCGGAGGCCTCGATGTACAAGCGGAACTTTTTCTTGAAGATTTTCCAATTGGCACCGAGGTTGCCGGAGATGCGGAGCTGCAGAGGAAGCTGGATGTTTTCCATTTCACCGGATGGCTGCTTGCTGGTCAATGCTGATTCACTCGAGGTAGGCCCGTCAAGATCAATGTCACTCTGGTACCATGATGTGTTAGGCAGGTAGGTTCGATGTGGACTGCACTCGATGTAGGGAAGCTAGAAACAGACGTCTAACACTGCAGAAGATCCAACCCTGTTTTATTCAACGATAGAACTGATATACATATTCAGCTGTGGGTCGACACTATACTGAACTGATTGGAGACCTTGTAGTAGCCTGATCAGACTTACTAGCTACCGCATGGTGTTTGCACTTGCTCGCTCGTGGACTCTGACTGTCTCAGTGGCTGGGTCCCGAGAGAGCGGGAAACCTAGTGCCCTCTGGCTTTATAGTGGTAGTGTCCTGTCTGGTGATTGGCTGCACTGTGTTGTGTGCTTACTGGTCATCCTGTGTGTCAATCACTGCCTATCTGCATCTCATTATATATATGAGTGGATATTATGAGTCCCCAGAGCATTACCTTGGATGTTTGCATTGCTAGCCCAGTGGCAAAACCACTATGCCACCTCTCCAAAGTCCTCAACTTAATAGTTAGAGGTGGGGTGGAACACATGGCCTCGCTGTCTTCTGCCAACTACCTATGTTATGTGAAGCGTCCGGAGGCATCAATCGATAACATTATGGGAATCGTACAGCATTTTGGGGCCATTTCTGGTTACAAGATAAATATAAGAAAGAGTGAATACTTTGTGGTTGGGTTGATAGGGCAGAGGGAGGGTGTGTGTTGGAGGGGGGGGGGTTTGGGGGGGGGGGGTCGGGGTGGTCAGGGGAGTGCCGTTCCGGCTAGCTAGAAGTCATTTTCGATATTTGGATGTCCAGATAGGAAGGGACTGGGGGAAACTATGGAGCTTGAATTACATGAATCTGGTGGCAAAGGTGCAAAGATGGGACGGTCTCCTATTATCCCTGTTAGGTCGAATGCAATCGGCGAAAATGAACATCTTGCCGAGATTTTTATTCTGATACCAGTGCCTTCCGCTATTCTTATTCATGTTTTTTTCAGAGAGATTGACTGTCTGGTGACTGGGTTCATTTTGCTGGGTAAAACCCCAAGGATCAGGAGGACATCAGAGGGAGAGACAATTAGGGGACTTGGCCTTGCCAAACTTTCAATACTATTATTGGGAAGCTAATATTGAAAAGGTGCAAGCGTGGTTTCGGGTGAGCTTTGGGCTTGGCTAGAAACAGAGTCTGATGGGAACAAGCCTCGCGGCGCTGGTGTCAGCTCCGTTACCAGTAGTACCAAAGAAATATTCGTCTAACCTAGCAGTAGTAAACAAGTAGTAAACTCCACCATCATTTTAACTTGAGGGATGCCTCCAGGCTGACCACTATCTGTGCAAATCAGTTATTTAGGAATTGGAAGGATAAAGGTTTAGAGAAGGTGGGAGATGTATCTTTAGAAGGCCAGTTCGCTAGCTTAGGGGAACTGAAAGAAAAATATGGGCTCACAGATGCTAATGGTTTCAGGTATCTCCAGGTGTGTCGCTGGGTCTAAAAGTACTTTTCAGCCTTTCTGATGAAGCAGCCTTCTACCTTGCGAGAGAGGAACTTACACTGCTCTGGTTCGGAGATGGCCAACACGTTGGGAATATACCAGCAGATGATAGGGAGGAGAGGGGATCTTTTGAGCGTGTGAAGGCAAGTGGATGAAGGAGCTGGGTCTTGTCTTGGAGGAAGAGGTTTAGAGTGAGGAGGGTGAACTCAACCTCGTCCTGTCCGAAGCCGAGTCTCATCCAGCTGAAAGTGGTGTTCGAGCACACCATACAAAGGCTGGAATGAGTCGATTTCTAAAGCGGTGGATGGTAGATGTGATGTCCGGAGGGCCCGGCACATCATGCCCACATGTTCTTTTCATGTTCAAAGCTGGCGGGTTTCTGGAGATCCTTTTATGAGACTATGTCGACTATGGCGCCTTGCCCATTGGTGGCGATTCCTGGGTTTCGGTTGTGCCGGAACTCCGGAGCGGTGGGCGGGAATAGATGTCCTGGCCTTTGCCTGATTGGTGGCAAGGAGGCGGATCCTCATGGGCTGGAGGTCAATTACATTGCCAAGTGCCTTGGCGTAGCTGGGTGACTTGATGGAGTTTTTCCATCTTGAGAAGGTTAAGTTTACCGTGAGAGGTCAATGGAAGGGTTTTACCCCAGGTGGCGGCAGTTTATATTGTACTTTAAAGAGATGGTCGCGGTTAGCTGTTATGGGCGTGGGACAAGGTGGGTGGGGGGGACTTAGTAACTACGTTTTACTGTTGTGATGGAAGTGGGATTGGCGGAGGGGACTCTTATGTTAATTGTTATTCTGAATTTTTGAAGGTTTTAAAATCGTTAAAAATTCCAAAAAAAGTGGCAGTTCTGGCAAATTGGTGTGTTATATCACATGGGGAAGTAGATCTCCATTTGTAAAGTAACACAGGAGTTGGAAAGATAGGCGCACTGCAAGCAGTATTGAAGGGGATAAAAAGATGGAAAGCCTGGTTCTCTCCAAGGTGGTCAAAGAAGATAGGGCAGAAGATAGGGGTGAATCCAACAGACCAACATGTTTTCACTGTTATAAAATTAAACATGCAAAAGTAAATTGTTGGAGGTTAAAGCCTAAATCAGTGGCACTGGTGCAAATAGCGGGAATTTCCACAGAGAAAGCTGCTCTTGTGATTGAAACTTGTAGGAAACCCATTTCTTTTAAACTTTTTATAGTGGGAATAGGTGGAAATGCAAAGGATTATAAAGGGTTTTATATTTGAGGGGAGAGTCATTACATTTATGTATGCTAAAGACCCTGGGAACATTTTTATCCTTAAGGATATTGCTTTGGTTCAGAGTTTATTGCCAGCAAAGGTACCATGGGCAGCACGGTAGCACACGTGGATAGCACTGTGGCTTCACGGCGCCAGGGTCCCAGGTTCGATCCCCCGCTGGGTCACTGTCTGTGTGGAGTCTGCATGTTCTCCCCGTGTCTGTGTGAGTTTCCTCCGTGTGCTCCGATTTCCCTCCACAGTCCAAAGACGTGCAGGTTAGGTGGATTGACCAAGATAAATTGCCCTTTGTTAGGAGGGGTTATTGGGTTACGGGGATAGGGTGGAAGTGAGGGCTTAAGTGGGTCGGTGCAGACTTGATGGGTTGAATGGCCTCCTTCCGCACTGTAAGTTCTATGTTCAACGGATTTAGGTTTTCAAAAGGCTTGCTGATTAAAAAAGTATCAATACAGGGACTGAATTATGTGGCCTCTCCCATTATCTAGAGTACATTTAAACTTAGCTCGGATAAAATGGTCTTGTGTTGGTGTGGTTGGAATTAATTCCATTAAATATGTAGGTTTCATGTTGGGAAATGATATAGCAAAGAAAGTATAGTTTTTTCCCCTTTTGGGACCCAGTGCCAGAATTCTGAAGTTGTTCACGTGAGTAAAAACGCCTTACCTATTTATGATTCAGTTGCGCAAAGAACGGATTCAAGTAAAAACATCTAGCCACCTTAGTAATGGACAGTGCAGAAGCAGTTAAAGTACCTGCAGAATTTCAAAATAAAATTTTCTAACAGGAAAGACGGAGATCTCAAAGTGACCCTAAAGAGTTAATGATACCTGGCACCAAACCAAAAGTACTTGCCGGAAGCAACGGGAATTCAGGCAAGTGGATGGCTCACAAAAGACCATTTAATATCCCAAAATGATTGCAACAATGTTTGTGGTTTGTGACTTGTTGGAAGACCAGAAGTATTGGAAAGGAAAATGAAAGTCCAGAATGGGGAAGCTGTTGACGTGGCTTGAAAGGAATTAAATGAGACATCGTCTGAATGGGATCAGGAGAAACTGAAAAACTCTAAAATGTTCAAAGATCATATTTGTTTGAACACAAAAAGCACCTCTTGGAGCAGTCAAAAGAGATTTTGATCAAAGAGCGAATGAGTTGCTGGCACACAGAGAAGCCATTTGAACTTACTGTCTCAAAAAGAGGGTGTAGAAACTGATGTCATGGACAGGGTGTATGGGCGTGTTGTAACCAAACAAAATCAGAGTCCAACCACCACCCTATTGCTATTTTGGGGCCCAGTGGGGAACGCCACCCTGAGCCCGTACTCGGCGTTATTTCCTGCACTAAGGAGCTTTGATGAGTGGAGCTCTGCAGTGGAAGAAGAGATCAGGGCACCAGTTCTAACTGTAGGGATTCTATGATTCTATTCTCTTCTATGATCTCACGAGACGTTACGGCCGCTGGAGTACCAGAGTCCATCAGCCCATGCCCCACCCCGATTCCGGCGGGACACGGCTGGGAGATTGCACCCGATATGTTTTATTGTTGTCCACGATCAAAGATTAAATGTGTGACCTTAGTGTGT
Source organism: Scyliorhinus torazame (assembly GCF_047496885.1). Classification (NCBI taxonomy): domain Eukaryota; kingdom Metazoa; phylum Chordata; class Chondrichthyes; order Carcharhiniformes; family Scyliorhinidae; genus Scyliorhinus; species Scyliorhinus torazame. The sequence continues at coordinate 107,344,200 of NC_092715.1, read as the reverse complement.
TTTCTTACCCTCAGAGTTATTTGTCCCAAATTAAATAATTTCCAGCAGCAAGCCTTTGTGCATTTACAAATAAAGAAGTTGATCTATTAGCACACGCTTGCTCCAGAGGTTTGAATGCAACATTTTGTGCACATTATCAGACACACAAGGATTATATATTGATGAGGGAAATTTGATTGCTTAGCTGGTGTTTCAGATGGTATCTAATATGATATTTCTGCTGTTGTTTTAAAGAGGGTAACAAGCATTATCCATGTGATCTGAAACAAGTCCAAATTACTTTTGCAAATAAGGTGGGCTGCTGGGCCAGTAGACATCCTGTGGTTTGGCAGTTCACACCTGAATGTTCCAGGTCATTGGGATAGGATGAGGAACCACACAATACAATAGAATCATAGAATTTACAGTGTAGAAGGAGGCCATTTGGCCCATCGAGTGTGCACCGGCCCGTGTAAAGAGCACCTGACTTAAGCTCACACCTCCACCCTATCTCCATAACCCAGTAACCCCACCTAACCCTTTGGACACTAAAGGCAATTTAGCATGGCCAATCCACCTAACCTGCACATCTTTGGACTGTGGGAGGAAGTCGGTGCACCTGGAGAGAAAGTGCCAACTGCCAGCGAAAGATAGAGGAGCAGATGGGGAGAGAGATTTTGGATAGGTACAAAAATAACAGAGTTTTGTGGTAGGGGATTTAAATTTCCTCTATATTGACTGGGTCTCACTTAGTGAAATGAAAATTAAAATGCAAATCGCTTATTGTCACAAGTAGGCTTCAATGAAGTTACTGTGAAAAGCCCATAGTCACCACATTCCGGCACCTGTTCGGGGAGGCTGTTACGGGAATTGAACCGTGCTGCTGGCCTGCATTGGCCTGTTTTCAAAGCCAGTGATTTAGCCCTGTGCTAAACAGCCTCTTTGTGCTAGGGGTTTGGATAGTGTGGAAGGGAAATTAACATAAACCAACTTTGAAGCATGCTGGGAAAGGCTTGACTATAGTTGAACACTGCTTTTGGACTAAAATAAGTAGGTCAGGTAACATAAATGAAATACTGCTTAATACACATTGTCCTCCAAAAGATAACAAAATGTGTACTTGAGTTGTTTTTAGCCAAGGGCAAGAACATACGTATTACGTATTTCATCTTACGTACTTTCCAAGGTCTATTTAATATAACCATGCCTGTTTACTTCAAGCTATTATTTCAGATTATAAAAACATGCTGTCTTCAATCAAATCTCATAGTGCAGTGCAAGGGCTTTGCAGCTGGAACACTCTCTCTCCGCAAATATATTTGTGTAAATAAATGTCCTTAAATCGAACCTCGAGGTATTTGTCTTTATTATGATTTCCATGACAGATGCGGCAGAGTTTGTAAGGTGTATCCAGGAAGCCTTCTTGATGCAATATGTAGATAATCCAACTAGGTAGGGAAGGGGCAGTACTGGATCTGGTATTGGGAATGAGCCTGGACAGGTGGTTGAGGTTTCAGTAGGTGAACATTTTGGGAGTAGTGACCACAATTCTGTAAGTTTTGAGGTACTTTTGGACAGGGATGAGGGTAACCCTCGCGTTAAGGTGCTAATCTGGGGAAAGGCAAATTACGATAACATTAGACAGGAATTGAAGAATTTAGATTGGGTGCGGCTGTTGGATAATAAAACGACATCGGACATGTGGGAGTCATTCAAGCAACAGTTGATTAGGATTCAGGAAAGTCACGTTCCTGAGAGAATGAAGGATAAGTATGGGAAGTTTAGGGAGCCTTGGATAACGAGGGATATTGTGAACCTCGTCAAAAAGAAAAATGAGACATTTGTACGGGCTAGAAGGGTGAGAATAGTCAAAACCCTTGAGGAGTATAAAGAGGGTAGGAAGGTACTGAAGTGGGAAATTAGAAGGGCTAGGAGGGGTCATGAAAAATCCTTGGCAAGTAGGATTAAGGTGAATCCCAAAGCTTTTCTTCATATGCAAAAAGCAAGAGGGTGGCCAGGGAAAGGATTGGATCACTTGAGGACAGTGGGAGGAATCTATGTGTTGAGCCAGAGGAAATGGGTGAGGTACTAAATAAATACTTTGCATTAGTGTTCACGAAATAAAGGGACTTTGTGGAAGTTGATTCTTGGGTAGGGTGTGTGGACAGTCTGGATCATGTTAACATTGAAAAGGAGGGGGTATTGGGTCTTTTAAAACATTAAGGTAGATAAGTCTTCTTGGCCAGATGGGATTTATCCCAGAATACTGAGGGAAGCAAAGGAGGAAATTGCTGGGGCCTTGACTGACATCTTTGTATCCTCATTGGCTACAGGTGATTTGATTTGATTTGATTTATTGTCACATGTACAGTGAAAAGTATTTTTCTGCGGCCGAAGAAACGTACACAGTACGTACATAGTAGACAAAAGAATAATCAACAGAGAACATTGATAAATGGTACATCGACAAATAGTGATTGGTTACTGTGCAGAACAAGGGGCCAAACAAAGCAAATACATAAGCAAGAGCAGCATAGGACGTTGTGAATAGTGTTCTTACAGGGAACAGATCAGTCAGAGGGAGAGTCATTGAGGAGTCTTGTAGCTGTGGGGAAGAAGCTGTTCCTATGTCTGGATGTGCGGGTCTTCAGACTTCTGTACCTTCTGCCTGATGGAAGGGTCTGGAAGAAGGCAATGCCTGGGTGGGAGGGGTCTCTGATAATGCTGTCTGCCTTCCTGAGGCAGCGGGAGGTGTATACAGAATCAATGTGGGGGCAGCAAACCTGTGTGATGCGTTGGGCTGAGTTCACCACATTCTGAAGTTTCTTGCAATCTTGGACCGAGCAATTGCCATACCAGGCTGTGATGCAGCCGAATAGGATGCTCTCTATCGCACATCTGTCGAAGTTTGTGCGAGTCGATGCAGACATGCCAAATTTCATTAGCTTCCGTAGGATGTTGTTGGGCTTTTTTGCCTGTTGTATCAACGTGAGTGGACCAGGACAGACTGCTGGTGATGGTGACCCCCAGGAACCTAAAGCTATCGACCATCTCCACTATAGATCCATTGATGCAGACGGGGGTTTGTGTCGCACTACGCTTCCTGAAGTTGATAATCAGTTCCTTGGTCTTTCCAACATTTAGAGAGAGGTTGTTTTCGGTACACCAAGTAACCAAGTGATTTATCTCCCTCCTGTAGTCTGATTCGTCGTTGTTTGAGATACGGCCCACCACAGTCATATCACCCGCAAACTTACAGATTGAGTTGGAGTTAAATCTTGCCACACAGTCATGTGTGTATAGGGAGTACAGTAGAGGACTGAGCACACATCCTTGCGGGGCCCGGTGTTGAGGACTATTGTGGAGGGGGTGCTGTTGCCTATCCTGACAGATTGTGGTCTGTTGGTGGGGAAGTCGAGGATCCAGCTGCACAGGGAGGGGTCAAGTCCAAGATTGCAGAGTTTGGTTATTAGTCTTGTTGGGACAATGGTGTTGAAGGCGGAGCTGTAGTCGATGAACAGCAGCCTTACATAGGTGTCCTTTTTGTTGAGGTGTTTGAGTGTTGATTGTAGAGCCAGGGAGATAGATCATTTGCTGTGGACCGGTTGCGGTGATAGGCAAACTGCAGTGGATCGAGACCATCTGGGAGGCTGGCAGTGATCCATCTCATGACTAGCCGCTCAAAGCATTTCATGATAACAGGCTTCAGGGCCACCAGTCGGCAGTCGTTGAGGCAAGCTACCGTGTTCTTCTTTGGTACTAATTTGGTGGTCTTCTTGAAGGAGGTGGGGACGTCAGAGCAGAGGAGTGAGGTGGTGAAGATATCTGCGAATACACTTTGCCAGCTGGTCTGCGCAGGCTCTGAGTGCTCGCCCTGGGACTCCGTTGGCGCCCGTCGCTTTCCGCGGATTCACTTTCAAGAAGGCGGCTCTTACCTCTGAGGCTGTAGTAGTGTGTATGGGTGTGTCCAGGGCTGTTGGGGCGGGTAGCACTGATACATTGGCTGACATCTCAAAGCGGACATAGAACTTGTTCAGTTCATTGGGTAGGGATGCTCCAGCCCCAGCCCCTTGCTTTATAGCCTGTGATCTTGTGTAGGCCCTGCCATAGTCATCTTGGGTTTGTGTCGTTGGCCTGGGACTCTAGTTTGATGCGGTATTGTCTTTTGGCATCTCTGATGGTTTTCCGTACGTCGTTCCTGGATTTCTTATATAGGTCAGGGTCGTCAGACTTTAACGCCTCCATCCAGAACTTCAGTAGGGAGTGAACCCTTTGGTTGAGCCAGAGTTTCCGATTGGGGAATACCCGAATTGTCTTCTTTGGTACACAGTCCTCGACACGCTTACTGTTGAAGTCTGTGACGGTGGTTGCGTACTCGTCCAGGTTAGCTGCCACGGCTTTAAATATGGACCCGTCCACAGTCTCCAAGCAGTCGCGGAGAGTGTCCTCAGATTCCTCGGACCAGCACTGCACGGTTTTCTTGACTTGCTCAGCACGTTTCAATAGCTGATTGTGAGATCCCAGAGGACTGGAGAATAGTTAAAGTGTTACCGCTGTTTAAGAAAGATAGCAGGGATAATCCTGGAAACTATAGGCTGGTGAGCCTCACGTCGGTAGTCGGTAAATTATTGGAGAGAATTCTCAGGGACAGGATTTATACTCATTTGGAAACAAATGGACTCATAAGCGATAGACAGCATGGTTTTCTGAAGGGGAGGCCTGGCCTCACTAACTTGATCGGGTTTTTTGAGGAGGTGAAGCAGTGCCCAGTGAAGCAGTAGAGGCTCCTTCATTAAATGTTTTTAAGATAAAGATAGATAGTTTTTTGAAGAATAAAGGGATTAAGTGTTATGGTGTTCGGGTCGGAAAGTGGAGCTGAGTCCACAAAAGATCAGCCATGATCTCATTGAATGGTGGAGCAGGCTCGAGGGGCCAGATGGCCTACTCCTGCTCCTAGTTCTTATGTGACAAAGATGGTTGATAAGAGGAGGGTGCTGGATGTTGTTTACATGGACTTTAGTAAAGCCTTTGACAATGTGCCTCATGGCAAACTGATACAAAAGGTGAAGTCACATGGGATCAGAGGTGAAGTGGTAAGATGGTGTTGCTCTCTTTGGTTGGCTCTGAATATGGCGGTCAATATGGTCGCCTTCCTTAAGTCTAATTTTGTTTGCTCTAGAGTTGCCAGGTATCTTTCGATACTGCCACAAGGTTCAAAACTGAATACTGATCAAAGACTCGATACACCAGTTAGTTAGGTCAAAGTCAATGCTTATTTATTTACACACACAGTTAAATATACTCATGCACAAAACTCTACAGACTAAACTATCACTACTGCTAAAGCCTATACTTAGCTTCGGGTGTCCACTCAGTCAGAGGAACAATGGCCGTTGTTCAGTTCTGAGGCTGCTGGTGCTGAAGGGGAACAGCTAAGGTAGTCCGTCTGGTAGCGAGCGTTCACCTTGGACTTACTTGCTTCTGGTGCAGCTGGTGGACGGGTCTCTCCGCTGTGAGAGCCAAGTCCAGGAGAGCGATTCTCTCTTGGGGGCTCTTTCGTATACCCAAAGGGGCTTTATGCTCTTTTGGGCAGGCCTTGAACTTGGCCCCAATTAATTGGGCAGTTTCTTGATCATTCCAATTGATTTCATTAAATAAATCACCCCCTGATGGCTGGGAGTGGCCGTTGGTCTGCTTTGTTTCATTCTCCTCTGACGGTTGGGTGTCTGCCTTAGTATCGTTTGCTCAAATGTCACTCTTTTGTTCCCGGAGATGGGCCATTAGTATGCTAATGGGCCTACAGTTTTGGTCTTGTCTGGGAGCTGCGGCTCCAATATACAGCCAAGCTCTGAGCCTGCTTGTTTTCTCAGCATTGTCCATTTTCCCTGCAATCTTTGCAAAGTGTCCATTTTGTCATCGGGAAGTGGCCATCCCAGATGGCTACACTCCCTCCTTATGATCCTCAACGCGAAGCGTAAAGGATCACATTCCTATGTCATCTTCGTTCTCTGACCAAGCTGGACACCCAGAAGCACTTCACAGGCTCTACACTGCTCTGTCCTATGAATTGCAACTTTACCTAAAATTATTTTATATACATACATCATTATAAAACTCTACGGGTGCTATGACATTCAGGCATGCATTACAAAATAAAACACTTGAACCTCTAACTACCCTCAATTAACTATCCTCACTCAAACAACCAAAAATAATCTGCAACATTTTAAACTGTACAAATAGCAGCAACACAGGTCTCTCTGGCTTGGCAATCAAGCACAGAGGTTTACATTTCTTTATTAAATGAACAAAACACACACAAAATGACGGATGCACTTTAATTCACTTAAAGGGGTTGGGGGGTTTGTTGGAGTGCGAAGATAGGGGATCTAAAGGTGTATACCGGAGTGCGGTTGCAGGAGGCTCTCCTCCGCCATTTTCTGAGTCTAAATGTCTGCATGACACTGCAGAGTATCGCCAGTACTAATAGTGCTTCTACGATGTAAGATAGGGAATACCAGGTGATGAACTTGTCACACCAGGTCGGTGTATCAGTAACTGTCTCGGGGCTAACTATCTCGGGGTACAGTGTATGGCAGGGGTGGAAATCATTCACGGCCTGTGTGCTAGGGGCCAGGGGGGTAGCGTCCGCGCGCAACTGAAAGGATCCCGCTAAGATCCAGGTGAAAAACATGAAGGTTGTGTTCATCTTTCCTTTTGTCGGTCGTCTTGTTTTTCTTCTTCTGGGGTTCCTGAGGTTCAGGAGTTCTGTGAACACAAGCATAATATCTGTTAAGATATCTTGCTTAAGATCTCGTATGTCTGTCTGTCTGTCCTTTGTTGCCAATTACCCATTTTCATTGGTCACCATCTGTGACTCCCTCATTTAAAAAAAAAAACAAATATTTGGACGACATCCGAGAAAAATACTGACACAGTGCGAGCCGTCTCGCAGCCTGTGCAATCTACCATCCTAGTGTTTGAGGATGTAAATAGCATACGGAAGCAACCTAAGGGTCACCAGAAACAAACAGAAAGTTTCGAACTAAAAGTACCAAAATGGGGTGCGTATGGACGGGTAGAAATGGGTGGAATCCCTGGGTATGACGGTGACCAGAGCCGTATGTGCTCAACCCGAACGTAGCTGACCAGAGGGGGGCCCTCAGGCAGGGCGGGGACCAGTGCCGTTTCTCCACTGCCTGAGCGACCGGCAAGAACAGGTAAGAATGTGGTCATCATTGGGGCTGCCTCTTATGATCGAATCAGAATAGTAGCTGTGATCGCGTGTCTGCAGACAAACTAGTTCCTCTGAACGGTTGTCTGTCGCCAACTTGTTCCATTAACTGCCAGTGGGCGTTAAAAGAGTGGTGGCGTGGGGCCATGAAAACCTTTAAATTCACAAACAATATTTAACATGTATAGTAAACGAACAAACATGCGACAAACATGGTGAAGGTTCCATCAGAAAGGACACCGTATCTCTCCATCGGTTCCTTTTTACCATCATGTGGACACCTCATTGCTCAGTAGTGAACAGGTCGCAAAGGGATTTGTTTGGTGGGAGTCAGACTCTATGTCATCATCTTCACCCGGCTGCCATACTCTTGACTGGAGTAGTTTGTCTCAAGCTGCTTGGGGCGAATTGGGGTCCATCTCATCATTCCGGATGAGCCTGAACAAATTGTCTCGGTGCCAGAATCGTGTGTCGAGGTTGGAGCTACAAGGTTTTAACCCGTAATCGTCGGGCGGTGGGTCTGGGTCAGGGGCTTTGATGTACATGATTTCGAAGGGGTCACTGGAATCATGCTCGGATTCAGTGGGAGTGGGGCCTAGTGCAGTGGTGTAATCATAACGTGGTGTGCTGTGGCTGTCGTCATTGCTATCGCTATCACTGTCGCTGCTGGTTGAAGGAAGGGAGAGACGGAGTCGTGGCTCTGGGGGTGGAGTTGAAGATGTGTCTGAGGATGGGCTGGACTGGCTGGGGGAGGGTAGAAATGCATCATCTGTGGGCGGGGCATGCTTGTCTGCTGCTGCAAGCGAGTTGTGGTGTGCATGGTTGTTCTGCGAGCCATAAGCCTTAAGCTGGTTTATGTGAAACCACGCAGACTTGCCATTGGGATATGTGATCTTGTATACCGAGGGGCTGACTTTGTCCGAAATGGAGTACGGTCCAGAAAATCTGGGGGAAAGGAATGAACTGGGGTTGTATAGGGATAGCATCACATGCTGTCCGACTACAAGCTCGGTGGCATGTACCGTTTTATCGAAACAAGCTTTGCTTTGTTTCCTCCTGGTCCCAAGTCTCACAGCTGCTGCGAGCTGGGCTGCCTTTATATTCTCAATAAGCTGCTGTACAGCATTTTCAAGCGTGAGGGCGGTGACTGTGGGGCTGGCCAAATCCAGTCCGAATAAATACTCTGTCCCTTTCATGGGGCGTCCGGTCATGAGGGTGTGGGGGGTGTATCCTGCGGACGTGGATACCGTGTTTCATAGGAACATTAAAGCAAATGGGAGAACTGAGTCCCAGGTGCTGTTGTTCTGTTGCACCATTTTCCTGAGAGTGGCTTTTAGAGTTCTGTTCATCCTCTCTACAATGCCGCTTGACTGGGGGTGGTAGGCTATGTGAAACTTCTGCCTAATTCTGAAAATTGTGAGGACGTTCTTCATCACACGTCCTGTAAAATGGGAGCCTTGATCGGACTCTATAGTGCGTGGGAGGCCCCACCTTGTAAAGATGTGCTGTGTTAGGATTTTAGCTGTTGTTTTGGCCGTGTTCGTTCTGGATGGAAAAGCTTCCACCCATTTTGTGAAGGTGTCGATGACCACCAACGCATAATTAAAACCATTTCTGCAGGGGGGTAGGGGTCCTAGAAAATCTATTTGTAAATTCGTCCAGGGGCCATTAGCGGGGCAGGTGTGACTAAGCTGAGCCTTTCTTGCATATCTGTCCGGATTGTTCTGGGCACAGATCAAGCAATTTTCAATGTAATGGGTTACATCGGCTTTTAAATCAGGCCACCAGCAGAGAAGCCTGTGGTGGGTTAGGGTGGGTTCAATGCTTTGGTGTCCATGCTTGTCATGTAACTGACAAATAATCTGATTCCTAACCTGGCTGGGGACTACATAAATGGCGTCTTTCAAAAGTACACCGTCATGTGTGGTTTTTGCATTCTTAAACATATCGTACGGGGCTGGGAAGGTTCCTTTTAAAACTTCCCTGAGGTTTTCATCTTCCTTTTGGGCTTTCGCTAGATCCTGAATGTTGGTCTGTGAGACCTGAACCGTGTGTACTGGGGTGCTCTCGGGGGGGGGGGGGTTCCAAAAGTAACCATGTCTGGAACCTGCCTTCGCTAGGGCGTCTGCTTTAACGTTACCAGGGGGGGAAGAACGGTGATGACTGCAAACCTTAATGATACCATATTTCCTATCTTTAGCTGTCTGTAGGATATGCCGGAGTAATGGGGCTGAGGGTAGGGGCTTTCCGTCTGCGGAACCAAATCCTCTAGTTTCCCACAGGGGTAGGAATTCTGTTAAACTGTCATATAAACTGTCCGAATATATGTCCGCTGGGGTCGGAAACGAGTCGGGATGATCAACAATGTAAGCTATGGCTGCCAGTTCTGCTGCCTGCGAGCCCAGATGTCCTGGCAAGGGCACGTCCCTGCGCGTCCTCTACATAAATGCCGCAACCGGTGATTCTCTTTCCATTCAAAACTGTGGAGAAGCCATCCACATAAATTTTCGGGGGTGCGCGCGTGTCTGTGGGCTGGGGTCTCTGGGGTGTTTTACCTGCTTTCCTGGGAGCTGACATAGGTATAATGGGCCTGAATTATGGTTTGTGGTAATGATCTCACACTCATGTGGGGTATCTGCATATTGCAAATTGTTGGCTAGGAAAGTATGGGTCTTGGTTCTTTTAACTGTAATGTCCCGTCCCTGTAAAAGAAGGGTCCAATGGGCTGCGCGGATTTGGCTGACTGTCCCATCTTTAAGTCGACCGTCTAATAATATCTGTGTTGGGGTGTGTTCAGTGAGGATGGTGATGGGGTTGAGTCCTGTAATGTAGGCGAAGTACTGTACTGCCCAAAAAACTGCGAGCAGGTGCCTTTCGCAGGCAGAAAATCCTTGCTCGAGAGGATTTAACACACGTGAGGCGTATGCCACGGGACCTAATAGGTCATGGCGTTCCTGGAGGAGCACGGCCGAAAGGGTTCGGTCGGTGCTTGCAACTTCGATTGCGTACGGGGAAAGTGGATCTGGGACCTGTAATGCGGGGGCTGTGCTGAGGGCTCTCTTTAAAGCATCCACGGCATCCGAGTGCTGTGGAAGCCATTCCCAAGGTGCCTGTATCTTGAGAAGGTCGGAGAGGGGCGCTGCTTTTGTGGCGAAACCGTCGATATGGTTTCTGCAGTAGCCAACCAGTCCTAGAAATGACCGGAGGGCTGTTACGTTATGGGGAAGGGGCAATTTGTCGATCGAGTCTTTTGCTCGATCTTGCGTTTGCCATGCGTGATTATTGTACCCAAGTAAATCACTTTTTCCTGCAAAATCTGGGCTGTCTTGGTGTTGACTTTACATCCAATCTGTTTTAAGAGTCCTAGGAGTTCAGCAAGAAGCGAAATGTGCTCTCCCTTTGTGTCTGTCTGTAGTAGCAAGTCATCTACATACCGGACCAGACAATCGGGTCGGGAGAAATTTGCTCGTCCATTTGCCAGCTGTTGGTGGAAAATGGAGGGGGAGTTGTGGAAGCCTTGTGGAAGGCACGTCCACGTATATTGTTGTCCCTGGAATGTAAAGGCAAATTTGTACTGGCACGCTTTATTCAATGGAATGGACCAAAAGCCGTTGCTAATGTCCAAAACCGAAAAAAACATGACTGGAGTCCCTGTTTGAGCATGGTCTCGGGACTCGTGGCTACGGTGGGGGATGCTACTGGGGTTACTTTGTTCAGTTCCCGGTAATCAATGGTCAGTCACCATGATCCATCGGGTTTCCCGACGGGCCAAATCGGTGCGTTGTTTGTGGAGGCTACTGATCGGTGGATGCTTTGATCCAACAAACTCTCTATGACTTTGGAGATTTCTCCCCCTGCCTCTTGGGGAAAACCGTACTGCTTTTGAGGTGTGGGGTCGGGACCTGTAATATTCACTAAGCCAGCTATCTTGCCACAGTCATGCTTGTGCTGTGCAAATGCTGCTTTGTGTTGCTGCAGGACTTCCCTAACCTGTTTGTCCTGACTAATGGCTCGAGGGTCGAACCAGAAGTCTCCTACTGCGCTGATTCTGTTTGCATACTCTCCAACTGTGAGCATGGCAGGGGCTCGTGCTGCCTTTGCCATTTTCCATACACATTTATTTACCGGATCAAATGAGAGGTTGTGGGAGCTCATAAAGTCGATTCCTAGGATGTGTTCAACTGTCTGGGGTAGATCGACCAAAACTACAGGGTGTTTAGTCGTAATGTTCCTATTTGTATCGCTACAGGGGCTGTGATGTGTCCTTGTTGTAAATTACCTGTAAAGCCACTGAGTGTGATGCTGTCTGTTGTGGGCCATGTGTCTCGTTGAAACATCGTGGAGGAATTGAGCGTGGTGCGGGACCCTCCTGTGTCCTAAAGAAATTCTATGGGGTGTCCCCGGACTTTGCCTGCTACTACCGGTCTACCGGACTTGTCCCAAAGGGTGTCGCAGACCCAAGTTGGGGAGCCCGAACACCATCAGTCGGTGCCGTTCATGTCTGCGTTCTCTGAATGGGCGCTAACACTATGGATTGACTTTGCCCTATTCTTATTTAGGGTGCCTGTCTGTTGGTTTCTCTGCTGCTTTTGGGGCGGGTTGCACTCTTGTGCATAATGTCCTAATTATCCACAACTGCAGCATTCCTGGGATTTAGGCTGTGGTGGGCTGTTCCTGCCCTCATTTACCCATGCTGGGTTTGGGTGCATCCTAACTGGATTCATGTCTGCCTGCTCTTCCTCTGGTTTTGCAAATTTGGTTTTGCCTTGGACGGATTGTTCCCAAGTGTGGGACAATCTTTTCAAAACCTATTTCTCGTTGTGGGCCTCATCTGAGGGGTCGTAATTTGCGAAAGCTTTCTGTCCTGCCTCTGTCGCATAAGGGACTAGGATTCGAGTTCATTCGGCCATATTATCCGAGGACAAATGGGCGCGGGCTAACTCTCCGAAAACTGCTGTGAAATGTATCCACAAGCGTCCAGCAAACGCTGTGGGGTGCTCTGTTTTCTTTTGCCTACCCTTGTTTAGGCCTTCTACGGGGTCTCCTCTGTTATAGCCGATCGCATCCAGGATCACTGTGTGCATTCCTTGGAGTGTGCCTCCTCCTACATTCTGTGGGTCAGGAAGGGCTGCCATGACTGAAGGGTCGAGGTTTAAAACTGTGAGCTTTACTTGCTCCTTTTCGTCCAGGCCATACATGGTAGCCTGCTGTTTACCTCAAGCGGAAAACTAGTGGGGGGTCTGATGAGGGAAGGAACGGTGTAATTTTTCCACACGCGTCCCGTAATTGGGTCACGGTTAACGGGGAAATCTGTGTTTCCTTCTGCTGCGGTGTGTGGTTACAGGGTTCATGGGGGTGTGTTTTGCCTGTTCAGTCAGGGGTTGGGGTGCTTTCCTTTTCGGGGTTTTTCTTGCATACATGTCCCATGTACGTATCTGTGGGCAGTTTCATTTAACTCCTGCCAATTGGGGCCGTTTTCCTGGTCTAACTGGGGTCCAAACGTACTTTGAAACCCATTCTGGACAGAAAGCAGAGATTGCAATTCTGCAATTTGCTTCCGGCACTTTGCGTGATCTACGGAGCTCTGCCTTTGTTCCATCGTGGAAGTGTGGCATGCTCGTAGGGCTGCTTTTAAATCATAGCAATGTTTCTGTCATTGCTCTACCCGTTGCTTGGTTTCTTGTCTTACCAAGACCGCACGTTGCGTGTCCTGGTAGGCCTTATCGTACTGGGTCTGAAAACTATTCAAATGGGCGAGACAAGACTTGTGTGCCCACTTGGCATCATCCACCTCTCTGTCCCTTGCTGCTAACTGTTCTCTTAACTCCTTATTCTCCTTCTCAAATTCGCTCACATCTCCCTCACTATTTCTGTCTCTCTCCTCAATCTCTCTACGGAGCGTCCTAACGACTTCCTCTGTGCCTCACAATATTGCTAAGCAGGACACGATTGCCATCGGCTTGTGAGCTTTCCCTAAGCTCTTCCTATGAATCTCTGACAGGTTCTCCCACTAAGTATGTCCTATACTCCCGGGACTTGTTTCGTCATTGGCGCAGAATTCACTCCAAAGGGGCCATCCTTTCCCTTTGAGGTACTTTCTGATCTCTTCATCCCATACGGGACACTGTCCTCCTCTACTGGTTGCTGCGACCTCGAATTCATGGGGGTTCATAAGGCGTTTCATTGCCTTCATTGCCATTTTCTCTCTATCTCTGGGTTCTCTACTGAATTTGGAACAGGGGGTGATAAAGTGGTGATGTAAACACGGGTACGGTTTATGCTATTTTCCGGCCTACAAAACTCCCGACAGTTTTACGCAACAAAATCTCTCACGTTTAAGTTATATCCCTGTTAATACGCATGCATTAACACACTTCCGAATCTCAGAGGTTTGATCAGTATCATTCTCACACTTGTGGTTTTTCTGTTTCCAATTGGATTCCAATTCAAATTTGGGTTCTCTCGGACTGACTAGGCCACTTCTAGGTTGAGTCCCGTCAGAGGTCGCCAGTAAATGTTGCTCTCTTTGGTTGGCTCTGAATATGGCGGTCAATATGGTCACCTTCCTTAAGTCTAATTTTGTTTGCTCTAGAGTTGCCAGGTATATTTCGATACCGCCACAAGGTTCAAAACCGAATACTGATCAAAGACTCGATACACCAGTTAGTTAGTTCAAAGTCAATGCTTATTTATCTACACTCACAGTTAAATATACTCATGCATGAAACTCTACAGACTAAACTATCACTACTGCTAAAGCCTATACTTAGCTTTGGGCGCCCACTCAGTCAGAGGAACAATGGCCGTTGTTCAGTTCTGAGGCTGCTGGTGTCAAAGTGGTACAGGAGAACAGCTAAGGTCGTCCGTCTGGTAGCGAGCGTTGAACTTGGACTTACTTGCTTCTGGTGCAGCTGTTGGGCAGGTCTCTCCTCGGTGAGAGCCAAGTCCAAGAGAGCGATTCTCTCTTGGTGGCTCCTTCTTATACCCAAAGGGGCTTTGCGCTCTTTTGGGTGGGCCTTGAACTTGGCCCCAATTAATTGGGCCGTTTCTTGATCATTCCTATTGATTTCATCCAATAGGAGCGGCTGCAGGGCATTCTGGAGGGGGAGGGTGAACAGCCAGCTGTCGTGGTGCATATAGGCACCAACGATATAGGTAAAAAACGGGATGAGGTCCTACAAGCTGAATTTAGGGAGTTAGGAGTTAAACTAAAAAGTAGGACCTCAAAGGTAGTAATCTCAGGATTGCTACCAGTGCCACGTGATAGTCAGAGTAGGAATGACAGGATAGCTAGGATAAATACATGGCTTGAGAGATGGTGCAAGAGGGAGGGTTTCAAATTCCTGGGACATTGGGACCGGTTCTGGGGGAGGTGGGACCTGTACAAATCGGACGGTCTGCATCTGGGTGGGACCGGAACCAATGTTCTCGGGGGTGTGTTTGCTAGTGCAGTTGGGGAGGGTTTAAACTAATGTGGCAGGGGGGTGGGAACCGATGTAGGAAGTCAGTGGGGACAGAAACAAAAGGCAGGAAGAGAGAGTGTGTAAAGCATGACCAGAGAAAGCAGAGCAGAGAGCAACGAAGGTCTACATTAAACTGCATTTATTTCAATGCAAGGGGCCTGACGGGCAAAGCGGATGAACTCAGGGCATGGACAGGCACATGGGACTGGGATATTATAGCTATGACTGAAACATGGCTAAGGGAGGGGCAGGACTGGCAGCTCAATGTTCCGGGGTACAGATGCTATAGAAAGGATAGAACAGGAGGTAAGAGAGGAGGGGGAGTGGCGTTTTTGATTAGGGAGAACATCACGACAGTACTTAGAGGGGATATATCCGAGGGTTCGCCCACTGAGTCGATATGGGTGGAACTGAAAAATAAGAAGGGAGAGATCACCTTGGTAGGACTGTACTACAGGCCCCCAAATAGTCAGCGGGAAATTGAGGAGCTAATATGTAAGGAGATTACAGATAGCTGCAAGAATAACAGGGTGGTAGTAGTAGGGGACTTTAACTTTCCCAACATTGACTGGGACAGCCATAGCATTAGGGGAATTTGTTGAGTGTATTCAGGAGGAATTTCTCATTCAGTATGTGGATGGACCGACTAGAGAGGGGGCAAAACTTGACCTCGTCTTGGGAAATAAGGAAGGGCAAGTGACAGAAGTGCTAGTGAGGGATCACTTTGGGACAAGTGACCATAACTCCATTAGTTTTAAGATAGCTATGGAGAATGATAGGTCTGGCCCAAGAGTTAAAATTCTTAATTGGGGCAAGGCCAATTTTGATGGTATCAGACAGGAACTTGCAGAGGTAGATTGGGGGAGACTGTTGGCAGGCAAAGGGACAGCTGGTAAATGGGAGGCTTTTAAAAATGTGTTAACCAGGGTGCAGGGTAAGCACATTCCCTTTAGAGTGAAGGGCAAGGCTGGTAGAAGTAGGGAATCCTGGATGACTCGAGATATTGAGACTCTGGTCAAAAAGAAGAAGGGGGGCATATGACATACATAAGCAACTGGGATCAAGTGGATCCCTTGAAGAGTATAGAGATTGTCGAAATAGAGTTAAGAGGGAAATCAGGAGGGCAAAAAGGGGACATGAAATTGCTTTGGCAAATAATGCAAGGGAGAATCCAAAGAGATTCTACAGATACATAAAAGGGAAAAGAGTAACTAGGGACAGAGTCGGGCCTCTTAAGGATCAACAAGGACATCTATGTGCAGAGCCACAAGAGTTGGGTGAGATCCTGAATGAATATTTCTCATCGGTATTCACGGTGGAGAAAGGCATGGATGTTCGGAAACTAAGGGAAATAAATAGTGAGTCTTGAGAAGTGTGCATATTACAGAGGAGGAGGTGCTGGAAGTCTTAAAGCGCATCAAGGTAGATAAATCCCCGGGACCTGATGAAATGTATCCCAGGATGTTGTGGGAGGCTAGGGAGGAAATTGCGGATCCCCTAACAGAGATATTTGAATCATCGGCAGCCACAGGTGAGGTGCCTGAAGATTGGAGAGTGGCGAATGTTGTGCCCTTGTTTAAGAAGGGCAGCAGGGAAAAGCCTGGGAACTACAGACCGGTGAGCCTAACGTTTGTAGTAGGTAAGTTGCTAGAAGGTATTCTGAGAGACAGGATCTACAAGCATTTAGAGAGGCAAGGACTGATTCGGGGCAGTCAGCATGGCTTTGTGCGTGGAAAATCATGTCTCACAAATTTGATTGAGTTTTTTGAGGGGGTGACCAAGAAGGTAGATGAGGGAAGTGCAGTAGACGTTGTCTACATGGACTTTAGCAAAGCCTTTGACAAGGTACCGCGTGGTAGGTTGTTGCAGAAGGTTAAAGCTCATGGGATCCAGGGTGAGGTTGCCAATTGGATTCAAAATTGGCTGGACGACAGAAGGCAGAGGGTGGTTGTAGAGGGTTGTTTTTCAAACTGGAGGCCTGTGACCAGTGGTGTGCCTCAGGGATCGGTGCTGGGTCCACTGTTATTTGTGATTTATATTAATGATTTGGATGAGAATTTAGGATGCATGGTTAGTAAGTTTGCAGATGACACCAAGATTGGTGGCACAGTGGATAGTGAAGAAGGTTATCTAGGATTGCAACGGGATCTTGATCAATTAGGCCAGTGGGCCGACGAATGGCAGATGGAGTTTAATTTAGATAAATGTGAGGTGATGCATTTTGGCAGATCGAATCAGGCCAGGACCTACTCAGTTAATGGTATGGCGTTGGGGAGAGTTATAGAACAAAGATCGATGAGTACAGGTTCATAGCTCCTTGAAGGTGGAGTCGCAGGTGGACAGGGTGGTGAAGAAGGCATTCGGCATGCTTGGTTTCATTGGTCAGAACAGTGACTACAGGAATTGGGACGTCTTGTTGAAGTTGTACAAGACATTGGTACGGCCACACTTGGAATACTGTGTGCAGTTCTGGTCACCCTATTATAGAAAGGATATTATTAAACTGGAAAGAGTGCAGAAAAGATTTACTAGGATGTTGCCGGGACTTGATGGTTTGAGTTATAAGGAGAGGCTGGATAGACTGAGACTTTTTTCCCTGGAGCGTAGGAGGCTTAGGGGTGATCTTATAGAGGTCTATAAAATAATGAGGGGCATAGATAAGGTAGATAGTCAACATCTTTTCCCAAAGGTAGGGGAGTCTAAAACTAGAGGGCATAGGTTTAAGGTGAGAGGGGAGAGATTCAGAAGGGCCCAGAGGGGCAATTTCTTCACTCAGAGGGTAGTGAATGTCTGGAATGGGCTGCCTGAGGTAGTAGTAGAGGCGGGTACAATTGTGTCTTTTAAAAAGCATTTAGATAGTTACATGGGTAAGATGGGTATAGAGGGTTATGGGCCAAGTGCGGGCAACTGGGACTAGCTTAATGGTAAAAACTGGGCGGCATGGACTGGTTGGGCCGAAGGGCCTGTTTCCATGCTGTAAACTTCTATGATTCTATGATTCTATGAAAGGGGTGGGTGCCCTGATGGCTGGGCGTGTCCTATGTGGCCGTTGGCCTGCTTTGTTGCGGTCTCCTCTGGCGCCGGGGTGTCTGCCTTAGTATCGGTTACTCAAATGTTACTCTTTTGTTCCCGGAAATGGGCCATTAGTATGCTAATGGGCCTACAGTTTTGGTCTTGTCTGGGAGCTGCGGCTCCAATATACAGACAAGCTCTGAGCCTGCTTGTTTTCTCAGCATTGTCCATTTTCCCTGCAATCTTTGCAAAGTGTCCAATTTGTCATCGGGAAGTGGCCATCCCAGATGGCTACACTGGTGAAGTCACACGGGATCAGAGGTGAGGTGGTAAGATGGATATAGAAATGGCTCGGTCACAGAAGGCAGAGGGTAGCAGTAGAAGGGTGTTTCTCTGATTGGAAGGTTGTGACTAGTGGTGTTCCACAGGGATCGGTACTTGGGCCCCTGTTGTAGATATTAGGACATGCCGTGAGATTCAGGAGCGGATGTCAGCGTTATTCCAGTAAGTGCCTAGCCAATCGGAGGGGTCCCAAAGGCTACGGGCACAAGAGATGATGCTGACAATGTGTGGCACCGAGGCTAACACTGCCAGGGTGGTGACCCTAGTGGAAAGCCTAGAGCATGAAGTCAGTGTCCCGAGTGGTGGTGTCCAAGACTTGGCTCAGCCTGTGACGATCTTGGCTGCGGGCCTCGACATCATGATCCAGTCACTGAGGGATGTGTCCTAGGTGCCGGTTGACCTTGCTGTGGCACTGCAGAGCATGTCCCAGTCACTGAGGAGCATCACTGAGGGCATTGACACCATGGTACAGACATTGGGGAGCCATCAAAGAAGAAAGAACAAAGAAATGTACAGCACAGGAACAGGCCCTTCGGCCCTCCAAGCCCGTTCCGACCATGATGCCCGACTAAACTACAGTTGTCTACACTTCCTGGGTCCATATCCCTCTATTCCCATCCTATTCATGTATTTGTCAAGATGCCCCTTAAATGTCACTATCGTCCCTGCTTCCACCACCTCCTCCGGTAGCGAGTTCCAGGCACCCACTACCCTCTGTATAAAAAACCTGCCTCGTACATCTACTCTAAACCTTGCCCCTCTCACCTTAAACCTATGCCCCCTAGTAATTGACCCCTCTACCCTGGGGAAAAGCCTCTGACTATCCACTCTGTCTATGCCCTTCATAATTTTGTAGACCTCTATCAGGTCATCCATCAGGACTGGCAGCGCCAGACGCAGTTACCTCTGGAGCTCACTCTTGCTGCCTCATGGCCCTACGGGCACCATCTGGGAGAAGGGTGCCATGGAAGCCATCCGGGGCTTGTCACCAAGGAGAAAATGGCGGTCTCCGGTTCTTCCGAAACCCACTCTCCTGATGCCAGTGAATCTAAAGGTCTGTGGGCAGAACAGGGTAACATGGCGATGCCAGCAACACTGGTAATTTGACAGGGGACCTCCGGCTGCAGGCCCTCCAGAGAAAATCCACCGAGGGAATCATAGGCCATTGTTGGTCCTTTGTACTTTACAAAGGAATCCATCAAACACTTTGATTTGTCCAAACCAGAATCTTTATTGAGTCTCGTGTGGTAAGATAGCAATCTGATCATGGAGTCTGCTAACTACTCCTCTGGAACTTGCACCTAGCACTGACCATTCACATGTATGTCTTATTATCCTCTCAATCTTCTTCTCAAGGTGGCCGGATGTGTCTCCCCTTATATCGGAGTCTAGGTCACATGACCTTGGTCTAGAGACCGCATAGTGTGTCTGTGCCACCACCTGCTAGTTGGAGGTCGCACAACATCCATCTGTGATATAGCCCATAGGAATATCACCAAAGTCATGGGATGCAAAAAGCAGCAGGCTGCCTCCACCTCTTTGTGCAGGACACACCTGGTCATAGCAGTAGATCATGAAGATTGAGGATCACGGAGTGGGCACTGGGGTGGTGGGGGGTGGGGGGGGGGGGGGGGGGGGGTTGGCGGGGGGTTGGGGTGTCACAACCTGTAGCGAGGGGGAATGGAGATGGCCAATGTTCACTATTAAAACATGTTACACTTGATAGTTGTGAAGCTTCTCTCATGTTAATATTCACAGCGGGCCTGCTTGCACCCCCACACGCCATTGTCCTCCTTTCTCCCCATCACCCGCTCCCTGGGCACAGTAGTCCAAGATCAAATGCCCCCAATGAAGATTATGGTTAGAGGATGGGTGTGAGTGCGCACAACTAACCCCAACCATTTCCACATGTTTAGTGATCCTCGATTCAAGAAAATAAGCCTGGGTCATGGTGGTGTCAGAGCAGTGCATTTGTTCCTGTTCATTCAGCCCTGCACGGTATTCAAGTTATATTTATGCCTTGAACTGATTTTACATTCAACCTTCACATTCTAGCGCACAGAAAGAACTTAAGTACAAAGAGCTGCATTCTAACTTTAAAAGCAATGCTTTTATGATCAGCCCCAGTAAGCACAGGGTGGATGCTGAGCAAATCTAGACACGAGGAGGCTGTGCAACTCTCTGTACTCAGCCTTGAAAATATCTCAAAGCAGCAGCTTTTACTATGTTTTCTATCTTATCCCTCAGAGTTCTTGTAATACTGGGCAAAAAGATTATGAGAAATGTTTCAACAATTGTTGAATTGATGTTGTTCAGTTGTAGAGGTTGTGTATGTGTGGATGGGTTTGTGATTAATTCTCTTCATTTTATTAATAAGCCACTTTACATTGCATTGAGAGCTTATGAAAGCTTTTGTCTGCATAATTAGAACCTACACTTGCAGATCCATTATTGTGAAATAATCAATAAGCAAGCATAATCAATTGATGGAAACAGGTGGTTGTAAATGATAGCCTGTGCCGAGTTGCCACTCTAAGTTGATGTAGTGTCTGGAAAGGTTCATTTGCAAATTAGCAGAACAATGTTGGTGTTTTTCTGTATTGTTATAATTTCCATCACATGACTTGTTGTACTAATCTGTGCCAGTTAGCTTTGGAACATCGTATTATGCACAATTTCAATTAAAAATCTGTTTTTCAAAAATCTCTGAAACATATTGAAGTGTTTAAGGCACAAAAATGTTCATGGGTGGGATTGTACATTGATCAATGCCGAAATCACAAAACGCGATTGCGCGGAGAATCGGTTCTGCCGGTTTGTCGCCAAATCGCAACTCTCCATCACTTCAGCAGCAGCATCAATGTGTACCAGAACACAAGTTCAGTAAACACCCTTTGCACAACTTTTGCGAGCCTGACCCTGTATCCTCCAGGGCCTCCGCGATTCTCCTCCTTGCTGCCAGCTTGTTGGCTGGGATTGTGTGTGTGGGAAGTGCAGTGTGTATATGCTGCTGCAGCTTGTCAGCCACCTGAGTGTCAATCGCGGAACTGGCAAATCCGGCACCATTTCTCATTAGAATTGATTGTGTTCCACGTGACGCCGGTGCTAGCCCCTTAGCAGTAGCAGAATTGGTCAAGGTGCGGTGCCAGTTTTAACGTTGTGAAATTCTACGAATTCTGTGTTGGCGTCAACACTTAGTCTTAAAAATAAAGGATTCCATGGCAGCATGGTTGTGCAGTGGTTAGCATTGCTGTCTCATGGCGCCGAGGTCCCAGGTTCGATCCCGGCTTTGGGTCACTCTCCGTGTGGAGTTTGCACATTCTCCCCGTGTTTGTGTGGGTTTCGCCCCCACAACCCAAAGATGTGCAGGGTAGGTGGATTGGTCACGCTATATTGCCCCTTAATTGGGAAAAATGAAGTGGGTACTCTAAATTTATAAAAACATAGAATTGAAGGAGCCCGGCCCATTAGTTTCACAAAACACTTCCCTCCCTCAAGTTAAGATGTTGAAAATTGATTTACTGAAGTGATTTTTAGTTAGTGTCTTACCTTTCTGGAAGAAGAACTTGCTTGTTTCCATGGTAATCTAAGGTAAGGGTTAGGGATTCCATCATGCATGTGTTTGTTCATGTTGCCACATTAAATTAGTGCTGGAATTTCATTAAAATGATTCAGGCATGCATTCACCAGTGCTGCTGCCTGTTTGGGGGCATTGCTGATGTAATTAAAGGTTGACAGCAACTTCTAAGGTTGAGGTACATGCTCCCTGAAGACAGGAGGAAATGTTGTTTAAGACCTAAAATGATCACCATATGCCAATCTATCGAGAAGGGGAACCCAGGTCCTCCGATGTAGTGTTAAATGCCTTAGTGCAGGCAGTGGATGGGAAGAGGGAGATGCCTTTCCCCCTCACCTGGGGATAGTAATTTTCTCCTAATAATGCAGTGGGAAGGAGCACAGTGGAATTTAATGGCAGTAGCACAGCTACCAGGCACACCTCCAATGCCAGGTGAAGTGCAATGACTTCATCAGTCTCCTAACATCCACACACAAGACGACTGCATCCCTCACTTGCCCACACTTTTTATCTTATACATTACATGCAACAATCTGACTATGATGGGTGCAATTATTAAATGCCTCAAATGTCTGTCACTAATCAACTTTGAGGTGTTGGGTACTCTGAGGTACAGACGAACCAACACGGTTGCGATTGGTACAACGCAGTTTTATTCCAACCAACTATTTATACATCTGACTTGGTACTCAGCACATTGTGACTGTGTGAGTGTCTTGCTAATGAGGTCCTGGCCCTGTGCTGTCTCCAGATGGACTGCCCAGGAAGTGTCGTGTTTCTTGTCTTATACTGTGTCTGCTCTTGTCTGTGATTGGCTGTCGTGTTATGTGTGCTAATTGGTCCGTTGGCCTGTCTATCATTATGTATGTATTATGATGTATGTTTGAATATCATGACATCCCCCCTTATTTACAAGATTATGTGCCTACATGGTTATAAATATAAATGTGTCCTGAGTGCAGCTAAAGTTGTGTGTGCGTAATATTTACATCATGTACATGGAGCTTAACTATATGCAAGGGGAGATGTCAGGTGTGCCATGCTAACGAGGTTGTACCATAACAAAAGAAGAACAACGTTGAAATTTGGAATGATCAAACGAGGCCTGGAATGATAAAACAGTGACATGTTACAAAGCAGTAGTTGCTAAAGTTTGACGTGTGAACAGTCTCATAAGTCCAGTCTAGTAGGTGGGCGACGAATTTGGGTTGACAGTTAGGGTGGCACTCCATTCATCGCCCTGATTGATGGTGTTGACCCGGTTCGCATCAATGACCACAACCCGGAAGGCGTCTTGGTCATCTGTGTCGTCGGTTTGGATGTTGTGATGTGGAGGCTGAATGGTCCGCACGTTCCTGCGAGGTTGTCGGAGATGTGGAAGATCAACAGGTTGAGCCGCTCGACAGTAGGCAGCGTAGTGGCCTATCTTGCCACAGCGTAGGCATTGTCGGGTTTTTGCAGGACATTGCCCTTTTAAATGTGCAGCTCCACAGTTGCTGCATGTCATGACGTCATGGCGTTTGTTACACCACTGCGCATGCGCCGTTTGGTCTTGCGTCGGGCGCGCCTGCGCAGCACGTCCCTCAGTGTTGCCGTAGGTTTTGGCGCGCACAAACGCGGGAGGCCTTAAAAAGCGCGCAAAACGGCCGCCCTCGTCCGGGCCGCGGGCCGGGAGAAACCCGATTGCCTGGATGCGTTCGGCCTCATGGGCGGCCTGGCTTGCCGATTCAATCGCGTGGGACCCCCTCCGTGCCGATTCAGTCGCCTGAAATTGGGCATAGCGGCTGGTCGCATTCTCATGCAGGACACAGGCTTGAACTGCAGATGCTAAGGTCAGGCCTTTAATTTTTAGAAGCTGCTGGCGTAGGCCACTGGAGGCAACGGCAAAAACGATCTGGTCCCGGATCATGGACTCTGAGGTGGTGTCATAACCGCAGGACTGCGCGAGTATGCGGAGGTGCGTCAGGAAGGACTGAAAGAGCTCATCCTTACCTTGCAGGCGCTGCTGAAAGACATACCTCTCAAAGCTTTTGTTGACCTCAACGTTGAAGTGCTTGTCGAGCTTGAGGAGGACCGTGTCATACTTAGCTTTGTTCTCGCCTTCAGCGAACACCAAGGAGTTATATACATCAATGGCGTGCTGACCTGCGGTAGTGAGGAGCATGGCAATCTTTGTTTCGTCCGAGGCGCCCTGTTTTTCATTGGCTTGCATGAAGAGTTCGAATCGCTGCTTGAAGAGCTTCCAATTTGTGCCCAGGTTCCCAACGACTTGCAATGGCTGCGGTTTGTTGCGGGTGTCCATGGCTCAGAATGGCAGATTTGCCGGTAGGTATCGATTCACACCTGGTATCATGAGGTGTTGGGTGCTCTGAGGTACAGACGAACCAACACGGTTGCGATTGGTACAACGCAGTTTTATTCCAACCAACTATTTATACATCTGACTTGGTACTCAGCACGTTGTGACTGTGTGAGTGTCTTTCTAATGAGGTCCTGGCCCTGTGCTGTCTCCAGATGGACTGCCCAGGAAGTGTTGTGTTTCTTGTCTTATACTGTGTCTGCTCTTGTCTGTGATTGGCTGTCGTGTTATGTGTGCTAGTTGGTCCGTTGGTCTGTCTATCATTATGTATGTGTTATGATGTATGTTTGAATATCATGACAAACTTGTCCATTCAATCTTGTACACAGCCTGAGACAGGAAGCTGCCACTGGAAGAAGCTAAGTCTGCTTTTACAGCGCTCCCCTGTGGAAGAAGATGGGCTGACCATCATGGGCAGGGAGAGAATCATGGCCAGGATTGGAAATGCTGGAGGAGACATTTAAAGGGTTTCTTCATACACCTATCCTCTTGTTACTTTTTTTACTGTTATCCCTACCTCCAAACCCTACATGACAAACTGTAGATGCTTTCACCAGCCACTTTTTTGTCTTGTCTTTAATCAAGCTAAAAGTAAACCCTTGCGCCTCTCTTTTATTTCAGGTGCTGAAATGTGGAGATGTATCTGTTGTTTCTGAAAGTGGAAGCAAATCTTTCACACTCAATTTGACTCTAGCAAATACCAACTCAGACACTGGCACTCTAAGAGGTCGGCTGGAAGAATGGTTTTCACATTATGGATCACTGCGCACAATTGTGCAAGAGTTAGGACAGGAAAATAGGATGTCACAAATGTATACTCAATGGAGAACAAGATTTCATACTAACCCGCAGAAGACTCAGGTGCAAACTTGGCGAATCCAAGCTACCAACAAAAGGCTAAAGGACATACACCAGGAAATGTTAGGTGGACTTAGCAGCTTGCCAGCAAGCTTCCTGACAATGGTTCAATGCACAAAGGAGTTGTTTGGGGCAAATAACAGTATGATGATAATCGCTTATTGTCACAAGTAGGCTTCAATGAAGTTACTGTGAAAAGCCCCTAGTCGCCACATTCCGGCACCTGTTCGGGGAGGCTCGTACGGGAATTGAAACCGCGCTGCTGGCCTTGTTCTGCATTACAAGCCAGCTGTTTAGCCCACTGTGCTTAACCAGCCCCTAAAGGTTGAGGTAAGACCAGGTGAGGTGAGCCCAGTAAAGGTTGAGGTTTAATAAGAAAAGAATGGAAAAGGTTTACAGATCCCTTTGGTAAAAAGTCAGCATCAAGCACATTCTAACAGCAGTTAACCTTTGTAAAACGTAAAGACACGTCAATAGAATCTCCAGCTGCAAGGATTGCATTAACTGGCCTCGTTAGTGGTGACAACACCACCTTGGAGTCAGATAGCAAGGACAGTTTCTTAGTCCTAGGCAGAGATGGGGGGCAGTAGTCATACCAAGTTAAGCTAAAAGCCTCTGGAAAGGGTGTAGGCGTAAATACATGGCTGTATCTGATGTATCTGTTTTGGTAAAAATCTATGTGTAACGTCAGATCAAAATTTAAACAAATGTCTATATGTGTGCAAAGACGGTATAATAATGTGCTGCTTTTCTGTAAACATTAGAGTTCTGATCAGTTACTGGGTTGCATATGCTTGAATAAACAATCGTAACCTGTTTTGAGTCTCTTGTGTTTAACTCGTAGGAAGTCATCAATAGCAGATTGACCAGCTACAACAGAGTCCAACACCTGCTTGTCTCAAGGCTGTGCACAGAAAAGGGGTAATCTTACCAACATAGACCGAGCAGTCAGCTCTATGAAGACAACAGTGTTGTCTATTATGATGGAGCCTTTGCTGACACCTCTGACAACTTACATGCAACTAAAACAGCTATCAGAGCAGCCCTGTGTCCTCACTCCAACGTGATAGAGTGCTGCAGTGCAGTGTCAAGAGAAAGTTTTGCCTTTGTGGAGGCAGAACTATCTCATTGGTCCTCAACGGAAGCACAGAAATATTCCAGTTACCAACCTGTAACCACAGGTGAACACATCACAAGAGCACGAGGCTAAGTAAACAATCACAAATATTAGGCACTGAGGGCATCTATAAAGGTGACTTATAACTAATTCCTGCTAAATGGTGTCAGTTGCGGGGCAGTTGCCTCTAAGTCAGAAGGCTGAAGGTTAAGTGGCACAGTGGTTAGCACTGGTGCCTCACAGTGCCAGGGACCCGGGCTCAATTCCGGCCTTGGGTGAATGTCTGTGTGGAGTTTGCACTTTCTCCCTGTGTCTGTGTGGGTTTCCTCCGGGTGCTCCGGTTTCCTCTCACAGTCGAAAGACGTGCATGTTAAGTGGAATGACCATGGTAAATTGCTCCTTAGTATCCCAAAGGTTAGGTGGGGTTACAAGGATGGAGTGGGGATGTGGGCCTAGGTAGGGGTACTCTTTCAGAGGGTTGGTGCAGACACGATGAGCCGAATGACATCTTTCTGCACTTTAGGGATTCTAAGAAGACTCACTCACGGAGTTGAGCACAACAATCAAAGCACATTCTCCAGTGCAGAATGGAGGGAGTCCTGCACTAATTGATGAGTCAGCTTTCAGATGAACATTACATCAAGGCTCTATCTGCCTTAGGTGGATGTAAAAGATCCCATTACAATAATTTGAGGAAGAGCAGAGGAATTATCCCTGATAACCTGGTAAATATTTATTCCTCAACCAGCATCATCAAAACAGGTAATCTGGTCATTACCACATTGCTGTTGTGGGGGCTAGCCATGTGCTAACTGACTGCCTCCTTTGCTACTTTATGGCAATGACTATACTTCAATAAAGAAATCCATACCCTGCAAAGTGGTTTGGAGACACCACTCTCTCCATCACCGATGCACAGTGGCAGCAATATGTACAATCTAAAGGTGCATTGCAGCAACTCACCAAGGCTCCTTTGACAGCACTTTCCAAACCTGCGATCACTAACGCATAGAAGGACAACGGCAGCAAATCATGGGAGCACCACCACCACTTGCAGGGGTATGTCACCACCTGCAAGTTCCCCTCCAAACCACTCACCATCCTAACTTGGAAATATATCGCCATTCCTTCACTATCACTGGGTTAAAATCTTGTAACTACCACCTGAAAGCATTGTGGGTGTACCAACACCACATATACATAGCACCAGTTAGCAAAGGAAAGAAGTCCCTGATTGGAGTAATGTATAGGTCCCCAAACAGTGTTTCCACAGTGGGGCATAATATAAACCAGGAAATATGGAGGCTTGTAAGAAAGGTATGACAATAATCATGGGTGGTTTTAATATGCATTTAGAGTGGATTAATCAAATTGGCAAGGTTAGCCTCAAAGGAGTGTTCATTGAATGCATTAGAGATTGTTTCTTGGAGCAATGCAGTGTGGAACCAACCAGGAAGCAGTCTGTTCTGGATTTGGTTTTGTGTAATGAGGAAGGATTAATTAACAACCTCATAGTTAAGGAGCCTTTAGGGAAGAGTGATCATAGCAGGATGGAATTTCAAATTCAGTTTGAGGGCGAGAAACTGGAGTCCCACACTAACATTCTGGAGTTACACAAAAGTAATTACATTGGCATGAGGGCATATTTGGCCCAGGTGGACTGGCAGGAAGACTAAAAGGTACGACAATTGATGACCAGGGGCAGTTATCTAAGCAGATATTCAATTCCTCCCAACTAAATATATATTCCAGAGAGGAAGGAAGATTGTAAGAGAGGGAAAATATATCCATTCCTACGCAAGGAAGTTAAAGATAACATAAAGACAAAAACAATGGCATACCATATTGCAAAGCCCAGTGGCAGGCTGGAAGATTGGAAAATGTTTAAAGACCAACGAAGGGTTAAGAAAAAAGTAATAGAAAGAGAAAAGGTAAATTCTGGAAGAAAACACGCACATAATATAAAAAAGGATAGCAAAAGCTTCTATAAGTATTTAAAAGGGAAGAGAGTAGTTTAAGTGCATGCTGATCCCTTGGAGGATGAGATCAGGGGGTTAATAGTGGGGGAAACAGAAATGGTAGAGATGCTAAATTAATATTTTGCCTCAGTTTTCATGGTAGAGGACATGAGTAACATCCCAATAATAACAGGTAAGCAGATGTAATAGAAAGGAAGGAACTTCGAGCAATCTTCATCAATAGGGAATAAGTACTATACAAACTGTTGGATTGAAAGCAGACAAGTCCCCAGGGCCTGATGGCCTACATCATTGGGTGTTCACGGAAGTGGTAATGGAGATAGTGGATCCATTGGTTATAATATTCCAAAATTCCCTGGTTGCAGGAAAAGTTCCAGTGGATTGGAAAAATGTTAATGTAATGGCACTACTCAAAAAAGAATTGAGGCAGAAAGTAGGAAACTATAGACCAGTTAGTTTAACATCTGTTGTTGGGAAATTGTTAGAGTCCATTGTTAAGGAACTAATAACGGCACATTTGGAAAGTCAAAACGCAATCCCTCAGTCAGCATGGTTTTATAAAGGGGAAATCGTGTTTGACTAATTTGTTAGAGTTCTTCAAAAATATGACAATCCAAATGGATAATGGGGATCCTATAGATCTAGTAAATCTGTATTTCCAGGAGGCATTTGATAAGGTGCAGCACAAAAGGTTACACAAGGTAAGATCACATGGGATTAGGGATAATTTATTAGCTTGGATAGAAGACTGGCTAACTGACAGACTGTAGAGAGTTGGGATAAATGGGTCTTTTTCTGGTTGGCAAGGTGCAACTATTGGAGTGTCACAGGGTTCGGTCCTCAGGTCCCAACTATTTACAATGTATATGTATAACTTGGATGCAGGGATACAAGGTACTGTGGCCAAATTTGCAGATTCCACTAAAATAGCTGAGATAGTAAGTTGCAATGAGGAAATAAGAAATTTACAAATAATAATAATCTTTATTGTCACAAGTAGGCTTACATTAAAACCACAATTAAGTTATTGTGAAAAGCCCCGAGTCGCCACATTCCGGCGCCTGTTCGGGTGCACAGAAGGAGAATTCAGAATGTCCAAATTACCTAACAGCACATCTTTCAGGACTAGTGGGAGGAAACCAGAGCACCCGGAGGAAACCCATGCAGACACGGGGGGAACGTGCAGACTCCGCACAGACAGCAAGCCAAGGGGGGAAATGGGTGGACGTTCTGGATGGCCCATGCTCCCTACCCTCCCCCACCATCATCATCCCAGGGATCCAATGGGACCGTGTGATGGAATGTCCAGCTCACGTGCAGGGATCACCCAGGTGAATGGTGGAAAATGCTTCCGTAGGCAGGAGTCAGACGTTATCATATGATGCAGAGAACCGGAGCTCAGCATAGAGCGGGTTGTCATCATCCTCCATCCCATCTTTCACTGCAATAAATTCACCCACGGCGCCGGGAAACCCACGGCAGGGGTATGCCTTCAGCTGAACCGGAAGATCCCACTAATGAGAACAACCGGAAGATCTTGCCCACTGTGTGAAAACGTTTTGCCTGATGTTACTTCTCTTGCCAATTACTTTAAATCTATGCCCTCTCATTCTCAACCCTTCGTCCAGTGAGAACAACTTCTCCCTATCTACTCCGTCCAGACCCATCATGTTTTGAATTCCTCTATCAAGTCAACTTTCAACCTCCTCTTTCCAAGAAAAATAGTCACAACTTCTCCAATCTTTCTACATTCTTCATTCCTGGAACATTTTTGTGAAACTTTTCTGCACTCTCTCTAATGTCTTCACATCCTTTCTAAAGTGTGGTGCCCAGGACTGGACACAATACTCTCCAGTTGAGGATGAACTAGGTCCAAAACAACTTCCTTCCTTTTGTAATCTGTGCCTCTATTGACAAAGCCTAGGATGTGGTATGCTCTGTTGCCGCTCTCTCAACTTGTCCTGCCACCATCAATGGACCCAGGTTCCCCCTGCTCCTTCACCATATTTAGAATTGTAACCTGCATTTTACATTGTCTTTCTGCATTCTTTCTTCCAAAATGAATCACTTTGTGATTCTCTGCATTAAGTTTCACCTGCCTCGTGCGGGATTCTCCGACCCCCCTCCGGAGTAAATTAGAGTAGGTCCTTCCCGGCGGGACATGGCGGTGTGGGTGGCCTCCGGGGTCCTCGGGGGGGGGAGGGGGAATCTGGCCCCGGGAGGTGCCCCCACGGTGGTCTGGCCCGCGATCGGGGCCCACCGATCCGCGGGCGGACCTGTGCCGTGGGGCACTCTATTCCTCTGCATCGGCCGCTGTGGTCCTCCGGGAAGGCCGATGCGGAGATGAACAGCGCATGCGCTGGGGTGATGTCAGCACACGCTGGCGCTCCCGCACATGCGGCAACTCGCGCCAGGTGGCGGAGGCCCTTCGGCGGCGGTTGGCGCGGTGCCAAGCCCCTTTCCCGCCGGCTGGCACGGCGCAAACCATTCCGGGGCCGGCCTAGCCCCCGAAGGTGTGGAGGATTCCGCACATTTGGGGTGGCCCGACTCCGGAGTGGTTCACGCCACTCCTCGGTGCGGGGACCCCCCGCCCCGCTGGGTAGGGGAGAATCTCGCCCCACTTGTCTGCCCATTTGACCAACCTGTCTATTTCTTCTTGAAGAATATCACTATCATCCTTACAGTACACGAGACCTCCAATAAACATATGGGGCGGGATTCTCCAGTTGCCGACACCGAAATCGCGTTTGGCGATCGGCTGGAGAAGCCCCATTCACGACCAAATCGATGGCGGCGCTGCTTTTGCGATGCTCTGCCCCTTCCAAAGCGGCGTACTCGCAGAGTTCTCCGGGCCGCATTGGCAGGTGGAGCCAGGTGCTCTACGCTGCCTTGATCCTAGCCCCCAGACAAACGGTGGATTGCTGGCCGTTTTATGCCATTTGTTGTGTCGTAAAACGCCACCGTTCTCATGCCAGCGTGGGGACATCGCCTCAAAATCGGAGAATCCAGCCCATGAGTACTGTAATGATACTGTGCTCTAATCAAAAGGATCAGGCGATGCAACAGCTGCCTGAAATTTTAAAAAGGCTCCCAAGTCAGCCCGAGTTAATTGAAGCCTCGCAAGCAGTTTGCGAGGCTTCAAACTGGGCCACCAACCAAAAAGATTAACCCCACATCTCTCACAACAAAGGCCAGCAATATTTCCAGTATTTTCTGCTTATTTTCCCCCAAATTCTAGCATTTGCAGTATTTTGCTTCAACATCATTGAATGTACCTTTTTCAGCAATTGTCTTCACATTTGATCCGATTGAATATCCAGCCATATGAATAGATCACATTGAATTTCACTAAACCTACCCAGGCAACCAATCATTCATTATTCAATGCATCTACACAAGGTATCTCCATCGAGGCCTACTTCATCATCGTGCAGCCTTCAGTTCTGCCTCAGTTCCAGAATTGGAAATTTCTCTCAAGTTCTGGTGGTTGCATCTATCGAACATAAATGCCTTGTCAACATTGTGTTATATCAAGAGGACCTGAAAAGAAATCAAACCTGTATGTATCAAAGCTTTATTATTTTTTGCTATTTTAAAATGGACTTCTGCTGAACCACAAAATAGCTGACACAAGACATATGACTCACAAGATTGGACATCTATTCTGGAAGGTTCCAACAGAGACTAAGAGTTTCATTCCCATCCTTGTGGAATCTCACACCCCATTGTAAAGCTACATTACAATTATGAAACTGGACAATTAATAGATGAACTATCGCCCCCAGGCGCGGCGATAACAAAGACAGAGGCATTAAAACTAGTTTTACCTGAAGACGTGTTACCAGCCACGAAATTTCTCTGAAGGGAAAAAATAGGTTTTAGTCAATGGCACAGAAACTGCTTGCAAGGCTTCAATTAACTCATAATGGGCCACACCACAGAACCTCATGTTTCTAGCCTTTTGGATCATTTTAATATTACATCTCTGGCCTCAAAGCTCAGACTGGTGATTTAACATCAACTGGAAAAGAATATCAGCAGCTCCTGATTCAGCAACTCCTCGAAGCCTTTTAGATTTTGAAAGTTACTGGCCATCGCCTGCCAAATGGTCTCAGCACAGAAAGCCCATTGTTCTGCCGCGTCATTTGTTTTAATGATT
Organism: Scyliorhinus torazame; assembly: GCF_047496885.1. Taxonomy (NCBI): domain Eukaryota; kingdom Metazoa; phylum Chordata; class Chondrichthyes; order Carcharhiniformes; family Scyliorhinidae; genus Scyliorhinus; species Scyliorhinus torazame. The sequence continues at coordinate 107,312,121 of NC_092715.1, read as the reverse complement.
TTTCCATTGTTGTCTCCACCCAGAAACTCATTTGGACTGAATCTGTCATTAAGGAAACACACTCAGGACTTTGACTTCTCGGCCTCTGGACATCACATGAGCTAATATTGATTTATATGGTTCTTTTACTGTTGTTGCCCAGAGTTGAAAATCTTCCTCTTCTCTCTCCCTCCTTACTATGTGTGTATGTGGTGTGTGTGTGGGTGGGAGTGGGTGCCATTTGTGGACATTCCCCCTCCCCAACCAGGACCCCACTTCCCCCACCCATTGGGCATTGAATTTAAATAAACTAACCTCCTGAGTTAATCAAAACACGAGTTTGCTGCATATAGTTTTTTAAATGGGATCACATGGACTTCGGGTTTAATAAAACATGCCACAGTCGACTTTAAAAATAAATCAAAAACACCTCTGTGGACAGATGGGAAGAGATAAAGAAGTTCAGTTTCTCCCTGTCCTGTCGTAACAGCTGACAATCGAAAATTGGACAAAATATGACGCAAGTAGCAGAGTTTTGGTGAGCTGAAGTTTAGAGATCAGAGAATAAGAGGTTGATCAGGAGAGATTTGGAGGTAGGAACGCATGGATGAAGGCTTCAGCAACAAATATGCTCAGCTAGTTGCAAAGATATGTGATGTTACAGATGTAGAAGCATGTCGTCTTTAAGATGAACCAAATAGGCTGGCCAAGTAGGATACCAAGGCTGTCAATAGTCTGGCTCAACCTGGTGAGAAAGACCAATGTAATAATAATAATCATCATCATCATCATAATAATAATCTTTATTGTCGCAATTGGCTTACATTAACACTGCAGTGAAGTTACTGTGAAAAGCCCCTAGTCGCCACACACCAGCACCTATTCGCGTACACAGAGGGAGAATTCAGAATGTCCAATTCACCTAACAGCACGTCTTTTGGGACTTGTGGGAGGAAACCGGAGCATCCGGAGGAAACCCACACAGAGAACATGCAGACTCCACACAGACAGTGACCCAAGCCGAGAATCGAACCTGGGTCCCTTGCACTATGAAGCAACAGTGCTAACCATTGTGCTGTGATAAGGGTGGAGAGTTAGTGACAGAGGCTGATGACAATGGCTTCTGTCTTCCTGGCTGATTGGAACAGAGTGCATCTGAGTTTAGGTGAGTGACTGAGTTCGGGTGAGTGGCGAGAGAGGGCTGTGTTTTTGTTGGTGTTCGGGTTTATCCTTGAGGTTCTATAAAAAAAAATGTTTTTTAAACTATTATTTAAATTAATTAACTAATTGAATATGGCTGGACAGGTGATGTGCTGTTGCTGTATGATGATAGAACTGGTGGATCCCATTGAGACCGTCAGTGACCACATCTGCAGCAAGTGTTGGCTGCTCGAGGAACTTCGCCTCAGAATTGATGAGCTGGAGACCGAGCTGCACACACTGCGGCACATCAGGGAGGGGGAAAATTACCGGGACGCTTTGTTTCAGGAGGCAGTCACACCCGGTAGAATAAGTACTGTTAATTCGGACAGTGGTCAGGGACAGAGTGGTGTGACTGCAAGGGAGGCAGGTACGGGGATCCTGAGTTTAGGAGTTGAGGAGCCTCAGCCTTGACCTTGTCCAACAGGTATGAGGTACTTGCTCCCTGTGTGGATGAGGAAGAGGGCTGTAGGGAGGATGCGTTGACTGACCACTGCACCGTGGTACAGGAAGCCATTCAAGAGGGGGGAGCAAAACGACAAGTGGTAGTTGTAGGGGATTCTATAATTAGGGGGATTGATGGCATCCTTTGTAAGACAGATCGAGAGTCCCGCATGGTATGTTGCCTGCCCGGTGCCAGGGTGAGGGACATCTCTGATCGGCTTGAAAGGATTTTGGAGAGGGAGGGGGAGGATCCAGTTGTTGTGGTCCACGTTGGGACTAACAACATAGGTAAGACTTGGAAAGAGGACCTGTTTGGGGATTATCAAACACTAGGGACTAAATTAAAGAATAGGTCCTCCAGAGTTATAATCTCTGGATTACTATCCGAGCCACGTGCCAATTGGCATAGGGTTGAGAAAATTAGGGAAGTTAACACGTGGCTAAAGGAGTGGTGCGGGAAAGAGGGATTCCATTTCATGGGGCATTGGCATCAGTACTGGGGCAGGATGACATTGATTTCTCGAGGAATTAAGGGCTATGGAGAGAGAGCGGGTAAATGGAGTTGAAATCAGCCATGATTGAATGGTGGAGTGGACTCGATGGGCCGAATGGCCTTACTTCCGCTCCTATGCCTTATGGTCTTATGGAGGGACCTGTACCGTTGGGACGGTCTTCACCTGAACCATTCTGGGACCAGTGTTATAGCGAATAGGATAAATAGGTTGGTCACAAGGACTTTAAACTAGCAAGTTGGGGGGAAGGGAAGTGTAAAGCTATGGACAGTATAATGGTTAATGGAGATCAAGGCAGCAGGTTACATGACAGGTTATTATGTAGAGATATGGGTTCAAAGACAAGGAAAATTAGGAGAAAGGGTAAGAGGAAAAATAAATTGCGAAAAGTTACTGATCAAGGTGTTGGGATTCATAACAAAGACATAAAAAACAGCATAAGTGTACTTTACCTGAATGCTCGTAGTATACAAAATCAGGTAAATGAGTTGATGGCGCAAATCATCATGAATGACTATGATTTAGTGGCCATTACTGAAACATGGTTAAAAGATGGTCACGACTGGGAGTTAAATATCCAAGGGTATCAGACTATACGAAAGGATAGAATGGACGGTAAGGGCGGTGGTGTAGCTTTGTTGTTTAAGGATGGCATCCGGGCAATAGTAAGGGATGATATTGGTGCTATGGAGGACAAGGTTGAATCAATTTGGGTGGAAATCAGGAATAGTAAGGCGAAAAGGTCACTGATAGGAGTAGTCTATCGGCCACCAAATAGTAACAGGATGGTAGGGCAGGCAATAAGCAAAGAAATAACGGATGCATGTAGAAATGGTACAGCGGTTATCATGGGAGATTTTAATCTGCATATCGATTGGTTTAACCAGGTTGGTAAAGGCAGCCTTGAGGAGGAGTTTTTAGAATGTGCCCGGGATAATTTCCTGGAACAGTATGTAATGGAACCTACAAGGGAACAAGCGGTCCTAGATCTGGTCCTGTGTAATGAGGCAGGATTGATTAATGATCTCATAGTTCGGGATACTCTTGGAAGGAGCAACCACAATATGGTGGAATTTAAAACACAGTTGGAGGATGACAAGGTAAAATCAAACACTACTGTTTTGTGCTTAAACAAAGACGATTACAATGGGATGAGAGAAGAACTAGCTAAGGTAGACTGGGAGCAAAGACTTCATGGTGAACCAGTTGAGGAACAGTGGAGAACCTTCCGAGCGATCTTTCACAGTGTTCAGAAAAGGTTCATACCGACAAAAAAGAAAGACGGTAGAAAGGGGAAAAATCGACCGTGGATATCTAAGGAGGTGAGGGAGAGTATCAAATTGAAGGAAAAAACATACAAAGTGGCAAAAATTAGTGGGAGACTAGAGGACTGGGAAGTCTTTAGGGGACAACAGAAAGCTACTAAAAAAACTGTAAAGAAGAGTAAGGTAGACTATGAAAGTAAACTGGCTCAGAACATAAAAGCAGATAGTAAAAGCTTCTACAAATATATAAGACAAAGAAGAGTGGCTAAGGTAAATATTGGTCCTTTGGAAGATGAGAAGGGAGATTTAATAATGGGAGACGGGGAAATGGCTGAGGAGCTGAACAGGTTTTTTGGGTCAGTCTTCACTGTGGAGGACACAAATAACATGCCAGTGACTGATGGAAATAAAGATATCATAGGTGAGGATCTTGAGATGATTGTAATCACTAAGGAGGCAGTATTGGGCAAGCGAATGGGGCCAAAGGTAGACAAATCTCCTGGCCCTGATGGGATGCATCCCAGAGTGTTAAAAGAGATGGCTAGGGAAATTGTAAACGCACTAGTGATAATTTATCAAAATTCACTAGACTCTGGGGTGGTCCCAGAGGATTGGAAAGTAGCAAACGTGACACCACTGTTTAAAAAAGGAGGTCGGCAGAAAGCGGGTAATTATAGGCCGGTAAGCTTAACTTCGGTTGTAGGGAAAATGCTGGAATCTATCATTAAGGAGGAAATAGCGGGGCACCTGGAGGGAAATTGTCCCATTGGGCAGACGCAGCATGGGTTCACAAAGGGTAGGTCGTGTCTGACTAATTTGGTAGAATTTTTTGAGGACGTTACCAGTGCAGTCGATAACGGGGAGCATATCTGGATTTCCAGAAAGCTTTCGACAAGGCGCCACACAAAAGGTTGCTGCATAAATTAAAGATGCATGGCATTGAGGGTAAAGTGGTAGCATGGGTAGAGGATTGGTTAACTAACAGAAAGCAGAGAGTGGAGATAAATGGGTGTTTCTCTGGTTGGCAACCTGTAACTAGTGGGGTCCCTCAAGGATCAGTGTTGGGCCCGCAGTTGTTCACAATTTACATAGACGATTTGGAGTTGGGGACCAAGTGCAATGTGTCAAAGTTTGCAGACGACACTAAGATGAGTGGTAAAGCAAAAAGTGCAGATACCGGAAGTCTGCAGAAGGATTTGGATAGGTTAGGTGAATGGGCTAGGGTCTGGCAGATGGAATTCAATGTTGCCAAGTGTGAGGCTGTCCATTTTGGGAGGAATAACAGCAGAATGGATTATTATTTAAACGGTAAGATGTTAAAACATGCTGCTGTGCAGAGGAACCTGGGTGTGCTGGTGCACGAGTCGCAAAAAGTTGGTGTGCAGGTGCAACAGGTGATTAAGAAGGCTAATTGAGTTTTGTCTTTCATTCCTAGAGGGATGGAGTTCAAGACTAGTGAGGTTATGCTGCAATTGTATAGGGTGTTGGTGAGGCCGAATCTGGAGTATTGTGTTCAGTTTTGGTCTCCTTACCTGAGAAAGGACATATTGGCACTGGAGGGAGTGCAGAGGAGATTCACTAGGTTGATCCCAGAGTTGAGGGGATTAGATTATGACGAGAGGTTGAGTAGACTGGGACTGTACTCATTGGAGTTTAGAAGGACGCGGGGGGATCTTTTTGAAACATATAAAATTATGAAGGGAGTAGATAGGATAGATGCGGGCAGGTTGTTTCCACTGGTCGGGGAAAGCAGAACTAGGGGGCATAGCCTCAAATTAAGGGGAAGTAGATTTAGGACGGAGTGTAGGAGGAACTTCTTCACCCAAAGGGTTGTGAATCTCTGGAATTCCTTGCCCAGTGAAACAGTTGAGGCTCCTTCTTTAAACGTTTTTAAGAAAAAGATAGATGCCTTTCTAAAGAATAAAGGGATTCGGGGATATGGCGTACGGGCCGGAGAGTGGAGCTGAGTCCACAAAGATCAGCCATGATCTCATTAAATGGCGGAGCAGGCTCGAGGGGCCAGGTGGCCTACTCCTGTTCCTAGTTCTTATGTTCTTATGTTCCCTTATTTAACAAGAGTAAATTGGGATTCATCCAAGATGGATAAGAGACAAGTTACCTGGAGCAAGAAATTGCCTCGTGTTCTTCTGCTCCATCTGAAACTCCATGCAGTTTTAAATAAATGCAATGGGCCCACAATTTTCGGCCTAACATCACAGTCTAAGAGGCATGTGAGCATTTTCTCCTGCCCAGTCACTTTGTCAGCAAACCATTAGATATCCTGGAGTCAGCTCAATTCAGTTGAGACATGCCCTGACAGCAACTCATTATTTACATCATGCAGCCTGGAAAATGTAGGAAGAAGCATGATATTGGGAATCTTAATGCGATTAAAGCTGCTTACTCTTAAAGGATGGCTGGTATTCTCCAGTTGTTGCAATTCCCTTCACCCACCAGCAGCGTTCCTTGTCCATGGATTTCCCGGTGGCATGTGATGGTTTCAATGGAAAATCCCATTGACAAGTGGCGGGAAGGTAGAATCCCACCACCAATGAATGGCGCCCTGCCGTGAAGCATGCAGCTGGCGGACCGGAGAATCCAGCCTGACGTAACCAATAATGATTTGAATGCATGCTAAAAAGGAGCCAATAAAGGAAGATCTGAATTTCAGAGAATCATGTGAATTTACATTGAGTAAGAGAGGACGATGAAAGATAAGGCAAACTACCTGCAAATGCAAGAGCCAAGATCATTGAAAGGAAATTGAACAGATCGAGAGTGGAAACTCCTTAACTCAATACTGTCTCCGATACAGGACAAGACTTAATTCTCTCACTAATCCAGCCAAAGTAGGTTCAGTGGCTGCCCACTAAATCCTCTCTGTGCTGCCCTTGTGCAGCCATGCACTAATCCATCAATTGCCACACCTTTGGTTCTTAATGCTGCTCACATGGCATGACATGCTGCCTCTGCCATGCGCCACTCCCCACCTCCACTTGCAGCGGCCCTCCTGAAACCTCCCACTCACCACCTCCCTCAAACACTGACAATCCCTCCCATAGCACGTGAAAAGTTTGGTGAGTCAGCAGAGGAAGCAGTGGGAGGATGAGGGAGACAAGCGATGAAGGGGGAGAGATGGTGAGTTGGAGTGTGTGAGAGGGAAGTATTGAGTGAGAAGAGGTGAAGAGTGAGAGGGAAGCAGCAAGCTGAAAGGTTTGGAAGGGAAGCGGTGAAACGGGAGAGTCGATGAGTGGGAGAGAAGGGGTGAGTGGGAGGATTCGGGAGGGAAGTGAAAAGAGAGCAGAGGCAGTGAATATGAGGATTCAGGAAGGAAGTGCCGAGTGAGAGGGAAGTGGCAAGTGAGAGGAGGTGGAAGGGAAGTGGTGAGCCAGGAAAGTTGGCAAGGGGAGGATTCTAGAGGGAAGCGGTGAGAGGGGGAGAGGTTTCTGGAGAGAAGTGACAGGCGGGAAGGTTTATAAGGAGGTTATAAGGTTTATGAAGCAAGAGAGTCAGCAAACCGGAGGGAAGTGGGCGGGAGCAAGGTAGAAAGGCAGGAGTAGCGACGGGTGGGAGGGTTTGGAAGGGAAGCAGTAAAATGGAAAGGGCAGCAAGTCGGGAAAGTCGGTGAGCTTGGAGAGACGGGAAACAGCTAGCAAGAAGCAAGTTATTCAGATTTGCTCAATTATTAAGACTTGGCAATTTCAAACATAAAGAAAGGGAGAAAATTATTTTATTAATGCATGAATAAACGATTTGTTGTCCCTGTCGAAAATGGTTTTTAAAAAATGGATAACTTTAGGCATGATCAAACTAAAAATAAATAGCGTCTGTTCTGGGCTACAAGCACCAGGATGGACTCCGCTATCGAACAGCACTCTATTTTGTTTTCGTGCCCCGGCGGGGAATGCCCCCCCCGAGGCCAAACTCAACTTCATTCCCTGGACTGAGGAGCTTCGGCAAGGGGAACTCCTCCATGCAGGAAGAGATTGGGATGTCATTTTTAAATGGCATCGCGATCTCTCGAGACCCCGATGCACCCCCCCGGACCCCACCAATCACCGGCCCCAAATCACCGATAAGGGGGTCTTTCAGCCCTCCCGCACCACACCTCACACGAGCAGGCCACCCCATTTCCTGATCCCGGTGTTGGCAAAATGCCAGCCTGGCACATTGGCAGTGATCCTACTCGCCTGGCAGTGCCAGGATTGCACCAGGTGGCACTGCTAGAGTGTCCATATGGCACTGTCATGCTGTTTGGGTAGCACGAGCAATGCCAGGGTGCCACCCTGCCAGGGTGCCAGGGAGACCCCCCAGGTACCGTTCGACGTGGTCCTCATTTGTGGGGACCAGTATGACACACAGCTGGGGTCTCCTCAGGGAGGTCGTAAGATGCCGGCTAACCGTTAGATCCGGCGTGAGCACGTGTGGGGCCCAGATCGCGGCATCTCACGAATTCTGGTGAGGTCTCATGAGGCATAACAGCCATCGTGGATCTACCGGCCATACGGGCCTCGGTTCTGGCAGGACACAGCTAGTAGGCCGTGCCTTTTGTTTTTGGCCTCAAATAATAGAAACATATAAGATTGTCAAAGTGTATGAAAATTTTGCAGTGTTAATTTTCTTATTTGATTTCATATCAAATTAACACCTTAAACAATTTGGTTAATTACCCTTACTTTAACATTCTTTCTTCCATACCAATGGTAACATTTTTAAAATAAATATTACAAATATATATTATATATTGTTTTATTATTTCTATTGGTATATCCACATATTACCTCAATACTGGTGCACATAACAAGGTTCATTCCGTATGTGGGTTGAAAAAATGAGAGGGAACTTTGTTGTCCACTATTGTCAGTGTAGGTTTTGTAACTTTTGGATGGTACAGCTATATTTATTCAAAGTACATTCACAAACCTAAGGAAAATCTATGTACTAAATAAACTGTAATGACAACTACATGCGGAAAATTCCAATTAAATGGAGACTGTGCCCAACAGCGTACATATATTTTATCAAACCTCACGATTTCTGTGAGAATTCTATTAGTGAGATTATCAGAATTCTTAAGATGGTTATCAGATCCAATACACTGTGGCCGACTATAACAAGCTTATGTTGTTTGGGAAAGCATTGCAGACGGTTATCAAGAATGGCAGGCTTCTGTATGAGGGAAGAAGAAGGTTGAGACAGTAGCGTTTTGGGAAGTCACTCAGTAATTATGTTTTTTTGTTGGTCAAGTGCGAATGGTCAAAGAATTTAAATAGGATGAGGGGACACTTACATGAATCTGACAGGAAGGAAGAAGTGGAAACTTGTTACAATTTCAAGTCTTCGTCTCTCTACAGAATCTTTCTTAATTCCAGCTTCTATGGAGCGAAAAACAACAAATGCCAGAGCTTTCAAAGTGTACTCTGTCTCTTGCACGAAGCAAACCAGTTCGGTCAATGTGGGTGATGAAATGATTTGAGCAAAGAATTGACAATGAGTCATTCGCAACTCACAAAGAAGCCAGAGGTTGATACATTGGAGATGGAGCATAATGTATTTGTGAGCAGACATAGAATCATAGAATCATAGAAGTTTACAGCATGGAAACAGGCCCTTCGGCCCAACCAGTCCATGCCGCCCAGTTTTTACCATTAAGCTAGTCCCAGTTGCCCGCACTTGGCCCATAACCCTCTATACCCATCTTACCCATGTAACTATCTAAATGCTTTTTAAAAGACACAATTGTACCCGCCTCTACTACTACCTCTGGCAGCACATTCCAGACACTCACTACCCTCTGAGTGAAGAAATTGCCCCTCTGGGCCCTTCTGAAACTCTCCCCTCTCACCTTAAACTTATGCCCTCTAGTTTTAGACTCCCCTACCTTTGGTTGCAAAATTCTCAGTTAATGGTCAACAACTCTGCTCTAACAATTGCTTTTTATTCACACGCAAAGAACGTTTCACTGAGTTGGACAATGGGGGAAAGGCATTGGAGAAGAATGGTATAGTTGACTATGTCAAAGGCTGCAGAAAAACCAAGGAGAACGCGAAGGGATAGTGTGTCATTAATACCCAACATGCATTTGTGACTTTAATATAAATGCAATACATCACTAGCCACAAGCATACAGTTGAAAAACACTATTGCAGCCAAAGAAATAAAGACATGAGGGGTAGGATTCCCTGCTGGCCGCCGCCAAAATTGGGAAAGGCAATTGGGCAGAGAATCGACTCCGACGCCAATACCATATCAGGTGCTGATTTGACGCCAACCTGTGATTCTCCGTCACCTCAACAGTGGCATCAATGCATTCCGAAATGCACGTTAGCTCCCCTCCAATACACCATCCTGAACTATATCACCATGCCTTCATTGTTCCTGGGTCAAAATCTTGGAACACCATCATGGATTGTGGCTGTATCTGCACCCCATGTATTGCAATGGTTCATGAGACACTTCTAATGGACAATTGGGTATGTACAATGAAAGCTGGCCTTGCCAACAATGTTCACATTCCAAGGATGAATAACAAATGCAAAAATAAATTGCCAGCAATCATTGGCGAGGAAGCAATTCTTCCTTGTGAATTGCCAATTGCTACAAGTAGCTGGACAATTTATGCCGGTTAGCCATTAGCCTTGGAAAATAATGCCAACTTTTATTTAATTTCTGACTTTCTTTTGAGTCTTTTTTTATCATTCGCTCTTCATAGGCCCAGATCTTCTTGTCTCCGAATGGTTATACCCCAGAGGTACCCCAAAAGATGAGCTGGGAGACCCCTTGAAAGTCCCAATGCAAGGACTCTGCAGGAATTGCGAGGAAATCTCAACTTCCAGTAAGCAATTTCCCTGTGTCTGGAACCCTCTGAATCGCTGATTGATTTAGAGTAGGAGACCTTGGGCAGTTCTGACTCACTTCCCAGAATAGTTGCCCAGGAATTAAAGGATTAAAACCAGTTCTAACTCCAGGATAATTACACCATTGATGTCCCAGACTCTCTACTGGATCCCCCCGACTATTCCCCCGACCATCCGACTACTCTCCTGACCACCTGGCTAACCCTTCCTACAACCCCTAACCACTTGACTAGCTCCCAGACCCCCAATCTCCATCAGACCATCCCACTACCCTCACATTCCCTGGCTACCCTCCCCTAGGCCCTAACTACCCTGATTCCCAACTACTTTTCTTAAAGCCTGAATAACCCCCAATCCCTAACTGCCCTCCCTAGCCCACTTACACCACACTACTCCGAACTACCCTATTATTCATGCATGACCCTTTTGCTAATTGTGTCTCTCTCTTTATTCGGCTCTGAATATGGCGGTCAATATGGTCACCTGCCTTAATTCTGATTACGTTTGCTCTAGAGTCGTCAGGTATCTTTTGATACCGCCACAAGGTTCAAACCAAATACTGATCAAAGAAACAATACACCAGTTAGTTAGTTCAAAGTCAAATGCTTATTTATTTACATACACAGTTAAATATACTCATGCACAAATACTACAGATTAAACTATCACTACTGCTAAAGCTGATACATAGTTTTGGGCGCACACTCAGTCAGAGGAACAATGGCTGTTGTTCAGTTCTGAGGCTGCTGGGGTTGAAGTGGTGAAGGGGAACAGCTAAGGTCGTCTGTCTGGTAGCGTGCGTTGACCTTGGACTTACTTGTTCTGGTGCAGCTGTTGAGCAGGTCTCTCCTCGGTGAGAGCCGGAGCCAAGAGAACAATTCTCTCTTGGGGGCTCCTTCTTATACCCAAAGGGGCTTCACGCTCTTTTGGGCGGGCCTTGAACTTGGCCCCAATCAAATGGGCCATTTCTCGATCGTTCCTATCCATCCAATAAAGGGGTGGGTGCCCTGATGGCTGGGCGTGTCCTAGGTGGTCGTTGGCCTGCTTTGTTCTGGTCTCCTCTGGTGCCGGAGTGTCTGCCTTAGTATCGGTTACTCAAATGTTACTCTTTTGTCCCGGAGATGTGCCATTAGTATGCTAATGGGTTTGCAGCTTTGGTCTTGTCTGGGAGCTGCGGCTCCAATAAACAGACATACCCTGAACCTGCTTGTTTTCTCAGTATTGTCCATTTTCCCTGCAATCTTTGCAAAGTGTCCATTTTGTAATCGGGATGTGGCTATCCCAGATGGCAACACTCCCTCCTTGTGATCCTCAACGCGAAGCGTGAAGGATCACATTACCACGCCGTCTTCGTTCTCTGACCAAGCGGGGCACCCATAAGCACTTCACGGGCTCTACACTGCCCTATCCTATCAAATGCAATTTTTACCTAAAATCATTTTACATACATACATCATTATGAAACTCTACGGGGCGCTATGACATTCAGGCACGCATTACAAAATAAAAAAACTGGAACCTCTAACTATCCTCAATAAACTATCCTCACTCAAACAATCAAAAATAATCTACAACACTTTAAACTGTACAAATAGCAGCAACGCAAAATTCTCTGGCTTGGCAGTCAAGCACAGAGGTTTACATTTCTTTATTGAACAAAACACACACAAAGAAAAATGGATACACTTTAATTCACTCAAGGGGTTGGGGGTTTGGTGAATTCTGAAAATAGGGGACCTAAACGTGTATACCGGGGTGCGAGAGCGGGAGGCTCTCCTTCGCCATTTTCTGAGCCTAAGTGTCTGCACGACACTGCAGAGTATCGCAAGTACTAAGAGTGATTCTACTATGTAAGATAGTGAATACCAGGTTATAAACTTGTCACACCAGGTCGGGGTGTCGGTAGCTGTCTCGGGAGTAACTATCTCGGGGTACAGTGTATGGCAGGGTTGGGAATCATTCACGGCCTGTGAGGTAGGGGTCAGGGGGAGTAGCGTCCGCGCGCAACTGAAAGGATCCCGCTAAGATCCAGGTGTAAAACATGAAGGTTGTCTTCATCTTTCCGTCTTTCTGTCTTCTTCTTTTTCTTCCTCTGGGGTTCCTGAGGTTCCAGAGTTCTGTGGACACAAACATAATATCTGTTATTATCTTGCTTATATCTCGTATGTCTGACTGTCTGTCCTCTGTTGCCAATTACCCATTATAATTGGTCACCATCTGTGACTCCCTCATTTAAAAAAAGAACGAATATTTGGACAAGGCATCCGAGAAAAATACTGACACAGTGCGAGCCATCTCGCAGCCTGTGTGATCTACTATCCTAGTGTTTGAGGATGTAAATAGCATAAGGAAGCAACTTAAGGGTCGCCAGAAACAAACAAAAGAATTTTGAACGTGAAGAGCCAAAATGGGATGCATATGGGCCGCGGTGGGTAAGAAATGGGTGGAATCCCCAGGTAGGACGGTGATTAGTGCCATTTGTCCTCTACCCGAGTGTAGCTGACCAGAGGGGGGTCCTCAGGCAGGGCGGGGACCAGTGCCGTTTCTCCACTGCCTGAGCGATCGGCAAGAACGGGTAAGAATGCGGTCGTCGTGGGGGCTGCCTCTTATGATCGAATCAGAAGAGTAGCTATGAGTGGTGTCTGCCGACAAACGAGTTCCTCTGAACGGTTGTCTGTTGACAAACTAGTTCCTCTAATTGGGCGTCAAAAGGTTGGCGGCGTGGGGCCATGAAAACCTTTCAAATTCACAAACAACATTTAACATGTACATTAAACGAACAAACGTACAACAAACGTGGTGCAGGTTCCATCAGAAAGGACACCGTATCTCTCCATCGGTTCCTTTTTACCATCATGTGGACACCTCATTGCTCAGTAGCGGACAGGGTCGCAAAGGGATTCGTTTAGTGGGAGTCAGACTCTATGTCATCATCTTTTCCCGGCTGCCATACTCTTGACTGGAGTAGTTTGGCTAAAGCTGCTTGGGGCGAATTGGGGTCCATCTCATCATTCCGGATGAGCCTGAACAAATTGTCTCGGTGCCAGAATCGTGTGTCGAGGTTAGAGCTACTAGGTTGTAATCAGTAATCGTCAGGCGGTGGGTCTGATGTACGTGATTTTGAAGGGGTCACTGGAATCATGCTCGGATTCACTGGGAGTGGGGCCTAGTGCAGTGGTGTAATCATAACGTGGTGTGCTGTGGCTGTCGTCATTGCTATCGCTATCACTTTCGCTGTCGCTGCTGCTTGAAGGAAGGGAGAGGCGGAGTCGTGCCTCTTGGGGTGGAGTTGAAGATGTGTCTGAGGACGGGCTGGACTGGCTGGGGGAGGGTAGGAATGCATCATCTGTGGGCGGGGCATGCTTGTCTGCTGCTGCGAGCGAGATGTGGTGTGCATGGTTGTTCTGCGAGCCATAAGCCTTGAGCTGGTTTATGTGAAACCACGCAGACTACCCATTGGGATATGTGATCTTGTATAGCGAGGGTCTTACTTTGTCCGAAATGGATTACCGTCCGGAAAATTTGGGGGAAAGGAATGAACTGTGGTTGTATAGGGAAAACATCACTTGCTGCCCGACTACAAACTCGGTGGTGTATACCGTTTTATCGAAACAAGCTTTGCTTTGTTTCCTCCTGGTCCCAAGTCTCACAGCTGCTGCGAGCTGGGCTGCCTTTATATTCTCAATAAGCTGCTGTACAGCATTTTCATGCGTGAGGGTGGTGACTGCGGGGCTGGCCAAATCCAGTCCTAATAAATACCCTGTCCCTTTCATGGGGCGTCCGGTCATGAGGGTGTGGGGGGTGTATCCTGTGGACGTGGATACCGTGTTTCGTAAGAACATCAAAGCAAATGGGAGAACTGAGTCCCAGGTGCTGTTGTTCTGTTGCACAATTTTCCTGAGAGTGGCTTTTAGAGTTATGTTCATCCTCTCTACAATGCCGCTTGACTGGGGGTAGCATGCTATGTGAAACTTCTGGCTAATTCTGAAAATTGTGAGACGTTTTTCATTACTCGTCCTGTAAAATGGGAGCCTTGATCGGACTCTATACTGCGTGGGAGGCCCCATCTTGTAAAGATGTGCTGTGTTAGGATTTTAGCTGTTGTTTTGGCCATATTCATTCTCGATGGAAAAGCTTCCATCCATTTTGTGAAGGTGCCGATGAATACCAACACATATTTAAAACATTTCTGCAGGGGGGTAGGGGTCCTGTATAATCTATCTGCAAAGTCGTCCAGGGGCCATTAACGGGGCAGGCGTGACTAAGATGAGCCTTTCTTGCATATCTGTCCGGATTGTTCTGGGCACAGATCAAGCAATTTTCAATGTAATGAGTAACATCGGCTTTTAAATCAGGCCATCAGCAGAGAGGTCTGTGGTGGGTTAGGGTGGGTTCAATGCCTTGGTGTCCATGATTGTCATGGAACCGACAAATAATCTGATTCCTGTCCTGGCTGGGAACTACATAAATGCCTTCTTTCAAAATCACACCGTCATGTGTGGTGATTCCATTCTTAAACTTGTTGTTATGGTGCTGGGAAGGTTCCTTTTAAAACATCCCTGAGTTTTCATCTTCCTTCTGGGCCTTTGCTAGATTCTGAATGTTGGTCTGTGAGACCTGAACCGCGTGTACTGGGGTGCTCTCGGGGGAGGGGGGGGGGTCCAAAAGTAACCATGTCTGGAACCTGCCTTCGCTAGGGCGTCTGCTTTAACGTTACCAGGGGGGGAAGAACGGTGATGACTGCAAACCTTAATAATGCCATATTTCCTATCTTTAGCTGTCTGTAGGATATACCGGAGTAATGGGGCTGAGGGTAGGGGCTTTCCGTCTGCGGAAATAAATCCTCTAGTTTCCCACAGGGGTAGGAATTCCGTTAAACTATTACAGACATATGAACTGTCCGAATATATGTCTGCTGGGGTCGGAAACGAGTCAGGGTGGTCTACAATGTATGCTATGGCTGCGAGTTCTGCGATGTCCTGGCTACTTTAATGAAATCTCGTCAAGGGCACGTCCCTGCGCGTCCTCTACATAAATGCCGCAACCGGTGATTCTCTTTCCATTCAAAACTGTGGAGGAGCCATCCACATAAATTTTCAGGGTGCACTTGTGTCTGTGGGATGAGGTGTCTGGGGTGTATTACCTGCTTTCCTGGGAGTTGACTTAGGTATAAATGGGCCTGTGTTGTGTTTTGTGGGGATGGTCTCACACTCATGTGGGGTACCTGCATATTGCAAATTATCAGCTAGAAAAGTGTGGGTCTTGGTTCTTTTAACTGTAATGTCCCGTCCCTGTAAAAGAAGGGTCCAATGGGCTGCGTGGATTTGGCTGACTGTGCCATCTTTAAGTCGATCATCTAATAATAGCTGTGTTGGGGTGTGTTCAGTGAGAATGGTGATAGGGTTGAGTCCTGTAATGTATGCGAAGTACTGTACTGCCCAAAAAACTGCGGACAGGTGCCTTTCGCAGGCAGAAAATCCTTGCTCGACAGGATCTAACACGCGTGAGGCGTATGCCACGGGGAATAATTGGTCATGGCGTTCCTGGAGGAGCACGGCCGAAAGGGTTCGGTCGGTGCTTGCAACTTCGATTGCATACGAGGCGAGTGGATCTGGGACCTGTAATGCGGGGGCTGTGCTGAGGGCTCTTTTTAAAGCATCCACGGCATCCGTGTGCTGTGGAAGCCATTCCCAAGTTGCCTGTTTCTTGAGAAGGTCGGATAGGGACGCTGTTTTTGTGGCAAAACCGTCAATATGGTTTCAGCAGTAGCCAAACAGCCCTAAAAATGACCAGAGGGCCTGAGACATTATGGGGAAGTGGCAATTTGATGATTGAGTCAATTTTCTTTTGCTCGATCTCGCGTTTACCATGTGTGATTACGGTACCCAAGTAAATCACTTTTTCCTGCAAAATCTGGGCCTTCTTGGGGTTGACTTTACATCCAATTTATTTTCGGCGGCCTAGGAGTTCGGCGAGAAGCGAAATGTGCTCTCCCTTTGTGTCTGTCTGTGGTAGCAAGTCAACTACATACTGGACCAGACAATCGGGTCGGGAGAATTTTGTTAGTCCATTTGCCAGCTGTTGGTGGAAAATGGAGGGGGAGTTGTGGAAGCCTTGTGGAAGGCACGTCCATGTATATTGTTGTCCCTGGAATGTAAAGGCGAATTTGTACTGGCACGCTTTATCCAATGGAATGGACCAAAAGCCGTTGGTAATGTCCAAAACCTAAAAAGATTTTGACTGGAGTCCCTGTTTGAGCATGGTCTCAGGACTCGTGGCTACATTGGGGGCTGCTACTGGGGTTACTTTGTTCATTTCCCAGTAATCAATGGTCAGTCACCATGATCCATCGGGTTTCCTGACGGGCCACATTGGTGTGTTGTTCGTGGAGGCTACTGATTGGAACACGCCTTGATCAAGCAGACTCTCTATTACTTTGGAGATTTCTCCCTCGGCCTCTTGAGGAAAACCGTACTGCTTTTGGAGTCTGGGTCGGGACCTGTAATATTTACCAAGCCAGCTATTTTGCCACAGTCATGCTTGTGCTGTGCAAATGCTGCTTTGTGTTGCTGCAGGACTTCCCTAACTTCTTTATTCTGACTAATGGCACAAGGGTCGAACCAGAAGCCTCCTACTGAGCTAATTCTGTTTTCATAGTCTCCAACTGTGAGCGTGGCGGGGGCTCGTGCTGCCTTTGCCATTCTCCAAACGCATTTATTAACCGGGTCAAAAGAGAGGTTGTGGGAACTCATAACATCGATTCCTGGGATGTGTTCAGCTGTCTGGGCAAGATCGACCAAAACTACGGGGTGTTTAGTCGTAATGTTCCTATTTGTATCGCAACAGGGGCTGTGATGTGATCATAGAAATTACAGTGCAGAAGAAGGCCATTCGGCCCATCGAGTCTGCACCGGCTCTTGGAAAGAGCACCCTACCAAGGTCCACACCTCCATCCTATCCCGATAACACAGTCGCCCCACCCAACACTAAGGGAAATTTTGTACACTAAGGGCAATTTAGCATGGCCAATCCACCTACCCTGCACATCTTTGGACTGTGGGAGGAAACCGGAGCACCCAGAGGAAACCCACGCACACACGGGGAGAATGTGCAGACTCCACACAGACAGTGACCCAAGCCGGGACTCGAACCTGGGACCCTGGAGCTGTGAAGCAATTGTGCTATCCACAATGCTACCATGCTGCCATGTGTCCTTGTTGTAAATGGCCTGTAAAGCCGCTGAGTGTGATGGTGTCTGTTGTGGGCCACGTGTGTCGTTGAAACATCGTGGAGGAATTGAGCGTGGTGCGGGAGCCTCCTGTGTCCCAAAGAAATTCTACGGGGTGTCCCCGGACTTTGCCTGCTACTACCGGTCTACCGGACTTGTCCCAAAGGGTGTCGCAGACCCAAGTTGGGGAGCCCGAACACCGTCAGTCGGTGCCATTCATGTCTATGTTCTCTGAACGGGCGCTAACGCTATGGAATGGTTTTGCCCTATTCTTATTTAGGGTGCCTGTCTGTTGGTTTCTCTGCTGCTTTTGGGGCACATTGCAAATTGTACTAATTGTCCACAGTTGTAGCATTCCTGGGATTTTGGCTGTGGTGGGCTGTTTCTGCCCTCATTTACCCATGCGGGGTTCTGGTGCGTCTTAACTGGATTCATGTCTGCCTGCTCTTCCTCGGGTTTTGCAAATTTGGTTTTGCCTTGGACGGATTGTTCCCAAGAGCGGGACAATCTTTTCAAAACCCATTTCTCGTTGTGGGCCTCGTCTGAGGGGTCGTAATATGCGCAAGCTCTCTGTCCTGCCTCTGTCGCGTAAAAGACTAGGATTCGAGTCCATTTGGCTATATTATCCAATGACAAATAGGCGCGGGCTAACTCTCCAAATACTGCTGTGAAATGTATCCACAAGCGTCCAGCAAACGCTGTGGGATGTTCTGTTTTCTTTTGCCTACACTTGTTTAGGCCTTCTACGGGGTCTCCTCTGTTCTCGCCGATCGCATCCAGGATCGCTGTGTGCATTTCTTGGAGTGTGCCTCCTCCTACATTCAGTGGGTCGGGAAGGGCTGCCATGACTGAAGGGTCGAGGCTTAAAACTGTGAGCTTCACTTGCTCCTTTTCGTCCAGGCCGTACATGGTAGCCTGCTATTTAACTCTAGCGAAAAACTGGTGGGGGTCTGATGTGGGAAGGAACGGTGTAATTCTTCCACACGTGCCCCGTAATTGGGTCACAGTTAACGGGGTTGTATATAGGAAATCTGCGTTTCCTTCTGCTGCGGCCCTGCGGTGTGTGGTTACAGGGTTCATGGGGGTGTGTTCGGCCTGTTCAGTCGGGGGTTCGGATGCTTTCCACTTGCCGGGGTGTCTGCCTTAGTATCGGTTACTCAAATATTACTCTTTTGTTCCCGGAGATGGGCCATTTGTATGCTAATGGGTTTGCAGTTTTGGTCTTGACTGGGAGCTGCGGCTCCAATAAACAGGCAAACCCTGAACCTGCTTGTTTTCTCAGTATTGTCAATTTTCCCTGCAATCTTTGCAGAGTGTCCATTTTGTAATCGGGGAGTGACCATCCCAGATGATTATAACCCCCACACCAGACTTTCTCCCCAACCATCTCACTGTGCCCTGATTGCCCCCCACACTCCTAACTACCCTGCCTACCCCCAAATCCCTGGTTTTCTAATTGGAATATGCCACAGCAAGCTTAGTGTTGAATGAGAAGCAGAACAACCAGTGATCCTTTGATGATGTTCCCAGGCTGCCTGGGTTACTTTGAGCACGCACTTGCCTTGGTATAACATGCGCCCTGAAACACTTTTTTAAAAATTGACTGTATGGGATTAGGTGAACATATGCTATATCTGAAAGTTATCAATAAATAAACAAAACTTCCCAGGATCTAAAAAAAAGTTTTACCTTTTTTATTTTCGACGTAGCAAGGAGCAGGCGTGACACCAATGATTGCAAGTAAATACAATTGTGGGCTTCAATTAATATGCTCCAAGATCTCAATATTAAATCCGACGCGCTGAATGAAGGAGTGCTGATTATTTTGACATTGAAAATTTACGGGTATAAATCACATTTCCAAGATCAACAAACACAAAATCAAAACTGATTGCAGACTCAGCACTGATGTTTGATGAGGAAATCTCTAAAATGGAAATGCCACCAACCTTTGATTTCCAGATTTGTTTCTTTTTTCAAGACAAAATACATAAAGTGGACCTTGCAGTTGTTAATTTTCCAACAATGATGCAGGTATAATTAATTTTAGAAGGCACTTTTAACTGAGGCCTCCGCCCATTCCCCCCCCCCCTCCCCCCTCCCTGCCCCGCGCAGTAATTTTGTTGCTTTTTGAGTTTTCTCCTTTTAGCATGGCAGACAAAAGGCCCAACATTAGCTTAGCTCTCAAAGTCCAGGCTGATCGGCCTAATGATCTAATCAGGCCAGAGGCTTCACTTCAGAAGCACAATGGTCGAGCTAATTTCGTAATGGTTCTGAATTTTCACCCAGTGGCTGAAACCTTACATTTTTTTTTCTCTCCATTTATTGAATTGGATAGTTAGCTGAAGAGAAAATATTTGACAAGCGACACGGGAAGGGCAGGGGAGTGGGACTCAGTTTCTCTCTCTGAAGTCAGCATCCACACAATGGGTCAAATGGCCTTCCTCTGTGTTAACTGTTCTCTGGTCCCGTGATAAACTGTTTTAAGTGTCTCAGACCATTGGTTTTGGAGGGTGGGATTGCCTGGAGATAAGAGAAAACCTAAGATGAAGCTAAGAATCCCTGATAGGGTTACAAATGCACATCAAATACTGAAACTCCACCATGAGTCAAGAAATCAGCGGTGCCAAAGCACAAGCTCACTCTGAATACTATCCTTCAGATTAAATGTTAAACTGGGGTCTGTTGGCCTGATTAGGTGGACATTAAAAATTCCACGTTACTATTTGAAGTTCTCTTGCTATCTTGGTCAATAAATATACCTCAGGCAACACCATCCAAGATACATTGCAATAGGTTTTCCACAATACATCCCTCAAGTGTAGGAGCATAATTCAGGCTGGAATAGAGTGACATGCTCTACGAATTCTAGGTGCTATT
This sequence comes from Scyliorhinus torazame, assembly GCF_047496885.1. NCBI lineage: Eukaryota > Metazoa > Chordata > Chondrichthyes > Carcharhiniformes > Scyliorhinidae > Scyliorhinus > Scyliorhinus torazame. Next base: position 107,291,757 of record NC_092715.1, on the reverse strand, counting down.
TTGCATCCCACCTGCTTCCCATCATCAGTTGCACCAGGTACCCAAAGAAGGAATGCAAATAAGACCATTGTGACCTTTTTAATTATTAATTCAAGTGATATTGCCATTACTGGCTTTTGTTATACCTAATTTCCATTGAGAAGATGACAGTGAGCAGCCATTTGAACTGCTCTAGTTGTATGGTGAAGGTATCCAAAAGTGCTGTTAGGTAGGGATTAGGGATTTTCAGGACTTTGACACGGTGGTGGTGCAGGAATGGTGATGAATTTCAAAGTCAGGATGGAACAGGGAACTTGGAGGTGGAGGTATTCCATGCAGCCCTTGTCTTTCTCGATGGTTGAGTTGCAGATTTGGGAGGTGTTGCCGAAGAACACTTGGCAAGTAACTGCAGTGAATCATGCAAATAAATGATTTATACTGCAAACACAGTGCTCCAGTGGTGGAGGGAGCCAACAGGTGTAGTGGATGGCTTGCTAATCAAGCAGACATCTTAAGAGTTGTTGGAGGAAATGTAGTCCATCACTAATTTTGTAGATGGTGGAAAAGCTTTGGAGAGTCAGATGGTGAGTCAATTGACACAGAATGCTAAGCTGCTTAGTTACCGAGGCAACCAAAATAATTATGAGGCTATGCCAATTATGTTTCTGTTCAATGGTGAGACCTCATACTTACTAGGTCCTTGATTCCCAGGATTTTGTCTCTGTGCACGACCTAAGGGCTTGTTATAAGGGTGAGATCTAACAGCCATGCCGTGCCCGACTTGGGACGCAACGCGGCCAGTAAATCTCGCGAGAGGCCTCTCACGAGTCTACGACGCTCATTACACCTCGAGAGGTCTAATGAGATCTCGTGAAGCGTCACAATCTGGATCCAGCCCTCAATGGGCGGGATCCAGGTTTTCATATTCAAGTGAGTAGGTGGTCCCATTTGAATATGTCTGCACTGGAGTTACCCAAGGTGAGGGAGTGAATGGTCTCACCTCGGAGACCCCGATGGTGTGCTGTTTAGCACTGGTTTCCACAAACATGAACCAGGTGTACCTGCACTTATGGAAATCTCCCAGGTGATAAGGGGTCCTGGATGGTCAAGCTCTGGGCAGGGTGTTAACCTGACACCCATGATGCCACCTGGAAACCATTGTATTACCAGCCTGAGGTAATTCCAGGGTGCTCAGGAGGAGCACTGCAAGGCTGGCAGGAGCACTGCAAGGCTGGCAGGAGCACTGCCAGGCTGGCAGTGCCAAGGTGCCCAGTTGACATCTTGCCCATGTAGAGGATCGGGCCCGGGGAAGCACTGCCCTTATGAGGTGGGATCCGGGGACTCGAGGACCCCTAAATAGTAAGTTGAGGCGTTGGAGGAATCCAGAAGACACGATTGGAGGTTCAGAGACGAAATGGTGCTCCAATCTCTTCCTGGTGAGCTGAGTTCATTAGTGCAGGAAATTAGCCTAAGTGTGGCTTTGGTGGGATGTTCATCGTCGAGGTCGGAAAAGAAGCAGAGTTCTGTTTAATAGCGGGGTTGTTCTTGACACTGCAAGCGCTGGGAAACACCCGACTAAATGTGCCCAAAACAGGACTCCGTTTCTTTTCCATTAAATCGTGGCCTCTGGGAATTGTTTGCAGTCCCAATCCTGTCCACTACAGCTTCTGGTGCCGAAGGTATTGGAGGACTCCTGGACAATCCGATTGCCTGGCAGCACTCTAAGGTGGGATCTCCTCCCGACTGAGGGGCACAGGTCCCACCTCTAAATATTTAACAGTGATGGAGCTTCAAATGGATGCGGGGCAGTTGGTATTGCCGGGGATGTGTCCACCACCAACTCCTTGGATGGGGGGAAAGGAAACTCCGTCATCCTACAAATCCTGGCCCGGGTCTATTCAAACTAAAGTTAGATACCCATGAATCAGCCGTGAATTATTCATGGTGATGCAATTTATATGGAGGATTTCAATTATCTGTATTAACAAAATTCACACGCCTGCTTTTACTTTGTTTTAATGTTTGTAAATTAAAAATATATGAGATGCTGCACACCTATTAAAGGTGTTTGTAGACATTGATAAAAAGCGACCTGAGCTTATATTGTAACCTCAACATCTTTCAAAATGTTTATAGCCTCGACAGAGCTCGACATTTTAAGTTTACTATTTTTCAAAGTACATAGATATTTCACATTGGAATTCTTCAATGCATATTATGCACAGCTCCAAGCTTTAAACCTCCAGTAATTTGAACACTTGGGCACTACAGCATTAATCAAAAGACTCTTGGACACAGGAATATAACTTTACTTAGGATGACCCCTTTAGCGAACTCTGGATGAGCATCATGGGGATGTAGCTAAAATCATTAAAATTATGCATTTTAAATCTGATATATTTCCAGCTACAGCACTGAAGTGTAAAACTGAGGAAACAAATGTCAAAATGCTGAGGATGATCGAGCCAGCCAGTAACTTTCGACAACATGCAAACATGCAAGCTTTTGAACCAGGAGCAAGAGACGGCCATTTGGCTCCTTGAGCCATCTCAGCCATTCAATAAGATCAAGCTGATCTTTTGTGGCCTCAACTCCACTTACCTTCCAGCTTCAATACTCTTTTGTTATGGACGCCTGGTCAGCTCTCAACAGTGGCTAAGGTGCTGGACCAGAGCCATAATTTTAAAAAAGTTTTAAGATGTGTGAAAAGATTGATTCATTCCAGGAATGATAATATAAGAAATACGGCTTGGTTATTTTATACAACACACTTTATTAAAACAAAATAAAAAATATTTCGACTTTTAAACTTCAACTCTAACCCTAACAGATTACGTAGTTTCTTAAATTTAACACACTAGTTCCCATTTAACACCACTTTAAATAAACATGCAGCTCTCGTTCCACTTACACAGAGAGGCAAAGCAATGCTTGCATTTAGGAAGCAATGTTTCTTCTGTTAGGGAAATTTGTTCTGAGCACTTTTTCAAAGGGTGCCTTGGCGGCAACTTTCATGACCTCTCTCAATCAATTTACAAAGCCCTCTCCTCTGTAACTGTTCAGAACACCATTCTCTCTCTCTAAGCTCCACTCAGCCACTCAAACAAAGGCTCTCTCCTGGGGTGCTCAGACTTGCACCTATCATTGTTATCTTGGTTGCATGATTGCTCACTCCCATTTATGCAAAAGAACAGTGATATGCTATCGATATGCCACTAACCCCATTGACAGACAAAGAGGCTATCAGACTCTGTAATGGGCTAATAGCTGGTCAGACAGGAATGTCCCAAAGAACAATGGATCTGGGGCATCCTATGCGTTCCCACGAACGAGTTTAAGTCTGACTGGGACATAAGAACATAAGAACATAAGAACTAGAAGCAGGAGTAGGCCATCTGGCCCCTCGAGCCTGCTCCACCATTCAATGAGATAATGGCTGATCTTTTGTGGACCCAGCTCCACTTTCCGGCCCAAACACCATAACCCTTAATCACTTTATTCTTCAAAAAACTATCTATCTTTATCTTAAAAACATTTAATGAAGAAGCCTCTACTGCTTCACTGGAGAAGGAATTCCATAGGTTCACAACCCTTTGGGTGAAGAGGTTCCTCCTAAACTCAGTCCTAAATCTACTTCCCCTTATTTTGAGGTTATGCCCCCTAGTTCTGCTTTCACCCGCCAGTGGAAACAACCTTCCCACATCTATCCTATCTATTCCCTTCATAATTTTATATGTTTCTCTAAGATCCCCCCTCATCCTTCTAAATTCCAACGAGTACAGTCCCAGTCTACCCAACCTCTCCTCGTAATCCAACCCCTTCAGCTCTGGGATTAACCTAGTGAATCTCCACTGCACACCCTCCAGTGCCAAGTAAGGAGACCAGAACTGAACACAATACTCCAGGTGTGGCCTCACTAACACCTTATACAATTGCAACATTACCTCCCTAGTCTTAAACTCCATCCCTCTAGCAATGAAGGACAAAATTCCATTTGCCTTCTTAATCACTTGTTGCACCATTAAACCAACTTTTTGTGACTCATGCACTAGCACACCCAGGTCTCTCTGCACAGCAGCATGTTTTAATATTTTATCATTTAAATAATAATCCCTTTTGCTGTTATTCCTACCAAAATGGATAATCTCACATTTGTCAACATTGTATTCCATCTGCCAAACCCTAGCCCATTCACTTAGCCTATCCAAGGACAATGTAACTCAGCCAGGTGTGGGCCTATCCCTCTTACTCTGTGCTAACAGTTTTTTTCTCCCTTCAGTCTGTATAACCGCTAAATTGCCTGCTACATTGGGTTCTAATTTCGAGACCCAATTTCCTATATCTCCCTTGTGTGACACTTTGACTCCCTTTTCAATCAAGAATCCATTTAACTCAGCCTTAAAAATATCCAATGAGCCTGTGTCTGCTGCTCTCTGGAGAAGAGAGTTCCACAGACTCACGGCCTTTCAATAGAACACATTACTCCTAATCTCCATCTCGAATAGGAAACTCTGTATTTTTAAATTGTGTCCTCCAGTTCTGATCTGTCTTACAAGGGGAAGAATCCTCTCAGAATCCATCTTGTCAATTTCCCTCAGGATCTTATATGTTTTAATGAGATCATTTCTCATTCTTTTAAATTCTATTGGTTCAATCTGCCCAACCTTTCCTCACAACATCAATCCCAAAGAATCTGTTGAGTGAACCTTCTGTGAACTGTTTCAATTGTAATTATGTCTTTCTTAAATAAGGAAATCAAACCTGGCCGTAGTACTCTAGCGGTAACATTTTATGTTGACTGACCTGGAAGACTGCCAAATCACAGGTGGTGATTTTGGTCGCGCATCCGCCGGCATTGCACATCGCACAAAATCTCAGTTAGTGGGCGCGAGTGTGGATCAGCAGCACACCCACCCACCGACAATAGTGGAGGTAGTTAAGGGGATTGATACCCAAGTAATGTTGCGATTTTAAGCTTTTTGCATGGACATCATGGACAGGTGGACTGACCGAATTTAATCTTTTTTCATGCAAGGGTGGGATAAAAGAGGCCTGGAGCAAAACGCTAGCTGAAGAGTTAGGAGTTACTAGGAGTGAGTTGAGGTGGATATTTTGGAATGTTGATGGTGGTTTCTGTGTTGTGTTCATTACTGTGTGGAGCTCACAGGACTGGGAAAGTTCATTCATTTCAGGATGGACTAGGCCAGCCAGGCTGAGTGAAGATTTGCCGCCATTGCTGAGTTCCTCCACATCGAGATGCCATTAATTGCCAACTGGTCAGTCGAGTGCCTTGGTGAACAGTAAGCAGTTTCACTCTATGAATGTTCAGATTGTTTGTGCCCCCAAGATCCAGATTCTGCAGGTGTGTAAAAGGTACTCAGGAAGCTCACACGATGCAAACATTCTTCATCACTCACAGGTGTCCAGACTCTTCACTGCTTCAGCTCATCGAGACGAGTGATTGATTGGATACAATGGGTACCTGCTCAAAGGTGGCTAATGATGCCTGTCGGTTGCCCAAGGACTGACACTGAGGAGAGATACAACCGCTGTCATGTATCCACAAGGACAGTCGTGGGGAGAACCACTGGGATTCTGAAGATAAGGTCCAGATGTCTTGACTGATCCAGGGGTGCTCATCGCAACCTTGCTCCCTCCAGTGGGGAATATTTTGAACAAGAAGACAAGGATGCTTTCATACCTTCCTCAGATGTGGACACTGATTTTTTTTTTAAATTTAGAGTACCCAATTCATTTTTTCGAATTAAGGGGCAATTTAGCATGGCCAATCCACCACCCTGCATATCTTTTGGATTGCGGAGGTGAAACCCTTGCAAACACCGGGAGAATGTGCAAACTCCACATGGACAGTGACCCAGAGCCGGGATCGAACCTGGGACCTCGGCGCCGTGTGGCAGCAATGCTAACAACTGCATCACCATGCTGCCCTGATGAGGGCTTGAGTACTGATGCCGGGCAGCCAGAAGGCGAGGATGATGAGGGTGCAATTAGGAGTACCAGGGACATTCTGATTTAGTGGTTCTTCAGGGCAGCATGGTAGCATAGTGGCTAGCACAGTTGCTTCACAGCTCCAGGGTCCCAGGTTCGATTCCCGGCTGGGTCACTGTCTGTGCGGAGTATGCACGTTCTCCCCCAGTCTGCGCGGGTTTCCTCTGGGTGCTCCGGTTTCCTCCCACAGTCCAAAGATGTGCGGGTTAGATGGATTGGCCATGCTAAATTGCCATGCTAAATTGCCCTTAGTGTCCAAAAAAAATGTTCAGTGGCGGTTACTGGGTTACGGGGATCGGGTAGATACGTGGGCTTCAGTCGGGTGCTCTTTGTAAGGGCCAGTGCAGGCTCGATGGGCCGAATGGCCTCTTTCTGCATTCTTAGCGGATCTCCATTTTAAAGTCAGGAAGCGGAGAACCCAGGTGGCTACAGTTTCCTGTACCATGGGTTCTAGGTTAGTTTGCTCAGCCATCCTCTAGTCCCAATGTTCATCCATATGGGTTGCAAGAAACAAAAACCTGTTGGACAATTGCAAAGGCTGAGGCTCCTCCACTTCCACCTACTTGTCTCCAAACTTGCCTCGCCAAATGTCACACTCTCCTATCCCTGACCACTGACCAAATCAAAGACACGATCCTGAGAAGTGAGAATGCCTCCTGACACAAAGTGCCCAGGTAAATTTCCCCTCCCTGATGTGTTGAGGTGTCTGCAGCTTGACCTCCAATGGGACACAGCTTTGAAGTCACAGGTGCTTTCTACATGCATGTTTGCCCTGACTAGCACTGGTGTGCAGAAGCTCCCATATTGTGCAGTTGTAACACATCAACTGCCCTGCCATCTTTATTATGTGTAAATTAGCATGTTTTTCATGAAGAATATACAATTAACTACTATTCCCAGTAACCTTTGCTCGTAAACCTTACAACAACTAACAAAACCTTACAACGAGTATTAAAGATAAATGAGCAAAACATTCACCAACTAATCACTTAGCTGTTTCCAATTATGTCACACATTGATTTCTCTCACAATGTGGCTGTTCCATTTTGGAGTCACAGCCCGATTGGATTGGACACTGTTCTCGGTGCTGCTGACCGACTAGGAGGGTCTTCATTCACCCGTTGTTCTCGGTGCTGCTGACCGACTAGGAGGGTCTTCATTCACCCGCTGTCCTCGGTGCTGCTGACCGACTAGGAGGGTCTTCATTCACCCGCTGTCCTCGGTGCTGCTGACCGACTAGGAGGGTCTTCATTCACCCGCTGTCCTCGGTGCTGCTGACCGACTAGGAGGGTCTTCATTCACCCGCTATCCTCGGTGCTGCTGACCGACTAGCGGATCCTCAATCACCCGCTGTCCTCGGTGCTGCTGACCGACTAGGAGGGTCTTCATTCACCCGCTGTCCTCGGTGCTGCTGACCGACTAGGAGGGTCTTCATTCACCCGCTGTCCTCGGTGCTGCTGACCGACTAGCGGATCCTCAATCACCCGTTGTCCTCGGTGCTGCTGACCGACTAGGAGGGTCTTCATTCACCCGCTGTCCTCGGTGCTGCTGACCGACTAGGAGGGTCTTCATTCACCCGCTGACCTCGGTGCTGCTGACCGGCTGGGTGGTCCTCATTCACCTGATGTCCTCGGTGCTGCTGACTGACTAGCGAGACCCTCATTCACCCGGTGTCTTCGGTGCTGCTGAACGACTAGGAGGGGAGGGGTCCTCAATCACCCGCAGTCCTCAGTGTTGCTGATCGACTGGGGGGAGGGGGGGGGTCCTCAATCACCCGCTGTCCTCAGTGCTGCTGACCAACTAGGGTGTCCTCATTCACCCGCTGTCCTCAGTGCTGCTGACCGACGAGGAGGGGCCTCAATTCACTCACTGTCCTCTGTGCAGCTGATCAACTAGGGGGGTCCTCATTCCCCCGCTGTCCTCGGTGCTGCTGACCGACTAGGAGGGGCCTAATTCACCCGCTGACCTCGGTGCTGCTGACCGACTAGGGGGGGCCTCATTCACCCTCCGTCCTTGGTGCTGCTGACCGACTGGGTGGTCCTCATTCACCTGATGTCCTCAGTGCTGCTGACCGACTAGGAGGCTCCTCACTCACCCGCTGTCGTCGGTGTTGCTGACCGGCTGGGGGGATCCTCATTCACCCGGTGTCTTCGGCGTGGCTGACCAACTAGGAGGGGAGGGGTCCTCAGTCACCCGCAGTCCTCAGTGTTGCTGATCGACTGGGGGGGGATCCTCAATCACCCGCTGTCGTCGGTGTTGCTGACCGACTACGGGGATCCTCATTCACCCACTGACCTCAGTGCTGTAGACCGGCTGGGGGGTCCTCATTCACCCGCTGTCCTTGGTGCTGCTGACCGGCTGGGGGGTTCCTCATTCACCTGATGTTCTCGGTGCTGCTGACCGACTAGGAGGCTCCTCATTCACCCGGTGTCTTCGGTGCTGCTGACCAACTAGGTGGGAGGGGTCCTCATTCACCCGCTGTCCTCGGTGCTGCTGACCGACTAGGGGGGGCCTAATTCACCCGCTGACCTCGGTGCTGCTCACCGACTAGGGGGGTCCTCATTCACCCGCTGTCCTTGGTGCTGCTGATCGACTAGGGGGGTCCTCATTCACCTGCTGTCCTCGGTGCTGCTGACAGACTGCGGGCGGGGGGGGGGGGCACATTCACCCGCTGTCCTTGGTGCTGCTGACCGACGAGAAGGGGCCTCAATTCACTCACTGTTCTCTGTGCGGCTGATCGACTAGGGAGGTCCTCATTCACCCGCTGACCTCAGTGCTGCTGACCGACTAGTGGGGACCTCATTCATCCGCGGTCGCTGGTGCTGCTGACCGACTAGGGGGGTCCTCATTCATCCTCTGTCCTCGGTGCTGCTGACCGACTAGGGGGGTCCTCATTCACCCGCCGTCTTCGGTGCTGCTGACCGATGAGTAGGGGCCTCAATTCACTCACAGTTCTCTGTGCAGCTGATCGACGAGGCGATCCTCATTTCACCTGCTATTCTTGATGCAGCTGACTGACTAGGGGGGTCCTCATTAACCCGCTATCCTTGATGTAACTGACCGGCTGGGGAATCCTCATTCACCCGTTGTCCTTAGTGATGCTGACCGACTAGGGGGGTCCTCATTCACCCGCCGTCTTCGGTGCTGCTGACCGATGAGGAGGGGCCTCAATTCACTCACTGTTCTCTGTGCAGCTGATCGACGAGGCGATCCTCATTTCACCTGCTATTCTTGATGCAGCTGACTGACTAGGGGGGTTCTCATTAACCCGCTGTCCTTGATGTAACTGACCGGCTGGGGGATCCTCATTCACCCGTTGTCCTTAGTGATGCTGACCGACTAGGGGCGTCCTCATTAACCCGCTGTCCTTGATGTTGCTGACTGACTAGGGGGCTCCTCATTCACCTGTTATCCCTGGTGATGCTGACCAACTAAGGGGATCTCCTTCTCAGCCGCTGTCTGCCGTGCTGCTGAATGACTAAGGGGGGCCTCATTCACCCACTGTCCTCGGTACTGCTGACCGACTAGGGGGGGCCTCATTCACCCGCTGTCCTCGGTACTGTTGACCGTCTAGGAGTGGCCTCAATTCACTCACTGTTCTCTGTGCAGCTGATCGACGAGGGGATCCTCATTTCACCCGCTGTCCTCAGTGCTGCTAACCGGCTAGGGGGGGCCTCATTCACCCGCTGACCTCGGTGCAGCTGACTGACTAGGAGGGGCCTCATTCACCCGCTGACCTCGGTGCAGCTGACTGACTAAGGGGGGCCTCATTCACCCGCTGGCCTCGGTGCAGCTGACTTACCAGCGGGGCCCTCATTCACCCGCTGACCTCGGTGCAGCTGACTGACTAGGGGGGGCCTCATTCACCCGCTGACCTCGGTGCAGCTGACTGACTAGGGGGGGCCTCATTCACCCGCTGACCTCGGTGCAGCTGACTGACTAGGGGGGGCCTCATTCACCTGATGTCCTCAGTCCTGCTGACCGACTAGGGGGGGCCTCATTCACCCGCTGTCCTCGGTGCAGCTGACTGACTAGGGGGGGCCTCATTCACCCACTGTCCTCGGTGCAGCTGACTGACTAGGGGGGGCCTCATTCACCCACTGACCTCGGTGCAGCTGACTGACTAGGGGGGGCCTCATTCACCCGCTGACCTCGGTGCAGCTGACTGACTAGGGGGGGCCTCATTCACCCGCTGTCCTCGGAGAAGCTGACTGACTAGGGGGGGCCTCATTCACCCACTGACCTCGGTGCAGCTGACTGACTAGGGGGGGCCTCATTCACCCACTGACCTCGGTGCAGCTGACTGACTAGGGGGGGCTTCAATTCACCCGTTGTCCTCGGAGAAGCTGACTGACTAGGGGGGGCCTCATTCACCCACTGACCTCGGTGCAGCTGACTGACTAGGGGGGGCCTCATTCACCCACTGACCTCGGTGCAGCTGACTGACTAGGGGGGGCCTCATTCACCCACTGACCTCGGTGCAGCTGACTGACTAGGGGGGGCCTCATTCACCCGCTGACCTCGGTGCAGCTGACTGACTAGGGGGGGCCTCAATTCACCCGTTGTCCTCGGAGAAGCTGACTGACTAGGGGGGGCCTCATTCACCCACTGACCTCGGTGCAGCTGACTGACTAGGGGGGGCCTCATTCACCCACTGACCTCGGTGCAGCTGACTGACTAGGGGGGGCCTCATTCACCCGCTGTCCTCGGTGCAGCTGACTGACTAGGGGGGGCCTCATTCACCCACTGTCCTCAGTACGGCTGAAAAACTGGGGTGGGGACGGGTCCTCATTTTATCCACTGCCCTAGGTGTTGTTGACCGGCCTGGGGCGGGCCCACATTTCATCCACTACCCTCAGTGCTTCTGACCGACTAGTGGGTGGGTACTCATTCAACCACTGTCCTCATTGCTGCTGACCAACTAGAGGCTCCAAATTTCACCCACTGCCCTTAGTGCTGCTGACCAGCTAGTGGGGTCTTATTATTATTATTTTTGTCTATAGACCCATAATTGGAGTGTGCCTTTAAGCAGAGGAGTCAAACTGAAGTAGCCAGCTTTTCAGATCAGTGTGCTCCAAGGTTTTGTATTTTGGAGAGGAGAAACACATTTGTCGGTGTTGAGTGAATCTTAGGAACCACCTTTGGAGAAAGTCGGGTTGATTTGCTAACTGGCCGCCAGTGGGTTTGTCAGGGACAGTGTCCTGCCTGACAACAGGCAGATTTCCGCATGACACTTTCTGAGAGAGCTTGGCGAAGTGTTTAGATCATAGAAGTGAAAGGGTCAGTCTCTCTCTCTCTCTGTTGAAGTAAAGAATTGTTTATAGTTCTAAAACCAGTGAGTGCCTGGCATACCTCCCGAAAAACTTGAAAGGATCCTGAATCTACAGAAAAAATAGACAAGCTTGCTAGAGAAGACCATCTCATGCCGAGAAGGAAGAAGTGCAGAAACGAAAGCGGGACCTCAGAAAGACACTAATTAGAAGTCTTCCCAGTGCATCAAAGATCCTTCATTCTTTTATCTTTATTAGTATTTTCTTTACCCCTCAACTACCTTTTTTCCCCTGTGTTGTTTGTCTGTGTGTGTGTGTAGAGAGTGAGGGGAGTTAAGAATGGGTATTGGTTCGTCAGTTGTATTTTTGTGCCTATTTAATTACAATACTGCACAGAATAAAAAGTTACTTGTGTTAAAGTTACAAAGCTGGCGAGTACAGTTTATTGGGCTCAGCCAAGGTCCTCAGGTATTTTAATATAATATACTTTGGCATCATTGGAGTGGAAGAGGTCAAAAAATAGAGGGCCTGTTGCTTGGAACCTTCAATAGATAAATACAATTGGATTTTGCCAATTGCAGAGCATGTCAGGTGAATAGTCATAAAATACTCATGGTTTACTACATCAAATGTACCACAAGAAAGATTATTTGTGAAAATCTGATGAAGGAAAAAAAACGTTTTGCTCACAAAAAGCACAGATCTAAATGGATAGAATTTCTCAAACCTTTTACACAAATGTTCTTCATTCATTATGGGCATCGGTGGCAAGACCAGCATGCTTTGCCCACCCCTTGTAATTCTTGAGAAGGTGGTGGTAAGCCTTTTTTGAACCTTTCTCGTCCTTATTTCGAAGGTACCTTGTCAGGTTGGAAGTTCCAGGATTTTGACCAGACCATCATGAAGAACAGGTGATGTATGCCCAAGAAAGGTTTGTGTGAGATTTTGAGGCAATGGTACATTATTGTCATATAACTTCTGTCCTTGTCCTTTGACACAGAGAAAGTTATGAGTTTTGATTCCTACAGTAACCTAAGCTGTCTAATCTCAACCTAACCGCTCCCCCCCACCCCAGCACCATCATGATCAACTCTCCCCACCCCACATAACCCCCATTAGCTTCACATCAATAATAATAATAATAATCTTTATTGTCACAAGTAGGCTTACATTAACACTGCAATGAAGTTACTGTGAAAATCTCCTGGTTGCCACACTACGGCGCCTGTTCGTGTACACAGAGGGAGAATTCAGAATGTCCAATTCACCTGACAAGCACGTCTTTCGGGACTTGTGGGAGGAATCCGGAGCACCCGGAGGAAACCCACGCAGACACCGGAAGAACGTGCATACTGCGCACAGACAGTGACCCAAGCCGGGAATCGAACCTGGGACTCAGGAGCTATAAACCCATATGCCAAACAGTGACTTATCCCTAGGCTCTGTACTTTGATGCTCAGTCTGCAGCATTACCCCAACTGCCAGATCTCTGCTCATTGGATCATTTCAGCCTCTTGGAGGCCTTGAAAAGTCCTAATTTCCTCTTTTAGATTTACCCACAGATTGAAGGATTCGGGCTCTTCTAGCTTGAGAGTTCCAGTAACTTTATAGGCTTTAAGTTGTCAATGCTTTTAATTCCTGGCTTCACCTGCATTGCTACTAAACCTGCTCTCTGCTTTAAACTCTTTTTAGGGAAGTATTTCTAGACACAAAATGAAATACGCTGTACATTGCTTACATGATAAGAGGCAGCCTCTAACCTTCAGTATTCTATTTTACATATCGGAGACTGACAAGTCTCAAACAGAAACCAAAAATATCGGCATCCTAAAGTGCCTCACTTAATTAGTTACTTATTTAGTGCAGTGACTTTCATTAGTTCCACAACTACACCATAAAGTTTATATTTAGCAAATTTACAATTAATATGTCAAGTGCTGCAGGATGATCATTTATTCCAACCATGCGGTTCATAAAACCTCCTTCAGTTTTTGAAATTGATATTAATGCAATGATGCATGGCCCTTTTTAATTGCATCTTTAAAAAATCTTGCTACTTTTGAACAAAGTATTCTTAGCAATGTATAATTCTGAATTAAAATTTGTTTATTGTCACCATTTGCAATAGGAAACAAAATGGAATGATAGTAATTCATTAGTTCAGCTTCCCAGATGAACAAGGCAGAATGCGTTTCATGCTGTGAGTATTCCAGCTCGCCAGAACACCGAATACTCACTTGTTTAAATGTCAAGGTTGTTAATATAATTCCATTGCAGTGGGGTGTGGCTGCTCCTGCTTGAGCACCACGTAGGCTCACAAGGTAATGGAAGGAAAGAAGGATTTGCATTTATGTAACCCTTTACTGACCAGATGACATGGGGCGGGATTCCCTGTCGCCGTCGGCAAAATCAGGAAATGCAATTGGGCGGAGAAACGGTTCTAAAGCTGAAATCATGGCAAGTGCCTATTCAGCGGCGTCAATGTGTTCCAGAACGCACATAAAGTAGACACCGTTTGCATATCATTAGCATACTCGGTATTCTCCGGGCCCTCTGCAATTCTCCACCTCCTTCGAATTCTTGACGGCGAGGTTCACTTGTGCTTTTAAACATTGTGAAACTACCGTCATGGCCGAAGAGGGAGAGAGGAGGTAGGACACGGAGAGGTGCGACCGTGGGCTACCAGGCCGGACAATGGCTGAGGTGGCTGGGGTTGGGGGTCCTGCCAGGGCCAGGGGAGGAGGGGAGGGGGAACGGGCCATGTGGCCGGGATGACAACCACGGGACTGGGGCGATGTCCAGGCATGGACTGCCATCTTGAAGGCAGCCATCTTGAAATGAACCCCACTGACCACCCACCTTGGCCTTTTTTCTGCAGAGTGACACCGGCCATATGTGTGCCCTCACCTCCCAAACCCGCCCCCATCGTTCACCCCACCACCACGGCACTCCACCCTCTGCCAAACCAACCCTCCTCACCCCTCTCCCTCGGCCAGCATCACACGGTCCACTCAAGGGCAATGCCCACAGTAGCCCCTACTTGGGTGCCGGATGAGGGCTGCGGAGCGAACCGCCAGCAAGGGCAGTACCAGCCGATGGCACACCTGGCAGCAGGAATGGGCGACAGGGCCAGAGTCCCCACAGTGCCAGGGGATGAGGGAAAGAGGGACAAGCGGGGCCAGAGTCCGCAGTGCCAATGGGAGGCACCATGTAACTCATTGTACCTAGTTGGGCATGGGGGTACGCACCATGCTAACATGTCTGGCTTTCGCCCCTGCAGACAATGGATATTGGAATACAACCAGCAATGGTGGCCTTCCTCATAATCGCCGCAGCCTGGGGCATGCACTGCAGCTGTATGAGCTGGAACTGCCCAAGGAGGAGGAAGCTGCAGCAGCAGAGCGTGCCACAGAGGAACAGGAGGCAGTCGCCTTTACACCACGGGGTCCTTCCAGGCGCCAAGTGGGGACCTGTCCAGGATGTCACAGAGCTCGGTGCACAGGTGCATCCGCGCTGTCATGGAGTCCCTGTATGCCCAGTCGGCACAATACATCCATTTCAATGTGGACCGAGCCCACCAGGATGCCCGGGCAGCGGGGTTTGCCACCATCGCCGACCTGCCCCAGGTCCAGGGAGTGATCAATGGGATGCTTGTCCCACTATGAGCGCCTGCAGATGACAGGCCGCTCTACACCTACCGAAAGGGGTTCCACTCGATGAACGTGCAGGTGATGTGACCATCGGATGCGCACCATGCGTGTCTCCACCCGATACCTGGGCAGTGTGCAGGACGCCTTCATCTTGGCACACTCGACGATTCCTGACATGTTCGAGATGCCTCCCCACCCCCAGCCCGCTGGGACATTGGCTCCTGGGTGACAGGTGCTATCCACTGCTGTTGTGGTCGATGATGCCTATCCAGAGGCCACAGACCAGCTAAAACGATGCCCACACAGCGACCAGGGGTGTGGTCATTGTCATAATGTACACCAGTATATCATGGTGCAGACACACACTGATGGACACACAGTGGGACCAATCAACACACACAACACCGCAGCCAATCACCAGTGAGAGCACACTCACTATAAAGACAGGGGGCATCAGAGTTCCCGCTCATTCGAGTTGCAGCTAGCTAGGAGGACAGAGCTCACAGCCTGTAACACAGACATTCACCATGTGCTGAGTGCATCGACTGGTTAGGACAAGGCAAAGGTCTTTAGTTAAAGCTAGCATCGTACTAACCCACAGTCTGAGGATGTTTAAACAGTTAATGATTCAATAAAATAGTGTTGCACTATTTCAAGTGTTGGTGATCTGTATGTGATCCAGAACACCCAACACATCAGCCAAGCGGTGCTTCGGCATCCTGAAGATGCGGATCTGGTGCCTGGACTGCTTTGGAGGGGCCCTCCAGTGTAGGAGGATGTGGAAGAGGGCGAAGGTGGGCAAGACATGGAGCCCGGGCAGGCAAGGGAGGCTGCATGATGTGTGCACCAGAGCCAAAACGCACGGAACGTTCTGATCACCTCCAGGTTTATTGACTGAGGGGGAGGGGGGGAGAATCAGCCAGGGGCACGGACACCGCATCCCACCCCCACGACACCTCCCCGGACAAGCCCCCTCCCCCGCTCTCCTGCATCTTCCTCCGTGATACATACCTGCCGCACTACAGGGTGTGGGCCATGTGTTGGGAGTGACAGCGGGTCTGGTCCACGGGATGGAGGATGATGACAACTCACTCTGGTGCTCCACATCATTTGACAACTGTGGTAAACCACTGTAGTATATAATATGTGTATTGTGGTAAACGGCTACTGTATTACATGTAATGTGGTAAACCACTGCCTGATGGCTCTACCTCCCCTCAGGCCCGGTATAAAGGTGGCTGGTCTCTGCCTCTGCCGAAGTTCGGGATCAGAGGCCAGGAGGCTTTCTGTTTAGTTTATTAAAGCCTCAGTTAGGTTCACCACTCGTTTTGTGTTCATTGATGGCATATCAATTTAATAAACTAAACTTCTAAGATGAATTCATCGCTCAAGGCTGATCGCCTGGAGCTAGACCCACAGGCAGCCACTGCAACATTCGAGCACTGGCTAAGCTGCTTCGAAGTGTACCTCGGATCCTCCACCGAAAACTTCACCGACCTCCAAAAGAAGCAGATCCTCCACGCACGGGTGAGCCCGCAAGTCTTTCTTCTCATCAGGAATGCCCCCTTGTATACGGAGGCGATAATGCTGCTAAAGGGACAAATGTAAAGTCTGTAAACGGGATGTACGCTAGGCACCTTCATGCCATGAGGTGACAACACCCTGGGGAATCACTAGCAGAATTCCTGCGTGCCTTGCGGGTACTCGGCTGGAACTGTGATTGCCAGGCAGTATCGGCGACCCAACACGCGGGGCTGTTGATCAGGGATGCCTATGTCGCAGGCATGAAATCGAACTACATCTGCCACCGATTGCTAGAAGGGAGTACATTCGGCCTCCCAGAGACAGTGAAGCTCTCAAACTCGCTGGAGGTGGCCTTCCAGAACATGGAGGCCTACACCTCTGATCACGCGGCACCCTCGTGGACCGCGTGGGCACCGGCATCATCCGACTCGAGTGCGGCGCAAGCCTGTGCCGCGCAGCAGCCCACCAACGCCAGAAGCCCGAAGTGCTACATTTGCGGCCAGGGTAATCATCCCAGACAACGCTGCCCTGCACGGAACGCAACTTGCAACGGGTGTGGGAGGAAGGGCCACTTTGCGAAAACCTGCCAGGCCCGATCTCTCCCTAAAACACGTAGGCCCAGCACCGCTGCTTGTTGCCTGTCAGGGCCGCCCCCAGCTGCCGCGCCACCCGCCATATGTGACCCATGGGCACTGCCATCTTCGCCACCATCTTCAATTTCGCCCACCATGCGCGACCCATGGGGGCCGCCATCTTTGACACCATCTTGTACTCCACCCGCCATGCGCGACCCATGGGGGCCGCCATCTTGGGACCACGCCGCAGTCTCCCGGGAGCCCTGCTCACCCAGTCGTACGCTGGCCGCCGCCACCTCCGACCGGCCTACCCATCACCTTCCGAAGCTCGCCTCTATCACGCTCCACCAGTCCCGGCCTCATCACCTCACAAAATCTACGATGACTGTCTGGATCAACGGGCATGAGACGGCCTGCCTTTTCGACTCCGGGAGCACAGACAGTTTCATACACCCAGATACGGTAAGGCGCTGCTCCCTCACAATTTTACCCGCGACCCAGAAATTCTCCCTGGCTTCCAGATCACATTCAGTAGACATCCGGGGGTACTGTACCGTACAAGGCGTAGATTACACTAACTTTAAGCTCTACATCCTTCCCCATCTCTGCGCTGCCCTATTACTGGGGCTCGACTTCCAGTGCCACCTCCAAAGCCTTACTTTAAAGTTCGGTGGACCCCTGCTCCCCCCTCACCATCTTTAGCCTCGCGACCCTTAAGGTCGCCCCATCCTCGTTCTTTGCTAACCTCACCCCGGACTGTAAACCCGTCGCTACTAGAAGCAGACAATACAGTGCCCGGGACAAGGCCTTTATCAGGTCGGAGGTCCAGCGACTCCTACGAGAGGGGATCATTGAGGCTAGCACCAGCCCCTGGAGAGCCCAAGTGGTCGTCGTCAAGACTGGGGAGAAGCACTGGATGGTCATCGACTACAGTCAGACCATCAACCGGTACATGCAGCTCGATGCGTACCCCCTCCCCGCATGTCTGACATGGTCAACCAGTCTTCTCCACAGTTGACTTGAAGTCTGCGTACCACCAGCTCCCTATCCGCCTGGAGGACCGCCAATACACTGCCTTCAAGGCAGATGGCCACCTCTACCACTTCCTCAGGGTTCCCTATGGCGTCACCAATGGGGTCTCGGTCTTCCAACGAGAAATGGACCGAATGGTTGACCAGTATGGGCTGCGGGCCACGTTACCGTACTTAGATAATGTCACCATCTGCGGCCATGACCAGCAGGACCATGACGAAAACCTCCGGCACTTCCTCCACACCGCTAAACTCCTGAACCTCATCTGCAATAAGGAAAATTGCGTTTTCCGCACAACCCGCCTTGCCATCTTTGGCTACGTTGTGGAAAACGGAGTCCCAGGGCCCGACTCCGACCACATGCGCCCCCTCCTGGAATGCCCCCTCCCCCACTGCCCCAAGGCCCTGAAGAGATGCCTGGGGTTCTTCTCCTACTATGCCCAATGGGTCCCCAATTATGCGGACAAGGCCTGTCCACTTATTAAATCCACCATTTTTCCCCTAACGGCTGAGGCCCGCCTGGCCTTCAACCGCATCACGGCAGATATTGCCAAAGCCGTGATGCACGCTGTGGACGAGTCCATTCCGTTCCAGGTGGAGAGCGATGTGTCGGCCTTGCGCTGGCCGCTACCCTCAACCAGGCGGGCAGGCCCGTGGCTTTCTTCTCCCGTACCCTCCATGCCTCTGAAATTCGACACACCTCCATTAAAAAGGAAGCCCAAGCCATTGTGGAAGCTGTGCGACATTGGAGGCATTACCTGGCCGGCAGGCGATTCACTCTCCTCACTTACCAACGGTCGGTTGCCCTCATGCTTAATAATACACAGCGGGGCAAAATCAAGAACGACAAGATTCTGAGGTGGAGGATCGAGCTCTCCACCTACAACTACAATGTCTTGTATCGACCTGGGAAGCTCAATGAGCCCCCAGATGCCCTATCCCGCAATACCTGTGCCAGCGCACAAGTAGACCGACTTCGGGCCCTCCACAATGACCCCTGTCACCCGGGGGTCACCCGTTCTTTTCACTTTATCAAGGCTCGCAACCTGCCTTACTCCATCGAGGAGGTCAGGACTGTGACCAGGGACTGCCAGGTCTGCGCGGAGTGCCAGACAGGGCGCACCTGGTAAAGGCCTTTTGCCCCTTTGAGCGCCTCAGCATCGACTTCAAAGGGCCCCTCTGATGCACTATCAATTACGATGAGACGAGAGTAAAATGTAATCGTGGCTTTATTACATAGAGATGTGTGGCCTCCGACAGCAGCTGACGAAATGGCTGCTGTACTGAGAGCACACATATTTATATTCCACCTACTGGGCGGAGCCAGCAGGCAGGGATCTACCCCCGTACCTGTAGTACAGGGGCCTTACCGTAAAACCCATATATATACAGTATAATACATCAGTGGTGACTACCGCATTCACCCCCTGTTAAAAGTGAGTCCAGCGGGGGTGGTGGAGAACTATATACAGACAAGATGCTTTTAAAAATCGCAGAGAATATTACAAATTTAGGCGGTCCGGTGCCTTGATCTGTCGTCGAGAGCGCCGCAGTGCTGGTGGCGACTCAGGCGTCGGCTTGGTCTTCGGTGACTCCGGGAGCGTGTCGAAATCCTCTTCAAGCACGGGTGGGAGCAAGGGGAGGACAGATTGTCCTGGAGCGGGGGCTGCGGTGGAGTGCGCCGGGGGAGGGGAAGGCGACACCGGGGCAGGAGAGGGGGTGTGTAGGGACCCAGCTGGTGCCAGGTCCCTGAGGGAAACTGTGTCTTGGCGGCCGGGGTACGCTACGTATAGGTACTGCGGGTTGGCGTGGAGTAGCTGTACCCTTTCAACCAACTGGTCCACCTTGTGGAGTCGCACGTGTCTACGGAGGAGAACGGGTCCTGGAGCTGCCAGCCACGTTGGGAGCGAAACCCTGGAGGTGGATTTCCTGGGGAAGGCAAAGAGACGTTCATGGGGGGTTTCGTTAGTTGCGGTGCACAGGAGCGACCGAATGGAGTGAAGTGCGTCGGGGAGGACCTCCTGCCAGCGGGAGGCCGGGAGACGTCTGGACCGTAGGGCCAGCTGGATGGCCCTCCAGACCATCCCATTCTCCCGCTCCACCTGCCCATTTCCCCTGGTGTTGTAGCTGGTCGTCCTGGTCGAGGCAATGCCCCTGTTGAGCAGGAACTGGCGCAACTCATCGCTCATAAATGAGGATCCCTGGTCGCTGTGGACGTAGGCGGGGAAACCGAACAGATCAAAGACGGTGGCAGACGTCATGTCGGGGCATAGGACGGCAAAGGGGAATCGGGAATATTCATCGACCCCACTGAGAATGTACGTGTTGCGGTCGGTGGAGGGGAGGGGCCCTTTGAAGTCCACGCTGAGGCGTTCAAAGGGGCAGGAGGCCTTCACCAGGCACGCACGGTCTGGCCGGTAGAAGTGCGGTTTACACTCCGCGCAGACATGGCAGTCTCTGGTGATAGCCCTGACTTCCTCAATGGAGGAGGGCAGTTTGCGGGCCTTAATGAAGTGGTAAAAACGGGCGACTCCTGGGTGACAGAGATTGTCGTGCAGGGTCCGGAGTCGGTCCACTTGTGCGGTGGCACTGTTGAGCTGACCGGGGCGATACAAAATCTCGTAATTGTAGGTGGAGAGCTCGATCCTCCACCTCAAGATTGTGTCGTATTTGATCTTGCCCCGATGTGTGTTATTAAACATGAAGGCAACCGACCGTTGGTCAGTGAGGAGAGTGAATCTCCTGCCGGCCAGGTAATGCCTCCAATGCCACACAGCTTCAACGATGGCTTGGGCCTCCTTTTCGATGGAGGAGTGCCGAATTTCGGAGGCATGGAGGGCCTGCCTGGCTGAGGGTGGCGGCCAGAGTGACGTCTGATGCATCGCTCTTGACTTGGAAGGGGAGCGTCTCGTCGACTGTGTGCATCGCGACCTTGGCTATGACGGCCTTGATACGGTTGAAGGCCTGGTGAGCCTCAGCCGTCAGTGGGAAAGCGGTGGATTGAATGAGTGGGCGGGCCTTGTCCGCATAGTTTAGGACCCACTGGGCGTAATACGAAAAGAACCCCAGGTGTCGTTTGAAGGCTTTGGGGCAGTGGGGAGGGGGAGTTCCATGCGGGGGTGCATGTGATCGGGGTCGGGCCCCAGAACTCCGTTCTGGACCACATAGCCGAGGATGGCTAATCGGTTTGTGCTGAACATGCACTTCTCCTTGTTATACGTGAGGTTGAGGAGAGTGGCGGTGTGGAGAAATTTGGAAAGGTTAGCGTCGTGGTCCTGCTGGTCGTGGCGGCAGATGGTGACGTTGTCCAGGTATGGGAAGGTGGCCCGCAGTCCGTACCGGTCAACTATTCAGTCCATCACTTGTTGGAAAACCGAGACCCCCATTGGTGACGCCGAAGGGAACCCTAAGAAAATGGTAAAGGCGGCCGTCTGCTTCGAATGCAGTGTATGGGTGGTCCGCCTTGCGAATGGGGAGCTGGTGGTAGGCAGATTTCAGGTCCACTGTCGAGAAGACCCGGTATTGTGCAAGCTGATTGACCATATTAGATATGCGTGGGAGGGGGTACGCGTCGAGCTGCGTGTACCGGTTGATGATCTGACTGTAGTCAACGACCATCCTGTTTTTCTCCCCGGTTTTCACCACTACCACTTAGGCTCTCCAGGGGCTGTTGCTGGCCTCCATGATACCATCCCACAGCAGCTGCTTGACCTCAGACCTGATGAAGGTCCTGTTCTGGGCGCTGTACTGTCTGCTCCTGGTGGCGATGGGTTTGCAATCCTGGGTTAGGTTTGCAAAAAGGGAAGGAGGGTTGACCTTAAGGGTCGCGAGGCCGCAAATGGTAAGGGGTGGTAAGGGCCCGCCAAATTTCAGGGTTAGGCTCTGGAGGTTGCACTGGAAGTCCAGGCCGAATAGCAAGGCAGCGCAGGCGTTGGGGAGGACATAGAGGCGAAAGCCACTGAACTCCACGCCCTGGACGGTGAGGGTGGCGATGCAATACCCCCGGATCGCCATGGAGTGGGATCCGGAGGCCAGGGAGATTCTCTGGTTAGCTGGGTGCACTACGAGGGAGCAGCGCCTTACCGTATCGGGGTGGATGAAGCTCTCAGTGCCCCCGGAGTCCAGATTGCAGGAGATCTCGTGCCCGTTGACCTTAACCTTTGTCGAAACGGTCGCGAGGTTGTGCGGTCGAGACTGGTCAATCGTGACCGAGGTGAGATGCGGCTGGTCGGCGGCGGTTGCAGGCAATGAGCGGCCTGACGAGGTGCCTGACGGGCAGGGGTCCTGAGGCGGATAAGATGGTGGCACCCATGGGCCGCACGTGTCCTGGGGGAGGCAAGATGGTGGTGCCCATGTGCTGCACGTGTTGTGAGTAGAGCAAGATGGCGGCATCCACGGGCCGCACGTGGTCCGAGGAGGGGGAAGATGGCGGCGCCCACTGGCTGTACGTGGGGGGTGCCGGGACATTAGCGGTGATTGAGCGGGCCTGGCACACTGCAGTGAAATGTCCCTTCTTGCCACAGGCCTTGCAGAGGGCGCTCTGCGCCGGGCAGCGCTGCCGGGGGTGTTTTGACTGTCCACAGATGTAGCATTTGGGTCCCCCAGGGTTGCTTGGCTGCCGCACTGCGCAGGTGTGGGGTTGGCTGGGGGCGGTCGCTGATGGGGTCCATGATGGGGTGGCCGTCGGTGGGGTCCACGATGCACAGGGGGGGTGGAGCGCGTGGTCGGGGTCATTGGCCTGAACGTGACGTGATGCGACCGTAAACGAGAGTGCTAGTTTTTTGTTCGCCGCCAGGTCAAGCGTGGCCCCTTCTAAGAGGCGCTGGCAAATGTAGTCAGACCCTATGCCCGTAACAGACGCGTCTCTCATCAGTAGGTTTGAGTGTTCAGTGGCCAAAACGGCCTGGCAGTCACAGTCTCTCACCAGGGCGAGCAGGGCACGCCAGAAATCTTCCAAAAACTCACCAGGGAATTGGCGCCGCATGGATAGGAGATGCCTGGCGTAGATTTTGTTGGTCTGCTGAGCGTAATTTTCCTTCAGTAGCGCCATGGTTTCGGCATAGGTCGGCGCGTCCTGGACGAGGGGAAAACGTTGGAGCTCAGCCGCGTGTACAGAATCTGGTGCTTCTCTGCTTCTGAGATTGGGTCTGGCGCGGACCCAATATATGCTTCAAAACAGGCTAGCCAATATTCGAAGTCTTTTTTGCCATTGTCTGCTTGAGGATGCGGCTACAGGTGATCCGGCTTGATGCGGGGGTCCATCGCTGAAAAATCTCTGCGTAATAAATTGATGCACTATCAATTACGACGAGATGAAAGTAGAATGCAATCAAGGCTTTATTACACAGAGATGTGTGGCCTCCTACAGCAGCTGACAAAATGACTGCTGTACTGAGAGCACACACATTTATACTGCCGCAGATTCGATGTAGGCTTCAAAGCAAGCTAGCCAATGTGCGAAGGCCGACTTGGTGTTGTCTGCTTGAGGGTGCAGCTGCAGGCGATCCGCCTTGATGTGGAGGTCCATTGTTGTAAAATCTCTGCTTAATAAATTGATGCACTATCAATTACGACGAGACGAGAGTAGAGAGTAATCGAGGTTTTATTAAGCACAGTTGTGTAGCCTCCTGCAGCTGCTGCTGAAATGGCTGTTGCTCGGTGAGGACACACATTTATACTCCGCCTACTGGGCGGAGCCAGCAGGCAGGGATCTACCCCCGTACCTGTAGTACAGGGGCCTTACTGTAAAACCCACATATATACAGTATAATACATCAGTGGTGACTACCACACCCTCTCCTCCACTGACCGTAACGTGTACTTCCTCAACATTGTTCACGAATACTCAAGATTCCCCTTTGCCATCCATGCCCTGACATGACCTCTGCCACTGTCATCAAGGCCCTGCACAGTCTTTTCACCTTGTTCGGGTTCCCCACCTACATCCATAGCGATCGGGGTTCCTCCCTCATGAGCGACGAGTTGCGTCAGTTCCTTCTTAGCAAGGGCATTGCCTCCAGCAGGACGACCAGCTACAACCCCAGGGGCAACGGACAGGTGGAGAGGGAGAATGCGACCGTCTGGAAGGCCGTCCTCCTGGCACTACGGTCGAGAAGTCTCCCAATCTCCCGCTGGCAGGAGGTCCTCTCCGATACGCTCCACTCCATCCGGTCACTCCTGTGTACTGCCACCAACGAGACCCCTCACAAACGTATGTTTACCTTCCCCAGGAAGTCCACCTCCGGGGTCTCGCTCCCGTCCTGACTGACAGTCCCAGGGCCCGTCCTCCTCCGGAAGCATGCGAGGAGTCATAAATCAGGTCCCCTCGTCGAGAAGGTCCTGCTCCTCCATGCAAACCCACAATATGCCTACGTGGCACATCATGACGGGCGGCAGGACACAGTCTCCCTCCGGGATTTGCACCTGCATGTTCCCCAGCGACCATCATCACCACCCCCGACCCTAACCGTTTCCCTCCACCACTACCCAGCTACTTCAAGAACTGGCACCCACAGGCCCACCGGCGGCCATCACCACCACCCCCGCCCATACACCACCGTCCCCTCCACCGACTCAACTACTGGGTGAAGAAGAGGACAACACGCTCCCGGACACGCACGTCTCGACACCGGTGCCCACACCACAGCCGGGACTGAGGCGATCACGGCGGAAGGTCAAGGCCCCCGACAGACTTGATCTTTAAGCCCACTTCACCCCCGCTGCACTCTTTTGTTAACAGGGGGTGAATGTGGTACACCATTGTAGTATATAATGTGTATTGTGGTAAACGGCTACTGTATTACATGTAATGTGGTAAACCACTGCCTGATGGCTCCGTCTCCCCTCGGGCCCGGTATAAAGGAGGCTTTCTGTTTAGTTTATTAAAGCCTCAGTTACGTTTACTACTTGTTTTGTGTTCATTGATGGCACATCAACAACGACTAACTCCTGCCCATGGTGACACTTTCCACCGTCCACCTGGGTGATAGCTGCATGCAAGCTAGTCATTCCATTGCATGATGCAATTGGATCCCTGGGGTGGTGGCAGTGGAGACGGTCGGGTGGGCAGGGTGTTTGTTGATGGGGGCCCTGCGTACCCACAATGTCCGCCCAGTTCCCCCACGCCAGCACAGACCAACCCACCGCTCACAACCATCTGACAGAGCACCAAGGCAGGTTGTAACAGTGTTAGCAGGTGTTTAATGTGCACAAATATACACAGATACGTACACTAGACCCTACAACTAAACTGTGCCCTGCACCCATGCCAACTTAACTGGTGTCTACCTTTCTGGCCTTATAGGATCTAACGCCATGTCTAGGTGGATCCCCAGATGGTACATCAGGAGGCGGCCAGCTGTGATTCCCGCCCTGCGACCTTGGTCCCCATTGGCGGGTGTCCTCTGGGATGACCGGGCCTGGATGGGCTCGGCTGCTGCTCGGTGTCTGAGGTGGCACGGTGCTGCCCTGTTATGCCCGCGGCCCACAGGATGCACCATGGACAGGAAGGAGGGAGTCCATAGTGCTGTGGTGTTCCGGCATCTCCCCTGCGGGTGTCACCGGCAGGAACCCCATCACCTCTTCCTCCCTCAGGGTGCCAGATGTCCCCTGGGCTACTTCATGGGACAGGGGTGCGGGTGGAGCTATCTACTGAGGCTCTCCCAACACTAGGCACTTCCAGTCTTGGAGGCCCGTTCTGGTCTCAACCAGGGTCTGCATGCTTGCAGCCATGGAGCACAGGAGGTGGACCATCTCCATCTGCGCCACATCACCCATTGACTATGCCACTACCTTTGGGTCATGTCCCATTTGTGTCACATAAGCCAGTGACTGCGCCACCTCCCTCTGTGTCGGCACCACGCTGGCCAGCACCTGGGCAGTGCCGCCGTCATTCCCAGCCATGGCCTACTGTGACTGGGCAACGCCCAGGAGCGCCGCTGCAATGTCCAGATGGCTCTAGCACATGGCTGCCTGTGAGAGGACAGCCCTGCCCTGGGCCCTGGCCAGTGCCTGCACAGAATGCCCCAGGCTTTGGACATGCTGATCCATAACCACTACCATCGCCCCTAATGCCCCCACCGCGTTGGCCTGGGTGGCATGCATTGCCGACACCACCACCTGCTGCTGCAAGCGGTTGGAGTCCTCCAACTGCACCTGCAGGTGCTGGATGTTCACCAACCACCCCTCATGTAGTCCCTGGCTCTGCGACTGCATCTCCGCGATCGATGGGACTGTCCGTTCCAGAAGCTCGAGACCCGTCTGGACGGCAACTAGTCCCTGGGGTCAGCCTGCCCTCTGGCCGGTCGCCCCCTCGAGAGTTCCTACCTCAACCTGTCGTACTGGAGCAGCTGTGAGGTGTGCACCAGCGGTGAGCATCTCTGGGATGGTGGAGGGTGTTGGAGACAGCTTTGACGGGAAATCAGTGTCATCCACGGACTCGAGCTCTGGGGTATCGCGTCAAGGGTTGCTGTCTGTTCTGCTGTCATCATCACTGCTCTGCACACACGGGGGCCCCGGCTAGGGGCGGGGGACACCAGAAGGACCGGCCCCATCACCAGCAGGTCCTGCAAGACACAAGACAAGATGCATGATTAAACCGCGGGCTGTGGGGAAATGGGGTGGTGGGGGTGAGGGTGGCGTGGGATTGACGGTAGGGTTGAGGGTGATGTGGGGTGATGGTGGAATGGGGGTGAGGGTGGGGGTGAGGGTGAGGTTGGTGGCGGTGTGAGTCTGAGGGTGGTGTGGAGGTAATGGTGGGGATGAGGGTGGTGTGGGGGTGAGGGTGGGGGTGGTGTGGGGGGTTTGACACACGTGCATGGGGAACCTCAACTAAGCAGGGTCTCACTGCCTCGCCCACGGCCGATCTCCACCCCGGCGACTTCACTTTCCTCCAAGGCTGCTGACCACATCCAGAGCCCTCAGCTCAGCCATGGTGTGGGGCTGCAGTTCCAGTGGTCCGCCTCCAGTTTTCTCCCGCTCCCGGCTGTTATGGGCAGCCTTCTCCTGGAGGGGGGAAAACAGAAAACGACAGTGTTAGACAGTCCAACACATGCAGCCCAAGGATGGGTCGCAGGTGGCCTCAGTGGCCAGGGCACCTGGCCATGGCAGCCAGTATGGGTGCCGGCATGTGGGGCAAGGTGGCCCTTTGGGTGGGGGGGGTTTGGGTTACGGGTAAGTGGGTCGGGGGTTAGTGCCAGGGGCACAATGCTGCCTACTCACCCTGGCTACCCTGAGCAGGTCATGCAGTTTCCTCCGACACTGCAGGCCAGTCCGAATGGTGTTGCTCGTGGCACTGACGGCCTCTGCCACCTGCACCCAGGCACAGAGAATGGTGGCGGATGGCAGCCTCCTTCCCGGGCCACGGCACAGGGCCCGCCTCTCCTCTGCTGTCTCCAGGTGGGTCTCTAGCTTGGCATCTGCGAAACGGGGTGTCGCTCTCCTTGCTGCCATCTTGTTGGCTTGGATGGTGTGTGTGTGGGGAGTGCAGTGTGTATATGTGGCTGCATCTTTTCAGCCTCCTGAGTGTCAATTGGGAAACCGGTGAATCCGGCAGCATTTCTCATTGGAATCAATTGTGTTCCACGTGGCGCTGGTGCCAGCCCCTTAACAGTAGCTGAATCGGTCCAAGTGCCGCAGCAGTTTTGCTGCCATAGAAGTCCACGAATCCTGCCCGGGGTCAACATTTAGTCTCGGGAACGGAGAATTACACTGATGATTTTCAGGCAAGGAACCTTTCAGGTGTAGTCACTGTTATGGGGGTAACACGATGGCACAGTGGTTAGCATTGCTGGCTCACAATGTCAGGGACCCGGGTTCAATTCCGGCCTTGGGCTTTTGCAGAGTTTGCATGTTCTCCTCGTGTCTGCATGGGTTTCCTCTGGGTTCTTCGGTTTCCTCCCACAGCCCAAAGATGTTCAGGTTTGGTGGATTGGCCACGCTCTATTGCCCCTTAGTGTCCAAACGATAGGTGAGGGGTGGGAGATTGGGCCTAAGTGGGGTGCTCTTTCGGATGGTTGGTGCAGGCTCAATAGGTCAAATGGGCTTCTGCTGCACTGCAGGGATTCTATGATTCTACTGGAAACAGGGCAGCCAATTTGTAGACGTTAAGCTCTCACAAGGCAATGAACAGATAAAGGGCGCGATCAAATGACCACTCTGTACCTGAAAGGCAGTGTGCCGTGACGCAAAGTGGGTGGCCAATAGATGTTGGGAGATGCCACCAATTGTGGGCGGGGTCACCTTTTGGCAAATCTGCAGATGAGAGCGAGACAGCTAGTCTCACTCTAATATGCAGTTTCCTGAGGCACACGACGCCCTGTGCTTTGGAGATCTCGGGTGAGTACCGTTCAGTACTGGTCTCCACAAATGAAGATCAGATGGAACGGCACTCATGGGGGTCTCCAGGGATTAGACATGCATGCCCTTTTGGGAGGGTGGCACCTAGGTACTGTTGTTGCCACTTTGGCACCGCCTGCCTTGCACCCTGGCAGCGCCACCTGTGTTTCAGACTGGCACTGCAAAGGTGCCTGAGTGACACTGCCAGCTGGCAGGGGGTACCAGGTTGGCACTGCCCTGGTGCGGCAGAGATTGGGCCAGGGGTGCCCTGCATGGGTGTGTCAGGTGGCCCGGGGAACCCTCATAGTGAGTTGGGGCTTGAGGGGGGTCGGGTCACATTGGGGGCTCCACAGATCGGGACGCCATTTAAAAGTACCGTCCCGATCTCTCACTGCACTGAGGAGTTCCGGCGAGCGCAGCTCCTCGGTGCAGAGAACAGGGCGATGTGCGGCCTCAGCCTTGCATTCCCCGCTGAGGCCTCCTATCTAACCTGAGTGACGTTCGAAAGTGCTGTTTCTCGGCGCTTCGAGCGCTTCAAACGCCGGGAAACACGCGGCTAAACGCGCTCGCTATGGAACTTTGTTCACATTTAATTACATCGTACCTAAGGTCTTTTAGTCTTTTGGCAGAGAGATAAATGTTAGCCAGGCATATGAGGAGAACTCAGTTGTTTTTCTTCAAAAGGGATCTTTTGGGTTCACTTGAAGGAAGACTTTGTTTTACATTTCATCTGAATATTGCGACTCTAACAATGCAGCACTCCCTCAATACTGCAGCAAAGTATGGCTAGATTTGAACCCACAGTCTTCTGACTCAGAGGCAAGAATGCTACCAACTGAACTACAGTGAATGAGATGACAGTACAATGTGAGGGCAGCTGCACAGCAGGCACATACCACACAGAGGTTTAAAATGGAATATCTGCGAAAGAGCTCTCAAAGAGCTCCTGGTCATCCTTACGGAGAAATTCATATGTAACGAAGTGCAGAGGCAGATGGAATCCAATTTTAAAAAGCTGTCTGCAAACTCGTTTCTTACAAATCAACAAAGCAGCTGAACATATTCACAGGCACATATCAAAGAAACACTGAGAAATCTGCAACAATGCACAGCGGCCTCTGACAACAAGTAATTTTTGTTAAAGCGAGAAAGTTACAAGCAGTTTCCATACTGTATCCCATCTATAAATTCTAAAGTGCTGGTCATATGCTTTCTGTATGATATAGGGCAACCCCCATACTTGCATTAATACTCATATTGATAAGCTTGTGTTGAGAGTCTCAGTACTACAATCCCCTTTTAAAACTACATCATTAAGCGTTTAATATTCCTCAGGTCTCAATCACCCACAAATTACCCAATCGACAGCACTGCTGTGGGCACCAAAGAATTCATCACCAGCCCATAATATAAGAATGTGGAAGCATGTTTAAAGTGGATCGTTATTCACAGTTTTCAAAATCAAATTAAGGCTAAACTTTGTAAAAGTAGACGATCATCTCCATATATTCTTTCTTTCACAACTTCAGTTTCACCTTGTGGAAGGGTCAGATGGACTTGAAATTAACTCTGTTTCCCGCACCACAGATATATAGATACATAGATACATAGAAGATAGGAGCCGGAGGAGGCCTTTTGGGCAACACAGTAGCACTGTTCTCAGCACAGTTGCTTCCCAGCTCCAGGGTTCCAGGTTCAATTCCCGGCTTGGCTCACTGTCTGTGCGGAGGCTGCACGTTCTCCCCGCGTCTGTGTGGGTTTCCTCCGGGTGCTCCGGTTTCCTCCCACAGTCCAAAGATGTGCAGGTTAGGTGGATTGGCCATGATAAATTGCCCTTAGTATCCAAAAATAGTTAGGTGGAGTTACGGGGATAGGGTGGAAGCCTGGGGATAGGGTGGAGGTATGGACTTGGGTGGAGGTATGGACTTGGGTAGAGGTATGGGGTTGGGTAGGGTGCTCTTTCTAAGGGCAGGTGCAGACTCGATGGGCCGAATGGCCTCCTTCTGCACTGTAAATTCTATGATTCTATGATTCTTTTGGCCCTTCGAGCCTGCTCCGCCATTCATCATCATCATGGCTGATCATCCAACTCAATAGCCTAATCCTGCTTTCTCCCCATAGCCTTTGATCCCATTCGCCCCAAGTGCTATATCCAGCCGCTTCTTGAATATATTCAAAGATTTTGCATCAACCACTTCCTGTGGGAATGAATTCCACAGGCTCACCACTCTTTGTGTGAAGAAATGTCTCCTCATCTCGGTCCAAAATTGTTTATCCTGAATCCTCAGACTGTGACCCCTGTTCTGGACACACCCATCATTGGTAACATCTTCCCTGCATCTAAGCTGTCTATTCCTATTCGAATTTTTTAAGTCTCTATGAGATCTCTGCTCATTCTTCTGAACTCCAGCGAGAACAATCCCAATCTCGTCAATCTCTCCTCTGGTTTAGCACAGGGTTAAATCGCTGGCTTTGAAAGCAGACCAGAAAACGGGTGCAGCAAGACGGAGAATCCGGCATTTTCTCTTTTTCTTTTAGTTGCTCTGTAGTTTTTGCTGATTCACCAGTGGCTACTATGAAGCTTCGTGTTGAGTTTGGGGGCAGGCTTTGTGTAATGTACAACGAGTAACAGTTTGGAGAATTCCTCAGAGCTCCTCCCATTCTGCTGCTGCAACTTTAGAAGAAATGTAGCACGAATCCCATTTACATACGCCAACTGGATTTCCACCAAAATTCTGATGAAATTCTGGCAGCGGAATGGGAAAGGATTCAAGGAGATTCCAAGCCAGGATAGAAAGCATCAGTGAAAGTTTCTGTTTTATTTCACTGGATAGGTAGAAGCTAAATACGCTTTGAAGATGGAGCTGTCTGTAAAACCCCCTTGAGCAAATAACAATGATGCACTCGTGAATAAAGTGAAACCAATGTAATGTGAATTATTTAATGTGAAATTTAAATGTGAAAAAGCACCTGTGCCACCTTTGTGCTCTCAGAAAGACATATGTTAATGGCGATGGAGTTGAACAGCAAATATTTGGCCATGGTGCGCAGTCTCCATGTTTGTCCAGGAGATTATTTTATAGCTGCTGCATTGATCACACAAGTTTCTTGTACACACCACCAGCACTCATATTTTAATTGTAATCAGGTGGGGAAACAGGAAAATGCAAGAAGTGGCACACACCTCCGGTTCTGCCAGTAAGATTTACTCATCACAAAATTCCAACCTTGGTGTGACATTTTGTGATGTAAATGCCTTCGACCACAAGGCAAAGACTGAAAATGCTGGAAATGCTCAGCTGGTCAGGCAGCTTGTATGGATCGAGAACCAGAGTTAATGGGCTGGCTTTTACAATCCTCCACCAGCATATTTGAAAGTGGGGGTTCGCAAAACACAACGTGTGGTCTGCCCACATCCTTGTGTCCACCTTCAACCTGTCCCTCATTTTATGGGGAACAGAGGAGGCATCGGGCGATCCGCTTGCCCTTTGGTTTATTGAGGCCCTTAATGCCCACTTGAGTGTCTCATTCTGTCCCATGGCAGGGTTGGCCCAGGCCAAGCAGTTGGCTCAAATGCTTTTACTGGGTGAGCTGGTGTTGGACCGGAAGAGGGGCGGACCTCCTTCAGGAGGGGACCCCTGTGGTGATTGGAGCCATTCCCCCACCAACGTCATATCTTTAACTCTCCGTTGGCTGACGCCAAAATCGCAAAACGCGATTGGGCGGAAAATCGGTTTTGACGCCAAAATCGTGGCTGGTTACCGATTTGACGCCAAATCGCAATTCTCCATCACCTCAACAGCTGCGTCAATGCGTTCTGGAAAGCACATAAAGTAAATACCGTTAGCATATCATTAACGGGCCTGACCTGGCACTCTCCAGGGCCTCCGCGATTCTCCACCTCCAATGGCGTGGTTCACTTGTGCTTTTAAAAATTGTGAAATCGCCATGGAGGCTGGATTGGATTGAATTGGATTTGTTTATTGTCACGTGTACCGAGGTAAAGTGAAAAGTATTTTTCTGCGAGCAGCTCAACAGATCATTAAGTTCATGAGAAGAAAAGGGAATAAAAGAAAATACACAATAGGGCAACACAACATCTACAATGTAACTACATAAGCACTGGCATCGGATGAAGCATACAGGGGTGTTAATGAGGTCAGTCCATAAGAGGGTCATTTAGGAGTCTGGTGACAGTGGGGAAGAATCTGTTTTTGAGTCTGTTCGTGCGTGTTCTCAGACTTCTGTATCTCCTGCCCGATGGAAGAAGTTGGAAGAGTGAGTAAGCCGGGTGGGAGGGATCTTTGATTATTCTGCCCGCTTTCCCCAGGCAGCGGGAGGTGTAGATGGAGTCAGTGGATGGGAGGCAGGTTTGTGTGATGGACTGGGCGGTGTTCACGACTCTCTGAAGTTTCTTGCGGTCCTGGGCCGAGCAGTTGCCATACCAGGCTGTGATGCAGCCTGATAGGATGCTTTCTATGGTGCATCTGTAAAAGTTGGTAAGAGTTAATGTGGACATGCCGAATTTCCTTAGTTTCCTGAGGAAGTATAGGTGCTGTTGTGCTTTCTTGGTGGTAGCGTCGACGTGGGTGGACCAGGACAGATTTTTGGAGATGTACACACCTAGGATTTTGAAAATGCTAACCATCTCCATCTCGGCCCCGTTGATGCTGACAGGGGTGTATATAGTACTTTGCTTCCTGAAGTCAATTACCAGCTCTTTAGATTTTCTGGCATCGAGGGAGAGATTGTTGTCGCTACACCACTCCACTAGATTCTCTATCTCCCTCCTGTATTCGGACTCATCGTTATTCGAGATCCGGCCCACTATGGTCATATCGTCAGCAAACGTGTAGATGGAGGTGGAACCAAGTTTTGCCACGCAGTTGTGTGTGTACAGGGAGTAGAGTAGGGGCTAAGTACGCAGCCTTACAGGGCGCCGGGGTTGAGGACTATTGTGGAGGAGGTGTTGTTGTTCATTCTTACTGATTGTGGTCTGTTGGTCAGAAAATCGAGGATCCAGTTGCAGAGTGGGGAGCCAAATCCTAGGTTTTGGAGCTTTGATATGAGCTTGGCTGGGATTATGGTGTTGAAGGCGGAGCTGTAGTCAATAAATAGGAGTCTGATGTAGGAGTCCTTGTTTTCGAGATGCTCTAGGGATGAGTGTAGGGCCAGGGAAATGGTGTCTGATGTGGACCGGTTGCAGCGGTATGCGAATTGCAGTGGATCAAGGAGTTCTGGGAGTATGGAGGTGATGCACTTCATGATCAACCTCTCGAAGCACTTCATTACGACTGAAGTCAGGGCCATTGGTCGGTAGTCATTGAGGCACGTTGCCTGGTTCTTCTTTGGTACCGGTATGATGGTGGTCTTCTTGAAGCAGGTGGGGACCTCGGAGTGGAGTAGGGACAGGTTAAAGATGTCCGTGAATACCTCTGCCAGCTGGCCCGCGCAAGCTCGGAGTGCACGACCAGGGATCCCATCTGGGCCCGTCGCCTTCCGAGGGTTCACTTTCAGGAAGGCCAATCTGACTTCGGAAGCCGTGATGGTGGGTATGGGTGAATTATGGGCTGCTGGGGCACTCGCCAGCGGATTGTTGGTTACCTGCTCGAACCGAGCATAGAATGCATTGAGTTCATCGGGGAGGGGTGCGCTGCTGCCAGAGATACTGTTGAGGGAGAGAGAGGAGGTAGGACACAGAGAAGCACGACTGTGAGATTCCAGACTGGACACTGGCTGGGCTGCCTGGGGTGGGGGGCCCTCCCAGGGCCAGGGGGGTGGGGGGGGGATCAGGCCAAGAGCCGGGGAGACCCTCCCCCCCACGGGACTGGGTCGGTGCCCATTACTGTGGCCATCTTGCTGCGCACCTACTGACCACCCATTTTGGCCCCAAGTTCTGCAGAGTGACACCGGCCGTATGGGTGCCCCCACCCCTGCACCCTACCCACCACCATACCACCTCCCCTCCGGCCGCTATCCACCAGCACGGCATCAGGCGGCTCATCCAAGAGCAATGCCCACTGTAGCCCCTACGGGGGTACCGGATGGGGCCACAGAGCATACCGGTGGCAAGGGCAGCGGCAATTGAAGGTACCCCTGGCAGTACGGATGGGCGCTGGGGCCAGAGGTTCCCATGGTGCCAGACACAGACGGGGCCAGGGGTGCAGGGATGTGGGGGGGAACATGTGGGGGCGGAGCCGGCAGTGCCAACTGGGGCCACCATGTAGCATGTCGGACTAGGTTGAGCTCAGGGGTACGCACCATGCTAACATGTCAGCCTTTCACCCCCTGCAGACAATGGATATTGGAATTCAACCAGCAATGGTGGCCTTCCTGCTAATTGCTGCAGCCCTGGGGAATCCCCTGCAGCTGTACGAGCGTGCGCTGCTCAAGGAGGAGGAAGCTGCAGCAGTGGAGCGTGCCACAGAGGGACAGGAGACAGCCGCCCAGGATGGAGAGCCAGTCGCCCAACAGGCTGAGGAGAAGGAGATGCCAAGGAGGCACCACATGAGGCCTCATGTGTACCGACAGCACCTGTCATTCGACGACCTGCCGCACCGGGCATGCCGTCGAAGAATCCGGCTGAGCAGAGAGACATCAGAGGCACATCTGTCAGATGATGGTACATCTGGCACATTGGGCGATGGGGGAGGGATCTGTCCAGGAACTCACAGATCTTGGTGCACAGGTGGATCGGCACCGTCACTGAGGCCCTATAAGCCCAGGCCGCTCAGTACATCCATGTCAATGTGGACCGAGCCCACAAGGATGCCCGCGCAGCGGGGTTTGCTGCCATTGACGGAATGCCCCGG
This sequence comes from Scyliorhinus torazame, assembly GCF_047496885.1. NCBI lineage: Eukaryota > Metazoa > Chordata > Chondrichthyes > Carcharhiniformes > Scyliorhinidae > Scyliorhinus > Scyliorhinus torazame. Next base: position 107,256,572 of record NC_092715.1, on the reverse strand, counting down.
GTCCAGGGTGTGATCAATGGGATGCATGTCCTTCAACGAGCTCCTGTGGATGACAGACCGCGCTACACACCAACTGATGAACGTGCAGCTGATATGTGACCATCAGCTGCGCATCATACACGTCTGCACCTGATACCCGGGCAGTGTTCACAACGCCTTCATCCTGGCACACTTGACAATTCCTGACATGTTTGAGATGCCTCCCCCGGCTGTGAGCTTGGCTCCTGGGTGACAGGGGTGATCCGCTGTGGGCATGACTGATGACGCCTATCTGGAGGCCACAGACCGACGCCGATACCTGCTACAATGACACCCATGCAATGACCAGGAGCGTGACCGAGCAGTAACCCAGCATCCTTCAGATGCGGTTCAGATGCCTGGATCACTCTGGAGCGGTCCTCCAGTATGACCCTGAGAGGGTCGCCTGCATTGTGGTGGCCAATTGTGTCCTCCACAACATCGCACTGCAGAGGGGCGACGTGCTGGAGGAGAAGGAAGAATGCCAGGCCTGATACGACGAGGAGGATGTGGGGAAGGTTGAGGATGGGCAGGAGGCTGGCACGGGAGACCGCACCATGTGTGTGCCAGGGCCAAGGTGCACAAACCGCTCTGATCGCTGCCAGGTTGTAGCGCACAAAGACTCCGTGAGACGAATAGAGTGAAGTCGATGAGGCTTTATTAAGCGTGTCTGTTCCCCCGCAGCTCGATAGTAAACTGGCCTGCGGGGGAAGACTCCGGCTTCTTATACTCCGCCTTCAGGGCGGAGCTAGAGGTCAACGGCCAACCAGGACCCGGGATCTGTCAGCCAATAACATTAGGGCTTCCAGTCCCACATGACCCCCAATACATACTACCACATTCACCCCTTGTCAAAATTGAACCCGGCGGGGTGATGCTTCGTATGGTGGTAAGGGTTTACAGGGCTGGTCCTGGGAGGACAAAACATTCACATGACGATACAGTATTGGACCAGTTCGTCCTGTTGCAACTATGTACAGAGGGTATAGGAGCGTCTTCCTCGAACCCCGTGGAGCCGTCGACACTGGGGTCCGTTGTTGCCGTCCAAGATGGCGGCGGGGGTGAACAAAATGGCCACCCCCATGCATCGCACATGGCTGGGGGGGTCACAAGATGGCGGCGGGGGTGGACAAAATGGCCGCCCCCATGCGTCGTACAGGTCTGGGGCGGTCCAAGATGGCGGCGCCCCTCCTCCCCTCGTGGTGGTCGGGACCCAAAATGGCGGCGTCTGCGGGTCGCACATTGGCGCCCCCCTCCCCTCGTGGTGGTCGGGACCCAAAATGGCGGCGTCTGCAGGTCGCACATGGTGTGCTGGGGGGGCTGGGGAGCGCTAGGACCGCGAGCGTAGGACGGCACGAAGCTCCCTCACCGCGAGCGCTAGGACCGCGAGCGCTAGGACCGCGCGGAGCTCCCTCACCGGGGACAGCGGTGGTCGGGGCCCAAGTCGGCGGCGCCGGCGGGTCAGACGTGGGGCGCGGGACGGGGGTTAGGGTGGCGTTAGGGACGCGAAAAACTCCCTCCTCTCCGTGGAGAGTGTTGGCCGGGACCCAAAGCGGTAGCGCCGGCGGCGGGTCATACATGGGCTGCGGGGAGGGGGGTTGGGGAGCGTAGGCGGCGTGCAGAGCTCCCAGTTCCCCCGGGACCGCGGTGGTCGGGACCCAGAGCGGCTGCACCTGCGGGTCGTACATGGCGTGCTGGGGGGGTTGGGGCGCATAGACTGCTTGCAGGGCTCCCTGTGCTCCCGGGACGGCGGCGACCTCGCGGGACCGGCACACAACCGCATAATGGCCCTTTTTCCCGCAGCTTTTGCAGATGGCTGCGCGGGCCGGACAGCGCTGTCGGGGGTGTTTCGCCTGGCCGCAGAAATAACAGCGGGCGCCCCCGGTGCGACTCGGCGTTTGGACCGCGCAAGCTTGTGGGGTGTCCGGGGGGGGGGTAGGGGGTTTGCCGCGACGGGTACGTACGGGGCCCAATGGCCTGCCGCGCGGTCGGGGCCGTAGGCGCGGGTATTACGCGCGGCCACGTCTAGGGAGGCTGCTAGGGCCCGTGCCTCTGAGAGTCCTAGCGACTCTTTTTCTAGAAGTCTTTGGCGGATTTGGGAGGATTGCATACCTGCCACAAAAGCATCGCGCATTAACATGTCCGTGTGTTCGTTTGCGTTCACCGACGGGCAGCTGCAGGCTCGTCCCAAAATCAGATGCGCGGCGTAGAACTCGTCCATCGATTCTCCGGGAGCTTGCCGTCTCGTCGCGAGCTGGTAGCGAGCGTAGATTTGGTTAACTGGGCGAACGTAGAGACTTCTGAGTGCTGCGAATGCTGTCTGGAAACGTCGGTGTCTTCAATGAGGGTGAAAATCTCCGTGCTCACCCTCGAGTGCAGGACCTGCAGTTTTTGTTCGTCTGAGACTCGGCCGGTGGTCGTTCTGAGGTAGGCCTCGAAGCAAGTCTGCCAGTGTTTGAAGGCTGCTGCCGCGTTCACTGCATGGGGGCTGATCCTCAGGCATTCTGGAATGAACCTGAGCTCCATATTCCTTTTTAGGCACGCTTAATAAATTGTAGCGCACAAAGACTCCGTGAGACGAATAGAGTGAAGTCGATGAGGCTTTATTAAGCGTGTCTGTTCCCCCGCAGCTCGATAGTAAACTGGCCTGCGGGGGAAGACTCCGGCTTCTTATACTCCGCCTTCAGGGCGGAGCTAGAGGCCAACGGCCAACCAGGACCCGGGATCTGTCAGCCAATGACATTAGGGCTTCCAGTCCCACATGACCCCCAATACATACTACCACACAGGTTTACTAACTTGGGGAGGGGCTGGCCATGGGCACAGACACCTGTCCCACCCCCACACTCCGTCACTCCCCGCGGTCCCCACCCCACCCCTCCCGCCAGCCTGCAACCCCCTCTGTCATACATACCTGCGGCACTACAGGGTGTAGAGCCAGGGTTGAGAGTAACAGCGGGTATGGCCCGTGTGATGGACGGGCTCCCCTGTCACCTGGCGGTGCCAGTCCTGGAGGCCCGCTCTGGTCTTGACCAGGGTCTGCAAGCTTGCGGCCATGAAGCACAGGGAGTGGATCATCTCCGCCTGGGACTGGGCCACATCACCCATGAGAGCCAGCTTTGCAATGGGGTCTGGAGCTCCGCATCATATGACGAGGTCTGACTCCTGTCTACCATCTACCTGGGTGATCCCTGCATGCGAGCTGGCCACTCCAAAACACGGACCCATCAGATCCATGGGATGACGATGGTGGGGATGGTTGGGGGGGTGGTGGAGGGGGCGGGAGGGGGGAGCCCAAGCCCCCACAACTTCCACCCATTCTCCTACCCCCGCACGCTCTCTCTGGCCAGTCAAGACCAACCCATCCCTCATGTCCATCTGACAGAGCACTGAAGCAGGTTGTAACAGTATGAACAGGTGTTTAATGGGACAACGCATATACAGATTTGTGCCGTAGCCCCTATAACTAAACTGTGCCCTGCACCTATGCCAACTTAACTGGTGTCTAACTTTCTGGCCTTATGGGCCCTGAAGCTATGTTTAGGTGAATCCCCAGACAGTACAGTAGGAGTGGAGGCAGTCTGCTGTGATTCCCGCCCTTCAGCCTGGGTCCCCGCTGGTGGCCGTCTTCTGGGTTGACCAAGTCTGGATTGGTCTGGCTGCTGCTTGCGTGTCCCATGTAGTGTGGTGCCACTCTGTTCTGCCCGCTGCCCACCACAAATGCCAGGGACAGAAGGGGGTGTCCGAGGTGCTGCGGTGTTCCGGCACCTCCCCTGCGAGAGTCACCGGCTCAGGCCCCATTACCTTTCCTCCCTCGAGGTGCCCGATGGTCACCGAGCTATTCCATGGGGTGGGGGTGGAAGCAGAGCTAGCCCTTGAAGCTCCCTGTCACCTGGCGGTGCCAGTCCTGGAGGCCCGCTCTGGTCTTGAACAGGGTCTGCAAACCTGCGGCCATGGAGAACAGGGAGAGGACCATCTCCGTCTGGGACTGGGCCACATCACCCATTGACTGTTCCGCCACCTTCTGAGTCTGTGTCATATCAGCTGGTGACTGCACCATCTTCCCCTGAGACTGGGCAACCTCCCTCTGGGACTGGGCTATCTCCCTCTGCATCTGTGCCACGTCAGCCAGCGGCTGGGTAATGCCGCCGCCGATCCCAGCCATGGCCCGCTGTGGCGGGACTACAGTCAGATTCCCAGGGGGCTCTAGCACATGGTCCCCTGTGAGACGGCAACCCTGTCCTGGGCCACGACCAATGCCTGCACAGAATGCCCCAAGCCTTGGACATGCTGATCCATAGCCAAAGCCGTCACCCCCAATGCCTCCCCCCATGTGGTGTTGGCCTGGGTGGCACACATGGTCAGCACCACCTCCTGCTGCTGCACGTGGCTGGACAGCTCTAACTGCACCTGCAGGTGCTGGATGCTCGCCGACAACCCCTCATATAGTGCCTGGCTCTGTGACTGCATCTCCACTATCGATGGGATTATCCATTCCAGAAGCCCGAAACCCATCTGGACGGCAGCTAGTTCCTGGGGTCGGCCTGCCCTCCAACCGTCCGCTCCCTCGGGAGTTCCTACCTCCATCTGCTGTACCGGATCAGCTGTGTGGTGAGCACCAGGGAGTGTCCCAGGAGCCTCTTCGCTAAAGTGCCCAACAGAGGTGATAGTCTTTGGGATGGTGGAGACAGCTGTGACGGGAAGTCAGTGTCATCCTCCGACTCGCGCTCCAGGGTGTCCTGAGGGAGCCTTGGGCGGAGGGCTGGTGTCGGAGCTGCTCTCCTCGTTGCTGCTCAGCTCAAGGGGAGCTCCAGCTGTGGCAGCCATCTGCGCCCAGGCACGCGAATGGTGGCAGCTGGCAACCTTCTTCCCGGGCCGGGGTACAGGGTCATCCGCCGCTCCTCCAAGGCGTCCAGGAGGGTCTCAAGCTCTGCGTGCGCGAAACATGGCACCGCGCGTCTTATTGTCATCTTGCTGGCTGGGATGGTGTGCGTGGGGAGTGAAGTGTGTATATGCGGCTGCACATACACACTTCTTAGTCTCAGAAACGGAGAATCCCGCCCCTCTTCTTTGGGTTCTGGCAGTAGTCCAAGCAGTGGCCTCCATTCAGGTGGGCCGGCAGTTCCCTAAGATGTGACAGAAAGTCAGTGTCATCCTCTGACTCGCGCTCCAGGGTCTGTGTAACTCTCAGACGTGGACAGAATTCTTATCCTGAGCCAATTAACATCCCGCAAGTGTAAAATGGCCACAGGGCAGCTGGCTTTACTATGGGCGAGTTCTCATTTATTAGGCTGGGGATGGATGTGGGAGGGTGAGAGGAACATGGCATCCTGTAAAATACAGCCCAATGTTTCAAGGCAATGGTCTTTCGTCAGAAATGGAAAATGTTACTGTGGTAGTCACCACTGTTGTATATCTCACATACGAGATGTAATACGGTAAGGCTCCTGTACTACAGGTACGGGGGTATATCCCTGCCTGCTGTCTCCGCCCAGTAGGCGGAGTATAAATGTGTGTCCTCACCGAGCAGCAGCCATTTCAGCAGCAGCTGTAGGAGGCTACACAACTCTGCTTAATAAAGCCTCGATTACTCTCTACTCTCGTCTCGTCGTAATTGATCGTGCATCAATTTATTAAGCAGAGATTTTACAATGATGGACCTCCACATCAAGCCTGACCGTCTGCAGCTGCACCCTCAAGCAGACAACGCCAAGTCGGCCTTCGCACATTGGCTAGCTTGCTTTGAAGCCTACATCGAATCTGCGACAGAACCACCCTCAGAGTCACAGAAGCTCCAGATCCTGTATACGCGGCTGAGCTCCGATATCTTTCCCCTCATCCGGGACGCGCCTACCTATGCTGAGGCCATGGCGCTACTGAAAGAGAACTACACTCAGCAGACCAACAAGCTCTACGCCAGGCACCTCCTGTCCACGCGGCATCAACTCCCCAGTGAGTCTGGGGAAGATTTCTGGCGTGCCCTGCACGCCCTGGCGAGGGACTGCGATTGCCAGGCCATTTCGGCCGTTGTACATTCTGAACTCCTAATTAGGGACTCTTTCGTTACGGGCATTGGGTCGGCGTACATCCGCCAGCGCCTCTTAGAAGGGGTTACCCTTGACCTCGCAACGACCAAGAAACCCGCGATCTCACTAACGGTCGCCTCTCGTAATGTATGAACGTACGCCACCGACCGCACGGCGCCCCCCCTCCTGGACATCGTGGATCCCACCAGCGAACACCCCATCGTGGACCCCACCAGCGAACGCCCCCAGCCAACCCCAGGCCTGCGCCGTGCGGCAGCCAACCAACCCTGGGGGACCCAAGTGCTACTTCTGCAGACAGACAAAGCACCCCGGCAGCGCTGCCCGGCACGGAGCGCGCTCTGCAAGGCCTGCGGGAGGAAAGGACATTTCACTGCTGTGTGACAGGCCTGCTCGATCGCCGCTGTAACCAGGCCCATTGTTCCTGCAACCCCCACGTGCGACCTGTGGGTGCCGACATTTTCGCCCCCGCAACCCACGTGTGGCCTGTGGGCGCTGCCATCTTCCCCGCCTCAGACCACGTGCGGCCCCTGGGTGCCGCCATCTTGCTTGCCTCAGGGCACGTGCGGCCCGTAGGCGCCGCCATCTTCCACGCCTCAGGACCCCTGCTCATCGGGCACCTCATCGGGCCGCTCATCACCTGCCGACCAGCCAGGGGCCTTCCAACACCAGCTACAGCTCGCCTCCATCACGATCGACCAGTCCCGGCCGCACAACCTCGCAACCACGTCGATGATTGTAAAGGTCGATGGGCACAAGACATCATGCCTTCATGACTCTGGGAGCACAGAGAGCTTCATCCACTGGGATACGGTAAGGCGCTGCTCCCTCGCGGTACACCCCATTAACCAGACAATCTCCCGAGTGCACCTGGTGAAGGCCTCCCGTCCCTTTGAACGCCTCAGCATTGATTTCAAAGGGCCCTTCCCCTCCACCGACCGAAACACGTACTTCCTTAATGTGGTCGACGAATACTCCAGATTCCCCTTCGCCGTCCCATGCCCCGATATGACGTCTGCCACCGTCGTCAAAGCCCTCAACACCATCTTCGCCCTGTTCGGTTTCCCCGCCTACATCCACAGCGACCGGGGATCCTCCTTTGTGAGTGATGAGCTGCGTCAGTACCTCCTCAGCAAGCGTATCGCCTCAAGCAGGACGACCAGCTACAACCCTCGGGGAAACGGGCAGGTGTAGGGGGAGAATGGGACGGTCTGGAAGGCTGTCCATCTGGCACTACATCCAAAAATCTCCTGGTCTCCCGCTGGCAGGAGGCCCTCCCCGATGCCCGTCACTCCATCCGATTGCTACTTTGCATGGCGACTAATGCAACCCCCCATGAACGTCTCCTTGCCTTCCCCAGGAAGTCCACCTCCGGGGTTTCGCTCCCAACGTGGCTGGCAGCTCCAGGACCCGTTCTCCTCCGCAAGCACGTGCGGCTCCATAAGGCGGACTCATTGGTCGAGAGGGTACAGCTACTCCATGCAAACCCGCAGTACGCCTAGATGGCGTACCCCAATGGCCGCCAAGACACAGTCTCCCTCAGGGACCTGGCACCAGCTGGGTCCCCACCACCCCTCACCCCCCCCCCGCCCCGGCGCCACCCTTCCTCCCCCAGCGCACCCCACCGCAGCCCCCGCTCCAGGACAATCCGTCCTCCCCTTGGTCCCACCCGGGGATGAAGATGAGGACTACATGCTCCCGGAGTCACCGGCGACCGAGCCAACGCCTGCATCGCTACCGGGACTGCGGCGCTCACAATGGAGGATCAAGGCACCCGATCGGCTGAATTTGTGAACTTTCCCCAAAATGTTAACCTTAAAATGCATGTAAATAGTTTTCCACCACCTCCGCTGGACTCTTTTTTAACAGGGGGTGAATGTGGCAGTCACCACTGTTGTATGTGTCACATACAAGATGTAATACGGTGTGGCTCCTGTACTACAGGTACGGGGGTAGATCCCTGCCTGATGGCTCCGCCCTGTAGGCGGAGTATAAATGTGTGTGCTCACTGATCTGCAGCCATTTTGGCAGCAGCTGTAGGAGGCAACACATCTCTGCGTAATAAAGCCTCGATTACTCTCTACTCTCGTCTTGTCGTAATTGATAGTGCATCAGTTACCAACAAGTGAAAGGTGGAAGTTTTCTCCGATTCTGGGGCTACGTCCCCACACCGGCGTGGGAACAGTGACGTTTTATGGCAGAAAAAATGGCGTAAAATTGCCACCGATTTCCCGTTTTGCTGGGGGCTAGCATGCCAGCAGCATAGAGTACCCAGCTCTAGCTGCCGATATGGCCCGCGGAATTGCCAGGTCCATGGCCGGCATGTGCACTGCAGTGCCCGAGTAGTTGACGCGCTGTGCTACATGGCGGAGGCCACTCGCGGATATGGCCCACGAAATAGTGCCCCAACTTTGGCCGGCTCGCGCCCCCTGGACCACACCCCACAGTGCTCCCAGCTCCTGATGTAGTCCCCCCCTGCCCACGGATTGGCCCTCCCCCAACTCTGGCAGTGCTGGACTGAGTCCGCAGCTGCCACGCCGGGTTCCCGACGGATGAGACCACATGCAACAGGGAACTTGGCCGGTCGGGGGCAGAGCATCGGGGGCAGGCCTCAGGCAATGTCCTGAGGCTGTTGATACGTGGCGTATCACAAAAGGTTTTGGCGTGGCAGTCCCAAATGTAGGTGTGAATGACAGAATGGTGGACAGCCACTGTCCGAAATCAAAAACTAGAAGAATATGAGAGTAAAATCAAAACCTGTAAAGGATAACAAAACAAAATTAGGGCTGGAATTTTGTACAGTTGAACTCAATATTGAATCTGGAAAGCTGTGAAGTGCCTAATTGAAAGATGAGGTGCTGTTCCTTATACTTACGTGTTATGCTTGCAAACTGAACAGAGGTGTCCTGCAAAGTGATCACCCAATCTGTGTTCAGTGTCCCTCATGTAGAGCAGTGAATACAATGTACTAAATTGAACAACATATACACAAATGTCTTTTTTTAGAATCTTTATTGTCATAAGTAGGCTTACATTAACACTGCAATGAAGTTACTGTGAAAAGCGCCTAGTCGCCATATTCCGGCGCCTGTTCGGGTACACAGAGGGAGAATTCAGAATGTCCAATTCACCTAACAGCACATCTTTTGGGACTTGTGGGAGGAAACCGGAGCACCCGGAGGAAACCCATGTAGACACGGGGAGAACGTGCAGACTCCGCACAGACAATGACACAAGCCAGGAATCGAACCTGGGACCCTGGAGCTGTGAAGCAACTGTGCTAACCACAGTTGGATTGGATTGGATTTGTTTATTGTCACGTGTACCGAGGTACAGTGAAAAGTATTTTTCTGCGAGCAGCTCAACAGATCATTAAGTACATGAGAAGAAAAGGGAATAAAAGAAAATACACAATAGGGCAACACAACATATACAATGTAACTACAAAAGCACTGGCATCGAATGAAGCATACAGGGTGTAGTGTTAATGAGGTCAGTCCATAAGAGGGTCATTTAGGAGTCTGGTGACAGTGGGGAAGAAGCTGTTTTTCGAGTCGGTTCGTGCGTGTTCTCAGACTTCTGTATCTCCTGCCCGATGGAAGAAGTTGGAAGAGTGAGTAAGCCGGGTGGGAGGGATCTTTGATTACGCTGCCCGCTTTCCCCAGGCAGCGGGAGGTGTAGATGGAGTCAATGGATGGGAGGCAGGTTTGTGTAATGGACTGGGCGGTGTTCACGACTCTCTGAAGTTTCTTGCGGTCCTGGGCCGAACAGTTGCCATACCAGGCTGTGATGCAGCCCGATAGGTGCTTTCTATGGTGCATCTGTAAAAGTTGGTAAGGGTTAATGTGGACATGCCGAATTTCCTTAGTTTCCTGCGGAAGTATAGGCGCTGTTGTGCTTTCTTGGTGGTAGCGTTGACGTGGGTGGACCATGACAGATTTTTGGAGATGTGCACCCCTAGGAATTTGAAACTGCTAACCATCTCCACCTCAGCCCCGTTGATGCTGACAGGAGTGTGTACAGTACTTTGCTTCCTGAAGTCAATTACCAGCTCTTTAGTTTTGCTGGCATTGAGGGAGAGATTGTTGTCGCTACACCACTCCACTAGATTCTCTATCTCCCTCCTGTAGTCGGACTCGTCGTTATTCAAGATCCGGCCCACTATTGTCGTATCGTCAGCAAACTTGTAGATGGAGTTGGAACCACGTTTTGCCACGCAGTCGTGTGTGTACAGGGAGTAGAGTAGGGGGCTAAGTACGCAGCCTTGCGGGGTGCCAGTGTTGAGGACTATTGTGGGGGAGGTGTTGTTCATTCTTACTGATTGTGGTCTGTTGGTCAGAAAATCGAGGATCCAGTTGCAGAGTGGTAAGCCAAGTCCTAGGTTTTGGAGCTTTGATATGAGCTTGGCTGGGATTAAGGTGTGAAGGCGGAGCTGTAGTCAATAAATAGGAGTCTGATGTAGGAATCCTTGTTTTCGAGATGCTCTAGGGATGAGTGTAGGGCCAGGGAAATGGTGTCTGATGTGGACCGGTTGCAGCGGTATGCGAATTACAGTGGATCAAGGCGTTCTGGGAGTATGGAGGTGATGCGCTTCATGATCAACCTCTCGAAGCATTTCATTACGACTGAAGTCAGGGCCACTGGTCGGTAGTCATTGAGGCACGTTGCCTGGTTCTTCTTTGGTACCGGTATGATGGTGGTCTTCTTGAAGCAGGTGGGGACCTCGGAGTGGAGTAGGGACAGGTTAAAGCTGTCCGCGAATACCTCTGCCAGCTGGTCTGCGCAGGCTCTGAGTGCACGACCAGGGATCCCGTCCGGGCCCGTCGCCTTCCGAGGGTTCACTTTCAGGAAGGCCAATCTGACTTTGGGTGCTGTGATGGTGGGTATGGGTGAATTATGGGCTGCTGGGGCACTCGACAGCGGATTGTTGGTTACCTGCTCGAACCGAGCATAGAATGCATTGAGTTCATCGGGGAGGGGTGCGCTGCTGCCAGAGATACTGTTCGGCTTCGCTTTGTAGCCCGTTATGTTGTTTAGTCCTTGCCACAACCGCCGAGAGTCTGTCTGTGACTCTAGCTTGGTTTGATATTCTCTCTTGGCATCTCTGATGGCTTTGTGGAGGTCGTACCTGGATTTCTTGTATAGGTCAGGGTGGTCTGCCTTGAACGCCTCAGATCTGTCCTTCAGTAGGGAGTCAATCTATTATGACATGGTTGCAACTTCTGGGTTGCGTGGAAAGGCCATTTTAAGCATTTGTCCCATTTAATTTCCTGTGACTCATCTCATTGTGCTGCAGCAGAGATGCCAAGGCCTTGATTTCATTCTTTTATCATTTTAAAAGCTTATCTCCACCATGACCACAGCACAATACTGTCTTCGCTATAGAATATTGATGTCACATCTAATGGCATTTTTGTATGTTCACATTTCATTTGTTTCTGTGCTGCAAATATGTGCTGTATCTCATTTGTGACTGTCTGGAACTTCAATGCATCATTTGTAAAATCAAAGCGAGTATTATGGGATGAATAGCGTGCTGCTGAAAACAACCGACCAAGCAACAAAAATAAGTGTCATTTGTGCCATGCCGTTAATGTAGGAAAATATTACTTGGCACATCGCAGGTCTGTACTCAAACAAGTGCAACGGGGGGAGTGCACAGGCCCACCGCGCGCTGACTTCCAGCATCCGATTTCAGAGCGGGGCTGGAGGCCAGGCCTCATCCCCTGTGGGCATTTCCTGCGGGGCACGAGGTCCTTGCCAGCAATGTTTGTCAGCCTGGGAGGATACCGGGTAGGCGATTGAGTCAACCCTGGCGGCTCCCCTTGGAACAAGTCCTTGGCAATCTCGGAGCGGAACTTAAGCCCAAAGCACGGGCTGAAGAGAGCTGGAGCTGTGGCCTAAGCCAAGAGCACGAGTTGGAGCAGAAGGAGCAAGCAGCAACTTCATGGAGCGAGAGGAGAGCAAGGCTGCAGCCAGGAACTTGAGCAGCAGTTCAAGCCTGTTAGTCACTGCATTGAGGAGCTAAGGCCACAAATAATGCAGATATCTGATGCATTGGCCAGGAATATTGTCTGTGAATAGTTTCTTTCTCTTGAGATTTTATACAGCTTTGATGTCCATTTAAAGGAACCTTGTTTATTTAACCTTTGTGCAGTCCATGTCCTTGAATCCAGCATTACATTTTGATGTCAGAAGTGGAATTCTACAATGCATGCATTAGTTTATGGTGGACGAGATGGAAAGGCGCCTGGCCAAGATGGAACAGATGGTGGAAGAGATGAAACGGGTGACATCTAGTTACTTCAGGAAGTGGCTCAGTCCTATGTGGAGCTATAGTATATTGCTCTATGGTTGGTGTGAGATTTGGTGTGGTGGAAGAGTCATGCCTAAGTAACACCAGGAGCTGGATTGTCCATTTTGGGGACTAAGTCCTCACACCGCCCTGAAAGTTGTGGTCTTTTCAGGCCACAGATTCACAGCCTTGCAGGGGGCTGGCAGGCAGCTGTCATGGAGCTTGCAGCTCCAGCTGCCGATACGGCCCCCTGCACTTCCGGGTCAGAGGCCGTGCATGCGCATGGCGGCGGCCTCCAGCGGCCGCACCATGCTCTTGGGCGGACCCAGACCACCAAAATAGTGCCCCTCATCGGCCGCTCACCCAACCTGCACTGCCCGCACACCCAACCTGCACTGCCCGCACACATAGCCCCCAGCCCCGAATGAGGCTCCTCCTATACTGCAAACAGCCCTCCCTGAAAGTGGCGGCCCCGGACTGTGGGACCATGAGGGGTCCAAGCCATCGGGAATTCGGCCGGTCGGTGACGTAGAATTAGCGGGCGGGCCTCAGGCAATGGCCTGAGTTGGTGGATAATCGGCGCGGCGTATTCCTCGAGTAGGCCGATATTCAGGGGGGGCGGGGAATCTCAGAACCGGCGCAGGTCCCGACTTCATGCGCGTAACTGGATTCTCTGACCAGGCGCCGGGCGCGATTTTAGCGTTGGGGTGCGGAGAATCTAGCCCCAGAGCTGTGCTTTCAATCGTTTTTCACCAATTCTTCTGAAAACATCTTGCTGGAGGGTGTGAGCTGATCAATGTTTCTTCCCTCCTCTGAATACCCACTGTGCAGAGGGCAAACATCTCTTATCATGGCTCCATTGAGTTCTCCCTATCTGTCCTCAATCACACTTTTCATCATCTAGGATTTCTGGGGGTTGGTGACCCAATTAATATGCCAGTGGAAATAAGGAAGTTGAGAATACCTGTTGTGTTAGGATCAAACGTGTTAAGAGTCATCCAGGTATTCTTGGAAGGCATGCATGGTGACCAGTATCAGCAGGTGGTTACAAAGTCAACTGGAGGGGGTGAAGCATTCTCAGCTTACAATAAGCACTCAAGGTGTATCAGCCTGCATAGGACCTTGGAACTGCTCTAGTAGCAGGGATTGGGCTATTCTTTCACCCGCCCACACAATCACAGTCCTTGAAGGTTGATGCCAGCTGTCCCCAACTGGCCAAAATCAGGCCTTGCTGAAAGTGTCACATTGTGCATGTAACGGATCTACCTGTAACTCCTGGATCTGTCCTCATCGCTGTTGGGGGAAAGGATAGGGCACAAATGCAGATCATTAATTTCAGTGACAAAGATGTTTATCTCCAATTGAGAACATCTGTCGATGTCCTTCAACCCTGCACTGTTTGTAGAGAGTGTAACAACTGGCAAAGACATTTCTCACCTCATTTCCAAGATGGACGTCGGCGAGTTGGAGGAGACCGAGCGGAGACAGTTTGACTCTACTCTTACCAAGTATGGGAGAACAGTTAGTCAGGGTGATGATGACATTGGGTATTGTGAGCTGATGAGACACAAGTTTGAGATGGCAGATGACCACCCAGTGAGGATTCTTCACTGCCGGATCCCACCCCATCATTGGTTGGAAGTCAGGGAGTACCTGTAGAAGCCACTGGAACAAGTTGACATCCGGGAGTCACCGAGCCCGTACACCTTCTCCATAGTCCTCACGAGGAAGAAAGATGGAAAACTGAACATCTGTATCAGTGCTGGGAACTCAATGCAAAGACTTATAGAGGCTCACCTTCTATCTGGGATTGGGGAGGCATTAGAAATCCTCAAAAGAGCGAAGTATTTCTGCAGTCTTGATTTGGCTATGGTTATAACCAGCTACCCATTGCTGAAGAACTGACACCAGAGAACTTTATAAACACATGAAAATGCTGTTCAGGCTTTGTAATCATAGATTATCATCGAATTTACAGTGCAGAAGGAGGCCATTCGGCCCATCGAGTCTGCACCGGCTCTTGGAAAGAGCACCCCACCCAAGGTTAACACCTCCACCCTATCCCCATAACCCAGTAACCCCACCCAACACTAAGGGCAATTTTGGACACTAAGGGCAATTTACCATGGCCAATCCACCTAACCTGCACATCTTTGGACTGTGGGAGGAAACCGGAGCACCCGGAGGAAACCCACGCACACATGGGGAGGATGTGCAGACTCCGCGCAGACAGTGACCCAAGCTGGAATCGAACCTGGGACCCTGGAGCTGTGAAGCAATTGTGCTAGCCACTATGCTACTGTGCTGCCCACCAATGCATGTGATGGATGAGGCTTTTGGTGACCTTAATTTACAGTCCCTCTTTGTATATCTGAATGAGATCCTTATCTTCGGCTCGATGATTGAGAGGCTGTTGAAAGACTGTCTTAACCCGCTTGTCGAAGGTTAATTTAAAAGTCAACCTTTTCGGTACTTTGTTACCAGGGAAGGTATGTGAGGACTTCTTTTGCACTCTCAAGTATAGGGTGATCTCATCACCGAAATTTTTCTTCTCAGATTTCCATCTCCCTTTCGTACTGGAAACCGATGCCAGTTTCCTTGGCCGAGGAGCTTGCTATCACAGATTCAATAGCAGAAAAGAATGGCTGTTGCTTGTGCCAGTTAGACTTTTAAGCCAAATGAGATAAATATCCAGAATTTTCAAAGTACAAAGCTCGAATTGCTAGCTATTAGATGGGCTATTTCCCCAAAGTTCAGAGACATTGGGCTTGATTCTCCATTGACACCGGAGCAGGATTCGTGGACTTTCACGACAACAAAACTGGCGCTGAACCTGGACAGATTCTTGCGACTGCAGCTTGTCAGCCTCCCGAGTGTCAATCACGGACCTGGTGGATTCGCCAGATCCGTGATTGACACTCGGGAGGCTGACAAGCTGCAGCCGCATATACACATTACAATACCCACACACACTCATCCCAGCCAACAAGATGGCACTGGAGCTCACCCATACATGGGTCCGCTGGGGCCTAAGGGCCCCTAGGGGTTGACCTGGAGGGACACCCACAGGGCCCGTGGCCCTAACTTCACAGTGGGCAGTCAGCAACTGCATGGCTACCTTTCTGGCTGTGGCAATAGGTGTTCCTTGCCCGTCCACTAGAACCCACAGACAACCTACTGGCCACCCCTCTGCTACTCCCCCAAACCCTGGCAGAAGCCCCCAGCCAGCGGCACAACTGTCAGCAAACTATGGCGGTGTTGGACACTTTCCGCGACCCCTCTGTCTCCTGACGGAAAATCCCGCCCAGCGTATTGACGCTGGCGCAGAATTCATGGAGTTCCACGACAGCAAAACTGGCACTGTGCCTGGACCGATTCAGTGACCGTTGAGGGGCTAGCACCAGAGCCAAGTGGAATACAATCAATTCCAATGAGAAATGGTGCCGGATTCACCGGTTCCACGATTGACACTCAGGAGGCTGACAAGCTGCAGACACACATACACACTTCACTCTCCACACACACCACCCCAGCCAAAAAGATGGCAGCAAGACGTGCAGCATCATGCTTCACTGACGCCAAGTTGGAGACCCTCCTGGACGCAGTTGAGGAGAGGCGGGCCTCCTTTTACCCCGGCCCGGGAAGGAGTTTGCCAACCACCGCTGTTCACCGTGCCTGGGCGCAGGTGGGCACAGGTGGCAGACGCGGTCAGCACCACCAGCAACATTATCCGGATCGGCCAGCAGTGCCAGGAAAAACTGCATAACCTCCGCAGGGCCGACACAATGAGTAGGCAGCACAGTGTCCCTAGCACTAACTCCATCCCACACACCCGTAATCCCATGCCCCCCAGAACAGAGCAGAACAGGGCAACACCACGCCACCTGGGACACCCGAGCAGCAGGTGGCGGGGAGCATCCCGAGGGAGGTGGAGGCGATGGGGCCCGTGCCGGCGATTCCCGCAGGAGAGGTGCTGGAACGCCACAACACCTCAGACTCCTCCCCTCCAATTTGGTGCATCTGGTGGCCAGCAGGCAGAAAGGGGCGGCACCACGCCACCTGGGACAGCCAAGCAGCAGCCGGGCCCACCTAGGCCGGTTCACCCCAGAAGACAGCTGTCAACGTGGACCCAGGTCGCATGGAATCACAGCAGGCCACCTCCATTTCTGCTGTACCATCTGGGGATCCACCAAGACGTAGTGTTAGGGCCTGTAAGGCCAAAATGTTAGACACCAGTTAAGTTGGCACCGGTGCAGGCCACCGCTTAGTTACAGTGGCTAGGACATAAATCATATGTTGTCACATTATGTGTTATGCAGTGTCCGTGCCCCCGGCCAGTGTTGGTGAACCTGGAGGTGCAGAGAACGTTCCATGCGCGTTGACCCTGGCCTCCCTTGTCTGCCCACCCTCGCCCTCCTCCACATGCTCCTCGTCGGGAGAGGCTGAGTGTTCATCCTCCTCCTCCAGCCCATCGTCCCTCTCCTGTGCGATGTTGTGCAGGACACAACAGGCTGCCACGATGTGGGTAACCCTCCCAGCATCATACTGGTGGGTCCCTCCAGAGCAGTCCAGGCACCTGAACTGCATCTTCAGGAGGTCGAAGCAATGCTCGATCACGGACCTGGTCGCTGCATGGGCGTCTTTGTAGCAGGGCTCCGCGTCCATCTGTGGCCTCCGGATAGGTGTCATCAACCACGAAAGCAATTGATAACTACTGTCACCCAAGAGCCAACCTCCCAGCCGGGGAGGAGGGTGTCTCGAACATGTCAGGAATCGTTGTGTGCCAGGATGAAGGCGTCATGCACACTGCCCAGGTATCGGGCGCAGACGTGTATGTTGCTAACCCAGGGAATGTATTTAGTGGGAGGAAGCCTAATCCAGTCCTCGCAGTGGACGCAAAGATCACCAGTGAAGCGGCATGTGCTGCCGATTATGCAAACCCCAGACATGTGACTGTCCTCGATCCTATGTGCCTGATCCATTCCAAAGCCTGGATCCTATTGGAAGTGCATATACGGATGAGAGATTGAGAAGGTCATATCCACTGAATGCCATATATCATCCCGACACTTATCATTTGCCCCAATCAATGATGCACGAAGAAAACATTCCCGCTAATGTGGATTCGATCGTGCCAGCTATTACAACTCAATCGAACCTGCTGATCACATTGTTATCCGTCACCATGTGATGTGCCTAGTTTCTGGGATGATAACTCTCAAGCAAGGACATGTTTAGAAGAGGAAGTGAGTCGGTATCCCATCTCCCAAAATCTGACTTTGGAGCAGGGCCAGAGGCATTCCCTACAAG
The DNA here is from genome assembly GCF_047496885.1 of Scyliorhinus torazame. NCBI lineage: Eukaryota > Metazoa > Chordata > Chondrichthyes > Carcharhiniformes > Scyliorhinidae > Scyliorhinus > Scyliorhinus torazame. The sequence continues at coordinate 107,238,905 of NC_092715.1, read as the reverse complement.
GCACCAGGCACCTGCCTGCAAGAGATCATCTGGTGGATGCTCGGCAGGGGATTTGTTAGGCCCAGGCAGCTCCCCTCAGAACAGAAGTCAAAGTGATCGGCAACCGAGGGGCAGAGCCTAAGACCGGAGAGTGGGCTGGGAGAAAATGAGGGACCAAAAGCTTCATGGAAATGGAGGAGAGAAGGAGCTAGAGCAGTAGTTCAAGCCTAGTGAATCATTGCACTGAGGAGCTACAGCCACGAATAGGACAGAAATCAGGAGCATTGACCATGAATATTCTCTGTAAATTATTCGTTTCTGGAAGTTAAGCTTTCCCTTGAGAGTTTAGAGGGTTTTGATGCTGATGGAATAAAGGAACAATTTTTTAACCTTCATGTAGCCTTGTGGTTGAATTCCATTGTCACAACTCCCACGGAGGTCATGGGATGTGGACCATCCAGTTTCCTGTGACCTCTATAGAGTAAAAACCTCCCCGGTAGCGTTCCCCTTTAATGAGGAGAGCCCAAAGAAAACGCTGAGCTGAGTGTTGATTGGGGCGGAAACCTTTCAGGAGTGGAATTGTTAATATATGTGTCAATAAACTTTCATTTCTGCATCCTTCTCTTCATTCCATGTGATCACTCTGTATGGTTTCTACACTGGCGATGAGGATCAAGTGGAGTTGCCGTGAGCGCCAAGTGCTGTGAACTTGGACCATTTTTCATAGGATTCAGGAGGCTGCTCTTCAACCGGCAGAGATGCCTCACACTGGAAAATTGGAGCAATTTGATGCAGGTACTGATGATTGGCGGCAGTACGTTGCGCGAAAGTAATACTTCTTTAGAACAAACACTATAATCGTTGATGAGTGGCAAATAGTAATCCTGCTCACAGCTTGTGGAGGTGCCACGTACAGTATCATTAAACGTCTGACCCACCCTGATGAACCAGATATGCAGTCTTTTGCCGCCTTAATGGTGTTAGTCGGAGAATATTTTAACCCCAAACCACTGATCATTGTCCACCGCTTATGATTTAACCCAGCCACCCAAAGTCAGGGAGAATCCATTACTGACTTTTTGGCCCGCCTACGAAAACTCGCTGAGTTTACAAGTTCGGATTGACATGAACGAAACCACGAGAGACCGTTTGGTTTGTGGGCTCCTCGATGCAGCAATGCAATGGAGACTCCAAGCCGAAATGCACATGGATTTGCAGTAAGTGGTTGAGACAGCTATCTCCCGCGAAAACGCAAAATAGGGAGTCCAGGAAACATGACTGTCTTGATCTTAGGCCGCCTGAACAAGCGCTGTGTGGCCTTTCCATGGCCCCCAGTCTTCGGCTGTTAATGCAGGGATGCAGACCGCTGCCACAGAGGCTCAGAGGGCCATTGGGCAGCCTCCCTCGACCGACAAGACCCGGACCATAGATATGGGCCAACAACCAGCCACCGAGCCCAAGGTGACAAGAGGTCCTGAGGGGCCCATCCCCCCCCGCCGAGCCACCAGATGCAGCCACCCTCCCTGTGAGTGGGCATACTATTTGTATGGGGAAGATGACTCATGCCAGCAGTTACACTGCATAGCAGCACCAGGTGTACCGCCGTTCCATGTCACACTTCAGGTGAACGGACACCCCATACAGATGGAGTTGGATTCCGGAGCAGTAGTCTCTGTAGTCAGCCGCTGAACGTTTGACCAAATGTGATCGGGCATCCAGACATTGGCTCCATGAGACACTAATGCCTGGTTGGCAATGTATACGGGGGAACTATTGGTCATTGCAGATACCTCGGTGGTCCCAGTCACGTATGGGCAATAATCGTCCAATCTGCCATTAGTGGTATGTGGAGACTGACCAAACTTGCTGGGCCGCGACTGGTTGCAGCATCTCAGCTTTGACTGGCAGCGAGTCTACCACATGTACCCACATGGACTGGAGAGGTTGTTGGCTAAATTCCCTGATGTCTTCCAGGAGGGCCAGGGCACCATAAAATGGGCAGTGGCCAAGATTAGTATTGGCCCATTGGTGCAGCCCAGCTATTTTTGCGCCCGACCAGTCCCTTGAAGCCTAAAGTGGATGCAGAGCTGGATCGTTTGGAGGGCTTGGGATAAGACACCCCGTGCAGTTCTCCAGCTGGGCAGCCCCAGTCGTACCCGTGATGAAGGCTGATGGTTCTGTATGCCTTTGCAGCGACTATAAGATGATGGTAGTTGTTCCACATATTGAGGACTTATACGCAAAGCTCAATGGTGGTCGCACATTTATGAAGTTGGATATGAGCCATGCATATCTCCAGCTGGTTTTCGACCACGGCTCTAGACAATTTGTGATAATTAATACGCTCTGGGGGTTGTACAAATATACCCGGTTGCCCTTTGGGGTCTCCTTGGCTTGTGCAATCTACCAGCGGGTAATGGAAAATCCTACGGGGGCTGCCCCATGTGACAGCCTACCTGGATCATGTACTGAATACAGAGCATCTGTAGAACCTGGCAAAAGTTCTCTGGCGTTTTGAGAAGGCTGGTGTTCACCTACGCCGGGATAAGTGTGTGTTCCACGTGGCCGAGGTGACTTATTTAGGATACCACGTGGACCACCACAGCTTGCACCCTTGCACTTCGCTGAGGACAAGGTATGTGCCATCCAGCAGGCCCCTTTGCTAGAAAGGCCAAGGGAGCTTTGTTCTTTCCTGGGGCTCGTAAACTACTGCGGGAAATTCATTCCCAAAAAGGGCCAGCTGTGGGAATGGGCGCAGCCACAGCAAGCGGCTTCCTCAGAGGTAAAAAAGCAGCTCTCATTATCCCAGTTGTTGACCTATTTCAACCCAGTCAAGCCGCTCATACTGACCTGGGACTTATCTCCTTACGGGGTTGGTTGGCAGGTTGGAGCGTCTCATTGTGTTCGTCTCTGCGACACGCGCCGATGCAGAACGGAACTATGCGCAGATTGAGAAGGAGAGTCTGGCCATTGTTTTTGGGGTGAAGAAATTTCACCAGTATGGATATGGACAGGCATTCACGGTGCTCACAGACCACAAGCCTTTGTTGGGTCTGTTTAAGGATGACCGGGCAATCCCCCATAGTGTCCGCATGAATCCAATGCTGGGCCCTGCTGTTGGCGGCGTACCAATACGTGCTAGAACACCCTTTGGGGATTAAGATTCCCCATGCAGATGCATTAAGCCGCCTCCCCCTCCTCACTGGGTCGCTGACGCCTCCTCTACCGGCGAAGTCACTGCCACCTTCCATTTCATCAACTCTTTGCCCATAACGCCATCTCGCATTTGTGTTTGTTCCCAGGTGGTAGTTGTCCCATGTCCGGCGCATTATCTTATATGGGGCTCAACACCGCGCTTTGTCACATGACCTGAGGGCCTCCACGACCAAAATCCAGGAGCTGAACGCCGAGGATGGATAACACCACCTCCGTAACTGCATCGTCGATTTGCTGGACCTGCTCCCGGATACCCCTGTTCAGCATATTCTGTGTCCCCTGCTGCCGCCACTGCCCCTGGCCCCATACACTGTAGAGCCCCAAGACGGTGAGATGGTGGACGCAGATCTGTCTGACTCTGACCCCAACATGAAAATTCAACCACCGGCAGAGACCGCTGAGCTTGTTCCCGAAGTCGTGCCGGCCACACTGGCTCCAACCAGGCACTCCATGCGGAATTGTTGATCCTGTCTGGTATACACATCCGAACCCCGCACAGAAGACGCTGGAGCGCTATCCCCAGGCAAAGTGGACGAGGGGGCCCTCGCGACGGTCTGCTAATGCAGACCTCGCCCAGGAATTGGAGGGGGGGATGTTGTGAGGAGTGTTACAAGCCCCATGGGGGTCATGGGATGTGGACCATCCAGTTCTCTGTGACTGCTACAGAGTACGACCATCCCCATGTAACGGGGCAGGGTGGGTCTTCCTACAGAGTATAAAAAATCCGGCCTGAATGTAGGTCGGGATGGGAGACCTTTTGGGGAGTGGAGTAGTTAATGTATGCATCAATAAACCTTTATTTTTGCATCCTGGCCTTCACCCCATGTGGTCGCTCTGTGTGGATTCTGCACCCCATTACACAATAGGACAAAATAGGAGGCACTTCAGGTTGAGAACTTGGAAGTTTGAACAGACAAATCGACTGCTGATTTTAATCCTGTCAGTCTGACATAAGAGCGAAACAAAGCAAAGACATAGGTTCCAACCTGGGCCAGGCAGACCTTTGGATGGAGGTTTCTCTCCATGGACATTTGGGCTGCAAATGAATGGATGGTCTCAATTTTATGGACTAAATAATCCAGCTTGTTGGAGCTGAAAGTAGTGAGGATATGAGAAGGGCTTAAGGAGATGGTTGATATTGGAGTACATTTAGAACACAATAAAAACATATTAAGAGTTTGGAACAAGAATAATGCTATTTATCCCAACATACTTGTTCCTTTCACAGGACTTGTAACAGATCCAGTATCATGGGGTTGCAGACACTGTTTTATCTTTACAAACCTGGCATCACTCTCGTTCATCTACATTGCATCATTTGTATGCTTGTAATATATCTTCTATGATAGCATACCCAAAATTGTACAAAACAGAAACTGTGGACAAACAAATATTTTGTACAGATTTGTCATGCCTCCTTGTTCTTCAGATTCTCCATGTACAACATCCAGAAACCCCTTTGTCCTCAATGGGGTTTGTTCACCAATAATCCTGCTTTGAGCTCTCAGATCCCTCTGTTCCTTCACTTCACTGTTTTGCTGTTAAGGATATATTTCTGTTTTCTTTATCCCCACGACAGACTTTACTCATTTTTTCTTATCAGCTGAAAAAGAATAACCACAGATGAAGCTTAATTACACATAAAGTATTCCAGAATAGAGATATATAAAATTTCTCCAACAGACCCCAAGATAATGTAGCTGTTTTTAATGACCTTGCATTAATTATCTCAGATTGTCTTGTTCAGATTCTCTTCTGAATTACTCTATGGGAAAAACAATTGTTCTGGTCTCTAATCTTACTTCAGGCTTGTTAATTTTGCACACATTTCTCTCTTTGTGCACATTATCCAAGTCAAACAGCCTGTTTATGTTTATATTATTAATGTCTTTCAATATGTAAATATTCACACCAATGTACTCTAAAAGAAAATAGGAATTCAATTATCTAATGTGGGTACCGTGCATTTGAGCAACACAATAGGCTTGTGTGCCAGTGTGGCTAGGTAAGTCTCTGAGCCAGAATGTTGTGGGCCCCACTCCATGACTTGAACACAAAGGTCAAAAGCTGGCACTGATGTGCACAGCATTGAGGAAGTGCTGCACTGTTCGAGGTGCTGTTTCTCTGATCAGAGTTTAAACCAAGGCTTTGTCTGTCCTCTTCAGGTGGGAGTAAAAGACCCAGGAGGCCCTATTTCAAAGAAGAGCAGGGTATTAAAATCACATCACAATAGGCAAATGATCTGATCATTGTCACATTGTGGGAGCTTGCTGTGTACAAATTAGCTGTTGTATTTTTTATATCATGACAATGACCACATTGAAAAAATATTTAATTCAAAGTGCTTTGGGACATAGAATCATAGAAACCCTACCGTGCAGAAGAAGGCCATTTAGTCCATCGAGTCTGCACCCACCCTCTGAAAGAGCAGCTACCCAGGGCCAGGACCCCTCCCTATCCCCATCTAACCTTTGGATACTAAGGGGCAATTTAGCATGGCCAATCCACCTAACCGTCAAAGCTTTAGACTGTGGGAGGAAACTGGAGCACCTGGAGGAAACCTACGCAGACATAGAGAGAATGTGCAAACTGCACACAGACGGTCACCCAAGAGGGAATTGAACCTTGTCCCTGAAGCTGTGAGGCAGCAGTTCTAACCATTGTGCCACCATGCCGCCCCTGTAGTTGTAAAAGGTGCTATAAAAATACAAGTATTTCTTTCAAACTAAATGAATGAGCTGATTCCTGTCCTTAGAAAATGGAAAAGATTGTCAGAGTTCATATGATTCCAATCATTGTAAAGGGAGAATATTTTTCAAAAATAGGCATTAAGGTTATCAAGCAAAAGAATAAATTGTTAGCCAAAGTAGACTTATATTAAGTGCAGTCTTTATAAGATTTTTATTTAGTTAAGGTAATTGCTGGAAGTCTTTTTTTGGAAAAGCTCAGCACAAATATTCTCCAACAAGGCTTCCAGATATTAAATAAATTCTGCCCAACTTTGCTGTGACTTGCCTTTTAAAGAAAAACACATAGATTGTGCTAATTTCTGTGATTCTCATTTATCTTTTGTAAAATTGGCTGCAATGCTTTGATTAAACACCTCGGTCTACATCTTTGGCATTTAATCAGCTTAGAAGCTACTTATTTCTGTGTGCATATTTCGGAACCCAGCATTCTGCCTTCTATCAGTACGGTACTGCCAACACTGATCTAAGTCCATTCCTGGAAACCAGGATTTAGCGTTTTGTGATTTTAAAGTGACTATTGAAAGTTTAACAATCACATAAAATGGAAATATTTGGTCATAGTAATAAATACTAAAATATTTAATTGGATTTTTTTCACTTGGTGGGTATGGTGGAATTTTACAGTAATTAAAGTGAAGGGTATCAATATCAGAGATTAGGATGTTTTCAATTTTTTTTACATTCAGTAGCATATCAAATATCCCCAGGTGAATGTAACAGGTTTATTACAAGCAGAATTTCTCTGATAACTTAATAATGTACCTTAACACAAACTCAAGAACCATTCCTATTGTTTGCCTCAATTAGTACAAATTTCATATGAAATGTTTTGTATTGTGGCATACTAATTAGTAATTGGGTTGAGCCTATAAACATGTCGTAAGCTGTCCCTCGATTTGAGGGTATCATCTATTTAGGGTAATGAGATTCTGCCTGAGCCTTCAAGTAACTGAACAGGCTAATTCTCCAACCCACTGATCTTTAGATACATGGGGAAGAATTTCCCAAGTGGTAGTGGGATCTACGGTGCAGGATTTCTGCCTATTCTTTCCTCCTCTGCCACCTCTGCCTCATTAAGGCATTTGGCCTCAAAGCTTGATACAGCTTGATGCACATCTTTGGACCTTGGGGGGAAACTGGAGCACCCAGAGGAAACCCACTCAGACATGGGGAGAATGTGCAAACTCCACACAGATAGTCACCCAATGTCAGAATTCAACCTGGGTCTCTGGCGCTGAGGCAGCAATGCTAATCACTGTGCCCAAATGATGCCCCCGGAAAAACACAAAATGGCACCTGGACATGTTTTGCACCTTTTAAGACCTGATTGAGTTGTGCCAATAAATATATGTCACAGTTACTGTTAGTTGTTGATGCATTTCTTGCTACCAGATATCATCTGGGCCAAAAGGCCTCCTCCTGCTCCTATCTTCTATGTATCTATACCCTTGTTCCCTCAGTGGGATATTAGTGTAGGGGTAGGCCGCATTCGGTCAGGTCCTCAGCTTTGTCAGTGTGTGTGCTGCATCTGGGTGCTGAGTTCTGAGCGATGGAGCGCGAGATGAATCAAATGGCAGCTAGTCCTCATGACTCTAATTTCATATCGCATTTTCCGGCATTCGTGCCACTAAAGTTGGATATGTCCCAAGATACCCTTCCAGGTCTCTCAACAACCCTCACCTCAGGTACAAGTGGTTCTTTAGCCTATGCAGCCAGCTTAGCAGCCTCCTCCACATCCCCTCATCAGATGGGAAATGCTTGGCAGCACGGTAGCACAGTGTTTAGCACTGCTGCCTCACGGTGCCGAGTTCCCAGGTTCGGTCCCGGCCCTGGGTCACTGTCTGTGTGGAATTTGCACATTCTCCCCGTGTTTGCGTGGGTTTCGCCCCCACAACCCAAAGATGTACAGGGTAGGTGGATTGGCCATGCTAAATTGCCCCTTAAATGGAAAAAATGAATTGGGTACTCTAAATTTTAGAAAAATCAGATAAGAAATGGTAATCAATTATGTCCTCGTTATGGCAAGGCCCCCCCTCCTCTGCAGAGCACAGCAGGCCATCACACTACAAGAGACCCTTACCCTCATACTGAAGCATTCCACTGGATCGTTCGAGGCACCTGAATCTCCTCTGCAGCAGTCCAGATTGTTGGTCTCTCGGGTAGAACTGTGGCAGGTGTTGTACCTCTTCTGCAGCAGTTCATGGGTTCTTCACAAGCGTGAGTAGTCATGTATTCGATAGGTAGCCCTTGGCCCCAGAATTCCATCCCTGAAGGCCAGAAAGGGTGTTGTACCTCGAACTGCCTAAGTATGTACATGTCACAGTTGTTTCTGGGAACCATGTACACATTGCAGGATCCACTTCAGATCATCACAGACCAATTAGACATGAATGGATTGGAATCCTTTTCTGTTGATGAAGGCTGGTGGCTGATCTGTAGGAGCCTTGATCGTCAAATGCGTGCTGTCGACGACACCTTGCATCTGGGGAATACATCGATGGCCCTGAAGCCGGTGGCCTTCCCCACCTGAATTTCTGGATTGGTTCAGTGGTGCAAACAGTCACTGGCTCTCTTCAACATGACATTTCCCCTGCTTTATACAATGAAGACCCAAGCCTGCAAGCTCCCATGCATGTCCCCATTGGATCCCGGGAAAGAGCCGGGTCCGTATAAAGGTTTACTGCCATGGTGATCATCAGGGCTGTAGATATTGGGTGGCACCTGAAGCCCATGGATCTCAGCGCATTCTGCAGCATATTACATGTCGGTGATGACCTCCCCGAAGTGCTGTGGCATTTGCTGATACTTTTGGATATCTGCAAATAGTTAAAGTAAATTCAGCAGACTCTTTTCTGTGGATAGTCCCTTCTTCCTATGACCAGTTGCTGGCACTTCTCTAAGCCTGCTTCGCCGGCCTGCCCACCCTCCTGCTGCTCCTGCTGTTGCTCCTGTGAAGCTGCCTGCGTCTGGTCTCCCCTCTCTCTGCTTTGCCCCTCCTCCACAGGGGGGAGCCATGAAGTGTATCAGTTCCATGTCAATTGGTCTTTCCCCCTCTCATAGAACATAGAACATAGAAAATACAGCACAGAACAGGCCCTTCGGCCCACAATGTTGTGCCGAACCTTTGTCCTAGATTAATCATAGATTGTCATAGAATTTACAGTGCAGAAGGAGGCCATTCGGCCCATTGAGTCTGCACCGGCTCTTGGAAAGAGCACCCTACCCAAGGTCAACACCCCCACCCAACACTAAGGGCAATTTTGGACACTAAGGGCAACTTATCATGGCCAATCCACCTAATCTGCACATCTTTGGACTGTGGGAGGAAACCGGAGCACCCGGAGTAAACCCACGCACACACAGGGAGGATGTGCAGACTCCGCACAGACAGTGACCCAAGCCGGAATCGAACCTGGGACCCTGGAGCTGTGAAGCAATTGTGCTATCCACAATGCTACCATACTGCTCTGGCAAGAGACCTCCCTCAAAACCTTCCCCTGGCCACTCCTCTTTACACCCATGTTACTCAAAGGTTTGTATTTGAAAGCAATTTTAAAAAAATATATAAATTTAGAGTACCCAATTATTTTTTTTCCAATTAAGGGACAATTTAGCGTGGCCAATTCACCTAACCTGCACATCTTTGGGTTGTGGGGGCAGAACCCATGGAGACATGGGGAGAATGTGCAAACGCCACATCGACAGTGACCCAGGGCTGGGATTCGAATCCAGGTCTTCAGCGCCACAGACCCAGTGCTAACCACTGTGCCACATGCTGCCCCTAAATGCAATTATAGTCACACAACATTTCAGTAATTTTTGCCAAGGTAGTTTGTGCTTTTGATGCAATCAATAACGAAGCAGACATTCCAAGAATGTTTCTTTTATAGTTTGTTTAAACGGTTAGTTACTTTCTTACTTTATTGAGATTGTGCTTTTCTAATCTTAATTCCATGACCATTTTAAAGGTAAATCTGATGTGAAACACGACAAAGATTGTTAATTTTAATATATTCCATTCACTCAAACTTACTGAAAACAGAACTCTGGGATGATCATTAGGCCTATAAATAGCTGCTCCTCTCTAGATTAAGAGTTTCACTGGATTTCCATTGTCTTGATCAGCGGATGTCATCAAAGTGCTGAATGTTGAACTATTTTTCAGCAATGATTAATCGCTTGACTACTTCTTACTTTGTCAGTAGTTTTTAGATGACATTCTTTAAAGCGGGGTTGGAGGGGGCGGTGCCCACATGGCTGTCTAATCCATTCCAGTTCAAGTAGGTGTGTGATCATTTATGTGCATCCACTTCTTCATGAAAGGAATTGGAATGTTAGATGGAAAATTGTCATGATATGCACTCATGCACATAATGAGATACAGACAGGCAGTGACGGACACCCAGTACAGCCAATCAACACACAGGACAGAGCACAACCAATCACCAGACAGAACACTAGAGAGGTGTTACCCATTATAAAACACACGAAGCATCAACACTCCGCCTCTTTCCACTGGTGACAACTGCAGTGACAGTCAGGGTGTATATATCAGTTAGCACCTTCTACACGTGGCTCAGAGCTAGCCTGGTCTAGTTAGTTATAGTTAGCACACTTAGATTAGTAGAGTGTCAACCCACAGCAAGCTGTGTGCATTGTTACAAAGTTCAATAAATCGTATTGAACCAACGTCTAAGTTTGGTGTCTGCTTTCCAGTACAACTGCACCCACTTGCAGTCCGTGTTACCCCAGGGTGAATAACACGGCATGGTACCAGTAGTCTACTTCATCTAAATAATTTACCTTGAATGACAGGATGCCTAGGCTTCAGCGCATTCTCCTTCGACTCCGCAGATACAATTTTGAGTTAGTATACACACCGGGCAAGGAGCTAATAATTGCGGATGCTCTGACATGCTCCATCACCTCGCCCTGTGAACAGGTAGACTTTATCCGCCAAATTGAGGCACAGGTGCAACTGTGTGCCAGCAACCTCCCGGCCTCAGATGAAAGAGTGGTCAACATTCGAGAAGGGACTGCCAAGGACCCTCTTCTGCAGCGGGTAATGCATCACCTTGCAAATGGTTGGCAGAAAGGGCAATGCCCTCAGTTCTTTAATGTCAAGGACAATCTGACAGTTGCCAAGGGGATCCTCCTCAAGCTGGATCGCATAGTTATTCCTCGCAGCCTCCAGAGCTTGTGCTCAAACAAATCCACGAGGGAAACCTTGGTGTCGAGAAATGTAGGCGCAGGGCCCGGCAGTCTGTCTATTGGCCTGGAATCAACCGGGATACATCCAACATGGTCCTCAATTGTGTGACCTGCCAGCGTTTCCAGCCTGCGCAGCCCAAAGAAACATTCCAGCAACACGAGATGGTGACCTCTCCGTGGTCTAAGGTGGGAATCAACCTTTTCCACGCCAATGGGCGTGACTACGTGCTCATCATAGATTACTTCTTGAGTTACCCGGAAGTGGTGAAACTGTCCGACCTCACATCAAGGACAGTCATCAAGGCCTACAAGGAGACATTTGCCAGGCATGGTATTCCGCTCACGGCCATGAGTGACAATGGTCCCTGCTTCCACAGCCAAGAGTGGTCCAATTTCGCCAATCTGTACCAATCCAAACATATTACCTCAAGCCTGCACTACCCGCAAACTAACGGGAAGGTCGAAAAAGGGGTCCATATCGTGAAGCAACTGCTCTGCAAGGCTGTGGACTCAGCTTCTGACTTTAACCTTGCACTCCTGGCGTACAGGGCAACCCCTCTGTTTAACGGTATGTCTCCAGCACAACTCCTTATGAATCGAGACCTGCGGACGACTGTTCCGGCCATTCACTTACCTGACCTGGATCACCTCCCAGTGCTGCAAAAGGTGCAGCAACTCAGGAACCGGCAAAAGCTGACATACGATGCTCATGCTACCGATTTGCCTGTGCTATCTCCGGAAGATGCTGTTCGCATCAAGTTACCTGATGGCGGCTGGTCAGCTCCAGCTGTTGTTGATCGACAGGCTGCTCCCAGGTCGTTTGTGGTTCGCATGGCTGATGGCTCCATTGTCGGGCGCAACAGAAGGGCACTACGCAAACTTGCCTTCCCACCACCCAATCTCACCTTTCCAGCTGTTGTTCTGCGACCTCCGGACACCTCGCTCCACGAGGCAACCAATCTGGCTGCAATCCCGCCTGTCAAGGCGCCATCATCCCCACCTCCACCTCTCAGGTGGTCGACAAGGATCCGACGCCAGCCTCAAAGGTTGGACTTATAGACATTTATTTTGCACATATTGTTCTGTATCTGCACGCTAGACACCTTCTATGTACATATTCATTCACTCGCAATTTACTGTAAATTGTTATATCTGTATATACTGTCGTATATGCTCTAAGCAACCGACAAAATTCTTTTAAAAAGGGGGATGTCATAATATGCACTCATGCACATAATGAGATACAGCCAGGCAGTGACAGACATGCAGTACAGCCAATCAACACACAGGACAGAACACAACCAATCACCAGACAGAACACTAGAGGGGGGTTTCCCACTATATAACACATGAGGCATCAACACTCCGCCTCTTTCCACTGGTGACAACTGTAGTGACAATCAGGGTGTATATATCAGTTAGCACCTTCTACATGTGGCTCAGAGCTAGTCTGGTCTAGTTAGTTATAGTTAGCACACTTAGGGTAGTAGAGTGTCAACCCACAGCAAGCTGTGTGCACTGTTACAGAAGTTCAATAAATTGTATTGAACCAATGCCTGATGTGTTGGGTGCTCTGGATCCGTGGAATACATACAGGCCACCAACACTTAAAATAGTGCAACACTACTTTATTAAGTTAGAAACTGTTGAACATACTTTCACTGGGAGTTAACACGATGTTAGATTAAACTAAAGACCTATGCCTTGTCCTAACCAGTCTATGCACTCAGCACATGGTGAAGATCTGTGCTGCAAGCTGTAAGCTCTGTCCTACTAGGAGGCTGCATCTCGAATGAGCGGGAACTCTGATGCCCCCTGTCTTTATAGTGCGTGTGCTCTAACTGGTGATTGGCTGTGGTGTTGTGTGTGTTGATTGGTCCCACTGTATGTCCATCACTGTGTGTCTATCTGCACCATGATATACTGGTGTATATTATGACATCCCCCCTTTTATAAAAGAATGTATGTGTGTGGCAATAAATATTGTATGGTGAGAATGTTCCTAACTATGTGTGGGGTGCGAAGACATATTTACAGGACTACGTCCATGAGAACTAAGCTATTTACATGGGAAGGTGCCTGGTGCAGAGAAGCAGTATGCAACAAGAATAACGAGATCAACACTATATACAAACCAGGGAAATGATCAAACAAAGCAACAAAACAATTCAGAAAGTCTATAAGTTTGCAAAGTTCATAAATTAAGTCTCTGAGGTGGGCCGCCTCAAGGGTGGGTCGAGAGCCGCCGGTTCAGGAGCGGGCTGGACTGCGTCAGAGTCGGGGGGATGCAGAGTGTCAGGGAGCTCTGCATAGTCCATGGCAGGGTCAGCAGGAGGGCGAGGCGAAAGTGGAGGATCACGTGGCGAGCGTGGAACGAGACGAAGGGTGCGTCGATTGCGGCGCAGAATAGCGCCATCCGGTAGACGAACCAGGAACGAGCGGGGGGGGGGCCCTGTCGAAGGACAACAGCGGTTGCAGACCAGCCACCATCTGGAAGATGGACGCGGACGTTGTCATCTGGAGCCAGAGCAAGGAGATCAGCTGCACGGGAGTCATGAGCCGCCTTGTGTTGTGCACCAGACAGCTGCATCCGGCGAAGGACCGGAACGTGGTTGAGGTCTGGGACATGAATGGACGGCATCGTCGTCCTCAGGGTATGACCCATGAGTAAATGCGCTGGTGACAGGCCAGTGGACAGCGGGGCGGAGCGATAGGCCAGCAAGGCGAGCGAGAAATCGGATCCAGCATCGGCCGCCTTGCATAGGAGCCGTTTGACTATATGTACTCCCTTCTCTGCTTTGCCGTTGGATTGCGGGTACAGGGGACTGGATATCACAGGGGCAAAATTGTACCGCCTGGCAAAGTTGGACCATTCCTGGCTGGCAAAGCAGGGCCATTGTCCGACATAACCGTGAGCGGGATGCCGTGTCGAACAAAGGTTTCTTTACATGCACGAATGACTGCAGACGAGGTGATGTCGTGCAACCGTATCACCTCCGGGTAATTCGAAAAGTAGTCCACGATCAGGACATAGTCTCTACCCAGCGCGTGGAACAGGTCGATGTCCACCTTGGTCCATGGTGACGTGACCAACTCATGGGGCTGCAGGGTCTCATGTGGTTGGGCCGGCTGGAAGCGCTGACAAGTGGGGCAGTTGAGCACTGTGTTGGCTATGTCCTTATTAATGCTGGGCCAGTACACTGCCTCTCGGGCCCGTCGGCGGCACCTTTCCCCGCCAAGGTGACCCTCGTGTAGTTGTTCCAGGACAAGCTGCTGCATGCTATGCGGGATGACAATGCGGTCCAGTTTTAGAAGAACCCCGTCTACTACCACCAGATCATCTCTGATATTGTAGAATTGAGGGCATTGGCCCTTGAGCCACCCGTCTGTTAGGTGGCGCGTGATACGCTGTAGCAAGGGGTCAGCCGCCGTCTCGCGGCGAATTTGGATGAGGCGTTCATCCGAGGCAGGTAGATTGGAGGCCACGAATGCCACATGGGCGTCAACCTGGCAGACAAATCCCGCTGGGTCACATGGAGTGTTAACTGCCCTGGAGAGAGCGTCAGCAATGATGAGGTCTTTGCCCGGGGTGTATACCAGCTGGAAGTCGTATCGCCGGAGCTTGAGAAGAATACGCTGGAGGCGAGGCGTCATATCGTTCAAGGCTTTCTGTATTATATTGACCAGCGGGCGATGGTCGGTCTCGACGGTGAATTGAGGAAGTCCGTAGACATAATCGTGAAACTTAACCACACCGGTCAGAAGGCCCAGGCCTTTTCTATCTGCGCGTAGCGCTGCTCTGTGGGGGTCATTGCACGTGACGCATATGCAACAGGGGCCCATGATGAGGCCTCATCACATTGAAGGAGCACTGCCCCAATGCTGGATTGACTGGCATCGTTCAAAATTTTGGTCTCCTTTGCTGGATCAAAGAAAGCCAAGACCGGGGCCGTGGTCAGTTTTGTTTTGAGTTCTCTCTATTCGCGCTCGTGGGCAGGGAGCCATTGGAAGTCTGTCGTCTTCCTGACCAGGTCCCTGAGAGCCGTGGTATGAGAGGCGAGGTTAGGGATACATTTTCCTAAAAATTGACCATGCCCAGAAATCGGAGGACCGCCTTCTTGTCCTCTGGTGTTTTCATGGCTGTGATGGCAGTTACCTTGTCCGCATCCGGCTGCACACTCAATTGGGAGATGTGGTCCCCGAGGAACTTGACTTCTGTCTGATCAAAAGAGCATTTGGCCCTGTTGAGGCGGAGGCCATGCTCAAGTATACGGTTGAATATGCGTTGGAGACGACTAACAGGCTCCTGCGGTGTGGTGGACCAAATGATTATGTCATCGACATAGACGCAAACACCTTCATTGCCTTCCATCATTTGTTCTATGATCCTATGGAACACTTCTGATGCGGATATGATCCCAAACGGCATCCTGTTGTCACAATATCTGCCAAAGGGGGTATTAAATGTGCAAAGTTTCCTGCTGGATTTGTCGAGCTGGATTTGCCAGAATCCTTTTGAGGCGTCGAGTTTGGTGAAGAGCTTGGCGCGAGCCATCTCACATGTGAGCTCTTCGCGCTTGGGAATTGGATAATGCTCCCTCATGATATTGCGATTTAGATCCTTGGGAACAATGACAATTCTCAATTCGCCGGAAGGCTTTTTTACACATCCCATGGAACTGACCCAGTCGGGCAGTTCCGTGACTTTGGAAATCACTCCTTGGTTCTGGAGGTCCTGCAGCTGCTGCTTGAGGCGGTCCTTAAGGGGTGCTGGGACCCTGCGAGGTGCGTGCACCACAGGCGTGGCATTCTGTTTTAATAAAATCTTGTAGGTGTACGGGAGCCTGCCCATGCCCTCGAAGACTTTGTGGTACTGGTTGATAATGGCGTCGAGCTGCGCCCTGAAGTCGGTGTCCTGAAAGGCAGACGCGTCAGCAGGAGAGAGAGAGTGAACTCTCTGAACTAGGTTCAACAGCTTGCATGCCTGCGCACCAAGCAGGGAGGGTTTTGAAGAGCCCACGATTTCAAAGGGAAGGATGGCTTTGCGTGACTTGTGCGTCACTTCAAGTTGGCACAAGCCGCTGGCATCAATGGCATTGCCATTACAATCTACTAGCTGGCAGGCTGATGGAAGGATGGCTGGTTTGACAAGCAGGCTTTGGAGGTCAGACCAATGAGATTGGCGGAGGCACCAGTGTCCAGGCGGAATCGTATTTGGGACCGGTTGACCGTCAGGGTGGCACACCACTCATCGTCTGGATTGATACTGTATACCAATAGAGGCTGGATTCTTTGCTTTGGGGACACCCTGTTTTTGGTAACGATACCGACTCTAAAAGGCGCCTTCGGGTCCTTGGTGTCAATAACGGGTAGTAGGTCTGCATCGGACTTGGTGACCGTAGGTTGAATGGCCCGGACATTCCTGCGCGGCTGACTGAAGCGATATGAGTTGGCAGGCTGAGCTGCTCTGCCTAAAGCAGCATAGTTTGCCACATCTCAGGCATTGTCGGGATTTGGCAGGGCATTGGCGCTTTAAGTGGGCGGAGCCACAGTTGCCGCACGTCGTAGCGTCAGTACGTTTGCTGTGCCACCGTGCATACGTGGTGCAGTTGTACGTGGTGCGCACCTGCGCAGTACATTCGTCAACGTCACCGTCCCCTCGTTTGGTGCGCACAAGCGCCGGAGTCCGCGAAAAGCGTGCAATGGCCGCCCTCATCCAGGCTGAGGCCCTGGAGTTGCTCGATTGCTTTGACCCGTTCTGCCTCGTGGGGACCTTGCCGCGCCGTTTCATCCGCTTGGATGTGGGAATACCGACTCGTGGCATGTTCGTGTAGTACGCAGGCCTCGATGGCGGTCGCTAGGGTGAGCTGCTTTACCATGTGGAGCTGCTGGCATAGAGGGTCCGACTGAACACCGAAAACAATTTGGTCGCGTATCATGGAGTTGGAGGTGGGCCTGTAGTTACAGGACTGTGCAAGGATGCGGAGGTGGGTAAGAAAGGACTGGAAAGGTTCATCCTTACCCTGCAAATGCTGTTGGAATACATAGCGCTCAAAACCTTCATTCACCTCTATGCTGCAGTGAGTGTCAAAATTGAGGAGGACCGTCTTGAACTTTGCTTTATCTTCATCATCCGCAAAGGTGAGAGAATTGAAAATGTGAATGGCATGGTCCCCGGCCATGGATAGGAAGAGAGCGATCTTCCTGGTGTCCGAAGCATCCTCCCGGTCTGTGGCTTCAAGGTAGAGCTGGAAGCGTTGTTTGAATATCTTCCAGTTGGCCCCTAGGTTACCGGTGATGCGGAGCGGCAGCGGCGGGCGGACGATGTCCATTTTGCAGGATGGTTGTATGCTGGTGGAAGGCAGATCACTTGCAGGTAGGTCTGAGTAGTTCTAATATCCTTCAACTCCTGGTATCATGATGTGTTGGGTGCTCAGGATCTGTGGAACACATACAGGCCACCAACACTTAAAATAGTGCAACACTATTTTATTAAGTTAGAAACTGTTGAACATACTTTCACTGTGGGTTAACACGATGTTAGATTAAACTAAAGACCTATGCCTTGTCCTCACCACTCAGCACATGGTGAAGATCTGTGCTGCAGGCTGTAAGCTCTGTCCTACTAGGAGGCTGCATCTCGAATGAGCGGGAACTCTGATGCCCCCTGTCTTTATAGTGCGTGTGCTCTAACTGGTGATTGGCTGCGGTGTTGTGTGTGTTGATTGGTCCCGCTGTGTGTCCATCAGTGTGTGTATCTGCACCATGGTATACTGGTGTATAGTATGACAACGCCTACGTTTGGTATATGCTTTACAGTTCATCTGCATCCTGTTGCAGTCCGTGTTACCCCAGGGTAAATAACACAACAGAAAATGATACGGCAGTGCCAATACTCATTTGCCAAACCAAATTTTGCTTCTGTAATCTAGCAAGCTAATATTTAATTTATCCCTTTCTGCAGACCTTATAAGAGCCATTATCTAGCCACTTATTTTTTGAAAGGATATTTTTGGAGAGAGGGAGGGTTTTGTTGCAAATCAATAATTTAGAACAGTATATTGTATTTCTTTGGACATTGATACATCACCTGAGGGAAGATGAAACGAGTTGAGTTGATGGCTGCAGTAATCTTGACTTCAACAAGTGCTATGCAGTACCAGCCGAAGCAATGGTTTGGGGGTGGCACAAGCCTGCACCACCCTCCTTATGCACTACTTCAGGAAAAGTGCAGATGTGAGAACAGTGATTTGGTCGATCTGGAGTACTGTCACTACACGATGTACTAAAAACCAATCTTGGCTAATAAAATAAGGCGTAATGTGTTCATAAATTTTACATAAAAGAGGATTAAAAATGGCATTGCACTAATAACATGGTGTTGAAAGCAATGCATTAGAAAATTTGAAATTAGACAAAAATCTAATTTTCTTTTCATTTAAAATATGAAAATTTGTCAGATGGCTTAATATTCTATTCTGGCAGAAATGAATATTAGCTGGTATCTATTATAAAACATCATTAGAAAAGCCATTTATTTCCTTGTCGAGCATTTTTATATCCGGGTAGCAAAAGCACAACATTAATAAGAAAAATGTAGATATCTAGGTCTCACTAAGGTGCAGCTTTGTATTTATACAACATTCACTTCCTCAGGAAATATGTTTTTAATTTCACTTAATTTAACACAATAACAAATGCAACACTAACATCCAAAGTTACGATTATCCCCTAATTGCTGTTTTATTTCTCATATGTAACCTTGTTTAACCTCTGCTTGCAAATTAACTAAGCACATCAAAGTGCATTGAGCGCAGTCAATTTGAGCAATGTCAGACTGTAGTTGCTTTCACCTCTTATCACTCATCCAAATGAATGAAGAGGCATTCGGTAAAATTTGGCCTGGTTTTGTCAAACACTCCTCCTGAATCAAAGTCAGGTCAGAAGTTCAAACAGGGCCCTTCAACTCGCCTCAAATGTACCCACTTCAGCTTTTAATAATGGCTGGACGAGGGATGGGTGACTAAACTACTCATGGGAGAATGGTTTGGTCACTTAAATCATATAATTGGACTGCTTGCCTTCATTTTAACAGTCATATTATTTTTGGCGACAGGTGAACAGGTTTCCTGTGCCTCGAGGAAACATGGCAGCTTAAAGAAGCTGAGAGGACCTGGAGCCTTGCAATAAATAGATTTACTGCACAGCTTGTGCTCCAAGAAGAGTAGCCAGGCATTTTCCAGGTCCAGCAAGCTACCCAGTAAATCCCCTTGTGATCCGAGTGCTACCCCCGACCATCACCTGATAACACCATGCCCCAAGCACCAACTCTTCCCCCTCATCACCA
Source organism: Scyliorhinus torazame (assembly GCF_047496885.1). Classification (NCBI taxonomy): domain Eukaryota; kingdom Metazoa; phylum Chordata; class Chondrichthyes; order Carcharhiniformes; family Scyliorhinidae; genus Scyliorhinus; species Scyliorhinus torazame. Next base: position 107,219,402 of record NC_092715.1, on the reverse strand, counting down.
TCAGGTGTCAGGATCACTCCCACCCCCTTCTTAAGCAGCACAGCAGCATCGTGATAATATTGCTGGACGAGCAACCCAGGGGCCCGCACTAATTCCCTGGACACAGAAAGAAGTCTTACAACACCAGGTTAAAGTCCAACAGGTTTGTTTCATATCACTAGCTTTCGGAGCACAGCTCCTTCCTCAGGTGAATCGAAACAAACCTGTTGGCCTTTAACCTGGTGTTAAGATTTCTTACTGTGCCCACCCCAGTCCAACGCTGGCATCCCCATGTTATAATTCTCTGGAGACAGTTCAAATCCAACCACAGCAGAAGATGGAATTTAAAGTCAATTCATTAATAATTCTGGAATAAAAAGTGCTATGTTCAATAATGGTGGGAATGAAACTACCAGATTATTGTGAAAACCCATCTGGTTCACTAATACCCTTTAGGGAGGTAAATCTGCAATCCTGACCTGGTCTGGCCTACATGTGACTCCATATCCACAGCAATGTTGTTTGGCCCCGTATCTAAGGAAGGATGTGCTGGCCTTGGAAAGGGTCCAGAGAAGGTTCACAAGAATGATCCCTGGAATGAAGAACTTGTCGTATGAGGAACGTTTGAGGACTCTGGGTCTGTACTCGTTGGAGTTTAGAAGGATGAGAGGGGATCTTATTGAAACTTATAAGATACTGCGAGGCCTGGATAGAGTGGACATGAGAGGATGTTTACACTTATAGGAAAAACTAGAACCAGAGGACACCATCTCAGACTAAAGGGACGAACGATCCTTTAAAACAGATATTAGGAGGAATTTCTTCAGCCAGAGAGGGGTGAATCTGTGGAACTCTTTGCTGCAGAAGGCTGTGGAGGCCAATTCACTGAGTGTCTTCAAGACAGAGATAGATAGGTTCTTGTATAATAAGGGGATCAGGAGTTATGGGGAGAAGTCAGGAGAATGTGGATGAGAAAATATCAGCCATGATTGAATGGCGGAGCAGACTCAATGGGCTGAGTGGCTTAATTCTGCTCCTATGTCTTATGGACTCTTAAATGCCCGCTGAAATGGCCTAGGAAACCACGATTGAACATAGACTGAAACCTGCTCCTGTCTCCAACATATGGGGCGGGATTCTCCGACCCCCCGCCGGGTCGTAGAATCGCCGGGGGCTGGCCTGAATCCTGCCCCCGCCGGTTGCCAAATTCTCCGGCACCGGATATTCGGCGGGGGTGGGAATCGCGCCGTGCCGGTTGGCGGGCCCCTCCCCCCAGCGATTCTCCGGCCGCGATGGGCCGAAGTCCCGCTCCTGGAATGCCTGTCCCGCCGGCGAGAATCAAACCACCTCTCTTACCGGCAGGACAAGGCGGCGCGGGCGGGCTCCGAGGTCCTGGGGGGGGGCATGGGGTGATCTGGCCCCGGGGGGTGCCCCCACGGTGGCCTGGCACTCTTTTCCTTCCACCTTTGCCATGGTCTCCACTATGGCGGAGGTGGAAGAGACTCCCTCCACTGCGCATGCGTGGGGTTGCCGTGAGCGGCCGCTGACGCCCCAGGACATGCGCCGCACGGCAAAGTCAGTTTCGCGCCAGCTGGCGGGGCACCGAAGGCCTTTCCCACCAGCTGGCAGGGCGGAAATCAGTCCGGTGCGGGCCTAGCCCCTCAAGGTTAGGGCTCGGCCCCTCAAGATGCGGAGGATTCCGCACCTTTGGGGCGGCGCGATGCCGGACTGATTCGCGCCGTTTTTGGCACCGGTCGGCAGACATCGTGCCGATTGCGGAGAATCCCGCCCCTGATATCAGAAGAGGATGGATTACGGACAGATATCTCAAGCGCCATGTCTCGGTCTGACAGAGTCACTCAATTCATCAGGGCCCACATGTTGTTGGTCTTTGAATCTAGAGGGAGAATGGTTTATCGATCTGTTGACTTCAAAAGATTTTAAACATCAGTGTGACTGGAAATGCACCGACATATGCACACGTGAGAGTGTTCCAGAGCACTGGCTGTGGAAAGAGCCTTGACCAGTTACTCAGCTTGAATAAGTATCACACAGGTGTATCAAACCCACTCACATGGTGGAGCAGTTACAACACATGGACTACAGTAGTTTAAGAAGGTGTACCACCACCACCTTCTCAGGTACACTCAGAGATGGGGAACAAATACTGGACTTGCCAGTGATATTCAGATCACATGACTGTCCACCCACCTTGGTCCAAACCCCTACCACTCCTGATTGGGAAACTCCACAACCCCACTCCCCATCCTTTTAATCCTCCACATTCTCCCTCACTCTCTTAATACACTCACCTGCTCTTTTAGGCATTGGCTCTTCCCAAAAGGTCTTCAACTTATCAATCAGGTTACCTGTGGCTGGGAACCCCACTTCAAGGCACCTTGCATTAAAGTTCTGCAGGATACGTGAAAACCCATTCTTCAGGATTTCCTGTCTCAGCACAGCCTCGCATTTCCAGGTTAAAACCTTGTCAATGTCCTCATTTTGTGGCAGTCAAAGGTGGACCACTACTTGGACTAGATGAATGACGGTGTATGTACCTACTCATATGTGGATTAGCAAACTGGCATGTCCTCTGTTATCTTGTGCAGTGACTTCTGAAGTTTCATGAAGTGTAGTTTCACTGCAGCCCTTCTGTATGGCATTAAACATCCTCTCATCTGGCTGCTGCTTGGCTGCTGTCATCAGCACATGTTGCTCCCCACTAGTGCTCAGTGTATCACCAGTTGTTCCTCTCTGATTCTCCCTGACTGATTCCTCTGAAGTGGATATTTCTGTGCTGGTGCTTGCAGGGTTTGAATACTTGATGGATTATAATACAATTGGCTGCTTCCTGCTTTTCCTCAGTACCAGCACCAACATCTTGGGAAATCTCGACATAGAGAAAGAGAACATCTATTAGTTTGGCAAGCAGCCAAAGGTAATGCACATAGTAGCACAGCATTGCTGTCGAGGATTGCCACTTAAGTCATTGATTGAATGTAAGGAGCTAGCTATCACAAAGCTACCGTACTCTTTCCTTAACCAATCCCTCCTCACCAGTTATTTGGAGGGCATGTTGATCATGCAAGGTGGAACTTAGGTGGTCCACAAGCAATGTGGGTGAGGGCTCTGTTTTGCTCCAAAAAGTGTGCACCCAGATGCTTTCAGCATGAGAATGTAACCCAAGCTCAGCTGGTGGAAAAAATGCATCAAAGGTCATTGGCGGAATCTTGCACTCTCTGCACAGAGAGCTGGCTGGGGTGAGAAAACCGGCATGTAGCTCTCCAGTTGCACAGCCGGATTTTCTCTCCAGATTCTCTGGCACACTGTGCTCAGAGAATCTGCGGGTGTGGGTTCCACTGATGCGTTGCTGGCTCGGGCCCAATGGAGCCGGCAATGCGAGCTCCACAAAGATCAGGGCACCATTTTTAAAAGGCTCCCCCAACCCCTCCACTAACCCCCCCAGCGCCCCCCCCCCCGCACTCCCCGCACCCCCCGCACCCGGACACAGGGGACCCATACAAGCAATGGGGCAAATCTCCTCCCCTCTTCCACACAAGGACCAGGACAACAGCCCCGCCCCCACCCCGACACACACAAGCACTGGGGTAACGCAGAAGTAAGGGAGCTCCCCAAAGGGTCTGCCACTAGCACAGCTCCCGGAAGTGCTACCCTGCATTGCCAGGCCAGCATGGCCAGGCTGCCACTGCATAATCTGTTGATGCCACAATCTGTATTAAAATGAACCCCCCACCCCAGAACACGGTGGGGACCCTAACATAAGCTATGTGGCAACTCCTCCCCCATAGAAGCACTGGCGCAACCACCTCCCTCTTTTCTTGGCGCTCACTCACTAACGAGTATGATTGTCCACCTCGGAAACTTTGTGTTACTGGCCATGGGTTCTGTGGGTTCTTGCATGGCTAATGACCCCCGATCCTAGAGAAACATCTTCAACTGCACACTTGGCAGGTGTTTCCAGGAGGTGGGATTGCTCCTTGGACTCTAAATCACAGGTATTCCTTTCTCAGGCTCCTTTAATGGGCCGCCTCTTGCTGTCAAGTGTCCCCGAATAGAATTGTGTCCCTTCAATCAGGAGGTTACTCCAAGTTGGTCTCTTCTGAGCAAGGGTCGCCCAAGCATTGACATCTATGTTGCATTTCTTGAGGTAAGACTTCAGGGAGTCTTTGAAATGCTTACTTTGCTCTCCTTTTGTTTCAAAGCCTTCTTTGAACTGGGCAAAGAAGATTTGCTTTCGAAGTCGAGACTCTGACATCCATGTGGCCGGCTCAGCAGAGTTGGTTTAATATGATCATGGCCTTGATGTTGCTGCTCTTGACTTCTTCAAGGATGGTGATGTTAGTACACCTGTCCTCCCAGCTGATGCAGAGAATCTGTCTCAGGCAGCATTGATGGCACCTCTCCAGGGCCTTGGGGTGGTACCTGTACGTAGTACTGGATTCTGAGCCATATGGAAGAGTTGGGAGGCTTACCGCCTTGTAGAAGAGGATCTTGGCATCAGCACGGATGTTGCGGTCATCAACGACTCTCATCCTTAGGCATCAGAAGGAGCTGCTCGTGGATTGGATACAATTTTGGATCTCCGCATCGATGTCAGCCTTAGATGGGAGGTGGCTCCCAAGGTATGGGAAATGTTCCACATTTGGGGTGATTTCTCCATTAATCTTGATGGAGGGTGAGACCGGACCTTGCTCTCGGGCGTTGAGTCTTCTCGAGGTTGAGACCAATTCTTTGGTATGCTTCTGCAAAGGTGTCAAGCATGGCTTGGAGATTTTGTTCTGGAAGAGTGGAGATGGCAATACCCACTGCACCTGGAAGCTTTCTCTTAACAAGGTGAAGGATGGTGATGATGGTGGATAAAAAGGTGGGGGCAGTGACACATCCCTGCTTGAGCCCAGTCCTGACCTCGAAGGGTTCTATCTTATTTCCATCAGTGAGGACTGTCACCGACACCTTGTCGTGGAGGAATGGGAGGATGTTGATTAAGTGCTCTGACCAGCTGGCTTTTGACAGAGATTTCCACAGCACTTCCCGATTGACTGAGTCAAAATCCTTGGTCAGATTGATGAAGGCTACGTAGAGTGGTGATGTTGCTCCTGACATTTCTTTTGATGTTGCCGAGCAGTGAAAATCATGTCCGCTGTTCCAGAGTTTGGTTGGAAGCCACATTGGCTTTCGGGAAGGATTTCTTCAGAGACTGGTAGAAGGCGCCAAGTGAGGATTCGGGCGCTGATCTTCTTGGGGATGGAGATTAAGGAGATTCCTTGGTGATTCTCACAGCCTACTTTGTCTCCTTTCTTGAAGATGTTGATAATGCCGGCATTTCTGAGGTCGGCAGGGATTTCTTCTCTGACCCAGATTTTCAGCAACACCTGATGGAGATGATGGGTGATCTCTTCTCCACCAAGTTTGAAAATATTTGCTGGGATCCCATCCACTCCTGTGGCTTTTCCATTCTTCATGTGTTTAATGGTGGCTTCAACTTCGTCATGCTTGGTGGGAGTCCAAGATCATCTTTGATAGGGAGTTGGGGGGTTTCCTCAACACCCAGGCCCCAACACACTTAAGGGGAACCCCCAATGGGGCTCCCCAGAGGTCCTGCTCCTTTCACAACTCGCTGCTAATGCCACCCTGAAAGCATCACCCTGGCACTGCCAGGCTGCCAGAGAGCAGTGCCAGGGCATTGCCCGGGTATGTCCATCTCCTCCCCGGGGGCTAAGCTTTGCACCCTTGGCAAGTTCACCTTGACTGCTTTCCGTTTTTCAATACCTGTTGTGAACCTCACCGATGTGACATCATGTCGGCAAGGTGTGGGGATTTCCTTACCTAGGAGGAAGCATATTGCAGGAAGCCATTTGACAACATTTAAATGTATTTAAATGCATTTAAATGAAAGGGTGGATATGTCCCGAAAGACATGCTGTTAGATAATTTGGACATTCTGAAATCTCCCTCTGTGTACCCGAACAGGCGCCGGAGCTTGGCGACTTGGGGATTTTCATAGTAACTTCATTGCTGTGTTAATGTAAGTCTACTTGTGACACTAATAAAGATTATTATTGTTACATCACCGGTGAGTGGTGGAGAAAATCGGCAAACGAGACCTCGCTGGTGAGAATCTCGTTTTCCGTTTCTCGTGAGATTTTGTGCTCATGTTGCCGTTTGCACTCATGGTGAATGCAGGCGCAAAATCCCCTGCATGCAACTGGCTTGAAAAGTTATGGAGGCTGGGATTTTCTGGTCCCAGCAGGTGCAGGCACCATTGCCAAGGGGGCAGGATAATTTAGAGAGCGGCCAAAAGTCAATTGAAAATCCCACCCCGAGAGTGGGTGAGAAAATATACAAATTTGCAAGAGCTGAAGGAAGCCTTGGCCTTCATTGGGTGCCAAGGTGAAAAGCCCGACTATGGTGAGTGTGCGTAAGACATGAGGATTGGGGCTATTGGTTGGTGCCAGAGCTTTCTGTGGGGTCAATATTCAGTAAATGCATTGTGCAGGCACCCCTAGGAACTGCTATGCTCAGATGCTACCCTTCTCAAGGCAATGGCACATACTCTAAATATATAAATGACCTGAGCGCGAAGAATCCAGACGCCAAACAGAAAGTTAGAATCATAGAATCCACAGTGCAGAAGGAGTCTGCCATTCGGCCCATTGAGTCTGCACCAACTCTTGGAAAGAGCACCCTACTTAACCCCATGCCTCCACCCTATCCCCGTAACCGCGTAACACCATCTAAACCTTTTGGATACTCAGGGCAATTTATCATGGCCAAGCCATCTAACCTGCACATCTTTGGACTGTGGGAGGAAACCGGAGCACCCGGAGGAAACCCACGCAGACAAGGGAAGAACGTGCAGACTTTGCACAGACAGTGACCCAAGCCAGGAATCGAACCAGGGACCCTGGAGCTGAGAATCAACCGTGCTAACCACTGTGTTACCATGCTGCCCTATGTACCTCAAAGCACAGAAAGAGCTGACTATGTTGTTCTCCCTAATCAGGGAATCAGAGGTCTTGACTAAAAGTGAAAGAAGGCCAAGTTTTGAAGGAAAGATTATTATTTTCAACTGCGAGATTGTCATAATGGAAATAAAGGAACAGATTTGGTGATGTTAAAGGTGTTTGCTGTTATTTATCCATCAATATTGCGATGACTTCTGCTGGTGAGCAGATGCACAATTCTGCCTGTCTGCAATGTTGTCAGCTTGCACGTTCAGCAACTTAGTGAACAAACATTTTGGGGGCTGAAAGGTGCAGGGGCTATTCTAATTGGCGGCAGAGGCTATTAGATGTCTTACGACAGTAGATCTGGGCCACTATGTAGCAAAATGTGTTTTTTTTTTGAGAAAAATAGCATTACCTAAATATAGTAAAATATAGGAAACAGAACCATGATGGGCTTAAAAAGAAAGCTAAGAATAAAACTGTCCACATCACAATACTTTCACAAAAGAGCAAGTGGGAGAACCCTGTAATGATATGTATATGTGTATATTACTAAAGGGTTAATTATAACATCTAGCTGTAACACTACCATTAGAGGGCACCCCATCAGCTCCTAGAGGATCTTTGTCTCTTTCACCTCAAGAGTGTTTAGTAAGCAGTAGTGTATAATAGAAAGCTCTCAGTATAGTTAGTATTTATAATTGTGAATCAGTTAATTCAATCATATCTAATTACTTGATTTCTAGAGATAGTTCTGTAGAGTGTCGAACTCAGGTATAATCAATCGTTACTTGAATAAATTGGTTTGCTTAAGCTGAAGACTCGTGGTTTCCTCAGGATCACACCTTCAGACCACCTGCATCAACAGCAACTAGTAACGATAGATATTACGAGACCCAGTAATATAACAATCTCTTCACTCACATAGAAAGACATGGAAGTCAAATGTCTGAGCAAGAGAGGCTCTCAGTATGGGTTACAGTTTTAGCTGCAGACACGGGCCTGGCTTGTGTTGAAGATAAATTATGATGTTTTGAAAACAAAAAAATGCATTAAAATGCACGCCATCATAATTGTTAACTTTCAGGAGTAGCATGTGGAGCGGAAGCTGTTTTAGTTACTGCGCATGGTGAGATGTGCAGTCGGGATGTCCACTGATGAGTACATGTGCAGAATGCTGATCAAGTGTTCTTGCAGCAGGTCTAATAATCCAGAATATCCACAGAGGGAGGTCTTCAGCCACAGGCTGCTCCATTTATGGAATAATTGATGAATTAAAATAAGGGGTTATTGGACACAAAACATATATGCATTAAAAAACAGAAATACAAGGGATCCTGGCTACAGGAGAGTCAGTTGGCATTTTTAAAAGTTTGTCAAATTTCTTTCTGGAGCAGTGGAAGCCTCTCCAGCCCTAAGCTGATTTCTCCTTATGGAAACATAGAAACATACAAAATAGAAGCAGGAGAAGGCTATTCGGCCCTTTGAAACTGCTTCCCCATTCGTTGTGATCATGGCTGATCATCCTACTCAATAGGCTAATTCCGCTTTCCCCCCATATACCTAGATCCCCTTCGGCCAAAGTGTTACATCTAACCGCTTCCTGAAAACGTAGGGCAGGATTCCCCATCGGCCGACGGCACAACAGCGCCTATACTTCCTCAGGAAACTAAGGAAATTCGGCATGTCCACATTGACTCTTACCAACTTTTACAGATCCACCATAGAAAGCATCCTATCAGGCTGCATCACAGCCTGGTATGGCAACTGCTCGGCCCAGGACCGCAAGAAACTTCAGAGAGCCGTGAACACCGCCCAGTCCATCACACAAACCTGCCTCCCATCCATTGACTCCATCTACACCTCCCGCTGCCTGGGGAAAGCGGGCAGTATAATCAAATATCCCTCCCACCCGGCTTACTCACTCTTCCAACTTCTTCCATCGGGCAGGAGATACAGAAGTCTGAGAACACGCACGAACAGACTCAAAAACAGCTTCTTCACCACTACACCCTGTATGCTTCATCCGATGCCAGTGTTTTTGTAGTTACATTGTATATGTTGTGTTGCCCTATTATGTATTTTCTTTATTCCCTTTTCTTCTCATGTACTTAATGATCTGTTGAGCTGCTCGCAGAAAAATACTTTTCACTGTACCTCGGTACACGTGACAATAAACAAATCCAATCCAATCCAATCCAAATTGGGAAACGCGATTGGGCAGAGAATGGGTTCCGACGCCGAAATCGCGGTAGACGCCGATTTGACGCAAAATTGCAATTCTCCGTCGCCTCGATAGCGTCATCAATACGTCCCAGAAGGCACGTACAGTAAACACCCTTGGCATACCATTAGCGAGCCTGACCAGGTGTTCCCTAGGGCCTCCACGATTCTCCACCTCCTATGGGCCAAATTCCCGATGGCGCCGTTCACTTGTGCTGTTAAAAGTCATGAAACCGAACTTCCGGTGGTGGCTATGGAGGGTAAGTCTCACATTTGGTGGCTCCCGCTCTGGTCGGACTTTTGGACCTATCTCCTGTTTTTCTACCGGACTTGAATTGTAAAACGGATGTTAGTGGCAATTGTTTACTGAATTCCCACTGCGGTGCATGGAGAGAAGGACTCGAAGTGTTCGTAAGGGCAGAAACAAAAAGACAGAGAAGGCTTGGGCTGTAGCTGCAACAGAAGACAGCATGGCGGAGGTTCGGACCTCGGGCTTGTCGACCCGGCAGTCGATGAAGCAGCTGATGCAAGTCATTCAGGAAGGCTTTGCTACGCAGAAACAGGACTGCTTGGACCCGATAAGAGAGTCGATAGAGCGGTTGGAGCATAGATTGGACACCCAAGATCAGGCGGTCCAGAAGATGGAGAAGGCGCTGGCCGAGCAGGAGGAACATCAGACTGCAGTGGAGCTGGAGGTGGGGATGCTGAGGGAGCAGCAGAAGAAGCACTGATAAGGTGGATGACCTTGAAAATAGGTCCCTCCGGCAGAACCTAAGAATCGTCGGGCTCCCGGAGGGGTCCGAAGGAACGGACGCTGGGGCATACATTGCAGACATGTTTGTGAAGCTGCTGGGGGATAGGACATTCTCCCAACTCTTGGAGGTGGATAGGGCTCACAGAGCACTCGCGAGGAAGCTGCGAATGGGAGACCCCCCCGAGAGCAATGGTGGTGAGATTCCACAGGTTCTCGGACAAGGAGCGCATTCTACAGTGGGCCAAGCAGACAAGGAGCTGTAAGTGGGACAATTGTATCCTGCGTGTTTACCAGGACCTGAGTGTAGAGGTGGCCTGGAGGAGAGCAGGCTTCAACCAGATTAGGTCGATCCTTTTTAAGAAAAAGGTGAAGTTTGGACTGTTATACCCAGCCCGTCTCTGGGTCTCGCATGAGGACCAGCACTTCTACTTCCAGTCGCCTGAGGACGCGTTGGACTTTGCGAAAAAGTAAGGGCTGGCGAAGGACTGAGAACTTTTGAACTTGGCTGCAACGTTCATGTTTCTTTTTCTTTCTGTTTCTCTGTTTTTGTAAAAGGTTTCTCGTTTTGCATTTTATGGAAGATGTTTGTGATGCCGTTTGTATTGATTTGGAATCAGCGGGAGAGCTGAGTGAGTTAAGGTTTTCATTTGCACTGTTGGGGGATGGAGGTGTGCTTGTTTTTGATCTTGGTGCTTTTTCTGTTGGGCAATTGTGTGGGGATTGTTTGATGCTGGAGTTTGTTTGTATGAGCGGGGGGAGGGTGGGGAGGGAACAGTAGGTGGGAGACTATCTGGCGCCAGGGATGGGGCAACCAAGCTAGCTGGGCGAGCCAGCTCATGGAAGCGCAGTGGGGGGGGGGTGCGTATGTTTGGTTTAGTAAAGGGGTTGAGTTACAGGGTGTTGTTACTGGGGGGGGGGGGGGTGAGGGGTGGCGAATGTTCTGCTGATGAGGGAGGGACTTGAGCTGAGGGACAGAGAGGAGGTTGGGGGCGGAGGCTGCCTGGGGATGGACCGGTGGAGGTGTGGAGCACAGGCTGGAGGCGGGCATAAAAAAGGGGGTGGCTGATCGGCTGAGGGGAGGGGGCAATGAGCCCCCCAACTAGGCTGATCACCTGGAATGTTCGAGGGTTAAATGGGCCGGTCAAAAGGGCACGTGTGTTCACGCATCTTAGGGGATTGAAGGCGGACGTGGTAATGTTGCAGGAGACGCACCTTTGAGTAACGGACCAGGTTAGACTGAGGAAAGGCTGGGTCAGTCGGGTCTTTCACTCGGGATTAGATTCAAAGACTAGAGGGGTCGCGATCCTGATCAATAAGCGGGTGGTGTTTGAGGCGGGTAGAATAGTCTCGGAAATGGGAGGTCGGTACATTCTGGTCAGTGGGAAGCTAGAGGGTGAACAGGTGGTATTAATAAATGTATATGCACCAAATTCGGATGATGTGGAGTTTATAAAGAGGATGCTGGGGAAGATACCGGACCTGGACTCGCACAGGTTGGTCATGGGAGAGGACTTCAACATAGTTATTGACCCTGGCTTGGACCGGTCAAGCTCGAAAATGGGCAGGGTGCCAGCAATGGCAAAGGAACTAAGAGGGTTCATGGAACTGATGGGGGGGGTGGATCCATGGAGATTTGGGCAGCCGAGGGTGAAGGAGTTCTCCTTCTACTGATACATGTATAACATGTACTCCCGGATGGATTTCTTTATTTTGAGCAAGGCCTTGCTGGCTAGGGTGGTGGACACGGGGTACTCAGCGATTACGATCTCAGACCATGCTCCGCACTGGGTTGACCTGCAGGTTAGTAAAGGCGGTAACCAGCGCCCGCACTGGAGGTTGCATGTGGGACTTTTGGCGGAGGAAGGGGTGTGCGAGCGACTGAGGGAATGAATTCAGAGCTACCTACAGGTCAATGACACAGGGGAAATTTTAGCAGCGGTGGTGTGGGAAGCACTGAAGGCAGTGGTCAGGGGGGAGCTGATTTCGATCCGGGCCCATAGGGGTGAGGTGGACAGGGCAGAGACGGACTGACTGGTAAAGGAGATACTACAGATTGATAGGAGGTATGCAGAGACCCCAGAGGCAGGGTTTTAAAGGGAACAGCGAAGGTTACAGATGCAGTTTAGCTTGCTGGCAACAGGAAGGGTGGTGGAGCAGCTGAGAAGGGCGAGGGGTGCGATCTACGAATATGGAGAGAAGGCCAGCAGAATGCTTGCACAGCAGCTTTGGAAGAGGGAGGCAGCTAGGGAGATAGGGAAAGTAAAGGACGGAGATGGGAACCTGGTTGGTGATTCGGTAGGGGTGAATAAGGCGTTTAGGGATTTCTATAGCAGGCTGTACAGGTCGGAACCCCCTGCGGGGCTGGAGGGGATGAGGCACTTCTTGGAGGGGCTGAATTTCCCAAAGGTGGACGGGGAGCGGGTAGAAGGACTGGGGGCTCCGATCGGGTTGGAAGAGATAGTGGAGGGTCTGAAGGCCATGCAGTCGGGTAAAGCCCCGGGGCTGGACGGGTACCCAATGGAGTTCTATAAAAAGTTCTCTGGGATATTGGGGCCGGTGTTGATGAGGATGTTCAATGAGGCAAGGGAAAGAGGGGTGCTGCCCCCGGCGATGTCACAGGCAATGAATTCGCTGATTCCTAAGCAGGACAAGAACCCGGAGCTGTGTGGGTCCTGCAGGCCGATCTCCCTGTTAAATGTGGATGCCAAGTTGTTGGCCAAATTCTTGTCCTCCAGGATTGAGGATTGTGTTCCGGACGTTATTGGGGAGGACCAGACGAGGTTTGTTAAGGGCAGGCAGTTGGTGGCCAATGTAAGAAGGCTGGTAAATGTGATCATGAAGGTAGGGAGGTAGTGATCGCAATGGATGCAGAAAAGACTTTTGATCGGGTAGAATGGGATTATCTGTGGGAGGTACTGGGACGGTTCGGATTCGGGCGGGGCGTTATTGACTGGGTCAGGTTGCTGTATCAGGCTCCTGTGGCAAGTGTACGGATGAATAGGACTACATCGGACTATTTTAGACTGCACTGGGGGATGAGACAGGGATGCCCCCTCTCCCCACTGTTGTTTGTGCTGGCTATAGAGCCGTTGGCAATTGCTTTGAGGGACTCGAGGGGCTGGAGAGGACTGGTCCTGGGCGGCGGGGGGGGGAGCACAGGGTTTCTCTCTATGATGATGACCTGCTTCTGTATGTTTCGGACCCAATAGAGGGGATGGAAGAAATCATGAAGGCTTTAGGGAAATTTGGCCGGTTTTCAGGGTATAAGCTTATTATGGGAAAGAGTGAGATGTTTGTGGTCCAGGTAAGGGGACACGAGAGGCGACTGGGAGAGCTGCCATTTAGGTTAGTAAAGGGAAGCTTTAGTAGGTACCTAGGTATCCAAGTGGCGCGGGAATGGGACCAGCTGCACTGGCCTGGCTGGTGGACCAAATGAAGGACAATTTTCGTAGATGGGACGCGCTTCCGTTGTCTCTGGCTGGGAGGGAGCAAACGGTGAAGATGACGGTCCTCCCGAGATTCCTATTTGTATTTCAGTGTCTCCCCATTTTTATTCCGCGGTTCTTTTTTAAGCGGGTCAACAGAGTGATCATGGGCTTTGTCTGGGCGGGCAAGACCCCGCGAGTAAGGAAGGTAATGCTTGAGCGGAGTCGGGAAGAGGGCAGGCTGGCGCTGCCAAAATTTAGCAACTATTACTGGGCATCTAATATAGCAATGATCAGGAAGTGGGTGGTGGGGGAGGGGTCGACATAGGTGCGCATGGAGGCGGCTTCATGTAAGGGCACCAGTTTGGGAGCGTTGGTAACTGCGCCTCTACCATTCCCGCCAGCACGGTACTCCACCCGTCCAGTGGTGGTGGCAGTCCTGAGAGTTTGGGGCCAGTGGAGGCGGCATGTGGGAGCAGTGGGAGCATCGGTTTGTGCCCCAATCTGTGATAATCACCGGTTTGCCCCGGGGTGTATGGACGGGAGGTTCCGGTTATGGCAGAGAGCAGGGATTGAGAGGATGGGGGATATGTTTATAGAGGGGAGCTTTCCGCGTTTGAGGGCGCTGAAGGAGAAGTTTGGGTTGGCGACGGGAAACAAATTCAGGTATCTGCAGCTGTGGGACTTCCTATGTAAACAGGTGCCGACCTTCCCACTCCTGCCACTATGGGGGATTCAGGACAGGGTAGTTTCCAGAGGGTGGGTAGGAGAAGGGAGCGTCCCTGACATTTACAAGGAACTTATGGGGTCAGAGGAGACGCAGACCGAGGAGCTGAAGCGCAAGTGGGAGGAGGAGCTGGGAGGTGAGATAGAGGATGGTCTATGGGCGGACGCGTTGAGTAGAGTCCGCAACATGTGCCAGGCTCAGCCTGATACAATTTAAGGTTGTTCACCGGGCTCACATGACAATGGCCCAGATGAGCAGATTCTTTGGGGTGGAAGACAGTGGGTGCGCAAAATGTGCGGGAGGACTGGCGAACCATGTCCACATGTTTTGGGCATTTCCAAAGTTTAGGGGATTTTGGCAGCGGTTTGCGGACGTCATGTCCACGGTGTTAAAAACAAGGGTGATACTGAGTCCAGAGGTGGCGATTTTCGGGGTGTCGGAAGATCCAGGAATCCAGGAAGAGAAAGAGGCAGACGTTCTGGCCTTTGCTTCCCTGGTAGCCCGGAGACAGATACTATTAGCTTGGAGGGACTCAAAGCCCCCAAAGTCGGAGACCTGGCTATCGGACATGGCGAGCTTTCTCTGTTTGGAGGGTGTTGAAGATCGTGGAGGGTGTTGAAGATAGCTGTGCGGGGAAATCTGTGTCATCCCGGACTCGGGCTCCGGGGTGTCTTGGGTCTCTTTTCGAGGGCTGCCATCCGTGCTGCTGTCGCCGTCACTGCTTGGCACACGGGGAGCCTCCGGCTGTGGCACTGGCTGGGGGTGGGGGACACCGGAAGGACCCGTCCCATCACCAGAAGGTTCTGCAAGACACAAGACAAGACGCATGATTAGACAACTGGTTGTGGGGAGAGGGGGTGATCTGGGTGAGGGTGAGGTTGGTGTAGGGGTGAGTGTAGGGGTGAGGGTGACGTGGGAGTGAAGGTGGGGGTGGTGTGGGGGGAGTGTTGGCACACGTGTCACGGAGAACCACAATTCAATGTGGCTGATCTCCATCCCGGCGACTTTCCTTTCCTCTGGGCCGCTGACCATCTCTAGGGCCCTTTGCTCAGCTGTGGTGAGGGACCGCAGGTTCGGCGGTCCCCCTAC
This sequence comes from Scyliorhinus torazame, assembly GCF_047496885.1. Lineage (NCBI taxonomy): Eukaryota > Metazoa > Chordata > Chondrichthyes > Carcharhiniformes > Scyliorhinidae > Scyliorhinus > Scyliorhinus torazame. The sequence continues at coordinate 107,204,237 of NC_092715.1, read as the reverse complement.
AGTTTTCTCCCGCTCCCAAAGGTTATGCGCCGCCACCTCCTGGGCGGGGGGGGGGCGGTGGGGGGGCGCACTGAAATAGACAGTCTGACGCATGCAGCCCAGGGGGTGGGTAGCTGGTGGCCTCAGTGGCCAGGGCACCTGGCCATGGCGGTCAGTATGGGTGCTGGCATGTGGTGCAGGGTGGAGTTTCGGATGCCCTCCAGTTGGGGAGGGGGGGTGTTGGATTACAGGTTGTGGGACAAGGTTGGTGCTAGGAGCACAGTGCTGCCTACTCACCCTGGCTGCCCTGAGGAGGTTGTGCAGTTTCTTACGGCACTGCTGGCCCATCTGGACGGTAACCATCTGTGCCACCTGCGCCCAGGCATAGTGAACAGCTGCGGCTGGCAGCCTCCTTCCCAGGTTGGGGTACAAGGTGGCCTGCTCTCCTCCACCGCATCCAGGAGGGTTTCGAGCTCATCATCAATGAATCTTGGTGCCACTGACCTCACTGCCATCTTGTTGGCTGGAATGGTGTGTGTGGGGAGTGAAGTGTGTATATGTGGCAGCAGCTTGTCAGCCTCCTGAGTGTCAATTGCGAATCTGGTAAATCCAGCATAGTTTCTCCTTGGAATCAATTGTGTTCCATGTGGCTGGCATTCTGCCTGTTATATTACAGAGATGTAATATATATGCTACTCATTTGTCTTGCCGAGTTGTATTTATCTTGATGATAAACAGTCGAAGTCTTCCAGTTGATGACAAATTATTTATTGAGTAACAAAATAATATACTTGTGAGCTCTTTTACTTTAATACTTTGACTAGTGGTAGAATTATCTAAGATTAGATTAAATTAACAATGAATATCATACACTACACCCTGAGCTGGTCACTTATAGCCTCTAGCTGCAATACACACTAAGAACCTAGGGAAAGAGCGGGAAACTCCTTATATAGTCCCTGTTAGTGTTGCCATCTAGTGATCATCTGACTGTACTGAATTCATGTTAACTAATCATGTTTTCACATACACAGAGATCACTACACTGCCCACACCAGGGATTGGGTCCAGGTGTGTCCTTCTGGTATGTCATGGGATATGGTAGGGCCCGAAGACCCCCAACAGGTGAGTTGGGGTGTTGGAGGGTTTTGGGGGTTGTGCTGGGGGGGCGATGGGGGGGTTGAGAGACCAGGGAAGTATTTTTAAATGGCGCTCCGATCTCTCCCTGCACTGAGGAGTGTAGTGATATGTATATATAGAGATATATAAAGGGTTAATAACTACATCATAGTGTAAGACAACCACTAGATGGCAACACTAGATTCATGTATAAATATATGAACTCAAAGGATCTTGGGTCTCTTCGAACCAGGATTGACTAGGCAGCTGTTTGTTAGAGAGATGGATCACAGCATAGTTAGCAAGTGTAGTTAAATATTGTTTATACTTTATTCAGAATAGCATACTCACTAGTTATAGTTCTGTAAGAGTGAACAAACTCAACACTATTCAATTTGTTATTCATTCAACTTATTTTGCTTTAAGTTGAAGATTGCGTGTTGCTTTAGAATCTCACCATCAGACCATTCTGGAAGTATAAAGCAAAGAATAGCGACATATTCCGAACAAGTAATATAACAAGGAGCTCTGTTTGGGGGCCGAAAAAAAACAGAGTTGCGTTAGATAGCGGGGCCATTCACGGCGCTACAACACCAGGAACAACCCCTCAATTTCCTCCCAGAATGGACTATTTTATTCAGTTAAATTGCGGCCACAACCTCAGATAAGGGGAAGACCATTTGAAATTAAGATGAGGAGGAATTTATTCACTCAGACTGTGCTGAATCGTTGGAATTCTCTACCCAACAGTCTGTGGAACTCAATCATTGAGTGTGTTCAAGATGGAAGTCGATAAATTTCTGGATATTAATGACATCAAGGGCCATGAGGCTAGTGGGGGATTTGCCATAGATTTGTTTGAATGGGGAGCAAGCTTGATGGGCAGAATGGTCTACTTCTGCTCGTAGGTTCCCGTGTTCCTAAACTATTTCCATTGGTTTCTAAGGATTTAGACCAATGAATTTCTCTTTCTTTCTCCAAGAGATCAGTCCTTGGTCAAGTGGAGGCCTTTGATGGTTAATAGATGAAATTCTAATTTCTGCCAGTATTCCAATCTTGCTCTTCTTTCTTTGCATTTGGGCTGTCTGCCGTGGCTCAGTTGGTAGTGCATGTACCTCTGACTCACAATGTTCTGGGTTCAAGCTCCACTCCAGCATTTAAACATAAAGGCTGACACTCCAGTGCCTCACTGAGGGAGCATTGCACTCTTTGAGGTTGTCAGTCAGATAAGACTTTAAACCAGTTCCCATTGACCTGCTCGGGTCGGTGTATAAGAACATGTGGCACTATTCATGATGTCATGGCCAGTACTTAACCCTCAGCAGACATTGCTAAAAGCAGAAAATGCTGGTAAAATCCGGCATGTCTGGCAACATCTGTGGAGAGAACAACAGTTCATGCTTTGAGTCTGTATGACCCCTCTTCAGAGCTAAAAGTAGATTCTCCGGTCACTGTCACATTTCTGTTTGTGGGACATTGCTGAGCACAGAGTAGCTACAGTATTCCCTACATTACACCAGAGACCACGCATCAAAAAAAACCATTTAATTGGTTGCAAAACACTTTGAGGTAACTGCTAGTTGTGAAAAATGCAAAATGAATGCAAGTCATGGAGCCACACAGAACAGAAGAGGCCCTTCGGCCCGTTGATTCTACACCGACAAAATCTATTCTTGTCTCACTTTCCAGCACTTGGTCCATAGCCTTGAATGTGTCTCAAGTGTTCTTAAGTACTTTTTAAAGGTTGTGAGGCTTCAAGTCTCGACACTCCTCAAAGGCAGTGCATTCCAGACTCTTACCACCCTCTGGGTTAAACTGTTTTCCTCAAATCCCCTCTATGGGAAAGGGATGGAGTGTTGGGAGTAACTGAGGAGTCTGTAGTGATATGTATTTATAGAGACATGTAAAAGTTTAATGATTACATCTTAGTGTAACACAACCACTAGAGGGCAACACTAGATTCCTATATAAAGAAGAGAACTCAAAGGATCTTGGGTCTTTTCGAACCAGGATTGACGAGGCAGCAGAGTGTTAGAGAGACAGATCACAGCATGGCTAGCACGTGTAGTTTAAATTAGTTGTTACTTTAATATAGATTACTTGATTACTAGTTATAGTTCTGTAGAATGTGCAAACTCACTATTATCAATTTGTTATTCATTAAATCTGTTTTGCTTTAAGTTGAAGATTGGTGGTTTCTTCAGAATCACACCATCAGACCGTTCTGGATACATAAAGCAAAGAGTAATGATACATTACCAAAGAGTAATATAACAGAGTCGACCAGAGACATAGTCTCCTTGGAATGATGACTACAAGCAAAAGTAAGAGCAATATCGATACACGCAGAGAGGGGAAACAAAAAGGGCAGAGATTATGGTCTGAAATTGTTGAACTCAATGTTGAGTCGGGAAGACTGTCAAGTACCTAATTGAAAGATGAGGCTCTATTCCTCAAGCTTACATTGATTTTCACTGGAACAGTACAGCAGGTCAAGGACAGAGATGTTGGTGTGAGAGAAAGGTGGAGAATTAAACTGGCAGACCATCAGGCGCTCAGGGCCATGCTTGCAGACTGAATGGAGGTGATCTGCAAAGCGGACACCCAATTTGCTTTTAGCCTCCCCAAAATCGAAGAGACCACATTGTCAGCAGCGAATACAGTATAATAAATTGAAGAAGTGCAATAAATCGCCACCACACATGGAAGGCATGTTTGGGGCCTTGGACAGTGAGGAGAAAAGAGGTAAAAGGTCTGGTATTACAATTCCTACATGGAAACATAGGAATTAGGAGCAGAAGTAGGCAATTCAGCCCTTCGAGCCTGCTTTGCCATTGAATCAGATTATGGGTGATCTCTTCCTGGTCTCAGATCCACCTCCCTACCTGTTACCCATATCCCTTTAACCCATTTTTAAAATCAGAAATATATCTATTTCCTTCTTGAAACCATTTAATGACTCAGATTCCACTGCACTATGGGGCAGTGAGTTCCACAAATTCGCCACCCTCTGCACGAAGCAGTTCCTTCTCATCTCAGTTCTAAATCTCCCTTCTGTCAACCTATTTCTGTGACCTCTCATTCTAGATTGCCCTACAAGGGAGAACATTTGGTCTACATTTACTTTATAATCCCTTTTAGAATCTTATATACCTCGATCAGATCCCCTCTCATCCTTCTAAATTCCAGCTCGTATAAGCCCAAACAATTTTATCTCTGCTCATATGTCAACCTTTTCATCCCTGGAATCAATCCTGTGAATCTCCTCTGAACTGCCTCCAATGCTAGCACATCCTTCCTCAAATAATGAGACCATAGCTGGGCACAATACTCCAGATGTGGTCTCACCAACACCCTATACTATTGCAACAACACTTCTCTACTTTTATACTCCAGTCCTTATGCAATAAACGGCAACATTCGACTTGCCTTAGGGCAACACGGTGGTGCAATGGTTAGCACTGCTGCCTCACGGCGCCGAGGACCCAGGTTCGATCCCAGACCCGGGTTACTGTCCGTGTGGAGTTTGTACATTCCCCCCCATGTCTGTGTGGGTCTCACCCCCACAACCCAAAAAGATGTGCAAGGTATGTGAATTGGCCACACTAAATTGCCCCTTAATTGGAAAAAAATAATTGGGTATTCTAAATTTATAAAATAAAAAAAAGAAAATTCCATTTGCCTTTTTAATTACATGCTGTACCTGCATACTGATTTTCTGCGATTTATGAACAAAGACACCCAGATCCCTCTGCCCAGATGGATTATGATTCGGCTTTCCTTTTAGATAAAAATTTGCCTTTCTATTTTTTCGGCCAAAATGCATAACTTCACACTTATCTACATCAAACTCCATCTGCCACATTTTGGCCAATCTCCTAGTCAAACTATATCCATCTGTAAAATCTTGAACTCCTCTGCACTGCCTTCTTTCCCACCTATTTTATTTGCAAATTTTGCTATGTTACAGTCTGCCCCTGCTTGCCGATCATTCATATACATTGTGAACAGTTCTTCTGGAAAGGTGTTGTGGGAAGGGGGAAGCATGTTAGGGAGTGACTAAGGAGTGGCTCAGGTACGAGGAAACAGACCCTTCAGAATGCTGAAAGGGGTGGGGGAGAGCATTCTGAAGAGATGGGGTTTCTTTTATGGGGGGGTTCTCTGGTAGGGATCTTTTTAACGAGGGGGTCTCTTTAATTAAGGAGTCTTTGGTGGGATCTGTTTTATTAGGGGGTCTCTGGTGGGGGCTCTTCAATTAGGGGATATCCCATACTGTGGGGGCATGGGGGGGGGGTGACAAGGGTGATCCAGTAAATCCCAGGGGGCTGGGGGGAGTGCTGAATTGCATTGTGGGGGTGCCCAGCGCTGGACCTAACTTTTGGGCTGCCTGCTCAAAATGGTGGCTCGATAGCGAATTTAATCCCTCGCAATCCTTGCCATGCATAAATTTGCTTGGCTATGGATTGGGAATCGCTTCCTGATTAGCGCACGTCAATTGCAATTCAGTTTCGGCAGGAGAACATAATCTCCCAAACGGAAAATCCCAACCAATAAATTTGTCTCTCTCCCAACAAAGGCTGTCTAAGCTGCTGAGCATTTCCAAAATGTTCTGTTTTTATTTCAGAATTCCAGTATTTTGCTTTTCGATTCCTTTTTTCTTCTTTTCAATATGTGCCTACTTTGTGCACATAAAGACAAGGATGTCGCTGCTTGCATTCAGTGTCATTATCAAGCACTCCTCTCAGGTATAATATGGGATAGATATAGACATTGGCCTAAATCTCCCAACTGTACTATACTTTTCTGAATATTTCTGCTTTCACACCAGCCATTTCTATAGTTTCTCTGAAAGATTCTCTCAGCCTTAATGTTAATTGTTGCAAATTGCACCAAGTTCTTGCTGCAAATTCATACCAAAGGCCAACTGGCTGAATTTATTTCTATTGAGACTCTTCTAGCCTTCAGAGAGATACCCATCCAGATGGTTTGACCTGAATTCGAACTGAGATCCACAATGTGAAAAACAGTATGTTAATCAACTGCTTAGGATTTATTACTCAAAGCCAAGCTCAAACCCAAGTCTGGTGAATTTGGCTGATGGACATATTCCGTTGTTAATCCTTCTTACTTCTGCCCATCTGGTTTTGAGAAATCGTCCCAGGATGTACTTTAGTTCCAATCCTGGAATTTCTATTGCATCAGAAATAAAAATAAACCATGCAGGGCACAGCCACAGTCAGCATTTTACAAAAACCCAGTTATGAAAATTCAGGTTTTCAAATTTACCCATGAACAGGTTAAAAACCTGAAAAGCTGTATCTGGCCTTTTCATCTAAAGATGCTAGCTGATCTGTATTTTCCCAACATTTTTTATTTATTTACAAATTTCTAGCATTTGCAGTTTTGTCCATTTTATCCAACTACACTAGTGTGATATTTTTCAAAAAATATTTCCCATACAAAGTCTTCCCTATAGCCTCTCTCAAGATTAGCAATTTCTCTCAAGGTAATGATTGCACCCAGGGTAATGCATGTCAACTACCCAAGCTTATTTGATAAAGGATTCTTATGCAAGGTATACAGTGGTTATGGTATAGGACTAATAGGCTACATCTGCTAAATTCAATTTCCAAAGAAAGTTACAAAATTAAGATCTGATGGTAGACAACCATGCTCTCGCCCCATAATATCTGGTTTAAAAATCTAACTGTTCACTAACATCTATTAAGGAATGGAACTTGCCACGGAGTATGATGTAAATGTAATTATTGCATGCAATATTTCACTCTTAAATAGCACGCCATCGCTGATACATCAACCTTGCTTCTTGCCGCCATTCTTATTTTGCCACCCTTTGGGTTTTGAAAATCACTTTTTAATGTCTCAAACAATCCTTGAATAGCTTAAATGTAGAAGGGAAACATTTACAACCAGTTTCAAAATTCAAACATTATTTATCTCACATTTGGCCAATTTCCTTGGTGTCAATGTTTTCCTTCAAATTTTCGCAGTCCATTAAACACTTGCCAAGTGGAAGACTCAATATAGGACCTTTCTGGAAGCCATCAAGTGCTCTATTTGACACACAGATGTTTTGCTGATTTCAGTAGACCAACAGGCAATCTGTCCGGCCTTTTCTTTCTTTCACATCAAAATAAAATGACTGCAAATCAATGACATTCTTTTTAAAAACAAAAAATAGCAACAACGGTAAAAAGGTCAGGAAATGATTGAAAAAGAAAAGTTAAATTTCAGGTGGTTACCGTTAATATTTAAAACTGTCTTGCAGTTTATTCCCAAGATGTAGAAAATGTGCTGTGTGCCATTTCCACACGCAATTGGAAAGATCTATGTACGGAAGGCTGTGAATTCCATTGAATTCTATCTTATAATTGAAATGTGGGCCAACTGACCTGGAACGCCACAAGACTGCAGAAACTGACTATAGCAGGCACAATTGGAGGAAAGTGGGGAGACTTTCAAATTCAATCAAAAGCAGTAAGTAAGCAAAATTAAATTACATGGATTGTGCTTAAGGGGCAATCTTCCGACGATATGGGGCACTTCACCCACTGGAAGTGTATATCACGAATTTTGCTGAAATTATTTTTCCACCCGTTATTTTAAATTGTCATAAAATTGCTACCTGGATTTCCAATATTGACATTCAATGGACAAGGATTCCCGCCAAGAACGTAAAGCAGTCAAATTACCAGAAGTAAGGGTCAGGATTCTCTGTCGGCTTACTCCGGAATCATGAGGCGCGATTGAGTGGAGAATTGATTTTGACACTGAAATCGTGGCGGGCACCGGTTTCACGACAAATCTCAATTCTCCGGTACCTCGACAGCAGCATCAATGCATTCCACTCGGCACATTAATATCTTCAGACAGCATTATCAGAGACCCTTCCCACCCAGGCTTTGCCTTTTCCAGACTCTTCCATCAGGCAGAAGATACAGAGGTCTGAAGACTCACACATCCAGACTTAGGCATAGTTTCTTCCCCACAGCTACTAGACTCCTCAACGACTGTCCCTCAGACTGATCTGTCCCCTGTAAGAACACTATTCACAACGGCCTATGCTGCTCTTGCTCATGTATTTGCTTTGTTTGGCCCCTTGTTACGCACTGTAACCAATCACTGTTTGTCGATGTACCATTTGTCAATGTACTTTGTCGATCATTTTTTATTTGTCGTTTCTGTATGTAATATGTACGTTTCCTTGGCCGCAGAAAAATACTTTTCACTGTACTTCGGTACATGTGACAATAAATCAAATCAAAATCAAATCAAATCAAACATAGAGTAAACACCGTTGGCATATCATAAGCGGCCATGACCTGGAATTCTCTGGGTCCTCTGCGATTCTCCGCCTCCACTGGGCGAATTCCCGACGGCGAGGTTCACTTGTGCTTTTAAAAATTAAGAATCAGGCGCCATGGCTGATGACGGAGAGAGTGGAGGTAGGACACAGAGAGGTGTGACTATGGGCTGCTGGCCCTGACACTGGCCAGGCTGGCTGGGGTAGGCGGGTGCCAAGCCAGGGTGGGGAGGGAGAGGGTGTGACGGGGGGGAATGGCCAGAGGGCCGGGGCGACCCCCAGAGGTGCCCAGGCAGCTATTGCCGTGACCTGCAAAGCAGACATCTTGCTGCGCACCACACTGAGCAAACCACTGTGGCCCCTGGCTCTGCAGAGTGACAACGGCCATATGGGTGCTCCAACCCCTGCACCCCAGCTCCCACTCTCCCACCTCACCAACCCTGCACCCCCTCACCCCACCTTCCGCCTTACAAACGCCCCCCCAACCAGCCGCCACCCACTGGCAGGGCATCACCTGGCCTGCTCAGGGGGAACGCCCACAGAAGACCCGACAGGGGAATGCCAGACAGGGAGCGAAGACATACCGCTGGCAAGGGCAGCGCCAGCCAATGGTATCCCTGGCAGCAGAAACGGGCACCAGTGCCAGAGGCCCCCATGGTGCCAGGTACCGATGAAGCCATGGGTGGGGGGTTCGGAGAGGGGGTGGACGACATGCTGTGGCAGAGACTGCAATGCCAAAAAGGGCCACCGTGTACCCCATTGGACCTGGTTGGTGACAGGGGTATGCACCATGATAAGATGTCGGCATTTCAGCTCCTGCATACCATGGATATTGGAATACAATCAGCAACAGTGGCCTTCCTCCTAGTCGCCGCAGCCCAGGGGGATGCACTGGTGGCTGTATGAGCTGGGGTTGCTCAATTTAAAGTTAAAAGCTAAAACCTGTAATTTTTCTGTTGTGGAATCTCCCATGATTCAGGACCAAATTGTGTTTGGTGTGAATGAAAATATGCTGAGGGAACGGCTGCTGAGGGAATCAGAGCTGTCCTTGGAACAAACAGTTAAGATTTCTCAGGCTCACGAGCTAGCAGCACAGCATTCTGAAATGTTTCTCAGTAATGGCGGTGTCTTCTTGGAGGAAAGCACTCCGGTTGCCACCCTTTTTTCCAAAAAGTCTGGAAACTTCCAAAAAAGGCGGGAAAATTCCTGCAGCTCCTCGCACACCAACAAGTATGTTAAAGATTAAGATGAAGTATTTCTGTGTAAAAGATGTGGTCAAAGGCACAAATTAAGGCAGTGTCCAGCATTCGGCAAGCTTTGTTCCAGATGCAAAGGAAAAGACTGGCCTGTAGCTTCCTGGTTTATCCCTACCTCCCTTCTTGAATAATGGTACCCCATTAACTATCCTCCAGTCCTCCAGCACCTCTCCTGTGGCCAGAGGGGAATTGAAAGTTATTGTCAGCGCCCCTGCTATTTCTTCCCTTGCCTCACTCAACAGCCTGGAATACATTTCATCTGGTCCTGGAGATTTGTTCACATTTAAACCTGCCAGACCACTCAGAACCTCCTCTCTATCTCTGTTAAATTTCTTTAATGTTATTACAGACCTTCTTTCTGATTTTTGTACCCATATCATCCTTCTCATGACCGAACACTAACACAAAGACACATTTAGAACCTTACTTATGTCCTCTGGCTCCACACACAAATCGCCACTGTGGTCCTTAACTCATTCCCCCGTTATCCTTTTACCCTTAATGTACTTGTAAAACAACTTAGGATTTTCCTTTATTTTACCTGTCAGTATCCTTTCGTTTCCCCTTTTTGCTCTCTTAATTCACCAGTTCCTTCTTGCACACTCTGTGCACCTCTAGGGATTTTGCTGTTTTGAGCATTCAATATCTACCATAAGCCTCCCTTTTTCTCCTTATCCAATGCAGAATTTATTGTTAAACAGTATGAAATGATTGCATGAGTAGACCTCGCCTTGATGGATGCTGCCAGTTTTAGTACCTAAGCAGACTGCTGCTCAATTAATACTGTATCTGAGGCATCCCCTGGAGGTGGCTGAAATACGCCAGGAGCACAAAAAAGATAATGCAGCTTTGATTTTAATGCCCAGGATACGAATGTGAAAATTACATATCGCTCATCTCTGTGCAAAGTCTCAGAATTTTTTTTCCCTTAATACAGCCAGTGTCAGAAAATGCCTTACATGGCACGCAGGTTTATGAAGGAAATGCCTCAGAATCCTCACACAGGCACCATTCTTTGCAAAACGATTGACTTTTTCTTATGTGTGAGTGTAAACTGCCATGGAGCCAAATCCCGTTGCAGTAACCTGTAAGTGCTCTTTGCACCCAACAGAGAAGAGCAGTGGGTTTTCTATGCGGGGGTGGGGAGGGAGGGAGTTCATATTCTATGAAAGCCAAAAACATTGACCCTGCAAACGTTCCTTTTCTGCCTGGAAAGGCTGATTCCCCTTTTCACTGCACATCTTGGCTCAAGGCAGCATAATACCTAACAACACATGGATTGCACAGAAATGATACAGAATGGGCCAGCTTCCCTGACCTGGCAATTAGCCACATTGCCACTCCACTCCCAGTTACTTACTCTGAAATGCAATGGCATCTTTCTCATCTGATCTCCTGCCTTGGGCCAGGTCAGAATGGTGCATTCGCAATGCCTAGGGCAGCTGAATCGAAGGTAAGGGTGACACGGCCCATTTTTTATGGCATTAGTATCCATAAAGCAGCGCGGGTTAAACGTTCAGCTGTTTTGAGAAGCCAGGGAGAAGGTAAGTGTATAAGACAAGTCTGTAGGATTGGGGGTGGGTATGGTCAGAGGTGGTGTCAGGCGGTCAGTAGGGGCCAGATGGTTAGTGGAGTGGGTGATCAATGGGGGCTTGCCTGTGGGGGGACCTTGTGATCAGTGGAGGGGGTCAGGTGGATGGGGGGTGGTCAGTGGAGGTTGGGTCAGGGGGTGGGGGTGTAGTTTGGTGTTTGGTGGTATGGTTTGGTAGGGAAGGTCGTTGGATGGGTGTAGGTGTCGTCAAGGGTAAGGGCGTGTAATCGGGGTGTGGAGGCACAGTGAGCGGGTCCCTTGAAGGGTTAGAGTGAGTCCCATGGGAGGTCACGGTGTATTTTGAGTCTATCAGCAGCAAATATGGATGAACAACAGCCGATGGTTGGAGCAGCCTCCCCTTGAACAATCTTCCATTCCAACTTTTTGACCAACACTTTTCAAAACCTGCATCAAGGGCTGCATAGAGGGGCTTCGGCGACTGCATTTGCCCTGCGGGACATACTTTGGACAAGCCCGCCTTAAGGTAATCAAACAAAACTCCAAACAATTCTCCATCCTCACTTCACTGTTCTTCAACTCTGGCTAGCTGCATATCACAGGTACCACTGCAACTCTCCTTTTCCCAGCTCCTACCATCGGAGGTTCACAATGCCCTCATGAAAGATAACAAAAACATTTTAAGATGCACTTCACCAGGAGACCATCTCTTGAATATCTGCTACAATAAAAACTGCAATGTTTTTGCTGTGTCTCTGTCTACAGAGAACTCTCAGTTGCCACCAGCTCTCGCTCGGGCAAATGAACAGGAATCAGAAAATTGTAATGTATACAAATGAAGGACTATTTCCCCTTCTGTTTATAAATGAGACAATTTATTTTAGAAAGACTGTTCAGGCCGACTACAGTTATCCAGTTCGTTTCAGGTTACGATTTTATTTCTGGACTTATCTTTGGTCTAGTTTCACACAGAAGATCCCTTCTCCCCAGCTGCACCCAGCCCCATTGCCTTGCACAAATCTGCTTTAATCCCCCCCTGCTACTTCTTAAAAAAATACATCTCCAGGGGTTTACTGTGCTGTATGGCAACATTGATGAATGTCCAGATTTTGCTGGATGTAACAGTGGGACCTTTCATATCGTGTAAGGACCACAATCAACCTAGCAGCAGAAGTACTCTTTGACTTGTAAAACTAGCATTTATTTACTCAGCATAGTTTAGGTTCAAGTGAACATAGTGTGGCAGTTCATTAGGCAACTATCCAGCATATAAATATTGTGTGCCATGATCAACAAGATGAACTGCTTATTTCCTTGGCATTAAACATATTCTGGATAAACTGGATGCTAATTTGTTCCAAAATAAATTACTATGAATGCTGGAAATCTGAAACGAAGAACAGAAAATGCTGTGAACACTCAGTCAGTCAAGCAGCATCTGTGGCAGGCGGAACAGACCTATGCCTGACTGCTCTCCAGCTTCCAGACATGGGTCTCTCTTCTGGGAGGGGGGCTTCCTGTCAGGGGTTTTGCATCTGGGGGGTCTCTGGTGGGGGTCTCTTTAATTAGGGGGTCTCTGGGGAGAGGCCTTTTTAATTATGGTGCCTCCGGTGGGAGTCTCTTTAATGAGGGGGTCTCTGGTGGGGGGCGCGGTGGGTGGGTCGGATGGGGTTTGGTCGGCACATCTTCCATTGTGGGGGGGAATGTGGGAGCAACACCCTTAAAGAGTTACCCCCTTGGCTAATTGCAAGATCCACCGCATCAGGTACAGCTTGTCAATACCTGCACCAATTCTCACCCACGTGATTCCCGGCCCAGAGGACTGTAGAATCACGAGGGCCCGGAGAATATGGTGCCCTGGACTTCCGATGGCGGCGATGTGCTGAGCGGACGCCTATCAGGTGGCTCTCCTTCCAAACGAGCCCAACAGAGGCAATTTATAGAGAATTTCGGCTTAAAAATCCCACCAAAACCCAACCATATTCTCCGGGCCCTCCTCCTCCATGAAGGAGGTGATCAGGATGGAGCTCCACATGATGATGAAGAAGGTGATGTCGGAGGAGACAAACAAAATGCAGCGAACCATAGAAGGCCTGGGAAGGAAGGTGGAGGCGCTGAAGAAAACAATCCTGGAGTTGGAGAAATCTGCCTCGGACCAGAGCAACAGGACTGTAGCTCTGGAAACCGAGGTGAGAAAGTTGGTGACGATGCAGGGGAAAGCGGAGGACCAGGAAAACAGGTCCATACGTAGAACGTCAGAATAGTGGGTCTGCCAGAGGGGATGGAGGGTAGACCCAATGAGCTATATAGCCCAAATGCTGGGAAAGCTAATGGGGAAGGAGGGTTTTCCAAACCCCCCAGAAATGGACAGGGCACACAGGTCGCTTCGCCCCAAGCCCAAAGCCAGGGAGCAGCCCAGACTGATTATCACGAAGCTGCACTGGTTCCAGGACCGGGAAAAAATCTTAAGGGGTGCCCATCAGACGGAATTGTGCACGTGGGAAGGGAAGAATATAAGGGTGTACCAAGACATTGGGGCAGACCTGGCAAAAAAGAGGGCCGAGTTCAAATGAGCGAAATCAGCACTTCACAAAAGTGGGGTGCGATTTGGAATGTTATTCCCGGCAAGACTCTGGGTAACCTTCAAGAGGAAGGAACTGTACTTTAACACCCCAGCGGAGGCTGACGAGCTTGTTAAATCAAACAAATTGGGGGAGGAACATTCGCAACAACAATTGCATCTGCAGGGGCGGAAAAATGGATTGAAACAAAGAGTGGAGGACAGACCGCAAACAGAGACAATAATATCACAAAGTGTTTGCATATGTTTTCGGTTATACGCGGGACTGTGCTGCCTCGTTTTCGGGCTTGTCTCTTCTCTCAATGTGATGAGGGGGAGCAGAGCTAGGGGAGCAAGAATGATAATAGCAGACAGGCGGGCCAGATAAGGAGTGGAAAGAGGAGGGTAAAACAGGGCCAGAGCCAGACAAGTGCTGGGAGGGGAGTCACCATACTAGCGAGGAGGGCCAACATGGGAGGACAGAAAGAAAGGAGGGCCGCGGCGCACCGCTCAGGGGAGAGGGAGTGCCTGGCACAAAGAGGAGACGGGGCAGAAGGGAGGGAAGAACACAGTGGTGGGAAAGAGGGACAGGGGCTGGGGGGAAAAGGGGGGAGAGGTGTCAGGGGGGGAGTGCAGAACAAAAAAGAAGCAACGGGAAAGTTGAGGTAGAGAAACAGAACGGACGCGGGCCTCGGCAGATATGGAGCAGGGCGAGGAACCAAGATGGTGCCACAAACAGCCACTCGGGAGGGCATCAGGGCAAAGGGAGACTTAGGAGTGCATGGGCGCATCCACGTGACGTACACATAGTTGGCTGCCATGTTGGGTGCCCCCGGACTAAAGGAAAACCCCAGAGCGCTGGGGCCCGACTTCATGGTGAGAGCGGGGACTGTGGCCATTTTGGAAGGCCCCCTCACAAAGGGAAACCCTGAAGGGCAGGGGCACGTCCACCAGGTAAGTATTGGTGATCCCACAGGACCGGGGGGTCAAAACCCCCCCCACCAGGATTGTTACCTGGAATGTAAGGGGACTAAACAGCCCGGTGAAAAGATCCAGAGTCTTCGCCCACCTAAGAAGCCTAAAAGCAGACATAATCTACTTACAAGAAACGCATCTGAGGGCGAATGACCGACTGCTGGTAAGGCGGGGCTGGGTGGGACAGACGTCCCATTCATGTTACAGAACGCGGACAAGGGGAATAGCAATACTAATCAACACGAGCATGAGGATTACAGAAACCAAGACAATTACAGACCCAGGGGGATGTATGTCATGGTCAGCGGTGTCCTGGAAGAGGCACCAGTAGTCCTGGTAAATGTGTACGCTCCCAACTGGGACACAGAATTCATAAAGAAGACCATGGCAGAAATCCCCGACATTGACACACACCGACTGATTATGGGGGGTGACTTTAACTGCGTGCAGGACCCACTGACCGACTGATCAAACCCCAGAACAGGGAAAAAGACTGGCATGGCTAGGGAACTAGGGGCTTTTATGGAGCAGATGGGGGCGGTGGACCCATGGAGGTTCCAGTACCCAGGAGAAAACAAATTCTCATACTTTTCACAAGTGCACAAGGTGTACACCCGTATTGACTTCTTTGCAGTGGGGAAATCGGTGCTTCAAGGGAGCGAATACTCCGCGATCGTCAACTCCGATCACTCTCCACACTACATGGATGTGAGGTTGGAGACAGGCTGTGCCCAACGCCCCACATGGATGTTGGACACGGGCCTCCTGGCCAACAAGGCCTTCTGCCAGAAAGCCTTGTGGGTCAAAGGTGATTACGTTAGTAACAACCAAAACAGGGAGGTCTCAACCTCCATGTTTAGGGAGGCACTGAAGGCTATGATTAGAGGAGAGATCATAGCCTACAAGGCAAGCAGAGATAGGGAAGTGTGGGTGGCCAAGCAGCGACTAGTGGACTCCATTCTGGAAGTCGACAGAAAATACTCCGAGGAAAAAGCTGCAAATGGACTTTAACCTGCTATCCACCAGGAAAGCAGTGTACCAACTCCGCCAGGTGATCTTCTACGAATGCGGAGACAAGGCTGGCCGCCTATTGGCTCACCAGCTGAGAAGGCAGGCAGCCACAAGGGAAATAGCGCAAGTAAAGGATAACAGAGGCAGACTGGTAACAGAACCAAAGGAGGTCAATCGGGAATTTGAGAAATTCTACTGGGGACTATACACCTCTGAGCCCCCCCCAGCGGGGACGAAACAGTTCATAGATGGGCTGGAACTAACAGTTGTGGGGGACGACAGAAGGGGAAGACAGCTGGAAGCACCAATAGATCTGGGAGAAATCATGAAGTGCATCAGATCTATGCAGGCGGGAAAGGCACCGGGACCCGACGGGTTCCCAGCGGACTTCAACAGAAAATCTGCACCAGTCCTGGCCCCACATCTAATGGACATGTTCGTGGACTCGCTGGCGAGTAGCACTCTACCCCCCACTCTAGCACAGGCCACAATTTCACTGATACCCAAAAAAAATAAATACCCGACGGAATGTGATTCATATAGACCCATTTCACTGCTGAATGTGGACGTGAAAATACTCCCAAAGGTCCTAGCCAAAAGGCTGGAGGGCTGCGTACTGGAGGTGGTCGCAGATGACCAAACGGGCTTTGTTAAGGGTAGGCAGCTTACAGCGAATATCAGGGGGCTGCTGAACGTAATAGTGCCCCCCACCCCCAGGGAGAGAACACCAGAGGTGATCGTCTCCCTGGAAGCAGAAAAGGCCTTCGACAGAGTCGAATGAAACTACCTCTTCGAGTTACTGGAAAGGTTTGGGCTAGGAGCGGGGTTCACCGTCTGGGTGAGACTCCTGTACAACGCTCCCTGTAGTGCACAAAGACTCCGAGAGACGAATAGACTGAAGTCGATGAGGCTTTATTAAGCGTGACTGTTCCCCCCGCAGTTCAGTAGTAGACTGCCTGCGGGGGAGGACTCCAGGTACTTATACTCCGCCTTCAGGGCGGAGCTAGAGGTCAACGTCCAACCAGGACCCGGGATCTGTCAGCCAATGACATCATGGCTTCACAGTCCCACATGACCCCTAATGCATACTACCACATTCACCCCTTGTTGAAAATGAACCCGGCGGGGTGATGCTTCGCATGGTGGTAAGGGTTTACAAGGCTGGTCCTGGGAGGAAAACTTTTGCATGTTATTACAGTATGTACAAGGTTTTTTTTTGTTTCAAACTATTTACAGTAATCGTCAGGAAAAGACAAAATGTTCTCGTTAAAAGTCCACATATTGTAGTGTTGGATCGACGCCACGAGTCGGTCGGGCGGTCTGGTCATCCTTGTCGATCGCCTCGGCCCCGCTGGTGGTGGTGGTGCTTGTTCCGGTGTTGTCGTCTCCGGGAGCCTTACGGTTTCAGCTTGGGCTTCATTCCTGGGCGGGCCTGGGAGGACGACTGATCCTCCTGGGAAGGGGGCGGTCGCGGGGTGCGGCGGTGGCAGGAAGGGGGGGGGTGGGTGATTGGTGTCGGGGGGGTGTGTGTGTTGCCGGCGGGTGCCAGATCTCGCAGGGAGACCGTGTCCTGTCGGCCGTCGGGGTACTCCACGTAAGCGTACTGCGGGTTCGCGTGAAGGAGGTGAACCCTTTCGACCAACGGGTCAGACTTGTGCGCCCGCACATGCTTTCGGAGCAAGATGGGTCCTGGGGCCGCCAGCCAGGTCGGCAGCGACGTTCCAGAGGAGGACTTCCTGGGGAAGACAAGGAGGCACTCATGAGGCGTTTGGTTAGTGCTAGTACAGAGTAGTGACCGGATGGAGTGGAGGGCGTCCGGGAGGACCTCCTGCCACCCTGAAACTGGGAGGTCCCTGGACTGTAGGGCCAGTAGGACGGTCTTCCAGACTGTGCCGTTCTCCTTCTCTACTTGCCCGTTCCCCCGGGGGTTGTAGCTGGTCGTCCTGCTCGAGGCTATAACGTTGCTGAGCAGGAACTGGCGCAGCTCGTCACTCATGAAGGAGGACCCCCTGTCGCTGTGGACGTATGCGGGGCAACCGAACAGTGTGAATATGGTGTTCAGGGCTTTAATGACTGTGGCCGCGGTCATGTCAGAACAGGGGATGGCGAATGGGAAGCGGGAGTACTCGTCCACCACATTAAGGAAGTATATGTTGCGGTCGGTGGAGGGGAGGGGTCCTTTGAAATCCAGACTAAGGCGTTCAAAGGGGCGGGAAGCCTTAATCAGGTGCGCACCATCCGGCCTGAATATATGCGGTTTGCACTCTGCGCAGATGTGGCAGTTCCTTGTGACTGTACGGACCTCCTCTAAAGAGTATGGGAGGTTGCGGGACTTGATAAAGTGGTAAAACCGAGTGACCCCCGGGTGGCAGAGGTCCTCGTGGAGGGTTTGGAGGCGGTTAATTTGTGCGTTGGCACATGTGCCGCGGGATAGGGCATCGGACGGCTCGTTCAGCTTTCCGGGACGATACAAGATCTCATAGTTGAAGGTGGAGAGCTCGATCCTCCACCTTAAGATCTTGTCGTTTTTGATTTTGCCCCGCAGTGCATTATCGAACAAGAAGGCTACCACCGTTGGTCGGTGAGGAGAGTGAATCTCCTGCCGGCCAGGTAATGCCTCCAATGTCGCACAGCTTCCACTATGGCTTGGGCTTCCTTTTCCACTGAGGAGTGGCGGATTTCTGAAGCGTGGAGGGTTCGGGAGAAAAAGGCCATGGGTCTGCCCGCTTGGTTAAGGGTGGCCGCTAGAGCTACGTCGGAGGCGTCGCTCTCGACCTGGAAGGGGAAGGACTCGTCGATGGCGCGCATCGTGGCCTTTGCGATATCCGCTTTGATGCGGCTGAAGGCCTGGCAAACCTCTGTCGACAGAGGGAAGGTCGTGGTCTGTATTAGGGGGCGGGCCTTGTCTGCGTACTGGGGGACCCACTGGGCGTAGTATGAAAAGAACCCCAGGCAGCGTTTTAGGGCTTTTGAGCAGTGCGGGAGGGGAAATTCCATGAGGGCGCGCATACGTTCGGGGTCGGGGCCTATTATCCCATTGCGCACTACGTAGCCCAGGATGGCTAGCCGGT
The DNA here is from genome assembly GCF_047496885.1 of Scyliorhinus torazame. Lineage (NCBI taxonomy): Eukaryota > Metazoa > Chordata > Chondrichthyes > Carcharhiniformes > Scyliorhinidae > Scyliorhinus > Scyliorhinus torazame. Next base: position 107,185,393 of record NC_092715.1, on the reverse strand, counting down.
TGGTGCTAAAAACGCACTTGTCCTCGTTGTACCTGAGGTTCAAGGCTTTAGCGGTCTGGAGGAATTTTTGGAGGTTGGCGTCGTGGTCCTGCTGATCGTGGCCGCAGATGGTTACATTGTCGAGATACGGGAACGTGGCCCGCAACCCGTGTTGATCAACCATTCGGTCCATCTCTCGTTGGAAGACCGAGACCCCGTTTGTGACGCCAAATGGGACCCTTAGGAAATGATATAATCGCCCGTCTGCCTCGAAGGCTGTGTACTTGCGGTCACTTGGGCGGATGGGGAGCTGATGGTCGGCGGACTTGAGGTCCACGGTGGAGAAGACCTTATATTGGGCAATCCGATTGACCATGTCGGATATGCGGGGGAGAGGGTACGCGTCTAATTGTGTGTACCTGTTGTTGGTCTGGCTATAGTCTATGACCATCCTTTGCTTCTCCCCTGTCTTTATTACTACCACCTGTGCTCTCCAGGGACTATTGCTGGCCTGGATTATGCCTTCCTTCAATAGCCGCTGGACTTCGGACCGAATGAAGGTCCGGTCCTGGGCGCTGTACCGTCTGCTCCTAGTGGCGACGGGTTTGCAATCCGGGGTGAGGTTTGCAAACAAGGACGGGGGTTGCACCTTGAGGGTTGCGAGGCCGCAGATAGTGAGTGGGGGTATTGGGCCGCCGAATTTGAAGGTTAGGCTCTGTAGATTGCACTGGAAGTCTAATCCCAGTAATGTGGGGGCGCAGAGTTGGGGAAGGACGTAGAGCCTGTAATTTTTGAACTCCCTCCCTTGCACCGTTAGGGTAACTATGCAGAAGCCTTTGATCTGTACGGAGTGGGATCCTGCAGCTAGGGAAATCTTTTGTGCGCTGGGATGAATGGTCAAAGAACAGCGTCTTACCGTGTCGGGGTGGATAAAGCTCTCCGTGCTCCCGGAGTCGACTAGGCATGGTGTCTCGTGCCCGTTTATCAGCACCGTTGTCGTCGTCGTCTGGAGTGTCCGGGGCCGAGCTTGGTCCAGCGTCATTGAAGCGAGACGTGGTTGTAGTGATTGAGCGTCTTCTTCGAACCCCGTGGAGCCGTCGACACTGGGGTCCGTTGTTGCCGTCCAAGATGGCGTCGGGGGTGAACAAGATGGCTGCCCCCATGCATCGCACATGGCTGGGGGGTCACAAGATGGCGGCGGGGGTGGACAAAATGGCCGCCCCCATGCGTCGTACAGGTCTGGGGTGGTCCAAGATGGCGGCGCCCTTCCTCCCCCTTGGTGGCCGGGACCCAAAATGGCGGCGTCTGCGGGTCGCACATGGGGCGCTGGGGGGGTTGGGGAGCGTTAGGAACGCGCGGGGCTCCCTCTTCTCCGGGGACAGCGGTGGTCGTGACCCAAATTGGTAGCACCGGCGGGTCATACGTGGGGCGCGGGGTGGGGGGGTTTGGGGGGTGTTAGAGACGCGCAGAATTTCCTCTTCTCCGGGGAGAGCGGTGGTCGGGAACCAAAGTGGTAGCACCGGCGGGTCATACATGGGGCGCAGGGGGGGGGCGGGGGTTGGGGAGCGTAAACGGCGTGCAGGGCTCCCTGTTCTCCCGGGACAGCGCCGACCTCACGGGACCGGCACACAGCCGCGAAATGGCCCTTTTTCCCGCAGCTCTTACAGATTGCTGCGCAGGCCGGGCAGCGCTGCCGGGGGTGTTTCGCCTGGCCGCAGAAATAGCAGCGGGCGCCCCCGGTGCGACTTGGCGTTTGGACCGTGCAAGCCTGTGGGGTGTCCGGGGGGGGTGTGTTTGTCGCGACGGGTACGTACGGAGCCCAATGGGCTGCCGCGCGGTCGGGGCCGTAGGCGCGGGTATTTCGCGCGGCCACGTCGAGGGAGGCTGCTAGGGCCCGTGCCTCTGAGAGTCCTAGCGACTCTTTTTCCAGAAGTCTTTGGCGGATTTGGGAGGAGTTCATACCTGCCACAAAAGCATCGCGCATTAACATGTCCGTGTGTTCATTTGCGTTCACCGACGGGCAGCTGCAGGCTCGTCCCAAAATTAGTAGCGCGGCGTAGAATTCATCTATCGATTCTCCGGGACTTTGCCGTCTCGTTGCGAGTTGATAGCGAGCGTAGATCTGGTTTACTGGGCGGACATAGAGACTTTTTAGTGCTGCGAACGCCGTCTGGAAATCCTCTGCGTCTTCGATGAGAGAGAAAATCTCCGTGCTTAACCTCAAGTGCAGGACCTGTAGTTTTTGGTCTTCTGTGACCCGGCCGGTGGCCGTTCTGAAGTAGGCCTCGAAACAAGTCTGCCAGTGCTTGAAAGCTGCTGCCGCGTTCACTGCGTGGGGGCTGATCCTCAGGCATTCCGGGATGATCCTGAGCTCCATAGTCCTTTAGTCTCGCTTAATAAATTGTAGCGCACAAAGACTCCGAGAGACGAATAGAGTGAAGTCAATGAGGCTTTATTAAGCGTGACTGTTCCCCCGCAGTTCAGTAGTAGACTGCCTGCGGGGGAGGACTCCAGGTACTTATACTCCGCCTTCAGGGCGGAGCTAGAGGTCAACGTCCAACCAGGACCCGGGATCTGTCAGCCAATGACATCATGGCTTCACAGTCCCACATGACCCCTAATGCATACTACCACACTCCCAAAATGAGCATCCGAACTAACACCACCAGTTCTGAATACTTCCAGCTATAGAGAAGAACAAGGCAGAGCTACCCCCTGTCCCTACTCTTGTTCACGCTAGCGATCGAACCCCTGGCGATAGCCCTGCAGGATGCGAAAAGCTGGAAGGGCATCTGGAGAGGAGACAGAGAGCACAGAATTTCGCTCTATGCAAACGACCTGTTCCTCTATGTCTCAAAGCCACAGGAGGGACTGAAGGCAATAATTCACTGGCAATGGAGGCATTCCCAGTGAAGCCAAATGGGGGAAGTGCAGAGCTGGAAGGGCTCCCATTGAAAACGGCCCAGTACAGATTCTGTTACCTGGGAATCCAGACAGCCAGAGACTGGACACAGATCCACAAGTGGAACCTGACCAGCCTGGTGGAGGAAGTAAAAAAGGACCTACAAAGGTGGGGCTCACTCCCACTCTCCCTGGCAGGAGAGTGATGTGACATTTCATGGGGAAAACAAACAGGCGGTCATGAGGGGTCCCGTTCGTGGCCATGCAAAGGAGGGATCTAATGGAGTGGAGCGCGTCGGGGAGGACCTCCTGCCAGTGGGAAACGGGGAGATTCCTAGACCGTAGGGCCAGGAGGATGGCCTTCTAGACCGTCACGTTCTCCCTCTCTACCTGCCCGTTTCCCCGGGGGTTATAACTGGTAGTCCTGCTCGCGGCGATGCCCTTACCGAGCAGGTACTGACACAGTTCATCACTCATAAAAGAGGAACCGCAGTCACTGTGGAGGTAAGTGGAGAAACCGAACAAGGTGAAGACACTATGCAGGGCCTTAATGACGATGGCCGCAGTCATTTCGGGGCAGGGGATTGCCAAGGGGAAGCGGGAGAACTCATCAACGGCATTTAGGAAATATGTGTTGCGGTTGGTAGAGGGGAGGGGCCCTTTGAAGTCGATACTGAGGCGCTCATAGGGCCGGGATGCCTTCACCAGGTGGGCCTTATCTGGTCGTTAGAAGTGCGGCTTGCACTCCGCGCAGATTTGGCAGGCCCTGGTCATGGCCCCGACCTCCTCGGTGGAGTAGGGCAGGTTGCGGGCCTTGATGTAGTGGAGGAGCCGGGTGACCCCCGGGTGGCAGAGGTCATCGTGGATGGCCTGGAGTCGGTCATCTTGCGCGCTGGCGCACGTGTCGCGGGACAGGGCATCTGGGGGCTCATTGAGCTTTCCAGGATGATATCGTAATTATAGGTGAAGAGTTCCTCAAGATCTTACCGTTCTTGATCTTGCCCCGCTGTGTATTATCAAACATGAAGGCTACCGACCTTTGGTCGGTGACGAGGGTAAACCTCCTACCAGCGAGGTAGTGCCTCCAGTGCCGCACAGCTTCCACGATGGCTTGGGCTTCTTTTTCGACTGAGGAGTGTCGAATTTCGGAGGCGTTGAGGGTACGGGAAAAAAATGCTACTGGCTTGACTGCCTGGTTATGGGTGGCGGCGAGGGCGACTTCTGACACGTCGCTCTCCACCTGGAAGGGGACGGACACGTCCACCATGCGCATCGCGGCTTTGGCAATATCTGCCTTGATGCGGCTGAAGGCCTGGCGGGCCTCAGCCACCAGTGGGAAGATGGAGGCTTTGATCAGTGGGCGGGCTTTGTCCGCATAGTTGGGGACCCACTGGACGTAATAGGAAAAGAACCAGAGGCACCTTTTCAGGGCCTTGGGGCAGTGGGGAGGGGGAGTTTCAGGAGAGGGCACATATGGTCAGGGTCGGGTCCTAGAACTCCGTTTTCCACGACGTAGCCGAGGATGGCTAGTCTGGTTGTGCGGAAAACGCATTTCTCCTTGTTATAAGTGAGGTTGAGGGCTTGGGCGGTTTGGAGAAATTTCTGGAGGTTGGTGTCATGGTCCTGCTGGTCGTGGCCGCAGATGGTGACGTTGTCCAAGTACAGAAATGTGGCCCGCAGCCCGTACTGGTCCACCATTTGGTCCATCGTTCTTTGTAAGACCGAGACCCCATTTGTGACGCCAAAGGGAACCCGGAGGAAGTGGAAGAGGCGGCCGTCTGCCTCAAAGGCCGTGTAGTGGCGGTCGTCCGGACGCATTGGGAGCTGGTGGTATGCAGATTTCAGATCCACCGTGGAGAACACCCGGTAGTGCGCGATCTGATTAACCATGTCCGCTATCCGGGGGAAGGGGTACGCATCGAGGTGCGTGTACCGGCTTATGGTTTGGCTGTAGTCTACAACCATCCGGTTCTTTTCCCCGGTCCTGACGACCACCACCTGAGCTTTCCAGGAGCTATTGCTGCCTCGATGATCCCTTCCCGCAAGAGTCCCTGGACCTCGGACCTGATAAAAGTCCTGTCCTGGATGCTGTACCGCCTACTTCTGGTGGTGACTGGCTTACAGTCAGCGGTGAGATTTATGAAGAGCGGGGGAGGGTCGACCTTCAGGGTCACGAGGCTACATACGGTGAGTGGGGGTAGGGGCCCGCTGAACTTCAGTGTTAGGCTCCTGAGGTTGCACTGGAAGTCCAGTCCCAAAAGGAGAGGAGCGCAGAGGTCGAGGATAGATTAAAATTGGCGTACTTGGCGCCCTGTATTGTAAGTTTTGCGGCAGTGTACCCGCGGATCTGCACTGAGTGCAATCCAGAAGCGAGGGAGATTGTTTGAAGTGCAGGGAAGATGGAGCGAGCAGCGCCTTACCGTGTCTGGGTGAATGAAGCTCTCTGTGCTCCCGGAGTCAAACAGGCAAGGCGTTTCGTGTCCATTGACCCAGACGGTCATCATGGAGCTCTGGAGGTGTTTTTGTCATGACTGGTCGAGGGTGACCGCGCTGAGTTGCGGGTAGCCGGCGTGGTGGGAGGTGATGAGGTGGTCCCAAGATGGCTGCCCCTGTCAGTCGCACGTGTCAGGCGGCGATGCAGATGGCGGCCAAGATGGCGGCCCCCATCAGTTGCACTTGTCAGGCGGCGAGAAAATTGACATCCAAGATGGCAGCCCCCATGAGTCGCACGTGGCGGGCCGCGTGGGAGACGGTGGCCAAGATGGTGGCCCCCGTGAGTCGCACATGTTGTGTGGGCTTGAAGATGGCTGCCCCCACGGACAACACGAGGCGGGCGGAGCCAGCAGGCACGGAGCCACACTGCGGGGTCTGCGGGCCTGTGAGTCTGACAGTCGGGCCTGCGACTTGGAGGATTTGGACCTGGCCAGGCAAACTTTGGCGAAGTGACCCTTTTTGCCGCAGTCGCTGCAGTTCGCGATCCGAGCCGGGCAGCACTGCCTGGAGTGCTGGTGCTGGCCGCAGAAATAGCAGGGTAGCCCCCCGGGTTGGGCGGGCAGCCGTGCGGCACAGGCCTGGGGTACTCTCTGGTCGGGGGTCCACGAGGGGGTCGCGTGATCAGACGGGAACGCGTGGAGGCTTTGGAATGCTACTTCTAGGGAGGTGGCTAGTTTTATTGTCTCTTCTAGGTCGAGGGCACCTTTCTAGAGCAGGCGCTGTCTCATGTAGTTGGACCTGACTCTAGCCACGTAGTCATCCCGGACGGCGAGTTCCGTATGTTGAGAGGCCGTAATGGCCTGGTACTTCTCCAGCGATTCCCTGGGGCATTGGCGGCGAGTGGTGAGGAGATGCCGCGCATACAACTCATTCGCCGGCCTTACATATAGGCGCTTCAGCATCGCGAGGGCGTCCGCGTATGTGGAGGCTTCCTCGAGTTGTACAGAGATTCAGTGGCTCACCCGTGTGTGGAGGAGGCTCAGCTTCTGATCGTCGGTGACAGAAGGCGAGGAGGAGACGGCGAGGTAGGCCTTGAAACAGCGGAGCCAGTGCGAAAAAATCCCTTTGGCCTCCGCAGCCTGTGGGTCGAGTTCCAGTCGGTCAGGTTTGAGGGCCGATTCTATTGTGGTGTTGTAGTCGATTAAATTGATGCGACCATCAATTCACGTGAGACAGAGAGTTAAAATGAACAGTGGCTTTAATCAACGAGAACAGTGCCTGCCTGCGACTGCTCTGTTAGTGAGAGCCGCCTACAGGGCTGCTGCTCTTTATACCTCCCCTCAAGGGGCAGAGCCAAGGGTGGAGCCCACAAGGGCACCAACATGATACATTCTATGTAATATCGTACAATGGTCCATAGGTGGAGCCCACATGGGCAACAGCGTGATACAGTGTAATACATGGTGAATGGTTAGTACAATACGTTCACCACTGAGAGTGCAGATGATCAACATGAACATACTGCCGAGGTTCGTCTTCCTGTTTAGATCCATACCGATTTTCATCCCCAAGGCCTTTTTCCAAAATGTAGACAGTCTAATAATGGCATTTGTGTGGGGGTGTAAGAATCTAAGAATTCCCAAACCAACACTGCAAAGAGGGAAAATCAAAGGGGGCTTGGCTTTACCGAACCTACAATACGACAACTGGGCAGCAACGGCAGAAAGAGTGAGGGGATGGGTACAAGAACCTGGCACAGAGTGGGTACAGATGGAGGAGATATCCTGGAAAGGAACGACCCTCCGGGCCCTGGCTACTGCAGCACTCCCATCCCCCTCAACAAGATACACAACAAGCCCAGTGGAAGCGGCCACACTGAGAACGTGGGCCCAACTGAGACAACACTTCAGGCTAACTAAAATGGCCCCCATGGCCCCCATCTGCGGCAATCACAGATTCCCCCAGCCATGCTAGACACCACCTTCAAAAGATGGAGGTGGCACACTGACGATAGGGGACTTTTACGTAGGGCACAGACTGGCGACACTGGACTAACTGACGAGGAAGTGGAAACTAGCAAAAGGACATAAAATGAGACACCTCCAAATAAGGCACTTCCTACGCAAGGAGACAGTAGGGTATCCTGGGGCCCCATAAACCACACTATTAGAGGACCTGATAGGCACAAGCGGCAAGGAAACTGGACTATGTGGGAAAATATACGGACAGTTACTGGACAGAGCTCGAACACCACTGGATGAGACCAGACAAAAATGGGAGGATGAGCTGGGGACAGAGGTAGGGTGGAGGTTCTGGAGTGAAGTCTAATGCAGCTCAAAGTGGTGAGCACAGTGCACCTGACCAGAACCCGAATGAGCAGGTTCTTCCCGGAGGTGGAGGGCAAATGTGAACGGTGCCAGAGGGGCCCGGCCAACCACACCCACATGTTCTGGTTTTGTCCCAAACTGGCTGGATTCTGGGCAGCCTTCTCCGAGGCAATGTCCAAGGTTGTGGGGGTGGGGGTGAAGCCATGCCCAATAGTGGCAATCTTCAGGGTATCAGAGCAGCCAGAACTACACATGGGGAAGAAGGCTGACGCCCTTGCTTTCGCTTCCCTACTCACATGCCAGAGAATCCTGCTCGGCTGGCGATCAGCAGCACCACCCATAGCTGCAGACTGGCTCGCTGACCTTTCGGAATTATGGGGGAACATGGAAGGAAGGTGGGAAAGCCACGTAAGAAGTGAAGAGGAGGGGGGTTAGAAAATAAAAGCAAGCATAGGTGAAGCCAACGGGGGAGGGGGGGGGGGAGGGGAAGGGACAGGGGGCGTATGCTAGGGACGGGGGGGGAAAGGGGGGCAGGAGGGGAGAGGGACCATAGACCAACCTAGAGGAAGGCAAAATGTATATAGGACCAATTTAAAGAAAGACAAAATAAACCTTTCTTCACAATTAAGTAAATTAACATGGGTAAGAAAAAAGTGATGTATATATACAAATGTTTATAAATATGAGCAATGCCAATAAAAAGATTTTTAAAGAAGAATATGGTGCCTGCTAATTGGATGCAAATGGGTCTTTCAATCCTCTGATAGCAAATTTTGTTTTTTCCAATTTGAAGAATTTGACTAGGTCAGACAGCCAATTCGCGCGGCCTTAGGTGCTGCTGATGATCTCCAGCTGAGCAGGATTCTCCAGCGGGCAACTAGGGAGCAAAGGTTGGATGTCTGCCCCTTTCCCTGTGAAGAGTTCTGGCTGTTCTGATACGCCGAAGACTGACGCTTTTGGGCGCAGCTCCACCCTCACCCCCACAATCCCGGACATGGCCTCGAAGAAGGAGGTCCAGTACCCAACAAGTCTGGGACATGACCAGAACATGTGAGCGTGATTGGCTGGGCCACGTTTGGGCCATCAGAACATTCAAGATGTCGGGGTGTGGTTAGTAGGTTGGGGTTGGTGTGGTGACTGGTATCTGGCAGTGCCCCCGTGGTTTTAACATGAGCCAGGATGAACAATTCTGCTCCACATTCAGGTAAGGAACGAACATCAGCTTCCAGACAGCATATTGGAAGTTTATGCACTCGTTAGTTCCTGAAAAGCAGGCACACTGCCATTGAATTTCTAGGCCCATGTTTCTATGTCTGGTGAAGTATACAACCTGATTTGTGAGCATCAGACATGATTATTAAAGGCTTGTGTTGGCAGATACATTATTAACCCTGGTTTTCTTACATAGTCTGAACTGTTATGGGGTTACGAATTGAACAATACTTTTAAGTCTGAGCACAATCCAACGAGAATTAAATTAAGTATTGAGGGAGCATTATCGAGCTGTATCAGGGTCAGTACTGAAATGTGGTTCTGATGGTGTCATTATAAAACCTGAAGAGGAATTGATTGGAAATCTATCAGAGTATACTTCACTTCAAGATGGCTGCCAGCATACATAAATTTGCCATTCGTCAAAGGGCACAAAAGTACCTTATATGTAACAGCAAATCACCACACCATTTCAAAGGTAAAGAACAAATTCTTAAGTTGGAGCAAGAGCAAATACCTCTAAAATCACACTGTCCAAAAATGTTTACAAGTCAGTTTACAACCATGCAATTGGATGTGCCCAGAATTGAACTCAATTATATCGATCTCATGTACCTATGTGGAAAATTAAGCTGAAATCCGTCAGATACTTATCAAGTTAACTTGTCTGAACACAGGCAGATATAGATAACAATATCTCCATTTCCCTTCCAGCTGAATGTAACAAATTCTCAGGATATGTTAAGTATCAGAGATGTCGATGCACGCTGACCGGCACCATGTCTGTTGAATTAGCTTTATCCATGACACACTTTCTCACCATGAACACAAAACTGCGTGTAGCATGGTGGCATCGTGGTGAGCATGTCTGCCTCATAGAGCCAGGGATCCAGGTTTAATTCTGACCTCAGGTGACTGTCTGTGTAAAGTTTGTATGTGTAGAACCCGAACAGGAAAGACAACAGGAATGCATGGTAGGGTAGAAATGAACAACAGTGATTACAGTATACACAAAATAACAAAACTATAACTCCTCTCCCTGAAGAGCCACTATCGCTAACCTGCACTCAGGTCAGGGTTTTTATACTGAGTAGTTTCCTCCTGCTAAGGGGAAACCCCACCCCCAATTACCAGGGGAGTTCATACTCTGCTGTGTAAGGGGGGAATCGTGTGGAGCGCAGTCCCTGCCCCCCCCAAAGGAGTCGTAACTCCATGCTCCCCCTGTGTTTGCGTGTGTTTCTTATGGGTGCTCCTGTTTCCTCCCACAGTCCAAAGCTGTGCAGGTTAGATGGACTGGCCATCCTAAATTGCTCCTTAGTGTTCAAAAGGTTTGGTGGGTTTACAAGGATAAGGTGCGGGTGAGAACCTGCGTTGGGTGCTCCTTCAGAGGTTTGGTACAGACTTGATGGATTGAATGGCCACCTTCTGCACGGCAGTGATTCTCTGATTCTATGAACTGCAATGCACCTGAAGCCTTATCCAACTGTCTCTAACATGTGCTATCTCACTTTCCACCCCAGGTCAAGTGATCCCATCTGTAGTACAGCGTGTACCATGTAGTATCTAATGCTGGAGTCCACAACCACAATCAGTAACATCATGACATTTCCCTTTTACTTTAAAACAAAAAACACGTCAGACTAGTTTCTATTAGAAGTGAATTGTCAATGAATATAGCCTACACAAGTACTCGAAGGCTGAAATTCTCCGGACAACAGGATTCTCTGTTCTCGCTGGCAGCGCAACCCACCAGTGGGTTTTGTGGCGACATGGGTGTTTTCAATGGGAAATCCCATTGAAAAGCTGCAGGAGAATAGAATCCTGCCGCCAGTGAAGGGCGCACCGCCGAGTAACACGCAGCTGGGGACCGCAGAATCCAGCCCTTTGGGTCTGGTTACCTATTCTGCTTCCTGATCTTCAGCTACACATTCTTTCTCAGGTTGCATCCTGCAGCTCACTGACTGTGGAAATAGCAGTTAGAGTGCAGGTGGAAGTTTGGTTCTTAGTCTCCTGACCATCAGGAGCTGTGCTGAAGATGATCCAATGCTCTGTGATGGAGTCTTCCTGGAATCCAGCAGGGCCAGATAGGGTCCCTTCCATCGATCGTCACCTTATACAACAGGTGTTTAAGGTCTGCATAGGACATGCCACCATTCCATTGGATTGTGGATGGTTGGGACTCGATGTGCTGTGGAAACCACCCAGTCGTGTGCAAATTTACAAACCCAAAGGGTGACCTGATCTAACAGAACTAAAAATAAAAACAAAGATCCGCCACACGGGCACAGGAAATGCCACCACACAGACAAAGGTAAACCCCTCCCTGTGAACACTGCAAACCTCCCCTTCCCATGGACAAAGGGAGCCAGACACCCCCGACATACACAAGGAACGTCCCGTCCATAGACACAGGGAATGCCCCCCTCCCGACATAGGAAATCCATCCCCCACTATGGACACAGAGAAACCCAACCCCTCCCTCCATCAGGAAGCTTCCCAGAACTGTCCCCGGCAGTATCTGTGCACTGCCCCCCAGCAGGGCCCCATTGCACTGCCCCCCAGAACCACCCCATTGCACTTCCTCCAGCACTGCCCCGGCACTGCTCCAGCACCCCTTAATATCAGGGGCCAATGCTGGGGCAGTACCAACACCATCTTGTAATGTCCCTCTCCCCCGGCACCTGTGTTTACCTGTGCGCTCCGGCAGGTTCTCTTTGCCTGATTCACGTTGCTCCAGACCTGTTGTCAACCTCGCCAACACCATCAACTCGTGTTGCGGGAATTATTAACTTTTCTCCCTTGAAAAGTATTCCCTCTGCTGAATGAAGTTCCTCATGAAAGTTCCAGTGTTCCTGTACTGCAGAAGGGGCTCTGCACTGATGTGTGGGCCAGCCAGTTTACTCATTTTACTGCAGTTTTCTCAGCGTGACAACATTCTTGGTCACTTATCTGATCTCATCTCGTTTGGTTACAGCCATAGGTAATTCTTTGTCATCATGTCAACCTGCGCTGTGTGCTCTTCTTCCATGAGGGATAAGTATGCACGTGACAGAGTGTCAGCGATGTACATTTTGTTGCCTGTTTTGTATTTAACTCTGACCTGGTACTTCTGCAGGTCCATTAGCAATCTTTGGTTTCTTGGTGGGGTACAGTTCAGGAACTTTTTTTTAAGCATAGCTTTCAAAGCTTAAGATCAGACTCTCCCTCCATGTACTGTTGGAAGCATTCTAGGCCAAAAATAATTGCGCGCATCTCTTTCTTTATTTGGGCATAACGCTGCATTGTTTCAGTCCCAGTCTTTGAAACATACCCCAGACTGGTCAAAGCTTCTTGTTGACTTTGTTCCCATTGCCATTCCATATGATTAGTAGTAGTTCTCTGTGAGGTACTGTCAGGTCTGATATGTTTGGGATGAATTTCCCAAGATAGATCACCATACCCCAAAACATCAACAAGTCTTTCTTACATTCTGGGGGTGGCATGTTCACAACAGTTTTAATTTTACTCTGATCCAGCTCCAATCCCTCACTTTTTATGCATGACCCAAGTACTTGCTTTCATGAAGACCTATTTTTGCACTTTTCCTTCTTTAAGTTACTTTCTCTAGCTCTTGCTAGCACCTGCCTCAGTCTATGGTCATGTTCTACTTGTGTGGCTCCCCAGACCAGCGTTCTGTTGATATCAGTTTTCACACCATCGAACCCTTCAAACAGCTGCTTCACTGTTCTATGAAACAGCTCAGGAACCAAATTAATACCAAATGTTAAGCGTAAAAACCTGTAGCACCCAAATATTGTGGTGGATGTACAGAGATAGAAGTTGCATTAATCCAACTTGACCTGCCAGAAGCCTGAACTCACATCCAAGACTGAATAGTATTTAGCATCAGCTAACTTACCCATGTTCCCTTCTACCATGGGCAATTAATAATGCTCTCTTTCTACAGCCTGGCTTAAAGCTCCAGGATCCAGAGAGACTCCCAGATTCCCATCTGGGCCGGAATTCTTTGGCCGCTGGAATTTTCTTTTCCCGCTGGCAGTGCACTCCCGCCATGGGTTTCCTGTCAGCGTGGAGTGGTTTCATTTGGGAATCCCATTGACAAGCAGTGGGAAGAGAGATTCCACCGTCAACGAATGGCGGGCCACCAAGAAACATACAGTGAGGGGAATGGAGAATCCAGCCCCTAATTTTTCAACAGTTGCAATTGGATTACCCACCTTTGTCGGTTCTTCAGTATTCTTGATGATGTTAAATTTCTCCATTCTGCTTTCAGTCAATCTCTCAGCATTATTGGTACTTCCACGGGAGTGCTCATTTTGGGTAACATATTGTCGGCAATCTTGAAAACAATGAAGTAAAGAAGGAGTAACTTCAAAATGGAGAGATAAGGAAATTAACATGTATGTGCTAAAAGCCGGATCTGGAGGTTGGGTAACATCAAAGGGAAGAAATGATATATCCATAACACAATGAACTGGAGAAAGAGACACAGTAGCAGCTACAATTCCAGTCACACCCAGCTGCAGAAACAATCTCCTGAACCGAGAAGATTTCACCTTCGCTGAAACGGAAGACAGTTTCCCCAAATGTGGCCAAGTCATAGATAGCAGCTTCAGGGAATTAGTTACACCAAAGATTGGAGATAGATGGGTAACTGTAAGAGGGACTGGGAAGAAGCAGTCAGTGCAGGGATCCCCTGCGGTCGTTCCCCTGAGAAACAAGTATACCGCTTTGGATACTTGTGGGGGGGGGGACTTATACGGGCCTCTGGCACGGAGTCTGTCCCTGTTGCTCAGAAGGGAAGGGGTGAGAGGAGCAGAGCATTAGTAATTGGGGACTCGATAGTCAGGGGCACAGATAGGAGATTTTGTGGGAGCGTGAGAGACTCACGTTTGGTATGTTGCCTCCCAGGTGCAAGGGTACGTGATGTCTCGGATCGTGTTTTCCGGGTCCTTAGGGGGAGGGGGAGCAGCCCCAAGTCGTGGTCCACATTGGCACTAACGACATAGGTAGGAAAGGGGACAAGGATGTCAGGCAGGCTTTCAGGGAGCTAGGATGGACGTTCAGAACTAGAACAAACAGAGTTGTTATCTCTGGGTTGTTGCCCGTGCCATGTGATAGTGAGATGAGGAATAGGGAGAGAGAGCAATTAAACACGTGGCTACAGGGATGGTGCAGGCGGGAGGGATTCAGATTTCTGGATAACTGGGGCTCTTTCTGGGGAAGGTGGGACCTCTACAGACAGGATGGTCTACATCTGAACCTGAGGGGCACAAATATCCTGGGGGGGGAGATTTGTTAGTGCTTTTTTGGGGGGGTTTAAACTAATGCAGCAGGGGCATGGGAACCTGGATTGTAGTTTTAGGGTAAGGGAGAATGAGAGTATAGAGGTCAGGAGCACAGATTTGACGTCGCAGGAGGGGGCCAGTGTTCAGGTAGGTGGTTTGAAGTGTGTATACTTCAATGACAGGAGTAAACGAAATAAGGTAGGGGAACTGGCAGCATGGGTTGGTACCTGGGACTTCGATGTTGTGGCCATTTCGGAGACATGGATAGAGCAGGGACAGGAATGGATGTTGCAGGTTCCGGGGTTTAGGTGTTTTAGTAAGCTCAGAGAAGGAGGCAAAAGAGGGGGAGGTGTGGCGCTGCTAGTCAAGAGCAGTATTACGGTGGCAGAGAGGATGCTAGATGGGGACTCATCTTCCGAGGTAGTATGTGCTGAGGTTAGAAACATGAAAGGAGAGGTCACCCTGTTGGGAGTCTTCTATAGGCCTCCAAATAGTTCTAGGGATGTAGAGGAAAGGATGGCGAGGATGATCCTGGATAAGATGAATGTAACAGGGTAGTTATTATGGGAGACTTTAACTTTCCAAATATTAACTGGAAAAGATATAGTTCGAGTACATTAGATGGGTCGTTTTTTGTACAGTGTGTGCAGGAGGGTTTCCTGACACAATATGTTGACAGGCCAACAAGAGGTGAGGCCACGTTGGATTTGGTTTTGGGTAACGAACCAGGCCAGGTGTTGGATTTGGAGGTAGGAGAGCACTTTGGGGACAGTGACCACAATTCGGTGACGTTTACGTTAATGCTGGAAAGGGATAAGTATACACCGCAGGGCAAGAGTTATAGCTGGGGGAAGGGCAATTATGATGCCATTAGACGTGACTTGGGGGGGATAAGGTGGAGAAGTAGGCTGCAAGTGTTGGGCACACTGGATAAGTGGAGTTTGTTCAAGGATCAGCTACTGCGTGTTCTTGATAAGTATGTACCGGTCAGGCAGGGAGGAAGCCGTCGAGCGAGGGAACCGTGGTTTACCAAAGAAGTGGAATCTCTTGTTAAGAGGAAGAAGGAGGCCTCTGTGAAGATGAGGTGTGAAGTTTCAGTTGGGGCGATGGATAGTTACAAGGTAGCAAGGAAGGATCTAAAGAGAGAGCTAAGACGAGCAAGGAGGGGACATGAGAAGTATTTGGCAGGTAGGATCAAGGAAAACCCAAAAGCTTTCTATAGGTATGTCAGGAATAAGCGAATGACTAGGGAGAGAGTAGGACCAGTCATTGACAGGGATGGGAAGTTGTGTGTGGAGTCTGAAGAGATAGGCGAGATACTAAATGAATATTTTTCGTCAGTATTCACTCAGGAAAAAGATAATGTTGTGGAGGAGAATGCTGAGACCCAGGCTAATAGAATAGATGGCATTGAGGTACATAGGGAAGAGGTGTTGGCAATTCTGGACAGGCTGAAAATAGATAAGTCCCCGGGTCCTGATGGGATTTATCCGAGGATTCTCTGGGAGGCCAGAGAAGAGATTGCTGGACCTTTGGCTTTGATTTTTATGTCATCATTGGCTACAGGAATAGTGCCAGAGGACTGGAGGATAGCAAATGTGGTCCCTTTGTTCAAAAAGGGGAGCAGAGACAACCCCGGCAACTATAGACCGGTGAGACTCACGTCTGTAGTGGGTAAAGTCTTGGAGGGGATTATAAGAGACAAGATTTATAATCATCTAGATAGGAATAATATGATCAGGGATAGTCAGCATGGCTTTGTGAAGGGTAGGTCATGCCTCACAAACCTTATCGAGTTCTTTGAGAAGGTGACTGAACAGGTAGACGAGGGTAGAGCAGTTGATGTGGTGTATATGGATTTCAGCAAAGCGTTTGATAAGGTTCCCCACGGTAGGCTATTGCAGAAAATACGGAGGCTGGGGATTGAGGGTGATTTAGAGATGTGGATCAGAAATTGGCTAGCTGAAAGAAGACAGAGGGTGGTGGTTGATGGGAAATGTTCAGAATGGAGTTCAGTTACAAGTGGAGTACCACAAGGATCTGCTCTGGGGCCGTTGCTGTTTGTCATTTTTATCAATGACCTAGAGGAAGGCGCAGAAGGGTGGGTGAGTAAATTTGTAGGCAATACTAAAGTCGGTAGTATTGTCGATAGTGTGGAAGGATGTAGCAGGTTACAGAGGGATATAGATAAGCTGCAGAGCTGGGCTGAGAGGTGGCAAATGGAGTTTAATGTAGAGAAGTGTGAGGTGATTCACTTTGGAAGGAATAACAGGAATGCGGAATATTTGGCTAATGGTAAAGTTCTTGGAAGTGTGGATGAGCAGAGGGATCTCGGTGTCCATGTACATAGATCCCTGAAAGTTGCCACCCAGGTTGATAGGGTTGTGAAGAAGGCCTATGGAGTGTTGGCCTTTATTGGTAGAGGGATTGAGTTCCGGAGTCAGGAGGTCATGTTGCAGCTGTACAGAACTCTGGTACGGCCGCATTTGGAGTATTGCGTACAATTCTGGTCACCGCATTATAGGAAGGACGTGGAGGCTTTGGAGCGGGTGCAGAGGAGATTTACCAGGATGTTGCCTGGTATGGAGGGAAAATCCTATGAGGAAAGGCTGATGGACTTGAGGTTGTTTTCGTTGGAGAGAAGAAGGTTAAGAGGAGACTTAATAGAGGCATACAAAATGATCAGGGGGTTAGATAGCGTTGACAGTGAGAGCCTTCTCCCGCGGATGGAAATGGCTGGCACGAGGGGACATAGCTTTAAACTGAGGGGTAATAGATATAGGGCAGAGGTCAGAGGTAGGTTCTTTATGCAAAGAGTAGTGAGCCGTGGAATGCCCTACCTGCTACAGTAGTGAACTCGCCAACATTGAGGGCATTTAAAAGTTTATTGGATAAACATATGGATGATGATGGCATAGTGTAGGTTAGATGGCTTTAGTTTCGGTGCAACATCGTGGGCCGAAGGGCCTGTACTGCGCTGTATCGTTCTATGTTCTATGTTCTATAACCTGCCTGTGTTAAATGTCTGCTGGATTTAGCTCATAGAGTTATTTAATACTGGATGTTGTTTGGGAACAAAGGGGCATTTCAGAGTTCAGGAAACCATTGGGTAACTTCATGTAATGCTCTGTGTGTACAGCCATCAGTGCAATTAAGTGTTGGAGTGTATCATAGACCTCCTTGGGTTTTTAAGTTAATAAATATTCTTTATGAATTGATCACTCAATTGATCAACTGGACAATTCCGCCCTGGTTCATACATCTTTTTTCACAGTTTAACAAATTGAAAATATACACCACTAAGAAGTGGGTTTCAAGTTACCCTTCTGAGATTTGGGATACACATTTAACATCAGCCAGGTTCTTAACAAGAATTAGGGGCTCTTTGGTGGAATTTTGAAAAGCATAATTCCTTGGTGTAAGGGAATTTTAAAATATAACAAGAGTGAAGAAAGTGTGGAAGTGCGTGATTTAAAATAAGGTGACTACAACATGACTCCTTCCATGGCAAAGACTTGTTTCAGAGTAGACGATATAACCTTAGAAAGTTTGAAAAGTATACCTGAAGCTAAATTGATGGAATTGGTGAATACATTACAATTAGAATAACCGACAGAGGCTAAGAAAGCCGAGGTAATTAGAAGGATAGTGAAGCACTTAAATGTAGATGAGTTGTCAAATAGACCAAGTATTTTGAAAAGTGAGGAAATTGAATTAGCTAAAATTCAATTGCAAATGAAACAATTACAAATGAAACAAATGCAAGAAAAATAAAGAGTGAGATTTACAAAAGGAAATTGGAACGAGGGAACTTGACGTGGAAATGGAATGATTAGCAAGGAAAGACTAGGAAAAGGAGAAAGAGAGGCATTTCAACTTAGATTACTGGAAGTTAAAACAGAGACATGAGAGCAGGGTGAGGAAGGAAATAGTTCTAGACATGAGCCTCGTAGGGACACGTTTAGATTGGTACAGGTACTTCAAACATTTGATGAAATGGGTGTTGAGGTATTATTTAATTCTTGTGAGAAAATAGTGAGATAAATGGAATGGTCATAAGATATTTGTACGCTTCTCTTAGGCAGGGCTAGTTTTGGGGATAAGATTTGGGAAGCATGATACAGTGAAGAAAGCTATATTGATTGTTGATGCGTTATTACCGGAGGCTAACAGATAAAAGATTTGACAGTCTGGACAAACTTATGTTGAATTTTAAAGTGTTAAACAAATAATTCTGATAGTGGATGACGGCATTAAAAACAGAAGAAATCTACAAGAAGTCATTCTGTTCGTGGTGGACCTCGCCACCCCCGGACCACCCCCCCCCCCCCCCCACCAGTGCCCCTAGCCACCACCGAAGCCCCCCTGCCGGCAGAACGGCGCCCCCCTCGACTATGGCGGCGCTGGACTCAGTCCGCAGCCACCACGCAAGTTTCCTGAATGGTGTGAGCATGTCGTCGGGGACTTGGCCCGTCGGGGGCGGAGCATCGGGGGAGGGCCTCAGGTGACATCCTTATTATCTCCTGAGCAAATTCTAAGGATGGCTCATGAAATTCAATCAGGAGGACATTTGGGAACAAATAAAACACAAGCAAAGATACAGGAACAGTTTTACTGAGACTACATAAAGTTGTCTGTAAATTTTGTTGAACATGTCGAGTAATAGGGAAACAGCAAGGTGCAAGAAGGTCTTGACCCCTAATCCAGCTTTTGAAGAATCTTTTACAAGAGTTGTAGTTGACTGTGTTGGACACTTTCGAGAACGTGAAGTGGAAATCAATACTTGTTAACTATAATGGATATATCCACTAGATTTTCTGAAGCCGTACCGCTAAGAAACATGACAGCCAGAGAATGGTAGAGGAATTAACTGAGTTATTTATTAGATATGGCTTGCTGAAAGAGGTTCAATCAGATCAAGGATCAAATTCCATGTCAGGATTATTTAAAAAGGTCATGAATGGCCTGGAAATAAAAGAGTATAAATCATCAGCATGTCATCCAGAATTACAGGAAGAATTAGAGAGGTGGCATCAAACTTTGAAAACAATGATAAGAGCATATTTTAACGATTACTTTCATGATTGGGTGAAAGGGATTCCATTATTATTATTTACCATTGGGGAACACTAAATGTTCTACAAGATTTTGTACCTTCTGATTGGTTTATGGACATGAACTTGAGGGCTACAAAGAAAAACTGCGAAGTAATAAATCAGAGACTAGACTTTTGGACTACATAGGCTTCAATTAAGTTATTGTGAAAAGCCCCTAGTTGCCATATTCCGGCGCCTGGTCGGGGAGGCTGGTTTGGGAATTGAACCTGCGCTGCTGGTCTTGCTCTGCATTACAAGCCAGCTGTTATGCCCACTGTGCTAAACCAGCCCCTAGGTTAAATTCTGAGAGTGATTTTCCTCGAATTCATTTGGGTAATGAGGAATAACTGGTTAAGTTATTTTTCAAATAAGCGACAAGATGAATTGAAATAGTTACTGCTGTCTTATAAATGTATTTGTGGGAATAATTATGTAGAACAGAGATAGCAATGCATAATGTACATGTGGGGGAAAGAGTTTCCATACAGCATCACCATATAGGTTAAATCCAGCAAAGTTATCACAACTACAGAAGGATATTGAATACATGCTCCAAAATGGCATTATTGAATTGAGTTCAAGTGATTGGGATTCGCCTGTTGTAATAGTGCCTAAGACAAATGGAACACAAAGACTTTGTGTAGGCTGCAGGGAAGTGAATGTTCTTACCAAGAAGGATTTGTTTCCTATACTACGGTTGGAGGATTGTATTGAAGCGATTTGTTAAAAATTATAACAAACAGTTTAAACTAGCTTTGGATGCTACTGACATTGGTGTGGAGCTGTGTTGTTACAGGAAGATGACCTTGGAATTGAGAAGCCTGTGAGTTATTTTTCAAGGAAATTAAATCCTTATCAACAGAAGTATTGTACAGTTGAAAAAGAGACTTTCACTTTGGTCCATTGCAGCAGACCTGACAGCATCTGTGGATCACTTTTCCCTCCCCTCCCTTTTATCTCCATAGATGCAGTCAGACCTGCTGTGGTTGTCCAGTATTTTCTGTTTTTGTTTCAGATTTTAGCATCCGCAGTAATTTGCTTTTAACTTTAACTTTGGTATTGGCAATGCAACATTGAGATGTATGTTGTCGGTAATTCAGCAGGAACAATCATATATAGAGACCACAATCCCCTGCGATTTCCCCAAGAACTACCCCATTATCAAAGAGACTCTGGGCGAAATTCTCCATTATCGGCGGAAAGTCCGCCGTTCGGCGGAAAAAACGGCGCAAATCCCACTTGCGTCACGTCATAAAAATGGGCCGATAGTCTGCGGCCCGAAATGGGCTAGCAGCGACGTAACGGGATCCGCGCTTGCGCAGTGGTTCACGCCGTGCAGCGTCATACGCGCTGCACGGCGTGACAGCTCATAAGGCCGCGCAGCTGCCCCCCACCCGACCGGAACAGCCGACCGCAACACCCGACTTGATGGCTGGCCGTCGCTCAGCCCCGAGGTTCGAGTCACGCGATGTGGAGGCGCTCCTGGACGCGGTGGAGCAGAGGAGGGATGCCCTGTATCCCGTGCACGGCCGCAGAGTTGCCCCACGCCACAGCCGGCGTCTGTGGAGGGAGGTGGCAGAGGCCGTCACCGCTGTGGCCCTAACACCACGGACAGGCACCCAGTGCCACAAGAAGGTGAACGACCTCGTCAGAGCAGGCAGGGTGAGCCTCCCCATATCCCCCCTCCCCCAAATCCCCCCCTCCCCCATATCCCCCCCTCCCCCATATCCCCCCTCCCCCATATCCCCCATATCCCCCCTCCCCCATATCCCCCCTCCCCCCCATATCCCCCCTCCCCCATATCCCCCCTCCCCCATATCCCCCCTCCCCCATATCCCCCATATCCCCCCTCCCCATATCCCCCCTCCCCATATCCCCCCCTCCCCCATATCCCCCATATCCCCCCTCCCCATATCCCCCATATCCCCCCCTCCCCCATATCCCCCCCTCCCCCATATCCCCCATATCCCCCCTCCCCCATATCCCCCATATTCCCCCCTCCCCCATATCCCCCCTCCCCCATATCCCCCATATTCCCCCCTCCCCCATATCCCCCCTCCCCATATCCCCCATATCCCCCCTCCCCCATATCCCCCATATCCCCCCTCCCCCATTTCCCCCCTCCCCCATATCCCCCCTCCCCCATATTCCCCATATCCCCCCTCCCCCATATCCCCCATATCCCCCCCTCCCCCATATCCTCCATATCCCCAAGTGAATCCAGCCCTAACCTTAACCTCTGCAATGCACGCGCAACCGATGGCGTGCATTCATATACCTGCCTAACACTGTTGCCTTTTACCCCTGCCACCACCCCTCCCCCCCCCCCCCAGGAGAAGCGCGCACACAACAATAGGGAGCATGTGAGGACTGGAGGAGGGCCCGCTGATGAGAGGCCACTGACCGTACACGAGGAAAGGGCCCTGGAACTGGCTGGCGGACCTGAGGACCGGGAGGTTGCTGATGCAGAGGTCGGGGCCCCACGAGCAAGTGAGCCACCAACAGCCCGTCCCCATATCCCCCCTCCCCTATATCCCCCTCCCCCGTATCACCTGATCACTGCCTGATGTCTAACCATGCATGCTTCATTGTGTATCGCAGGACCAAACGTCCAGGCACCCATCCCCGCAGATGCAGACCGCCCGCAGGATGCCCCTCGGAGACCACAGGAGACGGAGAGACCTGCACCCTCCAGCATGCGACGCCCGCAGGATGCCCCTCGGAGACCACAGGAGACGGAGAGACCCGCACCCTCCAGCATGCGACGCCCGCAGGATGCCCCTCGGAGACCACGGGAGACGGAGAGACCCGAACCCTCCAGCATGCGACGCCCGCAGGATGCCCCTCGGAGACCACGGGAGACGGAGAGACCCGCACCCTCCAGCATGCGACGCCCGCAGGATGCCCCTCGGAGACCACGGGAGACGGAGAGACCCGAACCCTCCAGCATGCGACGCCCGCAGGATGCCCCTCGGAGACCACGGGAGACGGAGAGACCCGGACCCTCCAGCATGCGACGCCCGCAGGATGCCCCTCGCACACCACGGGAGACGGAGAGACCTGGAGCAACAGGGAGACGACACCCCCGTCACGTGCGGGAGCGACCACCCAGCGATGAGGGGGGCAGCCACAGGCCCCCGTCACATCCGAGCCAGGACACCACTACCCAGGACACCACTATCCAGGACACCCCTACCCGGGACACCACTACCCAGGACACCCCTACCCGGGACAGCACTACCCGGGACAGGACTACTCGGGACACCCCTACCCGGGAAGACGAAATACCGGACAGTGACTCAGAGTGGATGGGTGGAGACGAACCCCCACCCCAAAGTGCCATGGACTCAGAGTGGGACGAAGAGCACGACACAACGCCACTGCTGTCACCAACACCCTCCACCATCGCAGAAACACTCGCCACGGTTGGGCACTTTAGTGATGAGGCGTCTGGTACACTCACTGGTGCGCACAACACAGCCGTCCCGGTACAGCAGGTGGAGGTAGGAGCAGCAGAGGGACCGGGCGGTCGGAGGGCAGCCCAGGCCAAGCGAACATCTGCCGCCCAGGTGGATCCCGGGTTCCTGCAGTTACCACACCCACACATAGATCCGATGCAACCACCGACACGGAGACGAGCGAATAGGGTGACGGGTGGCTTGCGGCGGCTGCGGTCGCAGGTGGAGGAGTCCACCCGCGTCCAGGAGCTGGGAGTGGTCCCGGTCATGCGTGCCACCCAGGCTGACACCGCACGGGTGGCGTCCGCGGTGGAGGCAATGGGTGCGACGGTGTCAGACATGGGGAACGGTTTGCGAGGCCTGGGGCCTTCCGTGCAGGCGGCGTCTGTGGCCCAGGAAATGGCTGCCCTCTCACAGGAGGCCATGAGCCAGTGCCAGCGCCAGATGGCAGAGGCGCTCAACGCCATAGCCCAGTCTCAGCAGGCCATGGCCCAGTCTCAGCAGGCCATGGCCCAGTCTCAGCAGGCCATAGCCCAGTCTCTGCAGGCCATGGCCCAGTCTCTGCAGGCCATGGCCCAGTCTCAGCAGGCCATCACTGACGGCATCGGCGCCAGTGGCCATGTGCGAGCTGGCGTCGCACTGTCGCAGACAGGGTTCGACAACCCCCTGGGCTCCATGGCTGCAAACCTGCAGACCCCTGTCGATACCAGCACGGGCCTCCAGGACTGGCAGCGCCAGATGTCGGGGGCGCGTCGGATGGCCAGTCCGTTCGCATCCCCCACCCATGTAGAGGCCTGGGGGCCATCGGGCACCCCGAGGGAGGAGGAGGTGGTGTGGTCCGTCCCGGCTCCCTCTGTAGGGGAGGTCCCGGTACACCGCGACACCTCGGACTCCCCCCCTTCCGTCCCAGGTGCATCGGGTGGGCAACGGGCAGGACAGGCTGGCAGCTCGCCATCCCAGTCGCCCGGGCCGCAGCCTGGCCCATCTAGGCCAGGACGCCCCAGGAAACGGCCGCCAAAGGGATCCAGTGTCAGAGGGCAGGAATCACAGGAGTCCACCTCCAGTTCTGCTGTACCGTCTGGGGAACCACGTAGACGTAGTCAAAGGGCCCGTAAGGCCAAACAATAAGTTGGCACGGGTGCAGGGCACAGATGAGTTTTAGGGGCTAGGGCACGTGCATGAACTCCTTTGGTTATTAAAGTCAATGTTACACCTACCGAAGCTGCCTTTGTGCTCTGTCCAAAGTGTGCGGGGGTGTCATGTACGTTGAGCGCAAGTGTGTGTGTGAGGGGTGGTCTTACCTCAGCCCCAGGTGAGTCTGCCCCCTTCCCCCTGGGCCGCCATCAACATCCCCCGGGCAGAGGACGGGACCGTGCGCTGCAGTGTCACAGCCGCATGCAGGGATGGTCCGGGTGGATGGTGGTACTGTGGCCATGGGTCAGACATAGTCCAACGATGTAGAGCCAGGAGCTCATCGGAGGCGGGTTGTCATCATTCTCCATGGCCTGCGATAGACACGCGTCCACCCGCAACTGGGTGAGCCCGGCCCGTTGTGCCGCCGGTGGATCGGCAATTGGGGGTGGGGGGGTGGTGTGCATGCGGGTGGGGTGTGTGGGGTTGGGGAGGGGGTGAGGGTGCTGGGTGGGTGGATGGGTGGGGGGTGTGGGTGGTCGGCTGTTGTCATGGTGTGCGGTCTGTGGCCATACTACCCGATTCCCACGCCCATCTAGTCAGTGAAGCGGGCGTCTATCAGTCTGTCCCGTGCCCGCTGGGCCAGCCGGTAACGGTGGACAGCCACCCGCCTGTGTCTACCCCGTCTGCCCTGACCATTGCCCCCATCCCCCTCATCTGGGAGGACTGGGCCTCTTCCTGCTGCTCCTCCACTCCGCCCTCCTCTGCCTGCGGCACATCGCCCCTCTGCTGGGCTATGTTGTGCAGGACGCAGCACACCACAATGATGCGGCCGACCCTATCTGACCGATACTGGAGGGCGCCCCCAGAGAGGTCCAGGCACCTGAAACGCATCTTCAGCACGCCAAAGCACCTCTCGATCACTCCCCTTGTCGCTACATGGGCATCATTGTAGCGGTTCTCCGCCTCATTGCGTGGCCTCCGTAAAGGCGTCATCAGCCACGATCGCAATGGGTAGCCCCTGTCGCCCAGCAACCAGCCCCTCAGCCGGGGATGGCGTCCCTCGTACATGCCGGGGATGGATGACCGCGACAACACGAATGAGTCGTGTACACTGCCTGGGTGACGGGCGCAGACGTGCAGGATCATCATGCGGTGGTCGCAGACCACCTGTACGTTCATTGAATAGGTCCCCTTCCTATTAGTGAACACGGCCCTGTTCTCTGCAGGTGGCCGCACGGCGACGTGCATCCCATCAATCGCGCCCTGGACCATGGGGAACCCGGCAACGGCAGAGAAGCCCACGGCCCGGGCATCTTGGCTGGCCCGGTCCACGGGGAAGCGGATGTAGCGGTGCGCCATGGCATAAAGGGCATCTGTCACTGCCCGGATGCACCGATGCACCGATGTCTGCGATATGCCGGACAGGTCCCCACTCGGTGCCTGGAATGACCCCGTTGCATAAAAGGTCAGGGCCACCGTAACCTTGACGGACACGGGGAGAGGGTGTCCCCCGCCAGTGCCACGCGGTGACAGGTGTGCCAGCAGGTGGCAGATGTGTGCCACGGTTTCCCGGCTCATCCGGAGTCTCCTCCTGCATTCCCGGTCCATGAGGTCCTGGTATGACTGCCGGGGCCAGTACACACGGGGCGCCCTCGGGTGCCTCCGTTGCCGTGGGGCCGCGACGTCCTCCTTCCCCTCCTCGTCCTGTCGGTCAGGTGTCCCTCCAGCCTGGGCGGCTGCCGCCTGCTCCTCTGCGGCAGCCTGCGCCGCCTCTCTGGCACGCTCCTCCTCCTCCTCCTCCTCCTCATCCAGGGCAACATAGACATGAGCGGCTGCCACCACGGCGGCCAACATCGCTGGATGGTCTGAAAACATGACGGCCTGGTGGGGGGGAGGGGAACGACGACATGTCATCATTGCCCATATCCCCTCCTCCCCCCAGCCAGGTGGCATGGACCGCATGGGTCCAACTGTTGGAGGCTGGCACCTGGCCAGGTGGACCAACTCATTTGCCCTCCCATCACCCACCCCGGCACGGACCCCCTCCCCAACCTCCACCCCGGCACGGACCCCTCCCCCCAACCTCCACCCCGGCACGGACCCCCTCCCCAACCCCCAACCTCCACCCCAGCACGGACCCCCCCCCCAACCTCCACCCCGGCACGGACCCACCCCCCGCCAACCTCCACCCCGGCACGGACCCCCCCCCCAACCTCCACCCCGGCACGGACCCCCCCCCCCAACCTCCACCCCGGCACGGAACCCCCCCCCCAACCTCCACCCCGGCACGGACCCCCCCCCCAACCTCCACCCCGGCACGGACCCCCCCCCCAACCTCCACCCCGGCACGGACCCCCCCCCAACCTCCACCCCGGCACGGACCCCCCCCCCAACCTCCACCCCGGCACGGACCCCCCCCCAACCTCCACCCCGGCACGGACCCCCTCCCCAACCTCCACCCCGGCACGGACCCCCTCCCCAACCTCCACCCCAGCACGGACCCCCCCCAACCCCCAACCTCCACCCCGGCACGGACCCCCCCCCAACCTCCACCCCGGCACGGACCCCCTCCCCAACCTCCACCCCGGCACGGACCCCCTCCCCAACCTCCACCCCGGCACGGACCCCCTCCCCAACCCCCAACCTCCACCCCGGCACGGACCCCCCCCCCCCAACCTCCACCCCGGCACGGACCCCCCCCCCCAACCTCCACCCCGGCACGGACCCCCTCCCGGCACTCCCCCGGAGCCCAGCCTACTCTAACCAACCCCCCCCGCCGCACACACACACACACAAGCCGAGACACACCTCTCCTCACGCAATCAGTCTGCGGCCACGCCATTTCCTGCCCAGAGCCAACCCCCCAGGCCGTCACTCACCTCCTCGCTGGTCGGCGTGAGCCTGGAGCACCGGGTCACGCCGATGAAAAGGAGGTTTGATTGACGTCGACGTGAACGGTCATCACGTCGACGGGACTTCGGCCCATCCGGAAGGGAGAATATCGGCAGGCCGAAAATCGGCTGCCTTGCGCAGACCCGTGACATTCTCCGCGGCAGCGGCGCCATTAACGCCCCGCCGACTTTTCTCCCTTCGGAGACTTCGGCGGGGGCGGGGGCGGGATTCACGGCGGCCAACGGCCATTCTCCGACCCGGCGGGGGGTCGGTCGGGAATGCCCCACTGCACTGACGAGCATTTTTAAATGCCACCCTGATCTCTCAACCTCCCTCGGACATGCCACTGCGGCCTCCCCCTCACTGCCCAACATACCTCTTTAGGGGGTCCTCGAGCCCTCCTCACCCAACTTTTTAAGGGCAGAGTGCACCCAGGCCCTATCCTTGGCATGGGCAACCTGGCACCTGAGCACCTTGACACTGCCGGCCTGGCATCCTGGCACTGTCAGGGTGTCTAGGTGGCAGTGTCAAGGTGGCAGGCTGGCAGTGCCAAAGTGCCTGGGTGGCAGAAGGAGTTCCAGGCTACCACCCTTCCCAGGGCCCGACCACCCAGGAGCTTCCAATGGCTTTGGGGACCTCCCCCAGGTGCCATTATACATTTGTGTGGACCAGTGCTAACCAGCGCCAAGGCGAGGTCTCCCAGGCAAGGGCATTCGTTCCCGGGCCTCCGGGGAATCAGACCGACTGTAAATGAGCCGAATAGTTTTTTAAATATTCAGCTGCATAAACAACCTCCTGAACAAAAATGATTGCTAAACGTGCAGCAATCCCGTTAAGATCCAAAACTTGAACCGAGAAGGTTTTTCCTTCGCTGAAACTGAAAACGGTTTTCCTGTGGCCAAATAACTTGTATGCGGTAATTATCGGCTGGAATTAGCTCGCAGAGGTATATAATATCGGATCTTGTTTGGGAACAAAGGGGTGTCTCAGATTTCAAGAAACATAGATAGTTGGGAACCAATGGGTGACTTCTTGTAATACTGTGTGTGCAGCCATCAGTGTAATTAAGAGTTGTAGAGCAGATTATAGTCCTACTTGTAGTGTGTGTTTTTTTCATTTAATTTAATAAATATTCTTCATTAATTGGTCACACAACGACTGGACTACTCCTCCCCGGTTTGCATAGCTTGTCTCACAGTATACCAAATTGAAAATATACACCACGAAGAACTGGGATTCCAAGTTAACCTTCTGGGTTTTGGGACACTCTCACATTTAACATCAGCATGATTCTTAACAATATTAATACACATTGCTTACTGCAGATGCTAAGACTAAATATAAATACATACCACTTACAATGCAGCGCTTTGTCATGCCTTTATATGTGATCCATCACTTCTCTGGATAAGCGCAGACAAGCATCTCTTGCTCATCTGAAGAGAGGAAAGCCTTTGTCAGTTGACCCCAGTTCTAGCGAGTCACCTCTGTGATACAGGTCTGATACCCAAGCACTGGTTCACATGCACACACATTTGGAGCAGCTTTTCAACTGGCTTTTATCCCAGTCTTCACATATTCCTGGAAGGTGAGATCCACAAATCCATCTGGACATTAGTCACAGGATATTACTTGATGAGACGATATTCATCGCCCATTATGTTCCATTGGCTCCACCAGATAAGGCAATTAGTTTCTGAATGCTTTCGAGGTATCTTAGTCTGGAAATAGAGTGTGATTTGATTATTTCTCATAGTATCACCCACCAACAATTCAGCCAGTCACTTCCTTTACTTACTCAGCCATCTTTGGCTTGTATGTCCACATTTTTTAAAACTCAAAAGGTCTTATTTAAACTTCAATATTTCCGGACGCAATTCAGTGTTTTTCCTTCATTATTATGGCATGGCTGATCAAAACCTCACATAAGCAGGTGAAAAAAATCTCAACCCTCACACTTAACATCATAATCCTACAGAATTCATAAAGGTTTGGAGCTATTAATGAATTGCACCACATTATTAAACTCACTCCTGCAGTGTCAGATCTGGTCCAGGAGTTATAACTAGATGCCCTTTAGGATATTATCCATGCCAATTGGACAAAACATATTGGAGACTTTCAATGAATAGCTGGCATATACGCAGCATCTGTGCCTTCATAACAGTTGCCTGCAATCCCATTTTTCACATTCCTGTGTGTTAATGCTGAAATACCGGCCAGGATTTTTTGCCCATGTATTTTGGGGGCAGGAATGGAGACTGGGGCAGGGAATCCAATGGGAGTCCCCAAAAGATTTCCTGTTCCGATTGTCCCTTACAGCTGCCACTGACGTAATAGGGTTTTGACCGTGAAAGATCAGGAATTCCATTGGCATACATTTGAATAATATTAGCAGGCTTCCCTGCTGTATTACACCTCCCTGCCCATGTTAGTCTCTCCTCCCCAACCCTGCCCACTGGCATAACGTCGGCTGGATTAACAACAGCTTTTGACAAACGGAGGCCTGGTGAAGAGAACCCATTGGGCGTGCACAGGTAGGTATAGCACTGAAAAGGGAGAGTTTAATGCCCGGTCAGTGTACCTGACAGTGCTCCCTGGCACTGATGTGTTGGGTAGGCTGGGTCGATGTGGACTGCACTTGATGCAGTGTAGTGAGAGACAGATCTCCAACACTTGATAAGATGCAACACGACTTTATTTAACATCTAAACTATTATACATGTTCAACTGTGGGTTAACACTATGCTGGCTTGACTGGAGACCTGATACTAGCCTAACCAGACTTACTAGCTACCACATGGTGTTTGCACTGGCCAGCTCATTAACTGTGACTGCCCCAGAGGCTGGGTCCCGAGAGAGCGGGAAAACTGATGCCCTCTGGCTTTATAGTGGTTGTGTCCTGTCTGGTGATTGGCTGCTCTGTTCTGTGTGCTTGCTGGTCATCCTGTGTGTCAATCACTGCCTGTCTGCACTCCATTATATACATAGATGTATATTATGACATCTCCCCCCTTTTATTTTTTGTTTTGTATTGTGTGTTGAGATAATAAATATTAAGGTGCATGTGCGTGTGGATGTGTATATGTGCGTGACTATAGACAGAATGTGCTAAAATGACCTTCTGTGCACAGGAAGGTGTCGCTAGTGCAGATATAGGGCAGATGAAACGGTAAAAAACGATATTTATAGAGGTCAAAACGATAAGGTAACACAGTTATGCAAAAGTTCAGTCTAGAAGTTTAGACTTTGCGGCGGGCAATGAATTCTGGTTGATCGCCTCAAGGGTGGATCAGGGGCCACCTGGAGCTGCTGACGTAGGGGGTCCGACTGAACACCGAAAACGATCTGGTCGCGTATCATGGAGTCGGAGGTGGGCCCGTGGCTGCAAGATTGCACAAGGATGTGGAGGGGCGTTAGAAAGGATTGGAAAAGTTCGTCCTTAACCTGCAAACGCTGCTGGAACACGTAGCACTCAAAACTTTCATTCACCTCTATGCTGCAGTGAGTGTCAAATTTGAGGAGAACCGTCTTGAACTTCGTCTTGTCTTCGTCATCTGCAAAGGTGAGAGAGTTGCAAATGTGGATGGCATAGTCCCCGGCCGTGGAGAGGAGAAGAGCAATCTTTCTGGTGTCCGAGGCGCCCTCCCTGTCCGTGGCTTCGAGGAAGATCTGGAAGCGCTGTTTGAAAATCTTCCAGTTGGCCCCGAGGTTGCCGGCGATGCGGAGCGGCGGCGGCGGGCTGATGTTGTCCATGTTGCAGGATGACGGAATACTGGCGGAAGGCAGATCACTTGCAGGTAGGTCTAAGAAGTGCTAGTATGCAACCACTCCTGGTACCATGATGTGTTGGGTGTTCTGGATCACATACAGGTCACCAACACTTGAAGTAGTGCAACACTATTTTATTAAAAGGTTAACTATTTAAACATACTTGAACTGTGGGTAAATACGATACTAGCTTTAACTAAATACCTTTTCCTTGTCCTAACTAGTTGATGCACTCAACACATGGTGAATGTCTGTGTTGCAGGCTGTGAGCTCTGTGCTCCTAGCTAGCTGCTACT
Source organism: Scyliorhinus torazame (assembly GCF_047496885.1). Classification (NCBI taxonomy): domain Eukaryota; kingdom Metazoa; phylum Chordata; class Chondrichthyes; order Carcharhiniformes; family Scyliorhinidae; genus Scyliorhinus; species Scyliorhinus torazame. The sequence goes on along the minus strand of NC_092715.1, from coordinate 107,154,606 downwards.
CGAATGAGTGGGAACTCTGATGCCCCCTGTCTTTATAGGGCGTGTGCTCTCACTGGTGATTGGCTGTGGTTTTGTGTATGTTGATTGGTCCCACTGTGTGTCCATCAGTGTGTGTCTGCACCATGATATACTGGTGTATATTATGACAACTCCATAATGCTACAAGCTCCTCAGAATTTATCTTAGGCTTTCTGTCAACACGGCAGGCATTCTGAAATTAAATGCTGGAGGAGGGTGACCTTCCTGTGGAGCTGCAACAATAATAATAATAATCGCTTAATGTCACAAGTAGATTTCAATGAAGTTGCTGTGAAAAGCCCCCAGTCGCCACATTCCGACGCCTGTTCGGGAAGGCCGGTACAGGAATTGAACCCGCGCTGCTGGCATTGTTCTGCATTACAAGCCAGCCGTTTAGCCCACTGTGTTAAACCAGTCCCAGAGCATTGCCAGCTCACCGTGAATATCTTAGTGAAGTACAAATCTCAAATCCCTCTCTTCAGGTGCATGCTCCCTGCTTAGTACAAATCTGACCCCTAATTTCATTGTGCTTGCCTGTTAACCTTCCAGAAAATAACAAACTAATACACTTTGATTAATACTAATGAATAGGTTATTTATATTAAGAGATATAGACCTGATATATTAATTGCACGAAGTTACAAAAATCAGATATGATAATCAGGAATTATCTTGAGCCAATGGAATGTTTTTGTTGGGAATGCAAATAAATTGTGTAATTTATCTCTCTATCACGTAACTTGTCTCAAATTCAAGATGAAACTCATTGCTGGAAGTTTACCTTTGGAATGAAATCGAACTGAATTTAATGAGAAAGTCATGATATTAAGGATGATAAATTTGTAATAAGACAAGGCTTAATGGGGGTGAAATTCAGTTCTGACTAGCATAAAATAGCCCATATCAGATCACTGTTGTGCACCCACCCCAGTTTTCTCTCCCAATCTATTTCAATTGTAGTGAAATCACTGGAGTATATAATGTCAGCCGATCCTTCAATGCCCATTTCATGCACCCGTTGCATTAAACTTTCACCCCAATATTTCCGAATGCCAGTTATTTGCAGCAATTAAAATGAACAATTTTCCAGTTTACAAATTGTATTATGGCTATTGCAAAATGAAGCTATTGATAATGGGCCATAGCTTCAATGGTGTGGCAATCAGGGTGGAATTGCTGCTTTACTCCTGGGGTGGGATTTTCTTACCTTTCCTGCTGCGACCATCGTCCAATCCAATCTTATATAATCATATCAGCATTAGCAATGGGTCATAATTGATTTCTTTCACAAGATGTTGGTGTCGCTGGCTCGCCCAGCATTTATTGCCAATCCTGAATTTCCCTTGAGAAGTCAAATTGCCTTCTTGTGATGCTGCAGTCCGTGTGGTGTAGGTCGGGCCACAGTGGCATTCGGGAAGGTCTGGATTTGCCATCGTTGTTTCTAGTGCCTATGTCGATGCCGGGTGATCTGTCTGGTTTCATTCCTTCTTGTAGAATTTGTGGCAGTTTGATACAACTGAGTACTAGGTTGTTTCAAAGGGCATTAAGAGTCAACCACATTGCTGTGGGTCTGGAGTCACATTGATGAGCTAGGTGGACTTTTACGACAATCGAAAATGGTATTACTGAGACTAGCTTTTTAAGTTCCAGATCTATATGAGGGGCTGGTTTAGCACAGGGCTAAATAGCTGGCTTTTAAAGCAGACCAATGCAGGCCAGCAGCGCGGGTTCAATTCCCGTACCAGCCTCCCCGAACAGGCGCCGGAATGTGGAGACTAGGGGCTTTTCACAGTAACTTCATTTGAAGCCCACTTGTGACAATAAGCAATTTTCATTTCATATTAGCGGAATTTAAGTTCCACCAGCGGTTGTGGTGGGGTTCAAACCCATATCCCCAGAGCATTAACCTGGACCTCTGGATTACTCGTCTGGTGGTGGCATTACCACTACACTATTGCCTCCGCTCATTAGTATAATATAGTTGTATAATATAATAATGTCCCTAATGATTTGAATTGGATGTTGTACCTTTCACATATGCCCTCAGGATTCACATTAAATGAACTGAAAACACACGAAAGACACAAGGTCAGATACAATCATTAAGCTGCTTCATTTTACAACAATAAGTGAATTTAACAATTTTGTAATCAAATTTAATTTTACTGCAACTCCACTTTCATTAAGAACAAGACCATTTGCACAAATATGCCAAGTATGGTTATTTTTCTTACCATTATCATGTCAGCTTTATGACACTGAGCTGCCCTGAGTTTAAGATGAGCAAATATCTACTTATTAAATCCAACGACGCCCATCCAATCCCGAGGTTACTGGGTGACTTTCACTTTTTTTCTATTTGCTCCTTTAACTTTGATTGGTTGCAGAAAAATGGGGACAGCAAACCGGTAGCCTGAGTCAAGGGGCCAGGCCTCTGACTCCCTTTGCTACTTAAAGGGTCATCAGTAAGCTTTTAACCTCAGTCAATCACCCTCCTCCCAAGAGTGTATATTCAATAGACACTTCCTGCTGAATTAGCATGAATAGGATCAACACAACCATGTGTAGTACCCTCAATAACGACACGAGAGTGTGGAATGGTAAATGAAGGCTTTAGTAAGCAGAGAACTAGCCAGTTACCAAGATGTGTGCTTACTGAGTGCCGCCTACAGGGCGCCACCTTATATATATGGCTCCCTGGTGGGTGGAGCCGGAGGCGGAGTCCCACAGGATTCCAAACCCGGTCTTAAAGGGGCATCACCTACAGTAACCATTCATCACACCATGTTAGTTGTTGATGTTTTTTGAGGCCATTTGAGATAAATGGATAATGATCTCCCTCTTATTCTGGAAACTTCTTATTGACTTTGGGCTGAATTTTATTTGGTCAGCATGGGTCATGGAACCAGAAGCGGGTGCCATTTCCATTTGATCATTAATCAGCCAGCCACACGATGGCCTTGGCGAGGATTGCCCCGCCGAGGCAGCAATTACCTTCATTTCCTGCACTCAGTTCATCATGCAGGAAGAGATCGAGGTGCCATTTTAAAATGCTGACCCAATCTCCCCAATCTCTGGACACCCCCTCCCCCCATTGTTGCTTCCAGATCCCCTACAACCTATCTACAAGGGGGTCCTCAAGCCCCCCCCCCCTCACTCCACTTTATAAGGGCAGGGCCCGATTCCTGGCAGTGCCAATTGGAAACCTAGGCAGCTTGGCACTGCCAGACTGGCACGCTGGCAGTGTCCCTTCCAACTTGGCAGTGGCACCTGGGCATCCTGCTAGTACCAGGTTGGCACTACCAGGGTGACCATGTGGCACTGCCAAGGTGCCAGGCTTGCAGAGTCTAGGTACCAGCAGGAGTGCCATGGTACCACCCTGCCCAGAGCCCCACCCACTGGGGTCTCTGGTGGCCTGGGAGACCACCCCCCAGGTGCCATTATGCCAGGTCCACGTTTGTGTGGACCTTTACTAACCATTGCAAAGGCAAGTCTCCCTGGTACGAGCATTCGATCCGGGCCTTGGGAGACTCTGACGCAGATATATTTAAGTGTGGCGAACTGCTCACTTAAATATGCAACTCTGAATCTCACCCAGTGAGGGTAACATCCAAATCGCGACATCTCACGAGGCATCCCGAGCATTGCAAATCGCGTGATTTAACAGCCTCATCGCATTCTGCGTTGGGCGTGATGAGGGCATTCGGTCGGGCCCGTTTTGTTTGCCTTTGTGGGGAAACAAAAAAGTTCCTTCTTTCTGCTTCCAGGAAGGGACAGCACTCAAGATTAAAGAGAGGACAAAGATGACAGAGCATTGTTGGAACTGTACATCCTGAACCCCATGGAGGAGGTGGAAGCCTTGGAGTTGGCAGGCTACCAGGGTGGCTGTGTGGTTTCTGATGGCAAGACGAGGGTGCCTATCCAAGGAAGTCAATTAACCACTGGCAGTGTATAATGGTGCATCTGACGCACACAAGTCATAGTGTCCATGTGACCAATGTTGGACACACAAAACTCCACAGCAAGCATGGCTAAGATGAGGAAATGGAAAGCCCTGAACAAACAAAAATACAAACATGTGAATTAGGAGCAGGAGTTGACCAAATTCCCTACCACCTTGCTCTACCATTTGATAATATCTTGGCTAATCTGTCTGTGGGCTCAACTCTGCTTCCTAGCCCCTATACCTTTGACTCCCTTGTCAATCAAAATAACATTTAAATCAGCTTCTAAAAGCTTCAATGACCCAGTGCCTATTGCTCTCTGGAGAAGAGAATTCCAGAGACTAGGAGAAAACATTTCTCACTTTCATCTTAAATGGGCGATCTCTTATTTTTAAATGTATGCCCTAGTTTTAGTCTCTCCCACAAGGGGAAACCTTGCCGCATCCACCCTGTCAAATCCCTTCAGGATCTTATTTGTTTCAATAACATCACCTCTCATTCTTCTAAATTCCAATGGATACAGGCCTAACCCATACAACGTTTCCTCATAAAGTAACCCCTTCATACCAGGATTCAGTCGGGTGAACCTTTTCTGAACATTTCCAATGCAATTCTATCCTTTCTTAAGTAAGGAGGCCAAATCTGTCAACAGTACTCCAGACGTGGTCTTGTTAACGCCCTGTACAACTGTAGCAAAACTTACCTACTTCTATACTCCATTCCCCTTGCAAGGAACAACAGCATTCCACTTGTATTCCTAATAATCACTTGCTGTACTTGCATAGTAATAGTTTGTGATTCATGTACCAAGACACCAAGATCCCTCTGTACTGAAAAGTCCCACAATCCCTCTCCATCTAAATAGTAGCTCTTCAATGCTTCTGTTCCCTCATACAGTCAGGGTCAAAGTAAGACACGCAGAGCTTGAGAGACGAGGGCCCAGCCAGACAAGTCTGAGAAAGAGGACAGATCCTCAGAGGGTTCAGAGTCACAGCATTCCCCAGCACCGTCCATCAGGGCAGATATCCTCACATCGGTGGGTAAACATTTATGAATAGTGTCATGTCAGGCAAACTTGAGAACATTACAAATTATTAAAAACTGATCTTCCTTTTAAAAATGGACAGGGTTTGACTTTTACAATTGCCGCCACAAATCTCCTGACTTTTTTGAAGTGGAAATTGGGCAAGCTTCTGGAAGCTTCTAAAATGGATTACAATGACTGCAGCCTTGTTGGATGTCATGCCTACCATTGTCAGGACTAACTCCTAAAACGCAAGAATAATAAAACCTCAGACATCCTGGCCAGAATTTTATGCGATTAAAGCGGCCGCATGCCGAGCCTGGACTTGCATGAAATCGTGTGAGAAGACATCGGACGTGGGTCCCGACATCATCGTGTATGTGTACATACGGCAGGCGAATGCAGGAGTCGGAACTGTGCCCGTCGACAATTAAAGGGCCAATTAAGGCCAGAAATGACTCTATTGACAGCAATTTTAGTTTGCCCTTGCGATTTTGTGGTCATCGCACAAGCAACAAGGGCAGGCAGCCAACACATTCCCATCAATTTTTCATCCAAGGAATGGATAAAAAGTCACTTCAGTTTAGGTGAGAGTTTGGTGCTGTTATATTGGAGAGGTTTCACTTTGATTCTTGTTGCATTCTGAGCCTAGCTAATCATTTTTAACGACAAAATTGTCCTGCCAGATTTCTTGGAACGTTTCAGCACAGTGCACTCTTAGGGGCAAGAGACACTGCCTTTTGCATTTCTGCTATTGAGCATTGTAGACTCAACTGGTGGGACCTCAGGGGCGTCATTCTCCGACCCCCCAGCGGGTCGGAGAATGGCCGTTGGCCGCCGTGAATCCCACCCCCGCCGGTTGCCGAAGTCTCCGAAGGGAGAAAAGTCGGCGGGGCGTTAATGGCGCCGCAGACGTCGGAGAATGGCACGGGCGTGCGCAAGGCAGCCAATTTTGAGCCTGCCGATATTCTCCCGTCCGGATGGGCCGAAGTACCGTCGATGTGATGACGGGTCACGTCGACGTAAATCAAACCTCCTTTTAATCGGCGTCAACCTGTGCTCCAGGTTCACGCCGACCAGCGTGGAGGTGGGTGACGGCCTGGGGGGTTGGCCGTTGGGCAGGCGATGGCGTGGCCGCAGTCTGAATGTGTGGGGAGAGGTGTGTCTAGGGTTGTGTGTGTGTGTGTGTGCGGCGGGGGGGGTGGTTAGAATGGGCTGGGCTCCGAGGTAGTGCTGGGAGGGGGGTCAATGCCTGGGAGGAGGATGGGGAGTCCGTGCCGGGGAGGAGGATGGGGGGTCCGTGCCGGGGAGGAGGATGGAGGGCCCGTGCCGGGGAGAAGGATGGGGGGCCCGTGCCGGGGAGGAGGATGGGGTCCGTGCCGGGGAGGGGGATGGGGGGGGGGGCCGTGCCGGGGAGGAGGATGGGGTCCATGCCGGGGAGGGGGATGGGGGTGGGGGGGCCCTGCCGGGGAAGAGGATGTGGTCCGTGCCGGGGAGGGGGATGGGGGGGGCCGTGCCGGGGAGGAGGATGGGGGGTCCATGCCGGGGAGGAGGATGGAGGGCCCGTGCCGGGGAGGAGGATGGGGTCCGTGCCGGGGAGGGGGATTGGGGGGGGGGCCGTGCCGGGGAGAAGGATGGGGTCCGTGCCGGGGAGGGGGATGGGGTGGGGGGGGGCCGTGCCGGGGAGGAGGATGGGGTCCGTGCCGGGGAGGGGGATGGGGGGGGGGGCCGTGCCGGGGAGGAGGATGGGGGGGTCCGTGCCGGGTAGGAGGTTGGGGGGTCCGTGCCGGGGAGGGGGATGGGGGGTCCGTGCCGGGGAGGAGGTTGGGGGGGGCCGTGCCGGGGAGGGGGGGTGCGAGAGCAAGTGAGTTGGTCCACCTGACCAGGTGCCAGCCTCCAACAGTTGGACCCATGCGGTCCATGCCACCTGGCTGGGGGGAGGAGGGGGTATGGGCAATGATGACATGTCGTCGTCCCCCCCCCCCCCCCTCCACCAGGCCATTATGTTTTCCGATCATCCAGCGATGTTGGCCGCCGTGGCGGCAGCCGCTAATGTCTATGTTGCCCTGGATGAGGAGGAGGAGGAGGCGGAGGAGGAGGAGCGTGCCAGAGAGGCGGCGCAGGCTGCCGCAGAGGGGCAGGTGGCAGCCGCCCAGGCTGGAGGGACGCCTGACCGACAGGACGAGGAGGGGGAGGAGGACGTCGCAGCCCCATGGCAACGGAGGCACCCGAGGGCGCCCCGTGTGTACCGGCCCCGGCAGTCATGCCAGGACCCCACGGACCGGGAATGCAGGAGGAGACTCCGGATGAGGCGGGAAACCGTGGCACACATCTGCCACCTGCTGGCACACCTGTCACCGCGTGGCACTGGCGGGGGACACCCTCTCCCCGTGTCCGTCAAGGTTACGGTGGCCCTGAAATTTTATGCAACGGGGTCATTCCAGGCACCGAGTGGGGACCTGTCCGGCATATCGCAGACATTGGTACATCGGTGCATCCGGGCAGTGACAGACGCCCTATATGCCATGGCGCACCGCTACATCCGCTTCCCTGTGGACCGGGCCAGCCAAGGTGCCCGGGCCATGGGCTTCACTGCCGTGGCCGGGTTCCCCATGGTCCATGGTGCGATTGATGGGATGCACGTCGCCGTGCGGCCACCTGCAGATAACAGGGCCGTGTTCACCAATAGGAAGAGGACCTATTCGATGAACATACATGTGGTCAGCGACCACCGCATGATGATCCTGCACGTCTGCGCCCGTTACCCAGGCAGTGTACACGACTCATACATGTTGTCGCGGTCATCCATCACTAGCATGTACGAGGGACGCCATCCCCAGCTGAGGGGCTGGTTGCTGGGCGACAGGGGCTACCCATTGCGATCGTGGCTGATGACGCCTATACGGAGGCCACGCAATGAGGCGGAGAGCCGCTACAATGATGCCCATGTAGCGACAAGGGGAGTGATAGAGAGGTGCTTTGGCGTGCTGAAGATGCGTTTCAGGTGCCTGGACCTCTCTGGGGACGCCCTCCGGTATCGGTCAGATAGGGTCGGCCACATCATTGTGGTGTGCTGCGTCCTGCACAACATAGCCCAGCAGAGGGGCGATGTGCCGCAGGCAGAGGAGGGTGGAGTGGAGGAGCAGCAGGAAGAGGCGCAGTCCTGCCCAGGTGAGGGGGATGGGGGCAATGGTCAGGGCAGACGGACTAGACACAGGCGGGTGGCTGTCCACCGTTACCGGCTGGTCCAGCGGGCACGGGACAGGCTGATAGCCGCCCGCTTCACTGACTAGATGGGCGTAGGAATCGGGTAGTTTGGCCGCAGACCGCACACCATGGCAACAGTCGACCACTCACACCCCCCACCCATCCACCCACCCAGCACCCTCACCCCCCTCCCCAACCCCACCCACCTCACCCGCAAGCACACCACCCCCCCTATTGCCGATCCACCTGCGGCACAACGGCCGGGCTCACACAGTTACGGGTGGACGCGTGTCTATTGCAGGCCATGGAGGATGATGACAACCCACCCTGCGATGAGCTCCTGGCTCCACATCGTTGGACTATGTCTGACCCATGGCCACAGTACCACCATCCACCCGGACCATCCCTGCATGCGGCTGTGACACTGCAGCGCACGGTCCCGTCCTCTGCCCGGGGGGATGTTGATGGCGGCCCAGGGGGAAGGGGCAGACTCACCTGGGGCTGAGGTAAGACCACCCCTCACACACACACACTTGCGCTCAACATTACATGACACCCCCGCACGCTTTGGACAGAGCACAAAGGCAGCTTCTGTAGGTGTAACATTGAATTTAATAACCAAAGGAGTTCATGCACGTGCCCTAGCCCCTAAAACTCATCTGTGCCCTGCACCTGTGCCAACTTACTCAGTGTCTAATTGTTTGGCCTTACGGGCCCTTTGACTACATCTACGTGGTTCCCCAGACTGTACAGCAGAACTGGAGGTGGACTCCTGTGATTCCTGCCCTCTGACACGGGATCCCTTTGGCGGCCGTTTCCTGGGGCGTCCTGGCCTAGATGGGCCAGGCAGCGGCCCGGGTGATTGGTATGGCGAGCTGCCAGCCTGTCCTGCCCGTTGCGCACTCGATGCACCTGGGATGGAAGGGGGGAGTCCGAGGTGTCGCGGTGTTCTGGGACCTCCCCTACAGGGGGACCCGGGACGTACCACAGCACCTCCTCCTCCCTCGGGGTGCCCGATGGCCCCAGGCCTCTACATGGGTGGGGGATGCGAACGGACTGGCCATCCGACGCCCCCCCGACATCTGGCGCTGCCAGTCCTGGAGGCCCGTGCTGGTATCGACAGGGGTCTGCAGGTTTGCAGCCATGGAGCCCAGGGGATTGGCAAACCCTGTCTGTGACTGTGCGACGCCGGCTCGCACATTGCCAATGGCGCCGATGCCCTCAGCGATGGCCTGCAGAGATTGGGCTATGGCCTGCTGAGACTGGGCCATGGCCTGCTGAGACTGGGCTATGGCCTGCTGAGACTGGGCTATAGCCTGCTGAGACTGGGCCATGGCCTGCTGAGACTGGGCCATGGCGTTGAGCACCTCTGCCATCTGGCGCTGGCACTGGCTCATGGCCTCCTGTGAGAGGGCAACCATGTCCTGGGCCACAGACGCCGCCTGCACGGAAAGCCCCAGGCCTCGCAAACCGTTCCCCATGTCTGACACCGTCGCACCCATTGCGTCCACCGCGGACGCCACCCGTGCGGTGTCGGCCTGGGTGGCACGTATGACCGGCACCACTCCCAGCTCCTGGACGCGGGTGGACTCCTCCACCTGCGACTGCAGCCGCCGCAAGCCGGCCGTCACCCTCTTCGCTCGTCTCCGGTTCGGCGGTTGCATCGGATCTATGAGTGGGTGTGGTAACTGCAGGAACCCGGGATCCATCTGGGCGGCAGATGTTCGCTTGGGCTGGGCTGCCCTCCGACCGCCCGGCCCCTCTGCTGCTCCTACCTCCATCTGCTGTACCGGGACGGCTGTGTTGTGCGCACCAGTGAGTGTACCAGACGCCTCATCACTAAAGTGCCCAACCGAGGTGAGTGTTTCTGCGATGGTGGAGGGTGTTGGTGACAGCAGTGGCGTTGTGTCATGCTCTTCGTCCCACTCTGAGTCCATGGCACTTTGGGGTGGGGGTTCGTCTCCACCCATCCACTCTGTGTCACTGTCCGGTATTTCGTCTTCCTGGGTAGTGCTGTCCCGGGTAGGGGTGTCCTGGGTAGGGGTGTCCTGGGTAGTGGTGTCCTGGGTAGTGGTGTCCTGGGTAGTGCTGTCCTGGCTCGGCTGTGACGGGGGCCTGTGGCTGCCCCTCTCGTCGCTGGGTGGCACACGCCTGCGTCGTCGCACCCGCACATGACGGGGGCGGTGTCTCCCTGTTGCTCCAGGTCTCTCCGTCTCCCGTGGTCTCCAAGGGACATCCTGCGGGCGTCGCATGCCGGAGGGTCCGGGTCTCTCCGTCTCCCGTGGTGTGCGAGGGGAATCCTGCGGGCGTCGCATGCCGGATACACAATGAAACATGCATGGTTAGACACGCAGGCAGTGATCAGGTGATATGGGGGAGGGGGGATATGGGGACGGGCTGTCGGTGGCTCACTTGCTAGTACGCCCCCGACCTCTGCATCAGCAACTTCCCGGTCCTCAGGTCCGCCAGCCAGTTCCAGGGCCCTTTCCTCGTGTACGGTCAGTGTCATCTCATCAGCGGAGCCTCCTCCAGTCCTCACATGCTCCCTGGTGTTGTGTGCTCGTTTCTCCTGTGGCGCGGGGGCGGGGGGGGTGGCAGGAGTAAAAAACAGTGTTAGGCAGGTATATGAATGCACGCCATCGGTTGCACGTGTATTGCAAAGGTTAAGGTTAGGGCTGGATTCACTTGGGGATATGGGGGATATGGGGAGGGGGGATATGGGTGAGGGGGGATATGGGGAGGGGGGATTTGGGGGATATGGGGAGGGGGGATATGGGGGAGAGGGGGATATGGGGGAGGGGGGATATGGGGGAGTGGGGATATGGGGGATATGGGGGATATGGGGGAGGGGGGATATGGGGAGGGGGGATATGGGGAGGGGGGATATGGGGAGGGGGGATATGGGGAGGGGGGATATGGGGGAGGGGGGATATGGGGAAGGGGATATGGGGGAGGGGGGATATGGGGAGGGGGGATATGGGGGAGGGGTCATATTGGGGGTATGGGGAGGGGGGATATGTGGGAGGGGGGATATGGGGGAGGGGGGATATGGGGGATATGGGGAGGGGGATATGGGGGATATGGGGGAGGGGGGATATGGGGGAGGGGGGATATGGGGGCTGGGGGATATGGATATCGGGCAGGGGGTGGGGGGAGGCTCACCCTGCCTGCTCTGACGAGGTCGTTCACCTTCTTGTGGCACTGGATGCCTGTCCGTGGTGTCAGGGCCACAGCGGTGACGGCCTCTGCCACCTCCCTCCACAGACGCCGGCTGTGGCGTGGGGCAACTCTGCGGCCGTGCCCGGGGTACAGGGCCTCCCTCCTCTGCTCCACTGCGTCCAGGAGCGCCTCCACATCCCATGACTGGAACCTCGGGGCTGAGCGGCGGCAGGCCATCCGGTCGGGTGTTCCGTTCGGGTGTTCCGGTCGGGTGGGGGGGAGCAGCGCGTCCTTATGAGCCGTCACGCCGTGCGGCGTGTATGATGCTGCGCGGCGTGAACCACGTGAGCAAGCGCGGATCCCGTCACGTCGCTGCTAGCCCATTTCGGGCCGCAGACTTCGCGACGATTTTTGCGGCGTGATGCAGGTCGGATTTGCGCCGTTTTTTGCACCGATCGACGGACTTTGCGCCGATAACGGGGAATTTCGCCCCTGAAGAGGAATGTGGGAACATAGACCAGGAGGAGGCTAGTCAGCCCTTCAAGCCTGCTCCGCCATTTATTATGATCATGGCTGACCAGACACTTCAATGCCTTTTATACACACTATCCCCATCGCCTTTACATTTTTGTTAATTAGAAATCTATCAATCTTTACCTTAAAAATGCTCAATGACTGAGCTTCCACAGCCCTGAGGTAGAGAATTCCAAAGATTCACAACCGTCCGTGTCAAGAAATTTATTCTCATCTTGGTCCTAAGTGGTTTCCCCCTTATTTTAAAATTGTGACCTCTGGTTCTCGTTCTTCGAAACTCTGTAGAATACAGGCCAAATATCCCCAGAACAAAACTTTTGAATCTTTGTTGCACTCCCTCTACGGCAATAATATCATTTCTGAGGTAAGGGGACCAAAACTGCACACAGTACTCCAGGTGTGGTCTAACCAATCTCCTATATAACTGAAGCATGGCCGCACTACCCCTGTATTCAAATCCACTTGTAATAAAGGCTAACATTCCATTCACCTTCCGACAAGCTTGCTGCACCTGCATGCTAACCTTCAGTGGCTTATGGGCAAGGACACTCAGGTCTCTTCGTACATCCACACATTCTAATTTCTTACCATTTTGGAAATACTCTGCACATCTGTTCCTTCTATCAAAGTGGATTACCTCACATCTTTCCACATTATATTCCATCTGCCATGTTCTTGCCCACTCACTAACTGTCTAAACCCTCCTGTAGCCACTTTACATCTTCTTCACAATATACATTTCCGCTTAACTTTGTATCGCCAGCAGGCTTAGAAATATTGGCCGTAATTTAATGGAAATGAAACAGAGTCCCGTGTCGGACAAGTTTAGCTGGTTGTTTTCTGGTGCTGGCAGTGCAGAGAATGACTCCACTATTAAATGGGATTCTGCTTCATTTCTGGGCCTCGGAGAGGAATGCCTGCCAAGGCCACACTTCGTCCCATTTCCTGCACTAATAAGCTCCGCTCGCCAATGCAGGAAGAGATAGGGGCACCACTTTAAAATCGTGCCCCAATCTCTCGGCCCCCCATTGCAGCCTGTGGACCTCCCCAATGCTCCAGCTTACTGATTTGGGGTCCTCAAGCACCCTATTTCATAAGAGCAAGGCACCCCCAGCCCCAATACCCATTGCCGGCAAGATGCCACCTGGGCACACTGACACTGCCAGTCTGGCACCCTGGCAGTGCCCTGGCAGTCCCACCTGGACACCCTGGCATTGCCAGGGTACCAGGCTGGCAATGCCAGGGTACCAGGCTGGCGGTGCCACAGTGCCTCGTGGCATGGGGGGGCGCCAGGGTACCACCCTGCCAAAAGCCAGACCATCCAGAGGCCCCCAATCACCTGGGTGCTCCTCCAAATACCGGTATGCGTGGTCCACGTTTGTGGAAACCAGTGCTAAACAAAGCTGCTCAGGTCGCTGCGGTGAGGCAGTTCAATCCCGGGCACTGGGTAGATCCAGCGTAGACATATTCAATTGGGAGTAACTGCTCACTTGAATATGCAAATCTGGATCCCGACCTCAATGGGCGGGATCCAGATCACGACGCCTCGCAAGATCTTGTTTGATCTCGCGAGGCATGACGAGGGGCCTCTGGAAAGTATTGCCGGACTCATCCCGTCCCGAGTTGGGCGTGGCGAGGCCGATAGATCGCCCCCATTACATTTGGCCCCCACACCCAAATTATTGATATATATTGTGAATAGTTGGGGTCCAAGTACTGATCCTTGTGTTGTTCCACTTATCACACTCTGCCAAAGTGAGAATATCTATTTTATTCCTACTCTCTATTTTCTGCTTGTTGACCAATCCTTATTTCATGCCAGTCTTTTGCCTCCTATCTCATGTGCTTTACATTTGCTAATTAACCACCTGTGGGGACTTTATCTGAAGCCTTCTGAAAATCTAAATATACAACGTCCATAGACTCTCATTTATCAATGTAGTTAGTAAGGTCCTCTAGAAACTCCAAAAGCTTCGACAAACATGATTGCCCATTAGTAAATGCACGCTGACTATGCCCAATCAGATCATGATCATCCAAGTGTCCAGTTATCACATCCTTATAATAGATTCCTACCTCTGATGAAATGCTAAGGTTTGTAGTTCCTTGTTTTCTCTCCCTCTGCATTCTTAAATAGTGGGATGACGCTTGCGCTCTTCTAATCTTCAGCAACCATCCCTGAATCTATAGAATTTTGGAAGATGATCAACAACCTCTTTCAACACTCTGGTTTCAGGGACTGATGTGTAGCAAAGATACAAATGAACCATCTTATGAAGTTTCTCTTTAAATGCAACTCCGCCTGGCAGTAACAAATGTCCCTTATATATGAGTGTTCTGACTGACTGGAGGAAATCATATAGTTGACATCTCTGCAGTATTTAAATGCAATTTACAGGCAGTGACATGAATAAGGGGTGGGGGCTACGTGTGGGACACGTCTGATGGTTAACCTCACCTCAGGCGGGTAACCTTTACCGTGAGGGATATGACATTATGTGTCACTCCCCATTCGTTTTTTCCAGCTGCCTCATCAACATTCAAAATTGGCTGGGAGAATGGACGAAACCATAACTCAATACGATAATTCCTCAGACGAGAAAAGGATTCTTCCCTACCCGGCGGGGCGGGGGGTCCCGGCGGGATGGAGTGGCGGGAACCACTCCGGCGTCAGGCCACCCCAAAGGTGCGGATTTCTCCGCACCTTTAGGGGCCAAGCCCTCACCTTGAGGGGCTAGGCCCACGCCGGAGTGGTTGGCGCGCCGCCGGCCGGCGGGAAAGGCCATTGGCGCCATGCCAGCTGGGGCCGAAAGGACTTCACCGGCCGGCGGAAGTCCACGCATGCGCGGGAGCGTCAGCGGCTGCTGACATCATCCCCGCGCATGCTCAGGGGTGGGTGTCTCTTAGGCGTCAGCCATGGTGAAGGCTGTGGCCGAGGCGGAGGGAAAAGAGTGCCCCCACGGCACAGGCCCGCCCGCGGATCAGTGGGCCCCGATCGCGGTCAGGTCACCGTGGGGGCACCCCCCCAGGACCCCGGAGCCCGCCCGCGCCGCCTAGTCCCGCCAGTAAGAGAGGTGGTTTGATTCTCGCTGGCAGGACAGGCATTCCAGCAGCGGGACTTCGGCCCATTGTCGGCAGCGCGATCCCGGCCCCCGCCGAATATCCGGTGCCGGAGAATTCGGCAACCAGCAGGGGCAGAATTCACGCCAGCCCCCGGCGATTCTCCGACCCTCCGCCCTCTGTTTCATTCTTCCACCCGTATCTGTGCTTGTAACTGAAGTGTTGTCTCACTCACAGAGAGTTGTTGATTTTGTGCATCTGAGGAGAAGCAACATAACACTATTGCTGTGCGACAACCAGGAGAACAATCAGAGAGGTGCAGAAGAAATTCACAAGCATCAAAAAAGGCACCAAGGGAAATGGCTGTAATGGAAACTGGAGTTATATTTTTCCAAACCATTGCAGTTTGAAGAGTACTGTTGCTATAGATACAGCTGAGAAATATGCTATGTCTTTATAGGACCAAAAATATGAAGCTTTTGTTTCAAAGAAATACTGTAGAGACATGGATTCAGCATTATCAATGAATGGGCAAATAGGCAACAAAACTTGCACATGAAGCTACACCTTGTATTGGACTATATGCATTTGATAAGATTGGTAAATGTCAACTAATACCTTCATATCTGTACACCCTATAACAGGTAATGAATTACAAAATGGAATACATGCATTATCAAATGCTAATTAGCCAAAGAGGTTGACATAAATCATGATGTGGTTATCGCAAATAAGAAGGCAATTCATCCTGTTAATTTTGTGTCAGCTCTCTGCAAGAGCTGACAGTCTCCCATCCTTAACCACAACCCTGCATTTTTTCACTTTAGGTGATTATCCAATTCCCTTTTGAAAGCCACAATTGAATCTGCCTCCAGCATCCTCTCAGGCAGTGAATTCCAAATCCTAACCACTCGCTACACAAAATTAAAACTTTTCTCAGCCACTTTGTTTTTTTTGTCAAACACCTCAGGCTGGATTCTCCGTTCCTGAGACCAAGTGTTAACTCTGGGGCAGGATTTGTGGACTTTCACGACAGCAAAACTGGCACCAAACCTGCACTGTTTTAGCGACTGTGGAGGGGCTAGCACCAGCACTACATGGAACACAATCAATTCCATTTAAAAATGGTTCGGGATTCGCTGGGTCTGTGATCGACACTCGGGAGGCTGACAAGCTGCAGCCTCATATACACGTTACAAACCCCACACAAAACATAGAACATACAGTGCAGAAGGAAGCCATTCGGCCCATCGAGTCTGCACCGACCCACTTAAGCCCTCACTTC
Organism: Scyliorhinus torazame; assembly: GCF_047496885.1. Classification (NCBI taxonomy): domain Eukaryota; kingdom Metazoa; phylum Chordata; class Chondrichthyes; order Carcharhiniformes; family Scyliorhinidae; genus Scyliorhinus; species Scyliorhinus torazame. The sequence continues at coordinate 107,138,375 of NC_092715.1, read as the reverse complement.
CACCCTATCCCCGTAACTCAATAACCCCTCCCAACCTTTTTTGGTCACTAAGGGCAATTTATCATGGCCAATCCACCTAACCTGCACATGTTAGAACTGTGGGAGGAAACCGGAGCACCCGGAGGAAACCCACGCAGACACGGGGAGAATGTGCAGACTCCGCACAGACAGTGACCCAGCAGGGAATCGAACCTGGGACCCTAGCGCTGTGAAGCCACAGTGCTCTTGTGCTACTGTGCTGCCCACGCACACTCATCCCAGCCAACGAGATGGCACTGGTTGCTCTGGAGTGGGCCCATATAGCTGGTGGGTCGGCTGGGTCCAGAGGGCACCTAGGGAATGCCTTGGGGAGACACCCATATGACCCATGGCCCTAAGTTCACAGTGGGCTGTCAGCAACGTGCGCAGCTGCATGACTGCCTTTCTGGCTGCGGCAATGTGCTTGTCCACCCGACCCCACACAACCCACTACCTAGCCACCCCCCGCTACTCTCCTCAGTCCTGGCAGAAGCCCCCAGCCAGCGGCACAACTGTCAGCAAACTATGGCGATGTTGGACACTTTCCATAACCCCTCTCTCCCCCTCAGCAGCCACGGCGCCGGTTTCACGATTTTTAAAAGCACAGGTGAACCGCGCCATTGTGAACTCGGCCCATCGGAGGCGGAAAATCATGGGGTTGGGCACGCTAATGATATGAAAACGGTGTCTACTGTACGTGCGTTCCAAACCGCATTGATGCCGCTGTCGAGATGACAGAGAATTGCGATTTGGTGTCAAATAGGCACCCGCCACGATTTTGTCGTCGGAACCTATTCCCCGCCCAATTGTGTTTCCCAATTTCGGCGTTGGACAGCGGAGAATCCCGCCCCTCTGCTTCCTTTGGTTCTTGACCCTTCTATCAAATGGAACCATTTCTCCCTAACTACTCTGTCTCGACCCCTAATGACTTTGAGTACCTCAATCAAATTTTCGCTCAATCTTTTCTGAGAAACAAAAACAATTTCACCAATCAATCCATGTAACTGAAGTCCCGCATTCCTGGAAGCATCTTCAGAAATTCCTAAAATCTATCTCTAAAACCTTTACACCCTTTCTCAAGTTTGTTGCTCAGAATTGCACACAATGCTCTAGTTGAGGCCAAACCAGTGTTTACAAAGTCTTTGGAAATAAAGGTAGTTAATCAAAATGTATTTGTGGGTGTAAGGAATAAGATATAGCTTTAAGTCAAAGTTTAGTTTGTATTTCTGAATTTGGGTGCTCAGAAGAAGAGAACTTGGGTTTTGGTTTCACTTTAAAGAAGTTGCCTGCAAGTTTGTCGGTTTGATTTTTAATGAGGTCTTATAACCCTTGAAGTAGTTTGGGGAAGTTAAGAAAAAATAAATGGAAAAAAAATTATGCTGTTGCCTAGCAACTGGGGTCCAGAGGGGAATCCAGAGACCAAACAGCAGTTTTTATTTCAGTTGGTGATTATACTCTAAGGTGAAGGAGCAGTTTAAGTCTCTCTCTAGCTGGACATACTAACAGATTGCTGAGAAAAATTAGTCTAAAATTTTTAGATGAGTTACTCTCGAGTTAAAGTAACATTGAATGTTAAGTGAGTTTTGGATATCAAGGGAGATACCAAGTTGTCAACAGTCTGCTGGGAGAGGGAACTGGAGGGAGCAGGTCCTATAGGAAAATAAGAAATGTCCCATGAAGACTTTCTAGTCAAAGGCAAAGAACAGGAATCTGGAAAAGTTCCAATTAAGAGTAAGAAGCAGAAGCAGAGGCTCCTCATTAAAAGGCAGGAGACACAATATTGGCTTGAGAAAAGCCAGAAAATACAAGGGGACCCAGGGCAGCACGGTGGCGCAGTGGGTTAGCCCTGCTGCCTCACGGTGTCGAGGTCCCAGGTTTGATCCCAGCTCTGGATCACTGTCCTTGTGGAGTTTGCACATTTTCCCCGTGCTTGCGTGGGTTTTGCCCTCACAACCCAAAAATGTGCAGGGTAGGTGGATTGGCCACGCTAAATTGCCTCTTAATTGGAAAAAAATAATAATTGGGTACTCTAAATTTATTTTTAAAAATTAACAAAATACAAGGAAACCCGAGGGTGGTGACTCCTTCCAATGGCTCTTTGAAATAGTGGTGTTCTGATGGTATGAGTGAATGCCTGAGAGGGTGTGTGAAAGACAAAGCTTTAATATGCATGGTGATCCAGGGGAGAAGAACCTCAGGAGAGCTGCAACCCTGTAGGTTGATTTTTGGTGAAGAAAGTGTCATTTGGGAAAAGATTCCAAGGTGTGTTCTTTGAGAGCAGAGATCAGAAACTCTCTTGTGAAAGACAGAATTCCAGTGAGACAGTTGGCTCACAGTGTGCCAAGTATCTGGGGGGAGTAGATTAGAAATCCGTAGAAGATGGTTTAGGTACAGCACTGCTGCCTCACGGTGCCGAGGACCCAGGTTCGATCACAGCTCCGGGTCACTGTCCGTGTGGAGTTGCTAATTCTCCCCATGTCTGCGTGCGTCTCATGCCACAACCCAAAAGTTGTGCAGGCTTGGTAGATTGGCCACGCTAAATTGCCCTTAATTGTAAAAAGAAATAATTGGGTACTCTAAACTTATTTTTAAAAATGGTTTATGTGGAATCTGTGACTTGGTTACAGAGTGTGGGGTATTTGACCACAGTTCACCTATTGCTTTATATGGATTTGTACTTATTGAGACCATTAGATTATAAGATAGATTTTGTAATTTGCGTTATCCTTATGAACCTGTATATATCTGTATATGTATAGTTGGGGTAAAGGAGTAGTGTAGAGTAGTGTATCTTTTCTTGTGAAAATAAATGTTTTATTCTTGTGCTGGGGACGGTTGAGGGTGGGAGAGTGGGGGATGGGGATGGGCACTTCAATCTGAAGGCCCCATCAGATTTGTGGCAACCTATCCTTAGGCACCTGGGAACTCTGGCCCGCCATCCATACATCGCCAGTCTACCTGACACCGAGATCACCCACCCCCCACCCCCCCCCCCCCCCCCCCCCTTGGGCTTCCCTCATCCCCTACCCTCTCTCCCCTAGGTCCCTTGGTACTTATTTGAAGTCCGGTCCCAGGAATTAGGCTCAGGTACAGCGCTGCCATGTCTCTTCTGACCACTGCAGCGCTGTGGCTGGAGAGCTATCAGCCAATCAGGCATTCTCCCTGTCTTTGTGTGGGTTTCACCTCCACAACACAAAGATGTGCAGGGTAGGTGGATTGGCCACGCTAAATTACCCCTTAATTGGAAAAAATGAATTGGGTACTCTAAATTTATTAAAAAAGAAGTCCTCCCAGCTGTTCATCAACGCTCAATTGAGCATTGAATGAGAGCAGGGCTGTTAGAGTTGGCGGAGATGCGAGCTGAGCGCTCACCATCCTGAAAATTCAGGCCGTATGCGTCATAATATTAGAGTTTGAGGCCTTGGACTCCAATGTTATTTATAGTATAGCACACTCTGTACTTCATTGGGTCTCCTGACCTGGGAGCCAGAGGTCAGATAATATTTGTAAATGTAAGCAGGCCTGCAATTGTGTATATATTCTGATCTTAATAAAGTTAGTTTACATTAATTATATTGGTCACCTTGAAACATAAAAACAAGACCATGGTGTCAGAATTGCGATAAATGCAACAATGGAGATTCTGACAAGAGTGATAGAGCTCAGTTTGGAGAGCAATTTCTCAGAAAACTGGAGGAAATTTCAGGAGCCTGTACCTCACACCAACAGGCAATGATAATAAATACCCGTGAGTACGGTCTTTCACCTTTCTTCATGTGGCAGGTGAAGAAACCCTAGAAGTTTATAGCACATTCACATTTGAAACTGATGAGAAATTAAACATTTTGAAAGAATCATCGAATCTCTCCAGTGCAGAAGGAGGCCATTCGGCCCTTTGAGACTGCATCAACCCTTGGAAAGAGTATCCTGCCCAGGCCCAACCCTGACCCAATCCCTGGCACATTTTAGGCACTAAGGGGCAACTTAACATGGTCAATCCACCGAACATGCACATCTGTAAATTCTATGATAATCTATGATAATCTTTGGACTGTGGGCAGAAACCAGAGCACCCAAAGGAAACCAACACAGACACGCGGAGAACCCGACGCTGGAATTGAACCCAGCTCTCTGGCGCTCTGACCTCTGAGAACAGTATTATATCTAATACTGTTGTCCAATACCACAATATCTAATATCATGACAGTATTTAAGTATTTTAATTTTTTCTTTAGATATGGGCATCACTGGTAAGATCAATATTTCTTGTCCATCTCTAATTGTCCATGTGAAGGCAGTGATGAGGGGCCTTCTTAAAACATTTCCATCCATCTGGCAAAGGTTCCAGAGTTAAAGAACATCAGGACCAGGAGGCTTGTGACCAGAGGGGGCTTGTGGCACCGGTGTTGAATTGGGAATCTACAACATTGGACAGTTGGAGGAGATTTACAGAAATAAACTTGCCAGCAGAGAGAAATAGAATGAATATTTTGAGTGCAATATGGCTCTTTTTGGATTCTTCCAACAGAGCCAATACCCAAACGTCCATGTTTGAAACCCATTATCCTTCTTGCAATGTCTTATTTTTAAAGTGGACTTTTCTGCTGAATATAGGCAATTAAGATGGTTGACCCTCTGGAAATTATCCCGCAGCACTCTCCAGCATAAAATCATTCTCTTTGCAGTTTTGCCAATGTCAAACAGCTGGCAATCAGCTTTAGGAATGCCAATTGCATTTAATAAGTCAACCTTGCGAACAGAATTTGTGAATCTGTTGAGATAATGGCTTCCCAAACACCAGACCCTCACCATGAATTATTCCCCTTTCAACCCATAATGGCTGAGACATTATCAACTCTGAAAATAAAAACAAATCCTCAATGTTGTATCAACATTCTATGTTGAAGTCACTGTGGAGCAAGAAGGTCACATGAACCCTCTATTGAATGGGTCAATATTACTTTCTGTGCCGTGCAGCCAATCTGCTGCTAACATCCAACTGACGGGCCACACAGAGGCAGACTGTCCAGGTTGGACCACTGGCCCATTTAACCTGACTTTACTGGAAAATCTTATATCATCGCCTGGCGAACTAATGACATCTCTGCATGCCTGCTTCATCTTGCAAAATCGACACCAATTGAAAAAGTAATTATTACAACAATGTTCTTCAGTCAGCTGACTATCGCAGGTCTACCTCCGAGACTTCAATATTTGACTCTGACTTTGGGACACTGGAACTCCTGTGAACCAAGATTCAACCAGAATTTTACCATCAGGGTGTGCCCAAAATTGGCGCGGGTGGAAGCAAATGTGAAACTTACTCCCACCCAAGATCATGTAGTTAACATGATATAACACTGGATGGTCAATTAAGGCCCAGCGTTCAATGTGTCTGCTGATTGGATTCGCACTGAGTGGGGATGGGGCACTTTGGCCGCTGGGTCCAATGGATACCGGACGGGAGATTTAAAACTGGAGTTTGTAGCTCCCTGAAGGTTGTGGAGGAGGTTAAGGAAGCTTAAATCAACAATTGCAAGGAATTTTGTGAATAGTAATGACCATGATGTCATGGAAGGCAGGTGGGCAAGTTAGGTGGGCTAAATGCCCCCACATTTACCCAATGAAATTCTGGGTGTCCTAGTGCAGGAGGTCAGTATCAGGTGCACATTCTGATGGCCAGGGATGGCAAGAGAAGGGCGCCCCACCTGATAAAGAAGGCCTGGTTAAAGATTGGCGTGCAGGACGTCCGGTTGCGGCGATGACCAGCTAAGCCGCACGTTTCGACGGCTCCAGCTCAAATGGACCTTCGGGCTCTTTTAAGAGCCCCAACGGGAAATTCTTTTGTGACAAAACCCGGTGTGGGATGAGGCAACAGGGAGTCCCCCGCAGCGGAAAAGAAAAATATCGGCAGAGGCGGCCAGATGTCGGAGAATCCTCGAGGGCAGCGGCAGAAGAAAGAAAGGAGCAAGATGGCGTCGGAGGGAGCCCAGGCGACATGGGGACCGGACCAGGACGAATTTTTAAGACGGTGTGTGGAGCTGGTTAAGAAGGAGGTGCTGGCCCCGATGCTACAGGCAATCAAGGGGCTTAAAGAGACACAAAAAGCCCAGGAGATAGAGCTCCGTGTGGTGGAGCAGAAGGTAACGGACAACGAGGACGAGATCCTGGGCCTAGCGGTCAAAATGCAGACGCACGAGGCGCTCCATAAGAAGTGCATCGAAAGGATTGAAGTCCTGGAAAATAGATCAAGGAGAAAGAACCTCCAGATCCTGGGTCTCCCCGAGGGAGTGGAAGGAGCGGACGGCGGGGCTTACGTGAGCACGATGCTATGCTCGCTAATGGGAGCTGAGGCCCCCTCGGGCCCCTTGGAAGTGGAAGGGGCCCACTGGGTCCCTGCGAGGAGACCAAAAGCTGGAGAACCACCTAGGGCGATGATCGTGCGATTTCACCACTTCAATGATAGAGAGGTGGTTCTGAGATGGGCCAAGAAGGTACGAAGTAGCAGATGGGAGAATGCGGTGATACGAGTGTATCAGGATTGGAGTGCGGAGGTGGCGAGAAGGAGGGCGAGTTTCAATAGAGCCAAGGAGGTGCTGCACAAGAAGAAAGTGAAGTTCGGGCTGTTGCAGCCGGCGCGATTGTGGGTCACGCACCAGGACAGACATTACTATTTCGAAACGGCGGAAGAAGCATGGACCTTCATTCAAAAAGAGAAACTGGACCAGAACTGAGGGACTGATGTTGGACGGGAAACGAAAATGCTGATGTATATAGAGATGTAAATTGGGGAGGGGGGGACACTGAGAAATGTGGGCGCCGGTGGGGGGGGAAGAAGAGACACAGGCGGGGGATGGGGAATGGGAATGGGGCGGTAGGGGGAGCTGCGCCATGAGGGACGGGATGGTTCTAGAGAGCGCGGGGTTGCTTTTTCCCGCGTCAGAGAGATGATGGCGGGAAGATAGGCTCAAGGAGGATGGGAGTTCCTCACACGGGGGGGGGGTCAAGGAGAGAGCGGGAGAAGCCGGGGTCAGTTGAAGTCAGCTGACTTTCGGAAGCAATATGGGGGGAGTAACCATGCTAGATGGGGATCTAGCGGGGGGGTGGGGGGTGGGCAGGGGGGGGGGGGGGAACAACTGGGTTGCTGCTGCGGAGATCGAAAGGGAGCTGGTAAGAGAAAAGGTGTTCGGGGTGGGAATGCGCCGCCTGGGGGACGGGTGGTTGCGCGGAACCGGGACGTGGGACTGGCCAAGAGAGGGTGATGACTAGTCGACAGGGGAGGGGGGCGGGCAGCCCCCCAGTCCGGCTGATCACGGGGAACGTGAGAGGCCAAAATGGGCCGATTAAGAGGGCCCGAGTGTTCGCGCACTTAAAGGGGCTGGAGGCAGATGTGGCCATGCTTCAAGAGACGCATCTGAAGGTGGCGGACCAGGTTAGGTTAAGGAAAGGATGGGTGGGACAGGTGTTCCACTCAGGGCTGGACGCAAAGAATAGAGGGGCGGCCATATTGGTGGGGAACGGGTGTCGTTCGAGGCTAGGAACATTGTAGCCGACAGCGGGGGCAGATATGTGATGGTGAGTGGCAGACTGCAGGGAATGGAGGTCGTGCTGGTAAATGTACATGCCCCGAACTGGGATGATGCAGGATTTCTGAAGCGGATGCTGGGACGCATCTCGGACCTGGAGGTAGGAAACCTGGTAATGGGGGGGGGGGGACTTCAACACCGTGCTAGACCCAGGGTTAGATAGATCTAGATCCAGGACCGGAAGAAGGCCGGCAGTGGCCAAGGTGCTGAGGGGGTTTATGGACCAAATGGGGGGAGTAGATCCGTGGAGATTTGCTAGGCCGCTGGCCAAAGAGTTCTCCTTTTTCTCCCACGTCCTTAAGGTATACTCCCGGATAGATTTATTCGTTTTGGGAAGGTCACTGATTTCGAGGGTGGAAGGAACGGAGTACTCAGCCATAGCTGTTTCAGACCATGCCCCACATTGGGTGGATCTGGAACTAGGAGAGGAGAGGGAGCAGCGTCCACTCTGGCGACTGGATGTGGGATTATTGGCGGATGAGGGAGTCTGCGGAAGAGTGCGGGGTTGTATCGAAAGGTACCTGGAGGCCAACGATGATGGGGAGGTCCGAGTGGGGATAGTATGGGAAGCGCTGAAGGCAGTGGTCAGGGGGGAGTTGATCTCCATCAGGGCTCACAAGGGGAAAACAGAGGTCAAAGAAAGGGAAAGATTACTGGGGGAGATTTTGAGTGTGGATAAAAAATATGCGGAGGCCCCAGACGAAGGACTATACAGGGAGAGGCGACGACTCCAGACGGAGTTCGATCTGCTGACCACAGAGAGGGCAGAGGCACAGTGGAGGAAGACACAGGGGATGACATATGAATATGGGGAAAAGGCGAGTCGCCTGTTGGCCCACCAGGTTCGAAAGAGGACAGCGGCGAGGGAAATAGGGGGAGTTAGGGATGAAATGGGAACCACGGTGCGGAGAGCAGGGAAGGTAAATGAGGTGTTTAAGACCTTTTATGAGAGGTTATATAGGTCCCAACCCCCGGAGGGAAACGAGGGGATGCAGCAGTTTCTGGACCAACTAAGGTTCCCGAGGGTGGAGGAGCAGGAGGTGGCAGGCCTGGGGGCGCCAATTGGGGTGGACGAGGTGACCAAAGGGCTGGGGAACATGCAGGCAGGGAAGGCCCCGGGACCTGACGGGTTCCCGGTGGAATTTTACAGGAAATATGTGGACTTGTTGGCCCCGCTGCTGGTAAGAACCTTTAACGAGGCCAGAGAAGGGGGTACTCTACCCCCGACAATGTCGGAGGCGACGATATCATTTATCCTGAAGCGAGATAAAGACCCGCTGCAATGCGGGTCCTATAGGCCTATCTCACTCCTAAATGTGGACGCCAAGTTGCTGGCAAAAGTGCTGGCAACAAGGATAGAGGATTGTGTCCCGGGGGTGGTGCACGAAGATCAGACAGGGTTCGTAAAGGGGAGACAATTGAATGTCAACATGCGACGGCTATTGGGGGTGATAATGATGCCCCCAGCAGAGGGGGAGGCAGAGATAGTGGTGGCAATGGATGCAGAGAAGGCATTTGATAGGGTAGAGTGGGAGTATATATGGGAGGTGCTGAGGAGGTTCGGGTTCGGGGAGGGGTTTGTCAGCTGGGTTAAACTCCTCTATGGGGCCCCAATGGCAAGTGTAGTCACAAATCGGCAAAGGTCGGAGTATTTTCGACTACATAGGGGAACAAGACAGGGATACCCACTGTCCCCATTACTGTTCGCGCTGGCAATTGAACCACTGGCCATAGCGCTGAGAGACTCCAGAAAATGGAGAGGGGTGGTTAGAGGGGGAGAGGAACACCGAGTGCCACTCTACGCAGATGACCTACTGCTGTATGTGGCAGATCCAGTGGGGGGGATGACAGAGGTCATGCAGATATTGAGGGAGTTTGGAGATTTCGCGGGATATAGGCTTAACATGGGAAAGAGTGAGTTTTTCGTGATACACCCTGGGGACCAGAGTAGAGGGATAGATGGCCTGCCGCTAAGGAGAGTGGAAAGAAACTTCCGATACCTGGGGATTCAGATAGCCAGGAGCTGGGGAACCTTGCACAGACTCAATCTGACTCGGCTGGTGGAACAAATGGGAGAGGATTTCAAAAGGTGGGATATGCAGCCGCTGTCACTGGCGGGCAGAGTGCAGGCGATTAAGATGATGGTCCTCCCGCGGTTCCTATTTGTGTTTCAATGTCTCCCTATATTTATCACTAAGGCCTTTTTCAAAAAAATAGATAGGAGCATCATGAGCTTCGTGTGGGCAGGGAAGGCCCCGAGGGTAAGGAGGGGGTTCCTGCAACGTAGCAGAGACAGAGGGGGACTGGCGTTGCCGAATTTGGGTGACTTCTACTGGGCCGCCAACGTGGCGATGATCCGTAAGTGGATGGTAGAGGGAGAGGGGGCGGCGTGGAAAAGGCTGGAGATGGCGTCCTGCAAAGGAACGAGTTTAAAAGCGCTGGTGACGGCGCCACTACCGCTCTCCCCGAAAAAGTTTACCACGAACCCAGTAGTGGCGGCAACATTAAGTATCTGGGGGCAATGGAGGCGACAGAGGGGTGTGTTGGGAGCCTCGGTGTGGTCCCCGATCAGGAACAACCATAGGTTTGCCCCAGGGAGGTTGGACGGAGGGCTCCAGAGCTGGCACAAGGCAGGAATTAGGAGAGTGGGAGACTTATTTATAGATGGGACGTTTGCGAGCTTGGGAGCGCTAGAGGAAAGGTATGAGCCGCCCCCGGGGAATATCTTTAGGTATATGCAGGTGAGAGCGTTCACGAGACACCAGGTGAGGGAATTTCCGCTGCTCCCGACACAAGGGATCCAGGACAGGGTGCTTTCGGGGGGGTGGGGGGGGGAGGGGAGGGCAAAATGTCCGAAATATACCGGGAGATGAGAGAAGAGGGGAAGGAGCTGGTCGAAGATCTGCAGGGAAAATGGGAAGAAGAGCTCGGGGAGGAGATTGAGGAGGGTTTGTGGGCTGATGCCCTAAGTAGGGTAAATTCCTCTTCCTCGTGTGCCAGGCTTAGCCTGGTCCAATTTAAGGTGCTACATAGAGCACACATGACGGGAGCGAGGTTGAGCAGGTTCTTCAGAGTGGAGGACAAATGCGGGAGGTGCGGGGGAAGCCCGGCGAACCACACACATATGTTTTGGTCATGTCCGGCACTGGAGGGGTATTGGAGGGGAGTGGCGGGAGTGATCTCGAAGGTGGTGAAGGTCCGGGTCAAGCCAAGCTGGGGGTTAGCTATATTTGGGGTAGCGGATGAGCCGGGAGTGCAGGAGGCGAAAGAGGCCGATATTGTGGCCTTTGCATCCCTCGTAGCCCGGCGTAGGATTTTACTCGTGGAAGGAAGCAAAACCCCCCGGCGTGGAGGCCTGGATAAACGATATGGCGGGGTTCATAAAGCTGGAGCGGATGAAGTTTGCGCTGAGAGGATCAGCTCAAGGGTTCACCAGGCGGTGGCAACCGATCCTCGACTATCTAGCGGAACGTTAGGGGGAAAATAGATAGCCAGCAGCAGCAGCCCGGGGGGGGGGGGGGGGGAGGTAAATTGTTTGTGTTCCAGGTGGGGTGAGGGGGTGGGGGGGGGCACTATTTTGTGTTATTTTGTTAGTTCACTATTTTATTTTAACAATGTTATCTATCAGTTATCATGTTACCATTTTTGTTGATTTGTAAGGGGGAAAAATTGTGTTCGAAAACTTTAATAAAAATATATATTTCTTTTAATTAAAAAAATAAAAAGTTTTAAAAAAAGATTGGCGTGCATGTCGGTGGGCACTATGTGGTGTGTCACACGTGGCTTCAGTGCCGCTAAAGGTTCAATGATCTTCTGCAGACAGCAAGGATAAATGCAGAGATGGCAGGTACCTGTACAGAGAGGTGTAGTCCGGTGTCCTTTCCCCTGTGTGCTCAGAGGTCTAAGTGTGTATGCCAACTGGCACTGAAGCCTGCCCTGCCAAGGCTGGACTGTCAGCGCAATAGGCTGCAGTGGATTGGAGGGAGAGGGGTACCATGATGACATTTCTCACTTAATGACCAAGTTGGGGGAGGGGTCATCTGGAATGGACCTTAAGGAAAATGAGGCTTTCTATTGTTCTCTGTTCGAAGAAGACAAGTCACAATGCGGCAGAGAGCCACAGAATGGTAGGGGAGTCCCAAATCTGCTTTTGATAACAAAGCATGAAAGTGATGCTCTCAAGCCGGAGTGCCGCTGGCCAGCTCACTCCTCACTCCTATACAAAAGTGTAGTTCACAGATGCATAGAATTTACAGTGCAGAAGGAGGCCATTCGGCCCATCGAGTCTGCACTGGCTCTTGGAAAGAGCACCCTACTTAAGCCCATACCTCCACCCTATCCCCTTAACCCAGCAATCCCACCCAACCTTTTTGGACACCAAGGGGAAATTTAGCATGGCCAATCCACTTAACCTGCATATCCTTGGACTGTAGGAAGAAACCGGAGCACCCATAGGAAACCCACACAGGCATGGGAAGAACGTGCGGACTCCACACAGACAGTGACCACACTAAATTGGCCCTTAATTGGAAAAAATGAATTGGGTACTCTAAATTTTAAAAATAAAATAAACACACCTTTTTAGTTAATCCACCTCGGGTTTGCTGCAGGACTATTAGTAAAATTGGATCCCATAAAAACCAAGTGGTTGGGGAAATATGCCACTGCTTATTCTAAAATAAAAACAAGTTCAAAACACCTTCTGTTTTTTGACAGGTGGTAAGAGGAGAACAGTGCTGTTTGAACTGACCCCACCTCTTGTCTGGAACATTTTTCTTCGGAACATTCACCCTGTTTCTCTCTCCACAGATGCTGACAAACCTGTGGAGTTTTTCCAGCACACTTTTTATTTCAGATCTCCAGCATCGGTAGTATTTTTCCTTTTATCGCAGGCCAAGTTATTCATTTTCCATTTTCTGATATGTACCTGACTTCAGCTCACTAGGGGTGCAAATCAAAGGCGCATAGAAGGAAAGTCAAATTAATCTATAGAATCCATACAGTGCAGAAGAAGGTTATTCGGCCCATCATGTCAACAGCAACCCTCTGAAAGAGCACTCTACCTAGGCCCACTCCTTCACCCTGTCCCAAATACCAAACCTAACCTGAATATCATTGGACACTGAAGGGCAATTTAGCATGGCTAATCCACCTAACCTGCACATCTTGGACTGTGGGAGGAAACCTAAGCACCCAGAGGAAACCGACACAGACACATGGAGTATGTGCAAACTCCACAAAGTCATCCAAGGCTGGGAATCGATCCCGGGTCTCTGCCACTATGAGACAGCAGTGTTAACCACTGTGCCACCGTGGTGCTATTACAAGCTACAAGCGCCGGGAACCATCCTGCTATCAAACAGGACTGTGTTATTTTTACGGGCCTCAGTGGGGATTGCCCCACTGAGATCGCCCTGAGCCACATTTCTGGTACCGAGGAGCTCCCCTTGCCAGTACAGGAAGCAATCAGAAATGGCACCCCGATCTCTCTACACCCGACATGAGCCCCGGACTCTCCCGCACACCACCTCATACGGGCACTCCGGCCCGATGCCCAACATGGGAAAAAGGCCACCTGGGCACCATGGCACTGCCAGCCTGGAAGTGCCATCTCAGCATCTTGGCAGTGCCAGGTTGGCACTCAGCTGGCACTGCTGGGGTGCCAGGCTGGAAGTGCCATGGTGGCTGGGTGGTATGAGCAGTGGCATGGTGATATCCTGTCCAGATTCCAATCACTCTGGAGCCCCTGTTTTTGGGGAGCAATGCTAAACGATGCCCGGCTGGGGTCTATTCGGTGAGGCCAATAAAACCCGAGGACCGGTTAGATCTGGTGTCGGCATAGTTAAACTTACTTAATTATGCAAGTCTGGGTCCCGTCCGTTGTGAGATCTCGGGACAGGACTCTTGTGAGATCTACCAGATCCATCCCATCCCGATCCCGTCAGAATGTAGCCTTGGGACATTTCTCTCCGGTCTAGCCCACACTTAGATATTTCAGTAATGAGGAGATGAACTCGCCGGGGAGACTGGCTCTTCAGAGATCGGGCAGCCATTGTGAAAGGGTGCCCTAACCTCTTAGTGCACTTGAGAATCCCGCACATATCCCCACCCATGGGCAATGTCACCCCCCCCCCCCCCCCCACACACACACACACACACACATGGGCATTACCTCACAGCCCCCCAAGTGAGGACACTCGGCTGTGGGGTTGCTGAGTCCAATTTTCAGGCCTCCCCATCCCCCCTTTTGTGGCCCTCACCTTTCAGGAGCCCACCCTTCACGCTCCCCCAACCAGTAGGAGACCCGTTCATACCCACCCTTCACTCCACACCCTTCATCCCTCCCTCATCCCCCTTTCATGGGCATGGTCCCTCTCATGCCCTGGCCCTTGGCAATGCCACCCTGGCACCCTGACAGTTCACCTGCCAGCCTGGCAGTGCCACCCAGGCACCCTGGCAGTGCTAAGGTGCTAATATGGCACCGTAAAGGTGCCCATGTGCCAGAGGGAGAGCCAAAATGCCACCTTGCCCTGTCCCTGACCACCCAGGGGTTTCCAATGGCCTGAGAGCACCCCCCCCCCCCCCCGGTGCTGTTACGCCTGGTCCATGTTTACACGGACTAGTGGTAAACGCCAGCATGGCAAGGTCTCTTTGGTGCTGTTGCTTGTCCCCGGGCTTCAGGTAATCGGGCGCCGACATATTTAAATGAGCTTGATCCAGATTGCAACATGTCGTGAGATCTTGTTAGGTCATGCGGTGTTCTGAGCATTGCAAATCTTGCGAGCCGCCCCTCATGAGATTTAATGGAATCGTCGCGTCACCAGGTCGGGTGCGACGTGGCCGTTCAATCACGCCCAGTGTCTCTGCTGTTCTCTCCTGATTTTAGCAGCATCAATAAGTTTATTTATCTGCATGGGTCTCACCCCCACAACCCAAAAGATGTTCAGGGTAGGTGGATTGGCCTGCTAAATTGCCCCTTAAGTGAAAAAAAAAATTGTATAATTTAAATTGATTAAAAAAAATAAGCTTATTCATATGGAATCCTCCCTTTAATTTGCATCTGGATTATTGATCGTATGCAGTTTTTGAACCAAGAATTTCCTTCTTTAATTTAAATGGAAAGGAATATTGGGTGGAACAAATGACTGATCTGTTCTCACCCATTTTGCATGCAATAATACAGGAGCCAGAAATTATAGATGGCAATTTTCCACAAATACTTAAGGTGCTAAAGAGCCTCCAAAGTGTCCCAGATAGCACCTTCCGCTGCAATGCCAAGGAGATGAAGCATGTTAGGAATGGCCACAGAGAGGATCATTAATGGACATTCATTTGATGCAGTAGACAGGGACAGTAGAGACAGAAACACAAAGTGTGCTACCTCTCCACTGTGTATCCCTCCTCTTTTGGACCTCCTCCACCAGGGTCTGCAGTCCCAAGTCTGAAAGCTTGTGCACCCTCTAACTTGGTCCCTGAGCCATCCTGCAACCTTCAGTGGAAGCCAGTGGGTGCAGCTAGCCGTAGTGATCTAGGAGAATGGCTTTTAATCACTGGGTTGAATGCTGAACCTACAGTTGCTGTTTTCAGTGTCTGTAGCTATACCTGTAAATCATCACTTCATCTGAATCCACACTTTCAAGCAAGTGCATGTTTTCATCCTGGAGCCAAAATAACCACCAGAATAGATGGAAAAATTCCAACTCAGTAAGAAATTCAAATAACTACATTACGAGCAAAAAGTCCACTTTTCTTTAATAAGAGTTTGGTCTTGTAATGTTGTTGTTGTCCATGTTGTAATTGGAATATGGGTAGACATAAAATTCATATGAGAAAGAAAGATTTATTTTGACGTGAAGACCGTAACTATTGTGCACCATGCTGCCCTGCGGTTAACATTCAGAGGCCGACTGCTAATGTGAGTATATAAGAACATAAGAACTAGGAACAGGAGTAGGCCATCTGGCCCCTCGAGCCTGCTCCGCCATTCAATGAGATCATGGCTGATCTTTGTGGACTCAGCTCCACTCTCCGGCCCGTACACAATATCCCCGAATCCCTTTATTCTTTAGAAAGGTATCTATCTTTTTCTTAAAAACGTTTAAAGAAGGAGCCTCAACTGCTTCACTGGGCAAGGAATTCCAGAGATTCACAACCCTTTGGGTGAAGAAGTTCCTCCTAAACCCGGTCCTAAATCTACTTCCCCTTATTTTGAGGCTATGCCCCCTAGTTCTGCTTTCACCCGCCAGTGGAAACAACCTGCCCGCATCTATCCTATCTATTCCCTTCATAATTTTATATGTTTCAATAAGATCCCCCGCATCCTTCTAAACTCCAATGAGTACAGTCCCAGTCTACTCAACCTCTCGTCATAATCTAATCCCCTCAACTCTGGGATCAACCTAGTGAATCTCCTCTGCACTCCCTCCAGTGCCAATATGTCCTTTCTCAGGTAAGGAGACCAAAACTGAACACAATACTCCAGATGTGGCCTCACCAACACCTTATACAATTGCAGCAAAACCTCCCTAGTCTTGAACTCCATCCCTCTAGCAATGAAAGACAAAACTCAATTAGCCTTCTTAATCACCTGTTGCACCTGCACACCAACTTTTTGCGACTCGTGCACCAGCACACCCAGGTCCCTCCGCACAGCAGCATGTTTTAACATCTTACCGTTTAAATAATAATCCATACTGCTGTTATTCCTCCCAAAATGGATAGCCTCACACTTGGCAACATTGAATTCCATCTGCCAGACCCGAGCCCATTCACCTAACCTATCCAAATCCTTCTGCAGACTTCCGGTACCCTCTGCACTTTTTGCTTTACCACTCATCTTAGTGTCGGCTGCAAACTTTGCCACATTGCACTTGGTCCCCAACTCCAAATCATCTATGTAAATTGTGAACAACTGCGGGCCCAACACTGATCCTTGAGGGACCCCACTAGTTACAGGTTGCCAACCATAGAAACACCCATTTATCCCCACTCTCTGCTTTCTGTTAGTTAACCAATCCTCTACCCATGCTACCACTTTACCCTCAATGCCATGCATCTTTAGTTTATGCAGCAACCTTTTGTGTGGCACCTTGTCAAAAGCTTTCTGGAAATCCAGATATACCACATCCATTGGCTCCCTGTTATCTACTGCAATGGTAACGTCCTCAAAAATTTCTACCAAATTAGTCAGACACGACCTACCCTTTGTGAACCCATGCTGCGTCTGCCCAATGGGACAATTTCCCTCTAGGTGCCCCGCTATTTCCTCCTTAATGATAGATTCCAGCATTTTCCCTACAACCGGCCTATAATTACCCGCTTTCTGCCGACCTCCTTTTTTAAACAGTGGTGTCACGTTTGCTACTTTCCAATCCTCTGGGACCACCCCAGAGTCTAGTGAATTTTGATAAATTATCACTAGTGCGTTTACAATTTCCCTAGCCATCTCTTTTAACACTCTGGGATGCATCCCATCAGGGCCAGGAGACTTGTCTACCTTTAGCCACATTAGCTTGCCCAATACTGCCTCCTTAGTATACCATTTCATCACTGGGCAGGGGGCAATATGTATGCCAAGTCGATGTATGATTTTTGGTGCTGCAAAATGGGGTAGCCTTGTAAATTGGATCAACTTACATGATGATAATTTTTTTCTCCACATCTTCCCATGCTTCTCTCCCTCTTTCTTTCCATTTTGAGTGGGAGGTAGTGAGTAATATGGTTTGGTATAGCAGGGGAAGTGACGCAC
This sequence comes from Scyliorhinus torazame, assembly GCF_047496885.1. NCBI lineage: Eukaryota > Metazoa > Chordata > Chondrichthyes > Carcharhiniformes > Scyliorhinidae > Scyliorhinus > Scyliorhinus torazame. The sequence continues at coordinate 107,121,023 of NC_092715.1, read as the reverse complement.
CAAGGGTTGGAAATTGGTGAGCACATCACATCGCCAAATTACTGGCCCTGAATTTCCATAAGATGTTTCATCATATTATCTGTAGGAGATTAGCACCATTGCCAAATAAACTTTCAAGAAATCTTTTCCGCTCTCTAATCCTCTGCTCTGGAGGTTCCACTAAACCTCTGATGAAATTTCAGCAGATCACCAGAAAATCAGAGCCATTTTATCTCTCCAGCGTTTAAAAATAATGATTTTGGTGATTCCAGTTCAAAATTCATATAGCCATAAGAAATTTTATATTACATAAATAATTATTGCTTGTATTTTAATTATGCTACTTTTATGCTACTGGTGAAAGTTAACATTGCTCTCCTTTAAACAGATGCTATTACATCAAATAGTTCTGTAATTTCCCAGCGGTAAAATTCTTGCTGAGTCAGTGGTTGTTCCATTCATATCAAATTATACTCCAGAGTATTTTGACCCACATGAAATGCCATACACTGCTGTCTTCAGATGATCATCACATTATAAGTCTAGTCAATGTACTCTCAGCTGCAGGCCATCACCTTAGAGGCCTTTCTTGACATTCATCCTGATAGCTATTTTTAGACAGTGTGATAATCTTTTATACCAGTATAACCACTTGTAACTGCGCCCAGAATGTAAATTCGCTGCTGACGTGGACCCTTGTTTGACAGGTTGCATGGATTTGACATTGGAAATTTGTACCATGTATTTATTGCCCACCTCTAACTACCCTTGAATTGACTGGCTCTCTAGGCTATTTCAGAGGGCATTTAAGAGTCAACCACATTTCTGTGGATCTGGAGCCAGATCATTTTCCCTAAAGAAGATTAGTGAACTGGATGGGTTTAGAAATCTTTGAGAGACAAGATGACAGTCATTGGTTTCAATTTTCCCAGTCCCGTGGTGGTGGGATCAGGAGTAAACTTGTAAAATACCATGCCAGGTCAGCCAATCAATGCATTTCCAACATTGAGTGAGTTGCTGGAGGGAAAGCTACCCATCCAGCAAAGAGAAATAATCAATTAGGCCCATTAGTGGGTCAATTGAGGGAAAGGTTATGATGTTGCCAGGAGTCTCCTGATAGTGACAGCCAGCCCAGCCCCCCCCCCCCCCCCCCCCCCCCCCCCACCCCCGACTGTTGCATGTGCCCGGTGAGAAATTTGAGGCAGCATCTCCGCATAGGCCAGGGAACCATTGCATCTCCTCTCACGCAGCCCAAATTCTAAGAGGATGATGAAGATAATGGGCGAAATACTCCCCAAACGGCACGATGTCCGCCGACTGGCGCCCAAAACGGCGCCAATCAGACGGGCATCGCGCTGCCCCAAAGGTGCGGAATGCTCCGCATCTTTGGGGCCGAGCCCCAACATTGAGGGGCTAGGCCGACGCCGGAGGGATTTCCGCCCCGCCAGCTGGCGGAAACGGCATTTGTTGCCCCGCCAGCCGGCGCGGAAATGACATATCGGGGCGGCGCATGCGCGGGAGCGTCAACGGCCGCTGACAGTTTCCCGCGCATGCGCAGTGGAGGGAGTCTCTTCCGCCTCCACAATGGTGGAGACCGTGGCGGAGGCGGAAGGGAAAAAGTGCCCCACGGCACAGGCCCGCCCGCGGATCGGTGGGCCCCGATCGCGGGCGAGGCCACCGTGGGGGCACCCCCTGGGGCCAGATCGCCCCGCGCCCCCCCCCCAGGACCCCGGAGCCCGCCCACGCTGCCTTGTCCCGCCGTTCAAAAGGTGGTTTAATCCACGCCGGCGGGACAGGCAATTTATCGGCGGGACTTCGGCCCATCCGGGCCGGAGAATCCAGCGGGGGGGCCCGCCAATCGGCGCGGCCTGATTCCCGCCCCCGCCGAATATCCGGTACCGGAGACTTCGGCAACCGGCGGGGGCGGGATTCACGGCAGCCCCCGGCGATTCTCCGACCCGGCGGGGGGTCGGAGAATGACGCCCAATAATCTGAACAAATCAAACTGGTCACAAATAGTTTCAGTTCTGTGATGAGTGTGTTGTTTATACACTTGTTTAAAAGTGCATTGCTAGATTGTACTTAAACTTCAATAGTATGTGAACAAATAAATCAAAATATTACCTTGATTCATTAAATAATGATGAGTGATGCAAAGTTAAAGAATATAGAAGTACTACTTGCTTTATATTTGGTGATGGCAACACTTTGAGGTCACTAAAGAGAGTTGAAATTCTGTGTAAAATAGTTGGAGTAAACTTTTTCAAGTACTGATATAATTACGAGTGAAATGCCAATCTTGTTGAGCAAGCCTTCTATGAAAAACATTCCAAATGCAATTTAACATGAAACATAATAAGTCATTATTTTCAGAAAGTCAGTTGATCCGCAGTTTACCAAATCAGGTCACTGCTATAATATTATTATTATATTATTGAATACCTTGAACATCAGACTACTACACAAGCATTAATGGCATCAGTTAATAAGAATCAGTCAAAATTCAAAAATCTTTGGACTCTGGAATAGTTCTGCAGATTGAAGGGTAGCTAATATAACCCCACAATTCAAAAGGGTACATAGAGAGAAACAGGGAACTGTAGATCAGTGAGCCTAACGCTGGTATTGGGGCAGTTGCTAGAGTCCATTATCGAGGATTTCATAGCACAGCATTTGGAAAGCAGTGGTGTAATCAGACAAAGTCAGCATGGATTTACGAAATGTAAATCATGTTTGACAAATCTACTAGAATTCTTTGAAGATCTAACCAGAAGAGTTGACCAGGGAGAACCAGTGGATGTGGTTTATTTAGACCTTCAGAAGGCTTTCGACCAGGTCTCACCTTGCAGATTACTAGGTAAAGTAAAAGTGCATGGGATTGTGGGTAGTGTCTTGAGATGGATAGAAAGCAGGTTAGCAGGCAAGAAGGAAAAAACGGAATGAATTGGTCTTTTTCCGATGGGCAGGCAGTGACGAGTGGAGTATCGTAGGGATCTGCACTCGGATCCCAACTGTGCACATTATAAAAAACAAAGAACAAAGAAAATTACAGCACACAAATAGGACCAATAGCCCTCCAAGCCTGCACTGACCATGTTGCACATCTGAACTAAAACCCTTCTGGGGACCATATCCCTCCAATCCCATCCTATTCATGTATTTGTCAAGACGGCCCTTAAAAGTCACTATCGTGTCTGCTTCCACTTTCTTCCCTGGCAGAGTTCCAGGCTCCCACCACCCTCTATGTAAACAACCTGCCTCGTACATCTCCTTTAAACCTTGCCCCTTGCTCCTTAAACCTATGCCCCTAGTAATTGGCTCTTCTACCCTGGGAAAAAGCTTCTGACTATCCACTCTGTCCATGACTCTTACAATCTTGTAGATCTCTATCAGGTTGCCCCTCAACCTCTGTCGTTCCAGTGAGAACAAACCAAGTTTCTCCAATCTCTCCTCATAACTAATGCCCTCCAAACCACGCAACATCCGGGTAATTCTTTTCTGTACCCTCTACAAAGCCTCCACATCCTTCTGGTAGTGTGGCAACCAGAATTGAACACTATATTCCAAGTGCAGTTCTGTGAAGCTGTAACATGACTTGCCAATTTTTAAACTCAATGCCCCGGCCAATGAAGGCAAGCATGTCGTATGCTTTCTTGACTAACTTCTCCATCTGTGTTGCCACTTTCAGTGACCTGTGCATCAGTACACCCTCTGCCTATCAATATTCTTAATGGTTCTGCCATTTACTGTATATTCCCCATCTGTATTACACCTTCCAAAATGCACTACCTCACATTTGTCCAGATTAAACTCCATCTGCCATCTCTCCACCTAAGTCTCCAACCAATCTACATCTTGCTGTATCCTCTGACGGTCCTCATCGCTATCCGCAATTCCACCAACCTTTGTGTTGTCCGTAAACTTACTGATCAAACCACATACATTTTCCTCCAAATCATTAATGTATTACAAACAGCAAAGGTCCCAGCACTGATCCCTGAGGAACACCACGAGTCACAGCCCCCCATTCAGAAATGTATACTTCCACTGCTAGTCTCTGTCTTCTATGACCGAGCCAGTTTTGTATCCACTTTGCCAGCTCACCTCTCATCCCATGTGACTTCACCTTCTGTACTAGTCTGCCATGAGGGACCATGTCAAAAGCCTTACTGAAGTCCATGCAGACAACATCCACTGCCCTACTCTCAACAATCATCTTCGTCACTTCCTCAAAAAACTCCATCAAGTTAGTGAGACACGAGCTCCCCTTCCCAAAACCATGTTGCCTTTCGCTAATACATTCACTTATTTCCAAGTGGGAGTAAATCCTGTCTCGAAGAATCCTCTCTAACAATTTCCCTACCACTTATGTAAGTCTCACCGGCCTGTAATTACCTGAATTATCCTTGCTACCCTTCTTAAACAAAGGAACAACATTGGGTATTCTCCAATCCCTGTAACCAGTTAGGATACAAATATTTATCTCAAGGCCCCAGCAATTTTCTCCCTTGCCTCTCTCAGTATTCTGGGGTATATCCCATCAGGCCCTGGGGACTTGTCTACCTTATTGATTTTCATGACCACCAATACCTCCTCCTTTTTGATCCCAACATGACCCAAACTATCTAGACACCCATTCCCAGACTCATCCTCCACAAAGTCCTTCTCTTTGGTGAATACTGACACAAGGCACTCATTTAATACCTCACCTATAGAACACAGAACATAGAACATTACAGCGCAGTACAGACCCTTCGGCCCTCAATGTTGCGTCGACCTGTGAAACCACTCTAAAACCCATTACACTATTCCCTTATCGTCCATATGTCTATCCAATGACCATTTGAATGTCCTTAGTGTTGGCGAGTCCACTACTGTTGCAGGCAGGGCATTCCATGCCCTTACTACTCTCTGAGTAAAGAACGTACCTCTGACATCTGCCCTATATCTATCTCCTGTCAATTTAAAGCTATGTCCCCTCGTGCTAGACATCACCATCCGAGGAAAAAGGCTCTCACTGTCCACCCTATCCAATCCTCTGATCATCTTGTATGCCTCGTTTAAGTTACCTCACAACCTTCTTCTCTCTAATAAAAACAGCCTCAAGTCCCTTAGCCTTTCCTCATAAGATCTTCCCTCCATACCAGGCAGCATTCTGGTAAATATCCTCTGCACCCTTTCCAATGCTTCCACATCCTTCCTATAATGCGGCGACCAGAATTGCACGCAATAACTCCAAATGCGGCCGCACCAGAATTTTGTACAGCTGCAACATGACCTCATGGCTCCGAAACTCAATACCTCTACCAATAAAAGCTAACACACCGTATGCCTTCTTAATAAACCTCTCAACCTGGGTGGCAACTTTCAGGGATCTATGTACATGGACACCGAGATCTCTCTGCTCATCCACACTGCCAAGAATCTTACCATGAGCCCAGTACTCTGTCTTCCTGTTATTCCATCCAAAATGAATCACCTCACACTTTTCTGCATTAAACGCCATTTGCCACCTCTCAGCTCAGCGCTGCAGCTTATCAATGTCCCTCTGTAACTTGTAACATCCTTCTGCACTGTCCACAACTCCACTGACTTTAGTGTCATCTGCAAATTTACTCACCCATCCTCCTACGCCCTCCTCCAGGTCATTTATAAAAATGACAGACAGCAGTGGCCCCAAAACAGATCTAGTGGTACACCACTAGTAACTGGACTCCAGTCTGACCATTTCCCATCAACCACCACCCTTTGTCTTCTTCCAGCTAGCCAATTTCTGATCCAAACTGCTAAATCACCCTGAATTCCATGCCTCCATATTTTCTGCAGTAGCCTACCATGGGGAACCTTATCAAACGCTTTACTGAAATCCATATACACCACATCAACTGCTTTACCCTCATCCATCTGTTTGGTCACCTTCTCAAAGAACTCAATAAGGTTTGTGAGGCACAACCTACCCTTCACAAAACCGTGTTGACTATCTCTCCTCAAATTATTCCTTTCCAGATGATTATACATCCTATCTCTTATAAACCTTTCCAAGATTTTGCCCACAACAGAAGTATGGCTTACTGGTCTATAGTTACCGGGGTTGTCTCTACTCCCCTTCTTGAACAAGGGGACAACATTTGCTATCCTCCAGTCATCTGGCACTATTCCTGTAGACAAAGATGACTTAAAGATCAAAGCCAAAGGCTCAGCAATCTCCTCCCTAGCTTCCCAGAGAATCTTAGGATAAATCCCATCCGGCCCAGGGGACTTATCTATTTTCACACTTTCCAGAATTGCTAACATCTCCTCCTTATGAACGTCAAGCCCTTCTAGTCTAGTAGCCTGAATCTCAGTATTCTCCTTGACAATATTGTCTTTTTCCTGTGTGAATACTGACGAAAAATATTCATTTAGCACTTCTCCTATCTCCTCAGACTCCACCCACAACATCCCACTACTGTCCTTGACTGGCCCGACTCTTACCCTAGTCATTCTTTTATTCCTGACATATCTATTGAAAGCTTTAGGGTTATCCTTGATCCTACCTGCCAAAGACTTCTCATGTCCCCTCCTGGCTCTTCTTAGTTCTCTCTTTAGGTCCTTCCTAGCTAACTTGTAACTCTCGAGCGCCCTAACTGAACCTTCATGTCTCATCTTTACATAAGCCTCCTTCTACCTCTTGACAAGTGTTTTGACTGCTTTAGTAAACCACGGTTCCCTCACTCAACCACTTCCTCCCTGCCTGACAGGTACATACTTATCAAGGACACGCAGTAGCTGTTCCTTGAACAAGTTCCACATTTCCAATGTGCCCATCCCCTGCAGTTTTCCTCTCCATCCGATGCATCCTAAGTCTTGCCTCATCGCATCATAAATGCCTTTCCCCCAGATATAACTCTTGCCCTGCGGTATATACCTATCCCTTTCCATCACTAAAGTAAACATAATCGAATTGTGGTCACTATCGCCAAAGTGCTCAGCTACCTCCAAATCTAACACCTGTCCTGGTTCATTACCCAGTACCAAATCCAATATGGCCTCGCCTCTTGTTGGCCTATCCACATACTGTGTCAGGAAACCCTCCTGCACACATTGGACAAAAACGGACCCATCTAAAGTACTCGAACTATAGCATTTCCAGTCAATATTTGGAAAGTTAAAGTCCCCCATAACAACTACCCTGTTGCTTTCGCTCCTATCCAGAATCATTTGTTTCCTCTGGTTCCACAGATTCCCTCCCCTGTCCTTGAGTGGGCCAACCCTCTTCCTGGCTACCCACTTGCTCTTTATATATGTATAAAAAGCCTTGGGATTTTCCTTAACCCTACTGACCAATGCATTTTCGTGACCCCTTTTAGCCCTCCTGACCCCTTGCTTAAGCTTCTTTCACACTTGCTTCCCAGTGTCCTAGCCCTGATAAATATTTGTTTCCTTTTTCTTTTTGACTCGGCTCACAATATCTCTCATCATTCAAGGTTCCCGAACTTGCCATACTTATCCTTCATTCTACAGGAACGTGCCGATTCTGAATTCCTATCAATTTAAACTTGAAAGCCTCCTACATGCCAGATGTTGATTTGCCCTCAAACATGTGCCCCCAATTTACATTCTTCAGTTCCTACCTAATATTGTTGTGACTAGCCTTCCCCCAATTTAGCACCTTAACCTGAGCACTACACTTATCTTTATCCAACAGTACCTCAAAGCTTACTGAATTATGGTCACTGTTCCTGAACTGCTCCCCTAATGAAATGTTGACGACCTGGCCGGGCTCATTTCCCAATACTAGGCCCAGTACGGACCCTTCCCTAGTTGGACTACCTACATACTGTTTCAAGAAGCCCTCCTAGGTGCTCCTTACAAACTCTGTCCCATCCACACCCCTAGCACTAAGGGAGTCCCAGTCAATATAGGGGGAGTTAAAATCACTCACCACAACAGCCCTGTTACTTTTGCAACTTGTCAAAATCGGCCTCATATCTGTTCCTCTATCTCATGCTTGCTGCTGGGAGGCCTATAGTAAATCCCCAACATTGTAACTACATCCTTCCTACTCCTGAGCTCTACCTATATTGCCTCGCTATATGAACCTGCCGAGGTGTCCTCCCACAGTATAGCTGTGATATTCTCCTTAACCAGTAGTGCGACTCCCCAACCCCTTTTACATCCCCCTCTATCTCACCTGAAACATCTGTTTGCTGCATTTTAAGCTGCCAATCCTGTTCTTCCGTTAACCAAGTCTCTGTAATAGCAACTACATCTTAGTTCCAAGTAGGGCAGCTTGGCACGGCGCTGAGGACCCGGGTTCGAATCCCGGCCCTGGGTCACTATCAGTGTGAAGTTTGCACATTCTCCCTGTGTCTGCATGGGTTTCACCCCACAACCCAAAGATGTGCAGGAAAGGTGGATTGGCCATGCAAAATTGCCCCTTAATTGGAAAAAATAATTGGGTACTCTAAATTTATAAAACAAAATAGTTCCAAGTACTAATCCAAGCTCTAAGTTCACCTGCCTTACCTGTTACCAGCCATGGTGCCACTGCTCTGGCTGCTACTGTGTTATCCTCCTGATAGACCATCCCCCACAGCAGTATCCAAAATGGTATACTTGTTAGAGAGGGGGATGACCACAGGAGATTCCTGCACTGACTGCCTGTCCCATCTAGCAGTCACCTGCCTGGCATATCTATCTGCCTGCACCTTAGGTGTCACTACATCACTAAAACCCCTGTCTATGATGCTTTCCGCCACCTTGAAGCTCCTAAGTGCATCTAACAGCTGCTGCAACCTATCGATGCAATCAGTGAGGAGCTGCAATTGGGTGCACTCCTTGCAAATGTAGTCATCCGAGACACTGGAAGCGTCATGGATCTCCCATATCTCACAAGTGTAGCACTTAATCCCACTGACTGACGTTTATATCACCAATTAAATTATTTCAGAAAATGTATCAAACTCTTCCCTTCACTTCGCGCTGCAGATACCCGAGGTAGGTCTTTATATCACTTACCTTCCCAGGATGCTCCCTGTATCTCTCCCTGCAGATTAATACTCACAAAGCAAGAAGAAAGGAAAAAAAATGGAAAAAGCACCTCCTCCCACTCTGCAGCGAATTACCACACTACTCCAAATTACCAAGTTTCAATCCCACCTTGGCTGCCTCACTCAGGCTGTCTCCCACTTCACGTGCACAAAGCTTACTGAGAGTGTGCTTAGCCTCTCTCTTATATAGAGCTCAGCTGGGCTGAGATGATCACACACCAGTTAGTTAAGCTTCAAACAGAAGAATGCAATTTACACCTTTTGCCTCTAATCAAGCTTCAGGTGTGCATATATTAATGATTTGGACGAGGCAACTAAATGTAGTATTTCCAAATTTGCAAATGATACAAAGTTGAGTGGGAGTGTGAACTGTAAGGAGAATGCAGAGATGCTTCAGTGGGATTTGGACAGGCTGAGTGAGTGGGCATATGCATGGCAGATGCAATATAATGTGGATAAATGTGAGGCTATCCACTTTGGTAGCAAAAATGGGAAAGTAGTTTATTATTTGAATGGTCATAAATTGAGAGAGGTGGATAGTCAGCGAGACCTTGGTGCCCTTGTGCTTCAGTCATTAAAAGTAAGCGTGCAAATACAGCTGGCAGTAAAGAAGTCAAATGCTATGTTGACCTTCATAGCGAGAGGATTTGAGTATAGGAATAGGAATAGTAACGGGTGGAACTCATAGAAACTTATAGAATTCTAACAGGATTAAACAGGGTAGATTCAGAAAGAATGTTCTCGATAGTCCAGAACTAGGGTAATAGTTTGAGGATAAGGGGTAAAACTTTTAAGATTAAGGTGAGGAGAAATTTCTTTACACAGAGAGTGGTGAATCTGTGGAATTTGCTATCACAGAATGTAATTGAGTCGAAAACATTGTGTGATTTCAAGAAGGAATTAGATACAGCTCTTGTGGCTAAATGGATCAAGGGATATGGGGGGAAGGCGGATCAGGATATTGAACTTGATGATCAGCCATTATCATAATGAATGGTGGAGCAGGCTCAAAGGGCCGAATGGCCGCTTCCTGCTTCTATTTTTGATGTTTCTATGTAAAATCAAAACAAATTGGATGCCCCCTTCTTACTGGCGGGATCTTCTGGTCCCAGTGAAGGTAAGCCCCAGCGGCGAGTTCTCCGCTGGTGTGACAGGTAAGGTATACAAAATGCTATGACATTGGTGGTACCAGAAGATTCTGCCAGCAGCCAATTATAAGCCATCTCCACTGTGCCAGAACATATGCCTTGAGTTGGATAATCTGGGTTGGATAATCTGGCTTTGTCTTAAAGTTACATTGAAATTTTTCTCACTTCACCTGATTAAAAAACCTGTTAAGAGACACAAGCAATTGATGTTGGACATACAAAACTAACAGTGAAGGTCACTGAAAGTATAATGTTTGTAAAAAGTATGGAAGGACATCACTATGTCCTGTTGTATGCCTTTAGCAAGGTAGTTATGGTCCATCTCAAGGTATGGGAAATAGAGATAAATATTTTCATCATACATCATATAGACCTGGTGACTAGATTTTGTCTTTCTACAACAATCTTCAGTCGAGACAAACGGTATAGAAGAGACAGTGCTGCTCATTATTCTCTGGTTGCACTTCAGTCCCATGCTCCAAATCTTTGACCAGCTAGTGAAGAAGGGAGCATACAGATCAGGAGGCCTCATCATGTTACTGCTCCTAGGCCTGACAAAGGTAGCCATAAACATGTCCAGGCAGCAGGTGGTTGAGGGGGTTGTTTGGCCCACTTCCTGTCTCTCTTCCATGGCTATGTCCCTGCCTGTGTGTTCCTGGAGAGAGCGCACATGCTGTCTGCCAATACACTTGAGGCCTTCCACGATCTTTGGACACCAGGTCACTGGAATGAATCATTACCCCTCAGAATGTCATTTTAATTTGATTTAAGTTTCTTTTAGAGCTTTGGGGCTGGATTCTCCACTGGCGGGATTCTCCATTGCGCCCGACGCACACCCATGCCCGAGGATTTCCCGATGGCATGGTGCTGCCCACAATGGGAAACCACATTGGCTGGCTGGAGGGACGGAGAATCCCACTGCTGGTGGGGGCACGCCACACCAGGAAACTGGTGCGGCGGGACGGAGAATCCCACCCTTGTTTTTTTTAATTATAATAGGTTATCAGTACATGGTTCAAGAAGGGCTTTTACTTGTTTAAGGTACTTCAAAAGAGGTAAAAATAGACAGACTAAAACTGTGTTTGTTGGATTAGGATGTGTTTGCTTGTAATGTTAAACTCTGTAAATTAATACAAAAGTGGTGTAAAGATTGGCTTCAGTTCTATCCTTCACCAACTGGGTTTCTGGAACAGAACAAACTGAATTTTTTTTAATGCTTGAAAAGACAGAAGGTCAGTGGGAGGTGTTCAAAAATAATTGAATGTGATACAGAAACAATTTATATCCCCATGGGACAAGAACTCTACTTGCCAAGAAAAACACTGCAACAAATGATTAAAAATGTAAGACACAACAAAAATTAAAAGAAAAAAACATGCAGAAATGAAAACAAGCACAAATCCTGACGAATGGGAAAGATACAAAGAAGAGCAAAATGTGGAAAAACAGATAAACAGCGCAACAAAAACGGAGTATGAAAGGAAATTGGATGATGCCCGACCTGCTGAGAATTTTCTGTTCTTATTTCAGATTTCCAATATCTGCAGTATTTTGGTTTGGAGTATTGTTGAAATTATTTCTAACAGGATTATAAAACTGGTCTACAAATGGCATGTGGATTGCACTATAATAACAGAGACTAATAACTGCCCTTCAGTCTCTGTAAACTGAATTTGTTTTGCTCCATTTTGCTTTCAATTCAAAAGGGGGTCAGTTTACATCTGGGCTGCAAATGCATTAGCAGCTGAGGAGATCGGTGTTATGTGCAGACACAGTATGATCAATGCAAACTATATTTATGGCACATTATTAACTTCAACTGGCAAATAATAATATGAGCTAATGCATTTGAGATTTTAATTTTTGCCATGCACATATCACTTTCTTCTTCGGAGGCTACATTTAATAAGATGAGATGTGTTAGTACCTGGCAATAGAAAATCATTCTAATTTTTGCAACAATTTCAGTATCATATAGTCCAGATATTAAACAGTCAGTTGGAAAGCAAATTTACTTTATTGTCACAATCTCAAAAGAGCAACATCAACTGCACTACTGAGCTCTTTCCATTTCCTGCTTCAGGTACCTTAGTAGTTTCTCTGAATGAGACCACCAAGTTAGTGTTGAATCACCAATAGCTTTCTCGTTGAGATTTGTGCCTAATAGGAGTTGAGTTGAAACTCTCTAAAGTCATTTCACTCTGGACTTTATTGATGAATCATATCATCAATCAAGAATGGATTTAAACCAGGTTCCAGAGGTGAAAGGATTGGAAAAACTTTATCAGCCAATATATGCTATAAATGCATCTTATTCAGTAAAATCAAGTTAATGAATCAAACATCCCACATGTATTTGTAAAGGGCATGTCAGCCAGCATGGATTTGTAAAGGGTAGGTCATGTCTGATGAATCTGATTAATTCTTTTGACGATGCTACTAAAGTAGTAGACAATTTATGTTAGATCAGATGTTCATTTTAAATCTGAGTTTAATAGATCTTTGTTCGACAAAGGTTAATAATAATAATCACTTATTGTCACAAGTAGGCTTCAATAAAGTTACTGTGAAAAGCCCCTAGTCGCCATGTTCCGGCGCCTGTTCGGGGAGGCCGGTACGGGAATTGAACCCGCGCTGCTGGCCTTGTTCTGCATTAAAAGCCAGCTATTTAGCCCACAGTACTAAACCAGCCCCTAAGGCCATCAAAGCAGAGATTAAATATCATATCCAATCCACAAGCGCTTCCTTCGGAAGCCTAAGGACAAGAGTCTTTGATGCCTGTGACATCTGTGCTGACACCAAGATCCTCGTGTTCCAGGCAGCTATCCTCCCAACTCTTCTATAGGGCTCAGAAACTTGGACTACATGCAGTCTCCACCTTAAGATACCATCAATGCCGCCTGGGACAGATGCTCCGCATTAGCTGGGAGGACAGGTGTACCAACATCAGTGTACTTGAAGGAGCCAAAAGCACCAGCATAGAGGCCATGATCATCTGAAACCAACTCCACTGGGACGCTCATGTGCTTAGGATATCAGAGTCCCGACTTTCAAAGCAAATCTTCTTTGTGCAGCTCAAAAAAGGCTTCCAAACAAGAAGAGGACAAAGGAAGCACTTCAAAAACACCCTGAAGGCTTACCTCAAGAAATACAACAGAGGTGCCAATGCTCGGGAGACGCTTGCTCAGAAGAGACCTACTTGGATGAACCTCCTCAGTGAAGGGACATAATTCTTTGAGGTTACCCAACAACAAGAGGAGGCTCAGAAAAGGAGCCTGAGAAAGGAAAACTAGCAATCTAGAGTCCAAGGACTGATGTTGCCTTCAGAAACACCTGCCAAATATGGATTCAAAGATGGGCTTATCAGCCATGCAAGGACCCACAAAACTCATTGATGTGTTGGGTGTTCTGGATCCGTGGAACACATACAGGCCACCAACACTTAAAATATTGCAACACTATTTAATTAAGTTAGAAACTGTTGAACATACTTTCACTGTGGGTTAACACGATGTTAGATTAAACTAAAGACCTATGCCTGTCCGAACCAGTCTATGCGCTCAGCACCTGGTGAGGACTTGTGCTGTAAGCTGTAAGCTCTGTCCTTGTAGGAGGCTGCATCCCGAATAAGCGGGAACTCTGATGCCCCCTGTCTTTATAGTGAGTGTGCTCTAACTAGTGATTGGCTGCGGTGTTGTGTGTGTTGATTGGTCTTGCTGTGTGTCCATCAGTGTGTGTGTATCTGCACCAAGATATACTGGTGTATATCATGACATCCATGACCAGTAATACGGAGTATTTTAGGTGGACAATCGCACTCATTAGCGAGTGATCACTGAAGAAGGAGTAAGAATATGGTACAATATTGATTAGGTTGCAGATCAGCCATGATCTCATTGATTGTCTAAGCAGGCTCAAGAAGCTTAAATGACTTATTCCTGTCTTATGTTCCAATAAACAGTCTGTTCATGACTAAAAGTACTTACTTTTGTTAGAATAACAAGGTTTTATGTTTTGGGATTGCATCTTTAATTTATGGTCAAATGAAGGGAGGTCACGTGACCCATTCTGAATTATGCAAACAGCAAACTTGGGTGGTTTGATTACTAAAGGTTAAAGAAGGACACAGATTGTTTCAGTGGGAAGAAGATGCAAGGTTTTTACACAATAGCAAAAGCATCCGTGCAGAATTGAAAGTGGAGCTTACACACAGATTAAAAAGACACATTTATGAGGATCCAAACAAGACTGGTCAGCTAACTTTTGCGAAAGTCTGTAGGAGAAACTCTTATGGTTCTGGGGTTAAAGGTTACCAGGTTGGGGAAGGAAAAAAAAGAAGTGAACTAATTGGACCTGGAAAGAATTAATGCTACTTAAAGGACAGTGTAAACATGTGAACAGTTATCACCTGTGGTGGTATGTATTAGGGGTATTACGATACCCTGTGATGCCGAGAGGCTATTGGTGGATAGACGCTGGGTCCCGATTGGATCGGTCAACTGCTGGCTCCACCCAGTAAGGCGGAGTATAAAAGCCCGGGTTCTCCCAGCAGCCATCGATTGACTCCATCTCTTCTCGTCTCGTGAGTGATTGATCATGCTACATCACCACTTAAGCCCTGTTGCCATACAATTAACAGGAATCACCCCATATCCAATGTGCTCCCATTAATCAGCAGCCTCCCCAGCAAATGGTCATGCTGGGGCCGATTAGTACTCCTTTGTAAAAACGTGCATCTGGCGGAAGGGTTTCTGCAAGGAACCGAGGAGGTGATTAGTCACCTTTACTCACAGGCAAAGAGCCCGGGGGCGCTGGGCTTGCCGCCCCAATCTCGGCAGGCGGTGAGGGGGGTGCACCCTCAGTTGGGGGGACCCTCACCTGGGGTCGGCCACCATGGAGGGTAAACCGCACGAGGAGGAGGACAATCCCTCTCTGTGGCTGTCAAGGTCACCGCAGTCCTGAACATTTACTCCTCGGGATAATTCCGGCTCGAGTGGGGACCTGTGTAGCATCTCTCAGGCAACAGCCCACAGGTGCATCCGACAACTAATGGATGCCTGTTTGCCTGGGCGGAAAACTACATCAACTTTGACATGGACAAAGCCAAGCAAGATGCCTGGGCAGCAAGATTCTCTGCCATCGCCGGGATGCCCCAGGTCCAGGGGCTGATAGACTGCATGCATGTCACCTTGCGAGTGCTGGGCCAGCTGTGAGTGCCCTACGTTAACAGAAAGGGGTTCCACTCCGAGAACATACAGCTTGTGTGTGACCACCACATGAAGATCATGCTTGTGTGTGCAGGCTTTGCGGGGAGTGTGCACGACAGCTACATCCTGGGGCAGTCAGACATCCCCGACATCTTCGAGGACCACCCCAGAGTGATTGGTTGGCTCTTGAGTGATAAGGGGTATCCACTGAGGACCTGGCTAATGACGTCAGTACGGAGGCCAGAGACCGAAGCAGAGACTCGATACAACGAGACCCATGTGGCCAATCGGGCTGTCATTGAGCATTGGTTTGCTCAAAATGCGGTTCCGAGGCCTCAATCGCTCCAGTGGTGCCTGCAGTACACCGGCCAGAGGGCCGCCCACTTTGTGGTGGTCTGCTGTGTCCTCCACAACCTGGCACAGCAGCAGGGCGACATGATGGATTATTAAAAATAATGCAAATTACCTTCTTCAGCCATATCTGGTATTTTCCCCCAATACTGCTCTGTTAAAGAAATCAATGTCTAGCCGAGGATAAAGTTCAATGGGATCACCAGAAAGACTGACATCATTAATCACTCATATTTCTATAAAACTCTTTTGTGCTTCAATGGAATGAGGAACATGTGGCCATCTCTGAGGAAGAGGAGGAGTAGCACGAGGATAATTTGGCAGTGCCTGACCAGCAGAGGGTGGAGGATGATCTCGGCGATGAACCGGAGGACCAGCTGGAGGCAGCAGGACAGGCGTCAGCGCTGAGGGTCCGGCAAGCCCGGTGGGCCAGGGAGGCCCTCATACTCGCCCGATTCACTGAGGACGTGGCCTGGTCCACCATTGCTACCTTCCCCATCACCCCATTTCCCACTCTCCCAGGGTATGTGTTACATCACTCCAGGGTGCTGGGACTGTGTTGGCACAGTCGGAGGGTCACTGTTGAAGTCAGGGGGGTGATGATAACCCGCAAAGAGCTGAGTGCCAGTGCTCCCAATCTATGCCATAGTCTGACCCCTGCCTGTCTGATGTCTGTCGCTCACACCCATCGCCTGCATGTGATGTACCGGAGCGGGTGTGGGGGGGGGGGGGGGGGGGGGGGGGGGGTGCATGCTGGGAGAGATGGGCCAAGGGTTTGGAGGTCGGCCCGCATTGCAGTGGAAAGTGTCAGAGGCATCATGCAGATTGTGGTGAAGGGTTTTTAATGTTTCACAGGGTCCAACAATGCCCCACCCTCCCGATGGTGCCACCACTCTCTCCCCACCACCCCCTCACCTACTTAGCTCCCCTTTCTCTCCCCCCTGCCCCGTTGCCAACAGTGATCCTCAACGTGCTTAGCCTTCCTTGCTCTAACGCTACATGTAGGTGTGATTCCAGGAGGCACATTAGAGATGGAGGCAGCCATCTACTTACCACATCCCGTGGCCTTCGATTCCTCTGGCGGACATCCTCTGGGGACTCTGGGGTCGGAGGGTCCTGTCGCACTTGTTGGCAGCACATGCATAACCCTGTCCCTTGTGCTGAGTGCTAGATGTGGCCTCATCAGAGTGGTGAACTCGGGGAAGCTAATGGCTAATGGCTACCATCCCCACTCCATGGGCTGGGTACAGGTTAACACCCAGCGCCTTCTCCTCCCGCTCGCTGCCCATAGGGCCCTGAGGTACACCTTGGGACATCGGGGCAGCGGGTTGGAGCCTCGGTTGCCCCTGAGTCATCTGGCTCTGTCAGCCCTGGCAGCTTCCCAATATTTGCACCATCATGTCGACGCCCTCGGCGATGCTCCTCAGTAATTGGGACATGCTCTGCAGCTCCTCGGCAATTCCCACCTGTGACTGGGACAAGATCAGCAGCACCTCGGACATTCCCATCTGAGAGCGGGACATGTCCTGCAGCACCTCATCAAGGTCAGCCGAGCACTGGGTCACGTTCCCCAGTGAGTTGGACATTCTGCCGAGGCCCTCAGCCATGGCCATCACCGACTGCACCACACCTTGGACACCTTCACTAATGTTGCTGACATTGTGCAGCAGGCTCTCCACTGCGGTCGCCACCCTAGCAGTGTTGGCCTCAGTGCCACGCATTGCAGGTGACATCTCCTGGGCCCATAACCTCTGGAACTCCTCCACTCGACTATGGACCTGCTGGAGTGTCGCTAACATCTCCGTCTGAATGTCCCGGCCACTCCCTAATATTCCCATCAGCTCTGAGATAGCCTGGTCCATAGGTTGGGACCCAGCTGGGAGCTGGGATCCAGCAGACCTCTGACTACTGTCTCGCCTGGGCATTTCTGCCTCCACCTGATGTACATAAGCAACTGTGCGGCGCTCATCAGATTGTGCCCCAGAAGCCTGACCATTAACGTTGCCCACCGAGATGTGTATCTCTGCGCTGGTGGAGGGTGGGGATGATAGCTGTGACGCATCGATTGTGTACAAGTTGGGTGGTTTGGCCATTTTAAATTGCCCCTTAGTGTCTAAAGATATTCAGGTTATGTGGATGGGTCGTGGTCAATGTGTGAGGTTATGGATATAGGGCAAGGAAGTGGGCCTAGGTAGGGTGCTCTTTTAGAGGGTCAGTGCAGACTCGATGGGCCAAATGGCCTCCTTCTGCACTGTAGGAATTCTATGAAGGGCTTCATTCCACCTCTGCCCTATAAGATGTGCAGGGGAAGGCAGAAACAAGGTAAGCAATCCCAGCATCAGTGAGCAGATTATTGTTGCATAAGTGACACTTGATAGCACTGTTGATAACCCTTCCTATCACTTTAGCTGATGATTGAGAGTAGACTGTTAGTGCCATGATTAGTTGAGTTGGATTTGTCCTGCTTTTTGTGTACAGGGCACACCTGGGCAATTTCCCACATTGCTGGGTAGATGCCATGTTGTAGCTGTACTGGAACAACTTGGCTACAACGTGGCAAGTTCTGGAGCACAGGTCTTCAGTCCTATTGCTGGAATAGTGTCAGGACCTCTAGCCTTTGCAGTATCCAGTGCCTTCAGCCATTTCTTCATATCATGTGGGGTGAATCAAATTGGCTGAAGACTTACATCTGTGATGCTGGAGGAGACTGGGATGAATCATCCACTCGGCACTTCTGGTTGAAGATTAATGCGAATGTCTCAGCCTTGTCTTTTGATGTGCTGGGCTCCTCCATCATTGAGAATGGGGCTATTTGTGGAGCCTCCTCCTCCAGTAAGTTGTTTAATTTTGTACCACCATTCACGACTGGATCTGGCAGGACTGTAGAGCTTAGATCTGATCCTTTGGTTGTGGGATCACCTTGTTTTGCAAGTAGTCCTGTGTTGTAGCTTCGCCAGGTTGACACCTAATTTTCCAGTATGCCTGGTGCTGCTCCTGGCATGCCTTCCTGGACTCTTCAATGCACCAGGATTGATCAGATGCACCATAGAAAGCATCCTATCAGGCTGCATCACAGCCTGGTATGGCAACTGCTCGGCCCAAGACTGCAAGAAACTTCAGAGAGTCGTGAACACCGCCCAGTCCATCACACAAACCTGCCTCCTATCCATTGACTCCATCTACACCTCCCGCTGCCTGGGGAAAGCGGGCAGCATAATCAAAGACCCCTCCCACCCAGCTTAGTCACTCTTCCAACTACTTCCATCGGGCAGGAGATACAAAAGTCTGAGAACACGCACGAACAGTCTTAAAAGCAGCTTCTTCCCCACTGTTACCAGACTCCTAAATGACCCTCTTATGCACTGACCTCATTAACACTACACCCCTGAATGCTTCACCCGATGCCGGTGTTTATGTTGTTACATTGTGTACCTTGTGTTGCCCTATTATGTATTTTCTTTTATTTCCTTTTCTTTTCATGTACTTAATGATCTGTTGAGCTGCTCGCAGAAAAATACTTTTCACTTTACCTTGGTACAACGTGACAATAAACAAATCCAATCCAATCCAATCCCCGGCCTGGTGGTAATGGTAGAGTGGGGGATATGCCGGGCATGAGGTTGCAAATTGTGGTTGAATACAATTCTGCTGCTGCTGATGATCCACGGTGCCACATGGATGCGCAGTCTTGAGTTGCTAGATCTCTTCAACGTCTTTCTGATATAGTGGTAGTGCCACAAAACATGATTAATGGTATCCTCAATGTGAAGGCAGGACTTTGTCTCCACAAGGACTGTGCAGTGGTCACTCCTACCGATACTGTATTGGACAGGTGCATCTGCAGCAGGCAGACTGGTTAGGATGAGGTCAAGTATGAGCTCTTCTTGGTTCCCTCACCACCTGTCGCAGATCCAGTCTAGCAGTCATGTTTTAGGTCTTGGCCGGCTTGCTCAATAGTTACCAAGTCACTGCTGGTGATGGATATAGAAGTCCCCTACCCAGAGTACATTCTGTGTCCTTTCCACCCTCAGTGCTTCCTCCAAGTGGTGTTCAACATGGAGGAGTACTGATTCATCATCCGAGAGTGGGAAATACATGATAATCAGCAGATTTCCTTGCCCATTTTTGACCTGAAGCCATGAGTTCAGAGATGATCTTGAGGACTCCCAAGGCAACTCCCTATGCCACTGTGCTGCCTCCTCTGCTAGGCCTGTCCTGGTGGTGGGGCAGGACATATATAGGAATGGTGATAGTGGTGTCTGGACATTATCTGTAAGGTATGATTCTGTGAGTATGACTATGTCAGGTTGTTGTTTGACTAGTCTGTGAGACTCCTCTCCCAATTTTTCTGCAAGCTCCCAGATGTTAGTAAGGGTCAACAGAGCTCGGTGTTTCGTTGTAGTTTCCAGTGCCTAGGTCAATGCATGGTGGTCTGTCCTGTTTCTTTCCTTTTAGACTTTGTAGCAGTTTTGATACAACTGACTGGCTTGCTCGACCATTTCAGAGGACATTTAAGAGTCAACCACATTGATGAAATTGGTGCAAAACTTAGAATGATTTTCTATTGCCTGGTACTAATGCATTTCATCTTATTAAATGTAGCCTCTGAAGAAGAAAATAATACATGCACAGTAAAAATTAAAATCTCAAATGCATTCACCCCCCCCCCCCCCAACCCACCCACTTCCTGAGGTCTTCTAGTCAGGTCTGCTCAAAATCGTCCTACTTACCTGAAGTGTCGAATCCATCAGTCTTATTCTTCAAGGACTACTTCAAGTCCCAGCAGGGGATGCTGCTGTTCAGATTGGCCGGCAACTCTCTAGAGATTCCCTCTCAGGCGGGAATCCTCTCTGTTGGGAGACTCAATGAAGGCTGCCCCCAGTATAATAACCCAGCAGCTAGGTTTCGGATGAGCGGCTGTTTTGGGACATTTTGATCAGAGTGGTGGGGAATATGGCCCATCCAACCCCTAACTCCGCCCCCATCCCCACCACCCCCCCCCCCCACCCCATATACACACTTGCACACACTCACCCATATAAAATCCACACCATGGAATTTCAAACCAATTTTAAGTAAACAGATTAATCTTTTAATTAAATAGCGGACGGAGGGATCGCACACAAACACATATTGGTGTTTATATGTTCAGATTCAAAGATGATGATTTCAAACATCTTAACATTTAAATAATGACCAATTCTGTTGAAAAAAATCGCATTTATATGACTAAGAATAGATTCATTTGATTGATCACAAAACTCAGCTGTGGTCTGAGTCATACTCCTCTCTGAATAGAATACTACAAATGATGATGAGAATTTTCTTTGGATAATGGCAAGTATTATTTTTACGGGCATGTTTAATGTTCCAGTGTAATTTATGCAGGACTAGGGGATTAAAAACTGGTTAAAGAATTAGATGCAGCTTTGAGTATTCCTCACCTCTCTGTTCCCTAATTTATCATAAATTAACTGAGAGTGTTCATGATGACCATTAATGGGTCGACAGCAATGTCACCATTGAACTAAGGCCATTGTTAGTTTTGTTCCAGGGATGTAAGCTTTTACATAAAATAATGACCACTATGCCAGCCAATTACATTTCCAAATTCTCCAATGTATCTACTAATAATGATGGAAACACAGTGCTATGCCTGATACACACATTCTAAATTTGATTTCAACCAAATGTGAACACTTCCATCACCTGAATCTTCTAGCCAGAGAAACCATAGAGATTACATAGCAGAAAGAAGCCGTTCAGCCCATTGTTTTTGCCCTGGCTGAAAAAGGAGAAAAAAAGAAACTATCCATTCATTTTAATCCCACTTTTCAGCAACTGGTCTGTGGTCTTGCATGTTGCAGCACCTCTGGTGCAGATCTAGATACTTTTTTAAATGAGTTGAGCATTTCAGCCTGAGTTTATGGGGAGGCGGGGGCATAGAGGTATTGTCATTAGACTACTAATCCAGAGACCCAGGGTAATGCTCCGGGGTCCTGGGTTCAAATCCCACGATGGCAGATGGTAAAATTTGAATTCAATAAAAATCTGGAATTAAAAGTCTAATACTGACCATAAAACCATTGCTGACTGGTTCACTAATGTCCTTCAGGGAAGGAAATCTGCCGTCCTCACCCAGTCTGGCCTACATGTGACTCCAGACCCACACGGTTGACTCTTAACTGCCCCCCTCTGAACATTCGGTTCAAGGGCAATTAGGGAGAGATATCAAATGCTGGACCCAGACAGAGATGCCACATCCCGAGAACGAATAAGAACCACCAATTCAGGCAGTGAATTCCAGACGCCCATCATTTTCTGGGTAAAAAAGTTTTTCTTCATGCCCCCACCCTCCTACCAAACACCTTTAATCTATGCCCCCTGGTAATTGACCCCTCGGCTACTGGGACCAAGTATTTCCTGTCTAACTTGTGTAGGCCCCTCATAATCTTGTACAGTTCAATTAGGTCACCCCTTAGCTTCCTCTGTTCTAAGGAAAACAATCCTAGTCTATCCAATCTCTCCTCAAAGCTACAATTTTCAAGCCCTGGCAACATTCTTGTAAATCTCCTCTGCACTCTCTCCAGAGCAATTATATAATTCCTGTAGTGTGGTGACCAGAACTGTACACAAAATTCCAACCATTTTCCTTTGTGCCTGGTATGACTCCAATTAGCAGAACATTTTCTCCCTGATTCTCATTGACTTCAGATTAATAATCCTGTTTAGAAGAAACTCTAAATTAAAGAAAAATGGGAAGGTGAAATGTGTTCTTTGTTTCATCCAAACAAAATAACATTTAGCCAATACACCTACTCAGCAATAGAGACTGCACTCCAAAGTAATTAATTGCATGTGGGCTGCTTTAGGTGTGCTCAGAGATGTGACAAGCTGCTGTACAAATCACATTATTTATTTCCTTTAACTCTTTTCAGCATAGGAGAAGCAGTTAATTAGTGAGAAGCTGGTGAGCCGTTATGTATTTCAGTAGAAATATAATAACTATTAAATAGAGACATAGGGCATTCTGAACCAGCAAAATGTGTATCCTGTTCAATATGGGAACTCTGAGACACTACTTGTATCCTTGACAACGACTTAGAGAGGAAGTGCTGTCAGGTAGAGGAGTTCCTGTTCCTGATTTAGACGTTTGAGCAGCTTCTGGCCACACTGCGGTGCATCCATGCAAATAAAACTTTAGTGGATAGCACACTTGCAGATGTGGTCACCCTCCAGCTTAAGTGTATGCAGACTGAGTGAATGTGTGACTGTCAGACAGATAAGGAGGATCAGGCAAGTAATGCAGAAGTCCTCAAGTACATCTCACTCTCCAAGCAGTATTCTGTTATTTTGTTTATCCTAGGATTCTTTGGGAAGCTAGGGAGGAGATTGCTGAGCCTTTGTCTTTGATCTTTCAGTCATCTTTGTCAACAGGAATAGTGCCAGAAGACTGGAGGATAGCAAATGTTGTCCCCTTGTTCAAGAAGGGGAGTAGAGACAACCCCGGTAACTATAGACCAGTGAGTCTTACTTCTGTTGTGGGCAAAATCTTGGAAAGGTTTCTAAGAGATAGGATGTATAATTATCTGGAAAGGAATAATTTGATTAGAGATAGTCAACACGGTTTTGTGAAGGCTAGGTCGTGCCTCACAAATCTTATTGAGTTCTTTGAGAAGGTGACCAAACAGGTGGGTGAGGGTAAAGCAGTTGATGTGGTGTATATGGATTTCAGTAAAGCATTTGATAAGGGGCGTCATTCTCCGACCCCCCAGCGGGTCTGAGAATGGCCGTTGGCCGCCGTGAATCCCGCCCCCGCCGGTTGCCGAAGTCTCCGGTACCGGAGATTGGGCGGGGGCGGGAATTGGGCCGCGCCAATTGGCGGGCCCCCCCACTCAATTCTCCGGCCCGGATGGGCCGAAGTCCCGCCGAGAAATTGCCTGTCCCACCGGCGTAAATTAAAGTAGGTATTTACCGGCAGGACAAGGCGGCGTGGGCGGGCTCCGGGGTCCTGGGGGGGGCGCGGGGCGATCTGACCCCGGGGGTGCCCCCACGGTGGCCTGGCCCGCAATCGGGGCCTACCGATCCGCGGGCGGGCCTGTGCCGTGGGGGCACTCTTTCCCTTCCACCTCCGCAACGGCCTCCACCATGGCGGAGGCGGAAGAGACTCCCTCCACTGCGCATGCATGGGAAACTGTCAGCGGCCGCTGACACTCCCGCGCATGCGCCGCCCCGACATGTCATTTCCGCGCCAGCTGGCGGGGCACCAAAGGCCGTTTCCGCCAGCTGGCGGGGCGGAAATTCCTCCGGCGTCGGCCTAGCCCCTCAATGTTGGGGCTCGGCCCCAAAGATGCAGAGCATTCCGCACCTTTGGGGCGGCACGATGCCCGTCTGATTGGCACCGTTTTGGGCGGCAGTCCGCGGACATCGCGCCGTTGGGGGAGAATTTCGCCCAAGGTTCCCCACGGTAGGCTACTACAGAAAATACAGAGGCATGGGATTCAGAATGATTTAGCAGTTTGGATCAAAAATTGGCTAGCTGGAAGAAGACAAAGGGTGGTGGTTGATGGGAAATGTTCAGACTGGAGTCCAGTTACTAGTGGTGTACCACAAGGAACTGTTTTGGGGCCACTGCTGTTTGTCATTTTTATAAATGACCTGGAGGAGGGCGTAGAAGGATGGGTGAGTAAATTTGCAGATGACACTAAAGTTAGTGGAGTTGTGGACAGTGCGGAAGGATGTTACAAGTTACAGAGGGACATAAATAAGCTGCAGCGCTGGGCTGAGAGGTGGAAATGGAGTTTAATGCAGAAAAGTGTGAGGTGATTCATTTTGGATGGAATAACAGGAAGACAGAGTACTGGGCTAATGGTAAGATTCTTGGCAGTGTGGATGAGCAGAGAGATCTCGGTGTCCATGTACATAGATCCCTGAAAGTTGCCACCCAAGTTGAGAGGGTTGATAAGAAGGCGTATGGTGTGTTAGCTTTTATTGGTAGAGGGATTGAGTTTCGGAGCCATGAGATCATGTTGCAGCTGTACAAAACTCTGGTGCGGCTGCATTTGGAGTATTGTATGCAATTCTGGTCGCCACATTATAGGAAGGATGTGGAAGCATTGGAAAGGGTGCAGAGGATATTTACCAGAATGTTGCCTGGTATGGAGGGAAGATCTTATGAAGAAAGGCTGAGAGACTTGAGGCTGTTTTCATTAGAGAGAAAAAGGTTAAGAGGTGACTTAATTGAGGCACAGAAGATGATCAGAGGATTGGATAGGGTGGACAGTGAGAGCCTTTTTCCTCGGATGGTGATGGCTAGCACGAGGGGACATAGCTTTAAATTGAGGGGAGATAGATGTAAGACAGATGTCAGAGGTAGGTTCTTTACTCCGAGAGTAGTAAGGGCGTGGAATGCCCTGCCTGCAACAGTAGTGGACTCGCCAACACTAAGGGCATTCAAATGGTCATTGGATAGACATATGGACGATAAGGGAATAGAGTAGATGGGCTTTCGAGTGGTTTCACAGGTCGGCGCAACATCGAGGGTCGAAGGGCCTGTACTGCGCTGTCATGTTCTTTGTCTATGTCTATGTCTATTGCAACATCTCTAACAATCAGATTCCACCCGCGAACCAATCAATACCCTTTTTATCATGAAGTATAAATTGTTGTTCCCATTGGAATTTAGAATTCTGGCATCTGTCCTTATGAGTTCAATATGAAATGCTTTCACAGCATATCACTTTTTATTTTACTTTATTTAAAAAAAAATTTTAAGTGCAGAAGGAGGCCATTCAGCCCATCGAGTCTACACCAGCCCTTGGAAAGAGCCCCCTACGCAAGCCCACACCTCCACCCTATCCCCATAACCCCACCCCACCTTTTTGGACACTAAGGGCAATTTAGCATGGTCAATCCACCTAATCTGCACATTTTTGGACTGTGGAAGGAAACCGGAGCATCCGGAGGAAACCCATGCAGAAACGGGGGGAACGTGCAGACTCCGCACAGACAGTGACCCAAGCCGGGAATCGAATCTCCTTTCTAGTAATACTAAAAGTAAGATGAAATAGAGAAGGGGTGGATATGACGGATGTCAGGCTGATAGTAGAAGTGAGAATCAGACTGAATACAGAAAGTTCAGAGAAGTTATGTATCAGAGTAACACCACTGGCTGGTGTAAAGTCACATGTTATGCAATTAATGTCATCGGAGGCTTTTGTGTTTTTTTGTGGAATTCACCATTGTACCCTCTTTGAGCAGCATCTTGTAATCAACCCCTTGCTCTATGTTATACGAACTCGACGAGGGCCACCTCTGTTGCTTTCTCTTTGCGGCTACAACAAAAAATATAACAAAAGAGAAATTGGCAACGACATCTGGGCCGTAAACAAAAAATGGAAGGTGAACAATGACAATTTTGTAAGCCAGAAGGCGTCATCCAGGTCTATACACCATCTGGAGTGCGGTCAAGAGAAATAACGTTGACCTCCAAGGTGAAATGATCGTTGTGGCAAGTAAAAACAACTCTCAAGTAAATATTTGGACACCACAGTTTGTGGAGGGACATCAGTGAATCATCCGGTCAATCGCGACAGCCGTCAGTGCAAGTAAAAGGTATTAGGCAACTGTGAATTACTGGAGGCTTATTTCAAACGGGCGATCAAAGTTTTCAGTACACTTACCATCGTAGTGGATACCGCGCAGGAGGCACTGAACTGGGCCGTGGGAACATGAAACTGCGGGGCTGCCGACTCTGAAACCTGCTGCCAGAAAATGATAGCGGGGCACAGAAACAGCTTGTCTGCTTGTGAGCTGTGAGTTTGTCTGCTTCAGACAGAGAGAAAATAAATAACAGAGAAGACAGGGTGAAGGCTGAGTAGCACAGATCAGGGAGCGGCAATCCAAAAATGGCGGGGAAAAAAGGCAGCATGGACATGTTTGATGAGGAGGAGGAGACATGGGGCTCTTATGAGGAAAGGTTTCAGCCGTTCCTTAA
Source organism: Scyliorhinus torazame (assembly GCF_047496885.1). Taxonomy (NCBI): domain Eukaryota; kingdom Metazoa; phylum Chordata; class Chondrichthyes; order Carcharhiniformes; family Scyliorhinidae; genus Scyliorhinus; species Scyliorhinus torazame. Next base: position 107,094,310 of record NC_092715.1, on the reverse strand, counting down.
AACCAATCAGACACCAGCAGACCTGCACACTGCAACCTTTCTCAGATCATTTGGGAGGAAAACATTCATGTTGCTGCAGAATTTATTACTCGCAGCTAAACCTGGAAACAAGTCAGAGGATGAGTTAATGACTGTCTTGCAAGAACATTTCTCTCCCCATCTACTACTGATAGCAGAAAGATTCAGCTTTCACCATCATGCACAGGATGAAGGGGAAAACATTTCACAATTTGCTGCATACCTGTGAAAGCTTGCAAAGTACTTCAAATTTGGTCAGACTTTCGATAATACACTTCCCGACCAATTAACTTGTGGTTTCAGGAAAGAAGCCACCCAAAGGAAATTGTTGACTGAAGGTGCATTAACCATAAAACCTGTTGCAGAAATCGTAACATCTCTGGAACTTGCTACGAAACAAGCTTTGCTCATTTGGAGTTTGAGCTAAAGTCCATCAGGTGGAGTCTATGAGAAGCAATTTCACCAAGAAACTACCATATCATCGCTGCAGCCAAGTGGGACATATGGCTGGAGATTGTTGGGGCAAGGAGAACAAATGCAAAAATGGTGGTAACGTTCGTCACATTGCCAAGGCATGTTGGTCACACCAACTTTCAACAGCACAAAAGAAGTGCACCAAGAAAAATACTGCCAAGTCTACAGGGCGGGTTTACCAGTTTAGTCATCCAACTGAAAATCCACCGAGTACCAAAGTGTAAAGTTTGCTTAAAGAATGTAAGCTTGGCATCCTAGCAGTACAAGCAGACAAGCAACAATTTTGGTTCTATCCAAAATTAAATGGGAACACTATTAAGATGAAAGTGGATATGGATGCTGCAGTATCATGAATCTCCATTACAACTATCTGATGTGGTCTCGAGGACATATACCGAGGGGGTTGTGCTGCTGAAGGGCTTCATTAAGGTGACTGTAAGGTAACAAGCAGAAGTGGAGTTGCCTCTTCACATTGTTCAAGGAAACTTTCCAGAATTGTTTGTGAGATATCTTAGTGAAGAAAAATTAAGTGAAACTGGGCTGTTGTGAACCAACTTGTTGATTTTACGAATGATCGTCAACCTCTTCTGAGAAAGTATGCAAAACTATTCGAGGAGTCACCTTGAGCCATGACTGGGGTCGAAGGGAAACTCAAGATAAAGGCAGACAGCCTGCCTAAGTGTTTGAAAGCATGGACCACACCCAATGCTATTCAACCTAAAGTGGAAGAAGAACTCGAGAGGTTACTGAAGACAGGGGTTATTGAGCCTGCTACCTCCAGTGATAGGGCTACCACAATCACGGTAGCATAGTAAATAGCACAGGTAAAGGGAACCATCAGTCAGGATCTCAGGTGCCTCAGCCCTTGACCCCGTCCAACAGGTATGAAATGAAATGAAAATGAAAATCGCTTATTGTCACAAGTAGGCTTCAAATGAAGTTACTGTGAAAAGCCCCTAGTCGCCACATTCCAGCGCCTGTTCAGGGAGGCTGGTACGGGAATTGAACCGTGTTGCTGGCCTGCCTTGGTCTGCTTTCAAAGCCAGCGATTTAGCCCTGTGCTAAACAGCCCCTAAACACAGTATGAGGCACTTGCTCCCTGTGTGGATGGCGAACAGGGCTGCAGGAAGGGTGAGTCAGCTGACCAAGGCACCATGGTTCAGCAGGCCATTCAAGGGGAGGGAGTAAATAGGCAAGTTGTAGTTGTTGGGGATTCTATTATCAGGGGGATAGATGCTATCCTTTGTGAGCAGGATAAAGAGTCCCGCATGGTATGTTGCCTGCCCGGTGCTAGGGTGCGGGACATCTCTGACCGGCTTGAAAGGATACTGGAGAGGGAGGGAGAGGATCCAGTTGTTGTGGTCCATTTCGGTACCAACAACATAGGCAAGTCTAGGAAAGAGGACCTGTTTAGAGATTATAAAGAGCTAGGATTCAAATTAAAAAACAGGTCCTCAAGGGTCATAATCTTCGGATTACTGCCCGAGCCACGTACAAATTGGCATAGGGAGGCAAGGATAAGGGAAGTTAGCACGTGGCTGAAAGAGTGGTGTGGGAAAGAGGGGTTCCTTTTCATGGGACACTGGCATCAGTTTTGGGACAGGGGGGACCTATACCGTTGGGATGGTCTCCACCTGAACCGAGCTGGGACCAGTGTTCTGGCAAAAAGAGTAAATAAGGTGGTCAATAGGACTTTAAACTAGAGATTGGGGGGGAGGGAAAGTCAGGGAACCAAGAGGTGAAGTAATCAGTGGGAAGCGTAGCTGCTTAGGAATACAAAAAAGCACGAAAAGACAGAACTCAGGAGATGTTACGATAGTCCCCTTCCCACAAAATACCTCTTCATTCACCTGAGGAAGGAGCAGCGCTCCGAAAGCTAGTGACATCGAAACAAAATATGACACAGTGTATGGAAAGGCTCAGTAAACCAAGGTCCACCACACTAAGAAAACAAAAAGGGACGGTCAATAGAGAATTAATGATGCTATATTTAAATGCGCGCAGTGTACGGAACAAGGTAGATGAGCTTGTGGCATTTAAACATCCAGGGATTCACAACCTATCGAAAAGACAGAGAGGTGGGCAGGGTTGCCTTGTTAATTAGGAATGAAATTAAATCAATAGCACTAAACGACATAGGGTCAGATGCTGTGGAGTCTGTGTGGGTAGAGTTGAGGAACCACAAAGGCAAAAAAACCATAATGGGAGTTATGTACAGGCCTCCTAACAGTGGTCAGGACCAGGGGCACAAAATGCACCACAAAATAGAAAGTGCATGTCAGAAAGGCAAGGTCACAGTGATCATGGGGGACTTCAATATGCAGGTGGACTGGGTAAATAATGCTGCCAGTGGACCCAAGGAAAGGGAATTCATTGAATGTTTACAGGAGGGCTTTTTGGAACAGCTTGTGAAGGAGCCCACGAGGGAACAGGCCATTCTGAACTTCGTGTTATGTAATGAGCCAGACTTGATTAAAGATCTTAAAGTAAGGGAACTCTTAGGAGGCAGTGATCATAATATGGTAGAATTCAATCTCCAATTTGAAAGAAAGAAGGTAGAGTCAGATGTAAAGGTGTTACAGTTAAATAAAGGTAACTACAGGGGCATGAGGGCGGAACTGACGAAAATCGACTGGGAGCAGAGCCTCGTGGGAAAGACAGTAGAACAGCAATGGCAGGAGTTTCTGGGAGTAATTGAGGACACAGTACAGAGGTTCATCCCAAAGAAAAGAAAGGTTATCAGAGGGGGGATTAGGCAGCCATGGCTGACAAATGAAGTTAGGGAATGCATCAAAGCAAAAGAGAAAGCCTATAATGTGGCAAAGAGTAGTGGGAAGTCAGAAGATTGGGAAGGCTACAAAAACAAACCTAGGATAACAAAGAGAGAAATAAGGAAAGAAAGGATCAAATATGAAGGTAGGCTAGCCAGTAACATTAGGAATGATAGTAAAAGTTTCTTTGAATACATTAAAAACAAACGGGAGGCAAAAGTAGACATTGGGCTGCTCCAAAATGACGCTGGTAATCTAGTGATGGGAGCCAAGGAAATAGCTGAGGAACTAAATAAGTACTTTGCGTCAGTCTTCACAGTGGAAGACATGAGTAATATCCCAACAATTCAGGAGAGTCAGGGGGCAGAGTTGAATATGGTAGCCATCACAAAGGAGAAAGTGCTAGAGAAACTAAGAGGTCTAAAAATTGATAAATCTTCGGGCCCAGATGGGCTACATCCTAGAGTTCTAAAGGAGATAGCTGAAGAAATAGTGGAAGCGTTAGTTATGATCTTTCAAAAGTCACTGGAGTCAGGGAAAGTCCCAGAGGATTGGAAAATCACTGTTGTAACACCCCTGTTCAAAAAGGGAACAAGGAAAAAGATGGAAAATTATAGGCCAATTAGCCTAACCTCGGTTGTTGGCAAGATTCTAGAATCCATTGTTAAGGATGAGATTTCTAAATTCTTGGAAGTGCAGGGTCAGATTAGGACAAGTCAGCATGGATTTAGTAAGGGGAGGTCGTGCCTGACAAACCTGCTAGAGTTCTTTGAAGAGATAACAAATAGGTTAGACCAAGGAGAGCCAATAGATGTTATCTATCTTGACTTCCAAAAGGCCTTTGATAAGGTGCCTCACAGGAGGCTGCTGAGTAAAATAAGGGCCCATGGTATTCGAGGCAAGGTACTAACATGGATTGGCTGTCAGGCAGAAGACAGAGAGTTGGGATAAAAGGTTCTTTTTCGGAATGGCAACCGGTGACGAGTGGTGTCCCGCAGGGTTCAGTGTTGGGGCCACAGCTGTTCTCTTTATATATTAACGATCTAGATGACGGGACTGGGGGCATTCTGGCTAAGTTTGCCGATGATACAAAGGTAGGTGGAGGGGCAGGTAGTATGGAGGAGGTGGGGTGGCTGCAGAAAGATTTAGACAGTTTAGGAGAGTGGTCCAAGAAATGGCTGATGAAATTCAACGTGGGCAAGTGCAAGGTCTTGCACTTTGGAAAAAAGAATAGAGGCATGGACTATTTTCTAAACGGTGACAAAATTCATAATGCTGAAGTGCAAAGGGACTTGGGAGTCCTAGCCCAGGATTCTTTCAAGGTAAACTTGCAGGTTTAGTCCGTAATTAAGAAAGCAAATGCAATGTTGTCATTTATCTCAAGAGGCTTGGAATATAAAAGCAGGGATGTACTTCTGAAACTTTATAAAGCATTAGTTAGGCCCCATTTGGAATACTGTGAGCAATTTTGGGCCCCACACCTCAGGAAGGACATACTGGCACTGGAGTGGGTCCAGCGGAGATTCACACGGATGATCCCAGGAATGGTAGGCCTAACATACGATGAACGTCTGAGGATCCTGGGATTATATTCATTGGAGTTTAGGAGGTTGAGGGGAGATCTAATAGAAACTTACAAGATAATGAATGGCTTAGATAGGGTGGATGTAGGGAAGTTGTTTCCATTAGCAGGGGAGACTCGGACCCGGGGGCACAGCCTTAGAATAAAAGGGAGTCACTTTAGAACAGAGATGAGGAGAAATTTCTTCAGCCAGAGAGTGGTGTGTCTGTGGAATTCATTGCCACAGAGGGTGGTGGAGGCCGGGACATTGAGTGTCTTTAAGACAGAAATTGATAAATTCTTGATTTCTTGAGGAATTAAGGGCTATGGAGAGAGAGCGGGTAAATGGAGTTGAAATCAGCCGTGATTGAATGGTGGAGTGAACCCGATGGGCCGAATGGCCTTACTTCCGCTCCTATGTCTTATGGTCTTATGGTCATAGTGGTTAGCACTGTAGCTTCACAGCGCCAGGGTCCCAAGTTCGATTGCCGGCTTGGGTCACTGTCTGTGCGGAGTCTGCATGTTCTCCCTGTGTCTGCGTGGTTTTCCTCCAGGTGCTCCGGTTTCCTCCCACAAGTCCCAAAAGATGTGCTATTAGGCAATTTAGACATGCTGAATTCTCCCTCTGTGCACCGGAACAGGCGCGGAATGTGGCGACTACGGGCTTTTCACAGTAACTTCATTGCAGTGTTAATGTCAGCCTACTTGTGACAATAAAGATTAGATTAGATTGGATTGGATTGGATTTGTTTATTGTCACGTGTACCGAGGTACAGTGAAAAATATTTTTCTGCGAGCAGCTCAACAGATCATTAAGTACATGGAAAGAAAAGGGAATAAAAGAAAATACATAATAGGGCAACACAATGTATACAATGTAACTACATAAGCACCGGCATCGGATGAAGCATACAGGGTGTAGTGTTAATGAGTTCAGTCCATAAGAGGGTCATTTAGGAGTCTGGTAACAGCAGGGAAGAAGCTGTTTTTGAGTCTGTTCGTGCGTGTTCTCAGACTTCTGTATCTCCTGCCCGATGGAAGAAGTTGGAAGACTGAGTAAGCCGGGTGGGAGGGGTCTTTGATTATGCTGCCCGCTTTCCCCAGGCAGCGGGAGGCATAGATGGAGTCAATGGATGGGAGGCAGGTTTGTGTGATGGACTGGGTGGTGTTCACGACTCTCTGAAGTTACTTGCGGTCCTGGGCCGAGCAGTTGCCATACCAGGCTGTGATGCAGCCCGATAGGATGCTTTCTATGGTGCATCTGAAAAAGTTGGTAAAGGTTAATGTGGACATGCCAAATTTCCTTAGTTTCCTGAGGAAGTATAGGCGCTGTTGTGCTTTCTTGGTGGTAGTGTCAATATGGGTGGACCAGGACAGATTTTTGGAGATGTGCACCCCTAGGAATTTGAAACTGCTAACCATCTCCTCCTCGGCCCCGTTGATGCTGACTGACAGGAGTGTGTACAGTACTTTGCTTCTTGAAGTCAATGACCAGCTCTTTAGTTTTGCTGGTATTGAGGGAGAGATTGTTGTCGCTGCACCACTTCACTAGGTTCTCAATCACCCTCCTGTATTCTGACTCGTCGTTATTCGAGATCCGGCCCACTATGGTTGCATTGTCAGCAAACTTGTAGATGGAGTTGGAACCAAATTTTGCCACACAGTCGTGTGTGTACAGGAAGTAGAGTAGGGGGCTAAGTACGCAGCCATGCGGGGCCCCGGTATTGAGGACTATTGTGGAGGAGGTGTGTTTTATTGTTTTATTGACTATTGTTGTTCATTCTTACTGATTGTGATCTGTTGGTCAGAAAATCGAGGATTCAGTTGCAGAGTGGGGAGCCAAGTCCTAGGTTTTGGAGCTTTGATATGAGCTTGGCTGGGATTGTGGTGTTGAAGGCAGAGCTGTAGTCAATAAATAGGAGCTTGATGTAGGAGTCCTTGTTGTCGAGATGCTCGAGGGATGAGTGTAGTATGGCCAGGGAAATAGCATCTGCTGTGGACCGGTTGCGACAGTATGCGAATTGCAATGGATCAAGGCGTTCTGGGAGTATGGAGGTGATGCGCTTCATGACCAACCTCTCGAAGCACTTCATTACGACTGAAGTCAGGGCCGACGGACGCTAGTCATTGAGGCACGTTGCCTGGTTCTTCTTTGGCACCGGTGTGATGGTGGTCTTCTTGAAGCAGGTGGGACCTCTGAGTGGAGTAGGGATAGTTTAAAGATGTCCGCGAACACCTCTGCCAGCTGGTCCGCGCAGGCTCTGAGTACACGACCAGGGATCCCATCCGGGCCCGTCGCCTTCCAAGGGTTCATTTTCAGGAAGGCCGATCTGACTTCGGAAGCTGTGATGGTGGGTATGGTTGAGTTTTAGGCTGCTGGGGCACGCGACAGCGGATTGTTGGTTACCTGCTCGAACCGAGCATAGAATGCATTGAGTTCATCGGGGAGGGGTGCGCTGCTGCCGGAGATACTGCTCGGCTTCGCTTTGTAGCCCGTTATGTTGTTTAGTCCTTGCCACAATCATCGAGAGTCTGTCTGTGACTCTAGCTTGGTTTGATATTCTCTCTTGGCATCTCAGATGGCTTTTCAGAGGTTGTACCTGGCTTTCTTGTATAGGTCAGGGTCGTCTGACATGAACACCTAAGATCTGAACTTCAGTAGGGAGTCAATCACGCGATTGAGCCATGGTTTCCGGTTGGGGAACGTACGTACTGCATTTGCTGATGAAGTCTGTGATGGTGGTTGCATACTCATTTAAGTTGGTCGCTGAGTTCTTAATTATGGACCAGTCCACTGTCTCTAAGCAGTCACGTTAGAGCTCTTCTGTTTCCTCGGACCAGCACTGCACAACCTTCTTAGCTGGATTCTCCCACTTGAGTTTCTGCTTGTATGCAGGGAGAGGGAGCACCGCCTTATGGTCTGATTTCCCAAAGTGCGGTCGGGGGATGGGACAGTAGACGCCCTTGATTTTTGAGTAGCAGTGGTCAAGAGTGTTGTCACTCCTGGTGGGACAGGAGATGTGCTGGTGAAATTTTTTGGCAGTACACTCTTGAGGTTGGCCTTATTGAAGTCTCTGGCCACAATGAACAAGGCCTCCAGGTGTTCTGTTTCGTAGTTGTTTATTACTGTGTACAGTTCGTCCAGCGCCTTCCTCACTTTTGCCTGGGGTGGGATGTAGACTGCTGTGATAATGGCTGAAGTGAACTCACGTGGAAGGTAAAAAGGACAGCACTTCACGGTCAGGTATTCCAGGTCCGGGGAGCAGTAGGTCACCAGGGTTGCCACATCCAAGCACCAGGAGGCGTTGATGAGGAGGCAAACCCCTCGACCCTTCGCTTTGCCTCATGACGCGGTGCGGTCTGCCTGATGAATTGAGAAGCCTTCAGGTTGTATGGCACAGTCCAGTGAGGCGGCGGTGAGCCATGTCACACAGCAGTCTCTTACTTCCCTCTGAGAGGTAAGTCTGGCGTTAAGTTCATCCAGCTTGTTTTCGAATGATTGAACGTTTGCCAGGAGTATGCTGGGGAGAAGGGTCTTGAAACCGCGTTGCTTCAGTCTAACCTGCAGACCGCCACGTTTCCCTCGCTTCCTTGGTTGGCGGCTGCGGCTGGATGGTCCTGGGATCTGATGGGAGAAGTCTGACCTTGTGGAAGGTAGGTGGTTGCGTCTGGCGGGATCCAGGGCGCTGGCGGGAACCAGGGTACTGGTTACGTTTCCGGGGTCATGTCTGGCAGGGTCCCGGGCGCTGGGTCGTGGACAGGGGCTTCCTGAGGCAGGTTGGGCTGAGTCCCGTGGTCTGTTTCCTCCCTGGGTGCTCCTGGTGTCAGGTCTTGAAGTAGGCCCGGTCGGGCCTGCACGTGGATTTTTCTTTCTTCCACCTCCGGGTAGGTCGGGATGGTGGGCGGGCCTCTCCGGGTCTGGTCGCTGGGCGGGTCTCTCGGGGTCGAGTTGGGCCGGGTCTTGTCATCGGGGGTCAGGTCAGGAGCTCCGGGGACTGGGCCAGGCAATCCGGGGGCTGGCGTCGGTTGTTAGGCCGGGTTGAGAGCTCTGAGGTCTAGGTTGGCTCCAAATCGCGGTCGGGGCTTCACTTCCGGTTTGGGCCCAATCCACTTCCAGGTCGTGGAGGTCAGGTCGGGTTGGGTCGGAAGGTCTTCATGGGCCTCGGAGGATGTTCAAGCCTGCAAAAAAAGATAAAACAGAGAGGTTAGTAATAATGTTAGTCTTAGAATTTAATTTTAAATGATTAGAACGAGTATAAGTTAAGTAAAAAGTGGATCTGTTGGGGAGAGCTCGCAGAGAGTCGCCTCGCTACGGCGCCATCTTCTGGACGGGCTCAGAGGCCTCCTTATTATATTATTATTATAAAGAGGATGGTTCCGTATGAATATGCGGGGATTACAAAATGATTATCAACCCTGTCTGATGTGCAGATGTCTACGACTTATCAAAGATCTTTTTGCAGGCCTCTTGGGTGGCCAAATATTGAGCAAAATTGGTCTCTCTCAACCTGATCTGCAAATGAACATAGCTATTCAATCTCAACCGTTACTGAACAGAGTAACACACATGGGTCTGTTTTGGTATCGGAGGCTTCCATTTGGGATAACATCAGAACCGGCTCTCTTCCAACAATCTATGGATCAGATCTTGAGTGGGCTATCCGGTGAGCAGTGCTATCTAGATGACATTTTAATCACAGGTTGGAATGATGTAGAGCATGTAAAGAACCTGAAAGCTACTCTTGCAAGGCTGCAACTATATAGTCTTGGGGTCAAGAAAGGGAAGTGTGAATTTTTAATATCTTCTATTCACTATCTTGGGCACATCATCGACCAAGATGTTCTTCACAAAGAACCTAAGAAGGTGTTAGAGATTCTTGATTCTCCACGACTGCAGAACGTGACTCAGTTAAGATTGTTTCAAGGATTATTGAATTACTGTGGAAAGTTTGTACTGCACTTAGCAACAAGGTTGAATGTCACCTCTACATAGGTTGCTTTGTAACAAACAATCTTATCTCTGGAGGATTAGCTGTGAGGATGCTTATCAAAATGTCAAAAAGAATGACAGGAATCAGAGTTATTGGTCCATTATAACCCAATAGTGAATCTGCAGCTTGCTTGTGACATATCACCTGATGGGGTTGGAACAGTTGTCTCACATATAATGCCTTCAGGCGAAAAGCGACCAATAGCCTTTGCTTCCAGGATGTTGACTAGCGCTGAGTCCAACTATGCCCAACTTGAGAAAGAAGCTCTTTTACTTTTGGTTTTCAAAGGTTCCCCATTAGTTGTCTGGTCATCAATTTGCTCTACTGATGAACCACCATCCCTTAACAACAATCTTTGGGCTACATAGAGAGACCCCTGCACTCGCTATTAGTCGATTACAAAGTTGAGCGTTAATCTTGTCAGCACACGATTACATCATCGAATATCGTAGGTCTCGCCACCATGCAAATGCAGATGCTTTGGTGAGACTGCTGCTGCAAAATCAACAAGACCAAAAAGACAAACATGAATCGGATGAGCACTTCAATGACATATTCTATATCTCATGTGAAAAATGTTCCAGTAATGTCTTCCTTAGGTACAAAAATGTACCCAAGCAAATCCGGTGATGGGGGAGATGTTGGACATGATGCAAAAAAACACAAGAGCACAAAAATAATCCAGCCCGTAAACAATATCTTACCAGGCTTACTGAATTGACAGTACAAAATAGAGTGTTCGTTTGAAGCAGAATCCTGGAACAGCTGCACGAGGGCCATCCCTGTGTAGTCAGAATGAAAGAGTTGGCAAGAGGTTGGATGTCCAAATACAAGAGAAGCTTCTGTCAATCCTGCACTGCCTTGAGAAATGTACCTCCACTACAAGCTTGACATCCATGGGATTGGCCTTCCAGGCCATGGCAAAGAATCCATGTCGATTATGCGGGTCCAGTCGAAGGACACATGTTTTTGGTCATGGTTGACAAGCATTCGAAATCGCTGGAGATTGCCATCTTGAAATCAACAACTATGGAACAGACCATAGAAAAGCTTGATGAGGTATTTTCAAGGTTTGGGCGACCTGAACAACTCGTGAGTGACAACGGTACTCAGTTCACATCAGCCGAATTCGAGGACTACCTGAAGGACTTGATGAGATGGCATCCACCATATCAAATCTGCCCCCAGCATCCAGCTACAACAGCTGAACTGAACATTTTGTACAATTGCTCAATCATGCAGTGAAGGTTGAGGAATAAAGGCTCTCTACCTAAACGTGTCAATGGCTTTCTAATGACACACAGAAACACTCTGCATTCAACAACACAAAACTCATCGGCTATACTGATGTTAAAAAGGAAACTGTGCACACAGTTTGACCTTTTGACTCCCCCTTCAACGTCAGAGATAGTCAGGCAACAACATCGGACACAAATGGCCAGAAGGGGACAACATTCCAAAAGCAGAGCCTTTATCCGTGTGGATCGCATTTTTGTGCGGAATTACACATGAGGCGAAAAATAGACTCCAGCAAATGTATTAGCCAAAACGGGTCCAATTTTATATACTGTAAAATCTGACGATGAACTAATTGGGTGTCAGAATATTGACGACTTAATTGACGTTGTTACATCAGAAGCTGTACCTGATGTTTTCACCACAGAGAGTATGGACATTGACATGCACAACTTGCAGACTGCAACTGCCGAAATTACTGATTGTAGAACATAGAACATAGAAAAACATAGAACATAGAAAATACAGCACAGAACAGGCCCTTCGGCCCACGATGTTGTGCCGAACCTTTGTCCTAGATTAATCATAGATTATCATTGAATTTACGGTGCAGAAGGAGGCCATTCGGCCCTTTGAGTCTGCACCGGCTCTTGGAAAGAGCACCCTACCCAAACTCAACACCTCCACCCAACACCAAGGGCAATTTGGACATTAAGGGCAATTTATCATTAGCCAATTCACCTATCCCGCACATCTTTGGACTGTGGGAGGAAACCGGAGCACCTGGAGGAAACCCACGCAGACACGGGGAGGACGTGCAGACTCCGCACAGACAGTGACCCAAGCCGGAATCGAACCTGGGACCCTGGAGCTGTGAAGCAATTGTGCTATCCACAATGCTACCGTGCTGCCCTTGAGAACAAATAAATCTACACTATATCATTTTACCGTAATCGATGTACCTATCCAATAGCTGCTTGAAGGTCCCTAATGTTTCCGACTCAACTACTTCCACAGGCAGTGCATTCCATGCCCCCACTACTCTCTGGGTAAAGAACCTACCTCTGATATCCCTCCTATATCTTCCACCTTTCACCTTAAATTTATGTCCCCTTGTAATGGTTTGTTCCACCCGGGGAAAAAGTCTCTGACTGTCTACTCTATCTATTCCCCGATCATCTTATAAACCTCTATCAAGTCGCCCCTCATCCTTCTCCGTTCTAATGAGAAAAGGCCTAGCACCCTCAACCTTTCCTCGTAAGACCTACTCTCCATTCCAGGCAACATCCTGGTAAATCTTCTTTGCACCTTTTCCAAAGCTTCCACATCCTTCCTAAAATTAGGCGACCAGAACTGTACACAGTACTCCAAATGTGGCCTTACCAAAGTTTTGTACAGCTGCATCATCACCTCACGGCTCTTAAATTCAATCCCTCTGTTAATGAACGCGAGCACACCATAGGCCTTCTTCACAGCTCTATCCACTTGAGTGGCAACTTTCAAAGATGTATGAACATAGACTCCAAGATCTCTCTGCTCCTCCACATTGCCAAGAACTCTACCGTTAACCCTGTATTCCGCATTCATATTTGTCCTTCCAAAATGGACAACCTCACACTTTTCAGGGTTAAACTCCATCTGCCACTTCTCAGCCCAGCTCTGCATCCTATCTATGTCTCTTTGCAGCTGACAACAGCCCTCCTTACTATCCACAACTCCACCAATCTTCGTATCGTCTGCAAATTTACTGACCCACCCTTCAACTCCCTCATCCAAGTCATTAATGAAAATCACAAACAGCAGAGGACCCAGAACTGATCCCTGCGGTACGCCACTGGTAACTGGGATCCAGGCTGAATATTTGCCATCCACCACCACTCTCTGACTTCTATCGGTTAGCCAGTTCGTTATCCAACTGGCCAAATTTCCAACTATCCCATGCCTCCTTACTTTCTGCATAAGCCTACCATGGGGAACCTTATCAAATGCCTTACTAAAATCCATGTACACTACATCCACTGCTTTACCTTCATCCACATGCTTGGTCACCTCCTCAAAGAATTCAATAAGATTTGTAAGGCAAGACCTACCCCTCACAAATCCGTGCTGACTATCCCTAATCAAGCATTGTCTTTCCAGATGCTCAGAAATCCTATCCTTCAGTACCCTTTCCATTACTTTGCCGACCACCGAAGTAAGACTAACTGGCCTGTAATTCCCAGGGTTATCCCTAGTCCCTTTTTTGAACCGGGGCACGACATTCGCCACTCTCCAATCCCCTGGTACCACCCCTGTTGACAGTGAGGACGAAAAGATCATTGCCAACGGCTCTGCAATTTCATCTCTTGCTTCCCATAGAATCCTTGGATATATCCCGTCAGGCCCGGGGGACTTGTCTATCCTCAAGTTTTTCAAAATGCCCAACACATCTTCCTTCCTAACAAGTATTTCCTCGAGCTTACCAATCTGTTTCACACTGTCCTCTCCAACAATATTGCCCCTCTCATTTGTAAATACAGAAGAAAAGTACTCGTTCAAGACCTCTCCTATCTCTTCAGACTCAATACACAATCTCCCGCTACTGTTCTTGATCGGACCTACACCCGCTCTAGTCATTCTCATATTTCTCACATATGTGTAAAAGGCCTTGGGGTTTTCCTTGATCCTACCTGCCAAAGATTGTTCATGCCGTCTCTTAGCTCTCCTAATCCCTTTCTTCAGTTCCCTCCTGGCTATCTTGTATCCCTCCAATGCCCTGTCTGAACCTTGTTTCCTCAGCCTTACATAAGTCACCTTTTTCCTCTTAACAAGACATTCAACCTCTCTTGTCAACCATGGTTCCCTCACTCGACCATCTCTTCCCTGCCTGACAGGGACATACATATCAAGGACACGTAGCACCTGTTCCTTGAACAAGTTCCACATTTCACTTGTGTCCTTCCCTGCCAGCCTATGTTCCCAACTTATGCACTTCAATTCTTGTCTGACAACATCGTATTTACCCTTCCCCCAATTGTAAACCTTGCCCTGTTGCACGTACCTATCCCTCTCCATTACTAAAGTTAAAGTCACAGAATTGTGGTCACTATCTCCAAAATGCTCCCCCACTAACAAATCTATCACTTGCCCTGGCTCATTACCCAGTACTAAATCCAATATTGCCCCTCCTCTGGTCGGACAATCTACATACTGTGTTAGAAAAGCTTCCTGGACACACTGCACAAACACCACCTCATCCAAACTATTTAATCTAAAGAGTTTCCACTCAATATTTGGGAAGTTAAAGTCGCCCATGACTACTACCCTATGACTTCTGCACCTTTCCAAAATCTGTTTCCCAATCTGTTCCTCCACATCTCTGCTACTATTGGGGGGCCTATAGAAAACTCCTAACAAGGTGACTGCTCCTTTCCTATTTCTGACTTCAACACACACTACCTCAATAGGGTGATACTCCTTGAACTGCCTTTCTGCAGCTGTTATACTATCTCTAATTAATAATGCCACCCCCCACCTCTTCTACCACCCTCCCTAATCTTATTGAAACGTCTATAACCAGGGACCTCCAACAACCATTTCTGCCCCTCTTCTATCCAAGTTTCCGTGATGGCCACCACATCGTAGTCCCAAGTACCGATCCATGCCTTAAGTTCACCCACCTTATTCCTGATGCTTCTTGCGTTGAAGTATACACACTTCAACCCATCTCCGTGCCTGCAAGTACTCTCCTTTGTCAGTGTTCCCTTCCCCACTGCCTCATTACACGCTTTGGCGTCCTGAATATCGGCTACCTTAGTTGCTGGACTACAAATCCGGTTCCCATTCCCATGCCAAATTAGTTTAAACCCTCCCGAAGAGTATTGAAAACCTCCCTCCCAGGATATTGGTGCCCCGCTGGTTCAGATGCAACCCGTCCTGCTTGTACAGGTCCCACCTTCCCCAGAATGCGCTCCAATTTTCCAAATACCTGAAGCCCTCCCTCCTACACCATTCCTGCAGCCACGTGTTCAACTGCACTCTCTCCCTATTCCTAGCCTCGCTATCACGTGGCACCGGCAACAAACCAGAGATGACAACTCTGTCTGTCCTGGCTTTTAACTTCCAGCCGAACTCCCTAAACTTGTTTATTACCTCCACACCCCTTTTCCTACCTATGTCGTTGGTACCAATGTGCACCATGACTTCTGGCTGCTCACCCTCCCCCTTAAGGATCCTGAAGACACGATCCGAGACAACCCTGGCCCTGGCACCCGGGAGGCAACATACCTTCCGGGAGTCTCGCTCGCGACCACAGAATCTCCTATCTATTCCCCTAACCATTGAATCTCCTACAACTATTGCTTTTCTATTCTCCCCCCTTCCCTTCTGAACCCCAGAGCCAGACTCAGTGCCAGAAACCTGGCCGCTAGGGCCTTCCCCCGGTAGGTCATCCCCCCCAACAGCATCCAAAACGGTATACTTGTTATGAAGGGGAACGGCCACGAGGGATCCCTGCACTTTCTTGTTTTTTTCCCCCTGACTGTAACCCAGCTATTCTTGTCCTGTACCTTGGGTGTGGTTACCTCCTTGTAACCCTTCTCAATCACCCCCTCTGCCTCCCGGATGATCCGATGTTCATCCAGCTTCAGCTTCAGTTCCCTAACACGGTCTTTGAGGAGCTGAAGTTGGGTGCACTTCCCGCAGGTTTAGTCAGTGGGGACACCGGTGGTATCCCTCACCACCCACATCCTACAGGAGGAGCATGTAACTGGCCTAGCCTCCATCCCCTCTTACCTGACAGAATATAGCTGCCCTGTGGACTAACTAGATCTCCGCCCTCCGACCCTGCTCCCAGTCAGCTACACTTTCTGTAAACTCGCACTCTTTGCGGAAATGTCGGAAACAAAATGAAAGGAGCACCTTACTCCCTCCTCACCTAACTCCCCCGGTCACCAAACTCTCACTATCGCACTCAAATGCACCAAATTCAGCACTCCCTCGGTCACCAAACTCTCACTATCGCACTCAAATGCACCAAATTCAGCACTCCCTCGGTCACTAAACTCTCACTATCGCACTCAAATGCACCAAATTCAGCACTCAGTGCAAACAAAGTCTGCACTGTAGGGGATCACTTTTATACTGTGAATATAGCCTCTGAAAACTGGCCTAATCCAATTAACTAATTAACAAACTCCAGCTGCAAGTGCCTACAAGTAGAAGCCTGTTTAAAGCTTATTGAAAATTCACCTTCTTCTAAACCAAACAGCAACTTTTAAGTTAATTAACTAAATAAAAGAAAGACTAAACTTTAGATAAAAATGAAGCCTTATACTCCCTCGGTCACCAAACTCTCACTATCGCACTCAAATGCACCAAATTCAGCACTCAGTGCAAACTGTAAGACTATGAGCTAGATCATAGATCATAGAATTTACAGTGCAGAAGGAGGCCATTCGGCCCATCGAGTCTGCACCGGCTCTTGGAAAGAGCACCCTACCCAAGGTCCACACCTCCACCCTATCCCCATAACCCAGTTACCCCACCCAACACTAAGGCCAATTTTGGACACAATGGGCAATTTAGTATGGCCAATCCACCTAACCCGCACATCTTTGGACTGTGGGAGGAAACCAGAGCACCCGGAGGAAACCCACGTACACACGGGGAGGATGTGCAGACTCCGCACAGACAGTGACCCAAGTCAGGAATCAAACCTGGGACCCTGGAGCAATTGTGCTATCCACAATGCTACCGTGCTGCCCGGTTACAACAGGATCATTCACACAACCAGAGACAGTTCCTGAGTTGGTTTCGCCAGATGTAACACTGACCAATGTACAGGAAGACACTCTTGGTACCCCTAGGAGTCAAGTTCCTGAAAGTCGTGTTCTGTCAAAACGGGACAGATATCCACCCAAGAGACTTTCTTACTGATGTATATATGTATCCATAGCATAACAATGTTAGAAGTCTTACAACACCTGGTTAAAGTCCAACAGGTTTGTTTCGATGTCACTAGCTTTCGGAGCGCAGCTCCTTCCTCAAGTGAATGAAGAGGTATGTTCCAGAAACATATATATAGACAGTTTTCTGGAACATACCTCTTCATTCACATGAGGAAGGAGCAGCGCTCCAAAAACTAGTGACATCGAAACAAACCTGTTGGACTTTAACCTAGTGTTGTAAGACTTCTTACTGTGCTCACCCCAGTCCAACGCCGGCATCTCCACATCATGACAATGTTAGTTATGGCATAACGTGTTGGATCTGTGTCAAAGCGTTTGATTAAGTTAAAATGCTGGAGCACTAAAGGAGTAAAGAAGGAGGGGTGTTATGTATCAGAGTTATTCCATTGGCTGGGGTAATGTCATGTGTTATGCAATGATGTTATCGGAGCATTTTGCACGCTTTTGTGGAGTTCACCATTGTACCCTGTTTGAGCAGCATCTTGTAAATAAACCCTGTAGTGATATGCATCACTGTATGTACACAAGGGATTAATGTAAATACATTACAACTAAGTAACCACTAGAGGGAGCACCAGAGATGTATATATACATAGACAAACAGGAAGTCAAGACACTCTTCACAGGAACGGCAGCTGGTGAGCAGGACACAGACAGGCAGCTCAGATGTACTATAGTATAAAAGCTGGAGAGAGAACAAACTCATACAAAATAAAGCATCTACTTCAACTGTAAGACTATGAGCTTTATTCAGGCACAAGGAATAATACATGGTACCGGGGACTTCAGAATGCTTACTAGAAGGTTACACAAAATGCAGACAAAGCAAGATCGAAAACAGAAGAAAACTCGTACATGGGGAGATTTCGCTGCGTCGATGAAACTCGTTGGAACTCCACCGCAGCTAAAAACAATCGGTAATTTAAGTAATAGTTGGAAAATTACTAATCGGTGTATTGGGTTATTGATCATTACTCGGACTTGAACCTCGTGGTGGTATCATAAAGATACCTGGCAACTCGAGAGCAAAGGTAATAAAACAGAGCAATTGAACCAAGGAGAAAGTTAGCAACAATATATACATAGACAAACAGGAAGTCAAGACACTCTTCACAGAAACGGCAGCTGGTAGGCAGGACACAGACAGGCAGCTCAGATGTAGCATAGTATAAGCGCTGGAGAGAGAATGAACTCATACAAAATAAAGCATCTACTTCAACTGTAAGACAACGAGCTTTATTCAGACACAAGGAATAATACAAACCCCTTGCATTCTGTTACACAAACTCGACATGCACCACTTTGAGTCTTTCTCTTTCCTGCTACAACAAAGAATATAATAGAGAACTAATAAGAATCTTGGTGTTGAGCAAGCTTTAAAAATAATAATTTGGGACAAAATAAAATCACTAGGATGAATATGAATTAATTAAGCAGAGCCAGCATAAATCTGTGAAGAACAAATCACATTTAAATAATTTGCTTCCATATTTTGAACAGGTAGCAGAGAGGGTTGATGAAAAAATGCAGTTGATGTTTTGTACATGGATTGCCAAAGGTAATTTGATAAATTGACATGTAAACAGGGTTGTCAACAA
Organism: Scyliorhinus torazame; assembly: GCF_047496885.1. Taxonomy (NCBI): domain Eukaryota; kingdom Metazoa; phylum Chordata; class Chondrichthyes; order Carcharhiniformes; family Scyliorhinidae; genus Scyliorhinus; species Scyliorhinus torazame. The sequence continues at coordinate 107,075,713 of NC_092715.1, read as the reverse complement.
TATTGGAGACAAAATTGGCTGAATGACAGGAAGCACAGAGTTATTGCGGACAGTTGTGTTATGGACTAGGGGAAGGTACATAGAGGTTTCCCAGGGGTCAGTGGTAGTTACAGTGAACCGTAACTATTTCTGATGTATATAAATGACCTTGACTTGAGTTTTAAGGACGCAATTTAAAAATTTGCAGGTGATACAAAACTTGGAGGTGCTGTGAACTGTGAAAAGGATAGCAATAATTGTCAAGAGGATGTTACAAGTACAAGTCTTCATTAGTGTGTTTCTGTGAGAGGCTTTAATTGAACTTATCTTCAGATGTCTGCCTCCAGAAGCAGAATTTCATGGTGGAGTCATATGACTACAGAAAGCCTAAGGTATCAATCGGACTGGTTACATTCAAAACTCAAACATCCCCTCTTTGATTTGAACTAAAGATATAAACACCCACTTTTTTATATTAAAAAATCTATATATGAAAATAGCTTAAAAAAAATTCCACATTAAAATAAATTCTTTCTTTCCAGCAAACAAAAAACACATTTGCATGCATGATCCTGTGTGACTGTGAATTGCCCAAGTTGCCCACTATCGACCAACTATTCTCATGTGTTGACAGTTGTTTACTTTACTAGTTAATCTCAGCACATGCATTCCAAATGCAATTTAAATCATGCACAAAATGTGTGTACATTGACATTGGTTGTTCTTCTGGGTGAAGTTTTGTCTGGAGAGGGTCGTTTCCATGGCTCACGTTGTCTAGGTAACTGTTATAGTTCCATTGCTGTTGTTGGGGATGCGTGGCCCTCTGGGATTGATGGCAGTTCTGTAATCAGTACAGCTGGTGAGATCCCTTCTCCCCAACTGCCTGATTGCTGTGAAGGAGCAGCTTCACTAGTTGAGCACATATGCCTTGTATAGCTGATTGAGATTTTTCCTACTTTGAGCTGCCAGCTATGGAATTGGGGGTCATTCTTTCATCCTGGTACCTTTGTGTTATCTCAGCGGTTGTGGCGGTATGATAAAGTCACTGGACTAGTAATCCAGAGACCCAGGGCTCCTGGGACCCGGGAAATAGTCTCACCACAGCAGATGGTGAAATTTGAAGGATTAAAAATCTGGAATTAAAAGTCTACTGATAATCATGAAACCATTGTCGATTCTTGTATGAACTCATCTGGTTCATTAATGTCTTTCAGCGAAGGAATTCTGTCATCCTCACCTAGTCGGGCCCACATATGGCTCCAGATCTGCAGCAATGTGCTTGACTATGAATGGCTTAACAAGTCATTCAGTTGTACCAAACTGCTGAAAAGTCAATAAAAAGAAATGATACCAGACAGACCACACGGCATCGACCGAGGCACTTTGAAACAACAATAGCAAACCCCAGCCTCATTGACCTAGCAACATCCTCCTCACCAACACCTGGGGGCTTGTGCCAAAATTAGGTGAGCTGTCTGACAGACGAATCAAGCAACCGCCTACCATAGTCATACTCATGGAATCATACATCACAGATAACGTCCCGGACACCATAATCAGCATCCTTGGGTATGTCCTGTCCCCCCAGCAGGATAGACCCAGCAGAGATGGTGGAACAATGGTATATACTTGGGAGAGAGTTGCCTTGGACATCCTCTGGACCCCATGAAGTCTCATGGCTTCAGGTCAAACATGGAGAAGGAAACTTCCTGACGATTACCACATACCAACCACCAACAGCTGATGAATCAGCATTCCTCCATGTTGAACGTCATTTGGAGGCTGACAAGTGCACAGAATGTACTCTGAGTGGGGTCTTCAATGTTCATCACTAAGTGTTGGTCAGTAGAACTACCATTGACTGAGCTGGTTGGGCTATGAAGGACATAACTGCTAGTCTGGGTCTATGGCAGGTGGTAAATAGGGTTAAGGAAAATCCCAAGGCTTTTTACACGTACATAAAAAGCAAGAGGGTAGCCAGGGAAAGGGTTGGCCCACTGAAGGATAGGCAAGGGAATCTATGTGTGGAGCCAGAGGAAATGGGCGAGGTACTAAATGAATACTTTGCATCACTATTCACCAAAGAGAAGGAATTGGTAGATGTTGAGTCTGGAGAAGGGGGTGTAGATAGCCTGGGTCACATTGAGATCCAAAAAGACGAGGTGTTGGGCGTCTTGAAAAATATTAAGGTAGATAAGTCCCCAGGGCCTGATGGGATCTACCCCAGAATACTGAAGGAGGCTGGAGAGGAAATTGCTGAGGCCTTGACAGAAATCTTTGGATCCTCACTGTCTTCAGGTGATGTCCAGGAGGACTGGAGAATAGCCAATATCGTTCCTCTGTTTAAGAAGGGTAGCAAGGATAATCCAGGGAACTACAGGCCGGTGAGCCTTACTTCAGTGGTAGGGAAATTACTGGAGAGAATTCTTCGAGACAGGATCTACTCCCATTTGGAAGCAAATGGACGTATTAGTGAGAGGCAGCATGGTTTTGTGAAGGGGAGGTCATGTCTCACTAACTTGAAAGGGTTTTTCGAGGAGGTCACAAAGATGATTGATGCAGGTAGGGCAGTGGATGTTGTCCATATGGACTTTAGTGAGGCCTTTGACAAGGTCCCTCATGGTAGACTAGTACAAAAGGTGAAGTCACACGGGATCAGGGGTGAGCTGGCAAGGTGGATACAGAACTGGCTAGGTCATAGAAGACAGAGAGTAGCAATGGAAGGATGCTTTTCTAATTGGAGGGCTGTGACCAGTGGTGTTCCGCAGGGATCAGTGCTGGAACCTTTGCTGTTTGTACGATATATAAATGATTTGGAGGAAAATGTAACTGGTCTGATTAGTAAGTTTGCAGATGACACAAAGGTTAGTGGAATTGCGGATAGCGATGAGGACTGTCAGAGGATATAGCAGGATTTAGATTGTTTGGAGACTTGGGTGAGAGATGGCAGATGGACTTTAATCCGGACAAATGTGAGGTCATGCATTTTGGAAGGTCTAATGCAGGTAGGGAATACACAGTGAATGGTAGAACCCTCAAGAGTATTGAAAGTCAGAGAGATCTAGGTGTACAGATCCACAGGTCACTGAAAGGGGCAACACAGGCGGAGAAGGTAGTCAAGAAGGCATATGGCATGCTTGCCTTCATTGGCCGGGGCATTGAGTATAAGAATTGGCAAGTAATGTTGCAGCTGTATAGAACCTTAGTTAGGCCACACTTGGAGTATAATGTTCAATTCTGGTTGCCACACTACCAGAAGGATGTGGAGGCTTTAGAGAGGGTGCAGAAGAGATTTACCAGAATGTTGCCTGGTATGGAGGGCATTAGCTATGAGCACGATCTCTCAGCATGATATACGTCCTGGTCTGCTCTGCCATACAAATGCCACAGCTGTTTTTTCACAGCTTCTGCATTTTTGCACATGTCTATCACTGTCCTTAACGTCAATTTCTCATCTTTCAGTCGACTTGCTCTCACCAAGGCATCTCTCAAATCTAGAAACAATCTATCTTTAATCAGATCACCTTTCAGCTGTCCAAGTTCACATGATTCTGCCAGATGCATTATTGCCATAATGTACCACACAGTGATGTCATTTTCACTCTGAACTCTAGTGCTGAATACATATCGTTCATATGTTACATTCACTCGGGGTTCAAAATGTATGTTCAAGGCTTTCAAAATATCTGTTGTCTTTTTGCTTTGCTCATCTATTAGACTTAGAGTATTATACACATTGTGTCAGTCCCTCACCAGCAGTGTTAGAAGTGTGGCTATTCTTATCGGTTCAGGCTTGTTAATTAAGTCTGTTACAATCTCATAGATTTACCATTACAAGCGCAAAAAACTGCCAGGTTTGCCACACATCACCATCCAATGTTACTGGAGATAGGATTGGAAATTTAATTGCAGCCATTTCAATTCACAGCAATTTACTTGCAGTTCTCATCTGTTTCCTTTTTCTCTGCAGTGGTCCCTTCACTTGCAGCCAGTGTGTGCTTTTCTTTTGTCTCTTGCAGCCTTGCAGCCTTTGTCTGTTTTCCTTTGTTTTTCCAGCAGCCTTTCTTGTGCAGATTTTGAACATTTCTGTGTTCCTCGGTTCTCACTACATTTTGAAAGTATATTTTTGTTTACCATTCTCTGACACCTCTGATAGAGGTATTCAAAATCATGAGGGATATGGACAGAGTAGATAGGATAAAATGGCTCCTGGTGCTCGAAGAGACATGAACCAAAAGGCACCAATTTAAGGTGATTAGCAAATGAAGCATTGGAAACATGTGGATATCTTTTAAAATGCAGTGAGTAGTTAGGATCTGGAATGCACTGGCTGAGAGTGTAACACAGGGAGATTCAGTTGGGGCTTTCAAAAGAGGATTGGAAGTGGGTGGCATGTGGCTCAGTGGTTAGCACTGGGACTGCGGCGCTGCGGACCTGGGTTCAAATCCCGGCCCTGGATCACTGTCTGTGTGGAGTTTGCACATTCTCCCCATGTCTGCGTGGGTTCCACCCGCACAACCCAAAGATGTGCCGGTTAGGTGGATTGGCCATGCTAAATTGCCCCTTAATTGGAAAACAAAATAATTGGCTCCTCTAAATTTAAAAAGAAAGAGGATTGGACGATTATCTGAAGAGAGAAATGTTCTGGGCTGCAGGAGAAAAGGGGGGGGGGGGGGGTGGTGAGGAGCGGGTAAAGTGGACTGAGTGACGACTTGCTCTTGTAGATCGCCCACGTGGATACTACAGGCCAAATGGCATTCATCTATGCTGGAATCATTCTCTGATTCTTTAACTTTCCACTTACAACTAATACAAAAATAAAGACACAGATCCACTGATATCTTTCACTTCATAATATATGAAATCATTCACGATCAAGTTTAATTGTTCAATAATTCAAAATGCATCAGCAATTGAAATAATTAGATTATCTATTGCCTTATCAATTTATTTTTTGTGTTTTAGTTTTGAATACATAAGCACATAGTACAAATGCTAAGTAATATAATGATCATTGAAATTATAGTATCAGATTGCAAAATCACACGAGACATGCCGTATTTTTAGTGAAAACAGGCCCACAATATCAAATGGCCCTAAATTAGCACTCATTGGAACTTCAGAATAAATTCATCAATCATGCAATCTTAGTGGGAAGCGGTACTCGGAAGGATTGGGGAGCGAAAACAACATTGCGGGACCAATTCTTTAACTCACATTCCCATCAGAGTGGCTCTTCATTTGGAATAGTGGGTCCATAAATTCACCTTTAAATTTGGTAATCTTGCTCTGAAAATCTGAAATTATAATCAGAAACCGAAATATCTGATTAGTGTTTAAGGAGGTCTTCTGAAATTGCGATGGTGGGGTATTTTATTGGAATCCAACAATCCCTACCGTGAATGAGGCTATTCGGCCTATCGGGTCTGCACCGATCCTCCGGAAGAACACCCTACCTAGTCCCACTCCCGCCTTATCCCCGTAACCCTGCGGCGACTTAATCATGGCCAATCCACCTTACCTGCATGTCTTTGGACTGTGGGAGGAAGCCGGAGCACCCAGAGGAAACGCACACATGGAGAGTATTCAGATTCCACGCAGTCACCCAAGGCCATTACCGAATCCAGCTCCCTGATTTGCCAGGCATTGTGCCATCGTGGCACCCCATTTAAGGGCCTCAATTGACCCAAGGTTGGGCAGGCTGCCTGATGCCTTACACCCTGTAATGGTGCACTTTCAGACATTTATTTACAAGGATCTACAAGAGCAGCAGCATACCTGCTGCTCTTTCTGGAATGTCTCCTGCCTCAGAGAACTACTTCCCCTAGCGTGAATGAGGTCATTGAAACTTTACTTTATAATTAGTTGTGGCATACTCAGAATAAAATGCTCAAATTCCACATTATGTGCTCGTGCTGATTTTTAGACAGATGAACAAATTATAAATTTTCTCTGCTGCTGCTGTTTGCAGCTACTCCTTCCAGGAGATCTGCTGTCGAGGCATATCACGCGCATCTATCTTGTATCATCCTCACACATCAACCATTGCACCTCTGCATTAGGCCTGTGATACCCATCTTCCAGCTACACTGAGGTCAACACACTTTCTGCTGCCCTCCATTTTGCTCTCCAGAAGAGATTTCCGCAGCCTTTCAGCTCTGATCAAATCGTCAAAACATTGACAGTTTCATTTTTTAAAAATTCTTTCACGGGTGTGGAAGTTGCTGGCGAGGACAGCGTTGTCCTTCAAATGGTGGTGGAGAGCTGTCTTCTTGGACTGCACAGTCCATGTGATGCAGGTACACCCACAGTGCTGTTCGGGAGGAAGTTCCAGGATTTTAACCCAGCGACAGTGAAGGAACGGTGATATATTTCCAAGTAAGGGTGGTTTGTGTCTTTGAGGGAAACTTGGAAGTGGTGGTGTTCCCTTTTTTTTTAATCACCTGGGGTTGCCATGGATTTCTCGCAATTGTCCACTTTAATTTTGGTGGAAGATCTTCAGAAATTCTCGAGAAATGGTACAAGTGATATTTAAACATTTCTGCCAAAGCTGGGAGCATTGCTGTGGAAATTCAATTCCAAATTTTTGCTTCTACTACCCCACCTGGTGGATATTCCAATTGTTTAGCACTCTTTGAGTGAAAAGAGTATTGAAAACATATTTTGTATCTGAAATATGTAAGGCCAATGTCAGCGGGTCACCATACAAGGCAGGAGAGTGATGATAATTCGCTGTGAGGAAAGCTCTGAAGCTCCTCAATTTCTGCTGAAGTCTGACTCCTGTCTTTCTGCTGACAGCTCACACCCATCCTCTGAACTGGGTCTGTCTCAGGGGCTTGACATCCTGCACCACTAGGTGGGTGGGGCGTGGCAGGGGAACGGGGAGCGGGGTGCAGGCAGGCCCACTATGAAGGTTAATGTGACCGAGGCTTCACATGTATGAGGTGTGACATGTTTTAAGAGTGAACATTTTAATGTGATAGATTTCCATTCACCCCAGCTATGGATAGTGACCTCGCTGATGCCCACTCAGCGCTGCCCATTTTTCTTGACCTTTAGACGTCTACTGCTATGTCTAGGGGTGTCCCCAGGGTGCATATCAGAGGTGGAGGCAGCTTACTGTTTTCTGTACCTTATGACCTTTGGCGGGTGTCCTCTGGAAGGCCTGCCGTCGGGGGGGGGGGGCATCCAACTTACTGGTCTCACTGGCGTCGCCTGCCACCCTGTTTTGCCTGCTGCCATTGAGATGTACAGGTATCAGGTGGAGGGGTTCAGAAGAACTAGAGACCGTCGCCATCTCCTTGGTGATAGTCCCCTGGTTGGCCTCCAGTGCTTCCTCCTCCTTCACGATGCCCGTACGGCTCTAGGGGACTTCATAGGAATGGAGGGGCCACTGGAGTGAGCTCCAGAGGTCTCTGAGTCAACTGCTGCTGCCAGTCCTGGAAGCTCCCCATTATCCACACCCACTTTTTGTTTTCCTTACTCTGGAACAGGGGTGCCACATTGGCAGTTTTCCTAACCTCCAATTCTTCTCCAGGATCCAAAGATTTTTGGAAAATTGCAAACAATGCATCCACTATCTCTGTCAGCTACTTCTTTTAGGATCCTAGGATACAAGCCATCAGGGCCAGGGGTGTATCTGCCTTTAGCCTAATTAGTTTGTCTAATATTACTTCTCTGATGAGGTATATAATTTGTCACCTGTATTCTTTGGTATAAATGGGATGTTCAAAGTACCTTCCACAGTAAATATTGATGCAAACAATATGTTTAACTCCTCTGCTATTTATTTGTTCCCCATAACTATTTCCCCAGATTCATCTTCTAAGGGACCTATATTCACTTTGACCTCTCTCTTCCTTTTTATATATTTAAAGAATCTCCTATTGTCAGTTTTTATGTTCCTCACTAGTTTGCCCTGGTAGTATTTTCTCTCTCTTTATTTCCTTTTTAGTCCTTCTTTCCTGGATTCTAAATTTATCCAGTCTTCAGGGCTATCACCGACCTTTGCCTCTTTATATGCTTTTTCTTTCAACTAAGTACTCTCCTTATCTTCCTGGACAGCAATGGTTGGTTTATCCCCCTCTTAGAATCTTTCCTCCTTCCTGGGATATATTTTTGCTGAGAGTCATAAATTACCTCCTCAAATGTCTGCCACTGCTTGTTTACTGTCTTTCTTGCTAATCTATCCGCCCAGCCCCCATTAGCTAACTCTATCCTCGTTTCATTGTAATTTTCTTTATTTAAGTTAAACACAATTTTGTCTGACACACATTTCTCACTCTCAAATTGAATGTTAAATTCCCTTCATGTTATGATCACTACTTCCTAGGGCATGTTTTCCTCTGAGGTAATTTATCACACCAGTCTCAATGCCCATTACCAGATCCAAGGTGGCCTGTTTCCTGGTTGGCGCCATGGCATATTGCTCTAGGAAACTATCCCTCATGCACTCTATGAATTTGTTGCCATAGCTACGCAGCTTGATTTGCAACTTTGCAACTTGATTAACCCAATCAACATGAAATTTAAAGTCATCCGTGATTATTGCAGTATTCTTTTTACATGTTCATATTATTTGGTGACTTATACCCTTTTCTACAGTGTGGCTACTGTTTGGGGGTCTACACACAACTCCTACCAATCACTTTGCTGGTCAAGAAGCCTCCTGGTTGGCACCTCACGTTATTACATCGACGGAGAGAGTAAACCGGCAATGCTCGTGACCTGTACAATTTCAAGAGGGAAGGGTTGGCCATCAGAAACCTGAGAAGTGGTCTCCACGTTATCAGTGAGTGAGAAACAATGCCATCAATCGGAAAATTTGATTCTTGTGACTAGAGGACCACAGACTGGGGCCAATACATTGAGAGGCTTTGGTACTTTTACACAGCTAATGAGATTACTGGGAAAGACAAACAAAAGGTCACCATACTAACATTATGCAGACCCCAGACTTATAACCTTATTTGAAATTCAACATCCCCAGAGACCCCAGTTACCAAGTCATTTGATCAGTTAGTCATGTCAATGAATGCATTACATCCCTGACCTACCTTCATAGTGCAACGGGTTAAATTAAATTTGGCCATCAGGGACCTGGGGGAGACAATTTCTGCATTTGTAGTCAGGCTTCATCAACTGGCTGAACATGGCAAATTTGGCTCTTCTTTAAGTGGCAAGCTATGCAATTGTTTTGTTTATGGCATTAGCAACCTCAATATCCAAAATAAATTATTAGCCAAAACAAAACTTTCCCTGGATTAAATGAAAGAGATAGCTCAAGCCTCTGAATGTGCCAAAAATAATTCTGCGGAGTTACAGTGCATGCAAGAAGGTGAGGGGAATCAACTTTGGAGTGGGACGACTGCTAGATGAGTGGCGGGTGCAGAGGGGGCCGAACTGAGATCCCAGAAGCACGGTCGTGGACAGAAGCACAGAAGAAAAGTGGGTCATCAGCCCAGGAATTTAGATAAGTGTTACAAATGTGGGGGAGATCACCCCCAAGAGATGTGCCATTGCAGAGATATTGTTTGCTTCAATAGTAACAGGAAGGGCCACCCATTCAAGTATGTTGCTGCGCCAGGCAGGGCACACCCAGTTTTAAAAAGAAAACACCTTGACTCCAGTGCATAAGGTGGGAAAGAGAGCTGAGGAAGAACCAAAATTTACAAGTTGAACAAAGTTAATGTGAACAAGATGGCTCCCATCAAGATATTATGGTTAATGGACAACTGGTATCGTATAACACCAGTTTGCTCAATTACCCACGATTGTTGTGGAATATCAGGAGCCAAGACTGTTGGGATGGGACTGGCTATGACCAATAAAATTTAATTTGCTAGAAATGTTTAAAATATTAGATAGTACTTTTCAAAAGACAAAGACATTTTCAAAATGGTCACAACCGGATACAAGGGATTAAGGCCAAAATCTATGTGAATCCTGATTCTACACCAAAATGTTTCAGAACTCAACCCTTCCCATATGTTCTACTTCAGAAGGCTGAGGCTGAGTTAACACGTATCGTAGGAATTAGGGATCATGAGACTGGTACAGTTCTCTGAGTGGGAAGTCCCTATTGTTCCTGTCCTAAAACCTGACTGCACTGCCAGAATTTATAGCATTCTAAATCTATGAAATGAACACTCCAGGAATTATGTCATGATCAAACAAGGGGCTTTTCCAGTATACAAGGTTGCCCTTTGGCATATCGTCCACATGTGCAATTTTCTAATAGATGATGGAGAACTTACTCCAAGGAATTCCAAACGTCATGGTGTGCTTAAATGACATCTTGGTGACAGGGCCTTCACAGGAAGATCATCTGGACAGCATGCAGGAAGTTCTTAATAGGTTTACAGATGCAGGTATAAAACGTAAATGGAAAATGCACCTTTCAGGCCAGTGAAGTTACATATTTGGCGTTTAACGTTTGCGCCAATGGCCTACACCCCTTAAGAGGACAAAGTAAAAATTAACCGAGAGGTTCCTGTACCAAGAAACATTGCGGAATGATAATCATTTCTGGACATAGTCAATTATTACAGCCATTTCATCCCATACCTGGCAACAACATTAGTGCTGTTGCACCATCTTATCAAAAATTATCAAAGTGGGGCAGCATGGTGGTGCAGTGGTTAGCACTGCTGTCTCACTGCACCGAGGACCCAGGTTCGATCCCAGCTCTAGGTCACTATCTGTGTGCAGTTTGCACATTGTCCCCGTGTTTGCGTGGACAACCCACAACCCAAAGATGTGCAGGATAGGTGAGTCGACCCGGCCAAATTGCCCCTTAATTGGAAAAAATGAATTGGGTACTCTAAATTGAAGAAAAAATCAAATTAAAATATCAACGTTGGCACTGGAGAGACTTAGAATTTACGATTGTCCAAATTATTAGTTAATTTTGACCCAGACAAACAGATCATCTTAACATGTGATGCTTCACCCTCTGGGATAGGAGCCGTCCTATCACACAAAATGGAAGACAGCACATATCGACCCATAGATCTTTTATAATAATCTTTATTATTGTCACAAGTCGACTTACATTAACACTGCAATGAAGTTGCTGTGAAAAGCCCCTAGTCGCCACATTCCAGCACCTGTTCAGGTACACGGAGGGAGAATTCAGAATGTCCAATTCACCTAACAGCATATCTTCGGGATTGTGGGAGGAAACCGGAGCACCCGGAGTAAACCCACGCAGACACAGGGCGAACGTGCAGACTCCACACAGTGACCCAAGTGAGAATTGAACCTGGGACCCTGGCACTGTGAAGCAACAGTGCTACCACTGTACTACCGTGCCACCAGATGTTGCCAGACGATTTTGCATCCCAGATGTTAAACGATGCAGAAAGAAGATAGTCACAAATTGAGAAAGAGGGCCTGGCAGTGATAAGCGGCATAAAGAAGTTTAATCAGTATGTTTATGGTCATGATTTTCCCAACATATTTGATTGCGTTTATTCCATGAGGATAAACCCATTCCACCAATGATCTCAGCTAGGGTGTAATGGGCCCTTTTTTTGGCTGTCTGTAGTTTTGTTTTTCAGCATTGACCAGATACTCAGATCTCCAATGCCGACACTCTGTGTTGACTCCCACTCCCTCAGATTGTGGTTCCGATTTTTTTGATACCTTGCCCATGTCAGCAACTTGCATCAGGAACTGGCCTCAGAGGGGCACAGTCCCCTCAAAAGTGAAGAGGATGGTTTTAGGTGGCTGTCACTATAACTATGAATAAATAACTCAGGCCCTACCAACCGAGGAAATACAAAATCAGTTGCGAAGGTGGTGTATTACTTTGGGGTTCCCGGTTGGTGGTACCACCCGCAGCAAGAGAGCTGCGAATACAAGAGCTACATAGCGTGCATCTGGGCAAACCAAAATGAATAAGTTGGCCAGGAGCTACTATGGTGGTTGGGCATTGACAAAAATATTCAGAATCTGACCCACTGGTGTGCCTACTGTCAGACACAATCAGCCTTACTGCCTGCAGCTCAACTTCATCCTTAGGAATGGCCAGACCACACTTGGAACATATTTTATATAGATTTTGTCAGCCCTTTCTTCGGTAAAATGTTCTTGGTATGGAAGATGCCCATTCCAAGTGGTTGGATGTCCAAGAAATGAGGACAACGTCTTGGGCATTCATCATCAAAACTTTAAGATGGATTTCCACGATTCATGGCCTCCCAGAAGTTATAGTTTCAGATAATGGCACCGCTCTTTTTGGGGAGGAATTCCAGAATTTCATCCAGACTAATGGTATACAACACCTCCGTACAGCCCCCTATTACCCAGCGTCAAATGAGTTGACGGAAAGAACGGTACAAACTTGAAAATCTGTAATGAAGCAGCCGGACAGGCCATTGCATTTCAAGCTAGCCAATTTTCTCCTTTCATACGACACAGTTCCTCACATTGCTCCAGGGTTACACCAGTAGAACTCTTAATGGGCATCATCGCCATACTCGGCTGGATCTGGTGTTCCCCAGTTTGACGGAAAGGGTGGAGGTAAGAAATTCCATGACTCAACTAAAGGCAGCAAAGCCTACAAAGCAGACAATGCAGTTTTTGTCAGAAACCTTATAATTGGACCTAAATGATTACCCGGGAAAATCGTAGCAGTGTCTGGGGTCTGTATCTTATTTGGTGGACCCACAAGGGAGACAAGTGTGAAAGCAAGTGGACCACATAAGAAACAGAGACACTGCAGCCCTGACAGCAAAGCAAGCGGATCCAGTCGTTTGTGCTGATGTTTCTTCATCAGAGCCAGAAATTAGGGAACCAGGGGCTCGATTCTCCACTCCCACGCCGGTTGGGCCTGGGCCACCAAAAGGTCCGGGGACGCCGGTCCGACTCCCTCCCGCGATTCTCCCAAGCGGCGGGAACGGCCCGGTCGAGTTTCGTGGGCCACAGGCCAGAGAATCGCCGGAGACACACAAAATGGCGATTCTCCGGCACCCCCGCTATTCTGAGGCACGGATGGGTCGAGCGGCCAGGCCAAAACGGCGGGTTCCCCCCGGCGCCGTCCACACCTGGTCGCTGCAGTCGTGGGCGGTGCGTGAACGCTGGGGGGGGGGGCAGTGGGGGGGCGAGGGGGGATCCTGCACCGGGCTTCACCTGGAATGTGGGGTGGCCCGCGATCGGTGCCCACCGATCGTCGGGCCGTCCTCTCTGAAGGAGGACCTCCTTCCTTCCACGGCCCCGCAAGATCCGTCCCCCATCTTCTTGCGGGGCGGATTTGGACAGGACGGCAACCCGCGCATGCGCGGATGCTCTGGAGGACACTAGCAGGGAGAAAGTGCAAATTCCACACAGTCACCCAAGGCCGGAATTGAACCCGGGGCCCTGGAGCTGTGAGGCAGCAGTGTATTGCGGGCCAGGGTTTCGAGAACCCCAAAGTGTATCATGGAGTTCACCTGACCCAAAGCTTTTGACAGATTTTGGTTATGGGGAGCACAAGGGCCCACTCTACAGGTGTGATGCAACAGAGATCTAAAGCACTTTTAAAACAAAACAATGTTTATTCTATGAAGCCAGTTAATATTTTATAAACACACAGTAAACATCTTGGCAACTATCAACTCAAAAACTTCCCGCAAAGTTACTCTATAAGTAACCCTTAATCTTTCCTAACAAAATCCATAAGACAAATACCCTCATTAACATAGACATCAGGTTTAAATTCTCTACTGAGAGCAGTTATCACTTTTATATTAGCAAGTCATCTGACGACATTCTTTCCATGCAGAGAGAGATCAAAATTACACCTTGTTTGGCTGGATGCAGCTCCAACTCTGAAAACGAAACCAAACACACACTGTAGCTGCCAGCTCAAAAACAAAAGTAAAAGCAAACAGACAGCCCATACTCTGACATCACTGCAGCTATTTGATAAACACCCATTTCTTAAAGATACTCTCACATGACAATTGCAAACCACTGTGTCGCCGTGCTGCCCATATCTTGTAATGCACACAGTATTGAGGAACTTGAGTAGTGAGGGATGTTGTAGAGTGGTCCCTTTAAAGCGTGATTATTCGCAGAATACGTAACCCGCTCGGTGCCTATCGCGCGGAAATGCTGGCCAATGGAAAGATAGCATAGGCGCTGCTGAATGGGGGCCCAGTCAGGGTGGACCGAGAAGTCAAGAAGTAAAGATCTGGGGCTGATTCGCTGTTTGGGAGACTATGCTCTCCCATCAGAGCTGAATTGCACCAGTTTTACAATCCCCTTGCGGTTGTAAAGTGGGATGCAATTCAGTGTTCCACGTCATGCAATTTTAAGCATGGCATGGAATACGAGGGATTCCCAGAGCACCCCGCTAAAATAGCGAGATTCCACGGCCGGCCACCCTTCGAATAGCAACAAACCCCCCACCCCCTAATGCATATCGGCCTCGAACACCCCCTCCCCCAATGCACAACAGTGCCTGGGCACCACACCCCCTTACCCTGAGGTACGACGGAGACCAGTCCCCGCCCCCTCCCAGGGACCCCCTGCCCAAAGGAATCCCCGCCACAGACCCCCTCCCATACATAAACATCCCCTTAGAAAAGGCAGCCCTGTCTAGAAGCGAGAGAGCTCTTCAGACATGGTCAGTGGGAACCATTAAAGCTGTAATACTTACCTAGCTGCTTCACTACTCGAAGGAGAACAGCTGTGCCTGCGATAGATTCCCACAGATCCATTATCTACAAGCCATTCATGAATTCCGAGTCGTGGTCTGTGATTGACAGCTTGTAAAAGCCATCTGCAGCTTTGGTCCATTCATATCCCTTTGTGCTTCAGCAGCCTAAGTGGTGAAATACCAATGTTTGTAAACATTGACCTTACCAAAGGGAGCTAAGTTCAGTAAAATTGGAATGCACTTAGTGCTTGGAATGCACAGAGTAATTGGAATGCACTTAGTGCTTGGAATGCACTTACATCTCTTTGATGATCTCACTGAAGCCCACCAAGTCAGGGCCACACTGGTTAAAAACCACAAGTGATTATTGCCCACGTGATTCCCGGCCACGGGGACTGGAGAATCACCGGAGACTAGAGCATAGGGCGCCAGGCCCGCTAAATAGATGCAAATGAGTTATTAAGACCCATTTGCATATATTCACATCAGTCCGTTGGCACACATCGTGGACGTCATTCACGCTGCCAGCGGGGGGGTTCGGGGCATTGTATTTTCCCGATCTCCGATTCTCCATCCCATCGGGGAATGCATTCCGAGCGCCCAGGATGGAGAACCTCACCCCTGTTCTTCAACTGCTTTTCCTGTAAATAGTTCAACTCCCTTATTAGTTCCAATAAATCATTTTGTCGTTAAAGAAGCCTCTGGCTGATCCCTCGCGCTATTACACTTCCGTTGCAGGTGTATTTTGCAACAGATGTATCAAGGCACCGAGAGTGTCTCTCTCGGGCTGTTTCAATTTTTTTAACTCTAAAAGCTGAAGCACTGCCATGTTCTCATTGTTACCCGCGAAGCTTGGAATGGTCCGTCTTTTCTGATCCTACATTACTCAGGATCTGGCCATATCTCAACATCTCAAATGCTGGAAATGCTGTCCAATCAATGAAATGTTAACCAATGGTCCCACGTGTCTGTTCAGCTGCACTTGAGAATTGTGTTGCACCGCACTCTTTGATGATGAGAAATAAGTTGTTTGTGTGTTGTAAGCAGCATGTCTCCCTCTCCAAAAAACATTAACTGACTATTTATCAGGTTGTTAACTGTGGGATGTTGCTAGTACAAAATGTCTGGAGTAGTTACCACATAATAACAGTAATTTTGTTCCATACTTAATTATGAAGCATTTTGAGACATTTAAACAGAATAAGAAATTAGATAACTACAAGCATTATTACAATATTATTTTGGAAATCTAGGAGTAAATTTCCACTGACTGATCAACAATTGCCATGGCCTCTTTGCCTTGAATCTGGAACCCATTTTGATTTCTACATTTGAAGACAAGCTCCCAGAAAACATACAATAAAAGTGGTTCAAAATGTACCTATTGCCCTGAGAGTATAATTTCTCCCCTTGCAAATGCTATCCCCTCCCCCTCGACCCTCTATCCCTGAACTCCCACCCTATTTGCTGCACATTTGTCTGCACAACACAACAAACGAAGCATGAATATTTTATGCATAGAGTCGATATTTTGGCCCAATGCACACCGTTTCCCTCTGCAAAAGAAAATCAGTCAGCACTTAAACCTCTCACACTTCATTATGGTTGCTCATAATCTATCACAACTCAGTTGTTATTGTCACACTCTGTTGACCCTTCCCTTTGGAAATAACAATGGTAATCAGATGTTACATTGATGGAAAGTAGCTTATCTGCTTTGAGTAAATTCTAAAACAAACTTGTAAGCATAATGAATTCCTGCTTTGACACTCATTTTACAAGAACCGAACTACCCCACAGTGAATGCCAATTAATCGATCCTCTGGAATGTCAGAAGCAGATAATAATAATCACTTATTGTCACAAGTAAGCTTTAACGAAGTTACTGTGAAAAGCCCCTAGTCGCCACATTCCGTCGCCTGTTCAGGGAGGCCGGTATGAGAATTGAACCCGCGCTGCTGGCATTGTTCTGCATTACAAGCCGGCTGTTTAGCCCGTTGTGCTAAACAAGCCCCTATGACACGATACAGGAGTAGCTGTGGAGGCTGAAGAGGAGGCCGAGGAGTTCTGGGGTAAACTGAAGATGAAATTGTAATAATAAAATGTCATGGCCAATTGAGGCGGAGGAAGAGAGACGTGTCCCACCCGTCCCAGGGCCGGAAATCCCTGCCTGCACCCGGAGGAAACCCACGCAGACACGGGGAGAGCGTGCAGACTCTGCACAGACAGTGACCCAAGCTGAAAATGGAACTTGGGACCATGCCGCTGTGAAGCAACAATGCTAACCACTGTGCTACCGTGCCACCTTTCCTTTCAGAAACCCCGAAGTGTTGATAGCGGGACTGAATCGGTGGACTTCTACGACAGCTAAACTGGCGCCGGTGCAATTCAGGATCCGTTAATGAGCTAGTGCCGGCGCCATATGGAACTCGATCGATTCCAATGAAAAATGGTGTCCGATTACCGGGATCGGGATTGCTGCTCAAGAGGCAGATAAGCTGCAGCGCATATTAGCACTCCATTCCCCACACTTACCCAGCCAACAAGATGGCAGCACAGAGCGCTGTACCCTGGTTTGCAGGCACCAAATTGGAGATCCTACTGCATACCGTGGAGGAGAGACGGGCAACCCTGGGTTGGAATGAGGCTGCCAATGACATACACCAGGCCTGGATACAGGTGGCAGAAGTCGTGAGCACCGTGGGCTCCACTGCAAGGCTCACACAGAAGTGCCGGAAAAAGCTGCACAACCTCCTCAGGATGGGTAGGTAGCACTGTGCCCCTGGCACCAACCCCGGCCAAACACTTGTAACACCCCACCCCCCACCCCGCTCACCTGGAGGGTGATTGAACCCCACCTACCGGAGGTTTGCTTGCTCCCCACCTTGCATCACATGCCAGCACCCATACCAGCCACCATGGCTAGGTACCCTGGCCACAATGGCCACCAGCTTCCCACCCCTTGTGCTGCCCACATTTGAGAGTCTTACACTGTACGTTTTCTGTCCACGCCCCCCTAGGAGAAGGCAGCCGACAACCGCCATGAGAAAGAGAAGACCGGAGGGGGACCCGCTGGACCTGCTGCCCCTCACCGCAACTAGATCTGGTCGGTGGGCCCAGAGAGAGGACAGTCACCGAGGTGGAGGTCGGCCTCAGGCGACCAAGTGAGAACCAGCTGTATTGCAGTTTCCCGTGGCATGCATGGCACAACCCCCACATCACCCCATACCACATCCCCAACCCCCTATCCCCACACTACCCCCTCACCACCCCAACCCCCGATCCAATTGTGCATCATGTCTTGTGTCTTGCAGCGATCACCTGGCCATGAGGCAGGCCCATCTGGTGCCCCCCGATCCTGACCCCAACTGCAAGCAGCTTCCAGCAATGAGGAGGTGATGGATAGCGAGGAGACCTTCCCCCAAACAAAGGTCTGAGACATCCCAGAGCACCAGTCCGGGGACGACACTATCTTCCCATTACAGCTATCTCCAACACCCTCCACCATCCCAGAGACACACACCCTGGTTGGGCATGTTAGTGAAGCAGTTCCTGGGGCACTATCTGGTGAGCAGCACACACATGCTCCGATACATCAGATGGAGGTAGAAACCCCTGTGGGACGGGCGTCGGAGGACGCCCCGACCCTAGGGACTAGCTGCCGTCCAGATTGGTTTTGGGCTTCTGGAAAGGGCGTTCCCAGTGATAATGGAGATGCAGACTCAGAGCCAAGGACTACATGAGGGTGTGTCAGTAACCATCCAGCACCTGCAGGTGCAGTTGGAGGAGTCCAACCGCCTGCAGGGCAGGAGGTGGTGCCGACAATGTGTGCCACCCTGGCCAACATCGAATGGGTGGCAACCGTGGTGGAGGCCATGGTGGCAAAAGTGTCGGCCACGGGCCAGGTTGTTCAAAACCTGGGGCACTTTGTGTGGGTGGTGGACAGGACAGGGCAGCTCTGTTACAGGCAACTACGTACCAGGGCCACCTGGACATGGCAGCGGTGTTCCAAAGCTTGGTCCAGTCACAACGGGTTATGGCTCAGGGCGTCGTTGGCATTGACCAGGCACTGGCTAACCTGAGCCAGTCCCGGAGGGAGGTGGGGGTGGTTTGGTGTAGTGGAGGTGGGGTGGAAGGAGGTGTGGGGCACCCATACAGCCGGTATCACTCTACGCATGGTAGGCGGTCAGTGGGTTGTGCAGCGAGATGGCTGCTTTGCAGGCCGCGGCAATGGCGATCCATGCCTACACATCATGGTCCTGTTGGGGGGAAAGTCACCC
Source organism: Scyliorhinus torazame (assembly GCF_047496885.1). NCBI lineage: Eukaryota > Metazoa > Chordata > Chondrichthyes > Carcharhiniformes > Scyliorhinidae > Scyliorhinus > Scyliorhinus torazame. The sequence continues at coordinate 107,056,810 of NC_092715.1, read as the reverse complement.
TGACCCCACAGCCCATCCCTTGGCCACCCCTGTCATCCCCCGCTACCTATTTCTTCCCCCCCCACCCCCGGCCAGTCCTGGCAGATATCCCACTGCCGCCCCACCCCAGCCAGTCATGCCAGTGGCAGGACCGGCAGCCCATGGTCACCACTCTCGGAACATGTCCTACCTCCTCTCTCCCCCTCAGCTGTCAAAGCACCTGTTTCCTAATTATTGAAACCACAAGTTAAACTCACCATCGATAATTCTCCTGGCGGAGGCGGAGCATCACAGGAGCCCCACAGAATACCGGGTCAGGCCCGTTAATGATATGCCAACGGCGTTTCCTGTACATACGGAGTAGGATGCATTGGCGCCGCTGTCGAAGCACCGGAGCGTGGCATTCCGCCGGGCACCCGGCACCGGCCACGATTTTCGCCTCACGTGCAATTCTCCACCCAGCCGCATTTCCCGATTCCGGCGTTACTCTGTGCAGGTGGTGTCCCATCCTTAAAATTGTTATCTTGAACTGTGTGTGAGGGAATGAAGAATGAGATGTGGGGGTGGGTTGGGAGCGGTTTGGAGAGAAATTTGTTCCTCTGTTTCCCTGTGACAAAAACAGTTTTAAAGCAAATTAAAAGAAATTGATTGAACTGTATTTATGCTTCAGCAAATACACTTGTTAAAATTATTAATACTATTGTCATTGTCTTCATTGCATCAGTTTTTGTTCTTTGAAGAAGTAAAATGTTTCACAAAATACTGTGGCCGGTTTCAGAATGAGATTGACACATTCTGGGTTTTTTGGCATATTATACTTCATTTTTTCTGCATTTGATGTAAAAGGATATGCGTCACCTGTAGAACTTGAAACAAAATTTGAAACATCATTTAATATTGTGTTCAGTTCCACAAGAGATTTCAAATATTTTTCCATGTCATTTTTCAAGTAGAGAATCAATTGTCCATTGTGTTTTCTGTCTTTGCATTATTGTTTCCTTCATGTGCAAGTCGAAACCATTTCCAAAGCATCTTGTACAGCCAGTTGAATGCACATTGGGCTTCAAACATTTCGTGTATGAAAGTCTTGAATACATCTTTTTTGTCTTCTTGGACTGGATTTTGCTGATGCTCGCTCCCGATCTCAAAAAAAGCCTCCTTTAAAGATTAGTGATCTCGGTGGCCTGGACATCAGTTTAAATTTAGTGCCTCGTTAAGGGAACCTCCAGGCACATAGCAGCAATGAAATCAGTAGGTAGGTAACGTACCAGTCACGCTGAAGTAGCCACAGACACTAAACCAGGAAGCTGAAAGCTCATCATTCCCATCATTTTTACTTTAAGGTTTCAGATAGCAAAATAAATAATTAAGGGCGTTTAGTAACTTGAGGAAGTCAGCAGTAAGAGAACAGAGGTTTATTTAATTATACAATATTCTGCTTAAGGCAGCAACTCGCTCCCAGTACTGTCCTTACTGGGCGTTATAACTTGGCCAGGTCCTATTGGCTTGGGACTATAGTGATCTGTATATCTGCTGGTATGTAAAGGGTTAACAACTGTATCATAGTGCTACACAATCACTAGATGGCAGCACCAGATCCATGTATATAAACTGAACTCAGAGGAGCTACCCGCCTCTTCGATCCAGGAGTGACTAGATAGCAGAGTGTTAGAGAGATATAGCTTAGTTGGCACGTATAGTTAAAAATTATTAATGCTTCTTCTGATTTACTTTGTTATCAGTTATAGTTGTGGAAGCGTGAATTAACTCATTAGTATTTATATTTGTTTTATTCATTAAATGTTATTTGCTTTACATTGAAGACTGATAGTTTCATTGAACTATAACCATCAGACCATTCTGGGAGTAAGAAAAAGAGTAATGCCAGACTACAATCACATAATATTACATGGTACCAGGTTTTGGCTTCGAAAAAACTAGCTAGAGTGATTTAGTTAAATCAGAAACAGAAGAAATCCGTAGCAGCTATTCGACTGGAGAAGCGTCGCAGCAAACAAATCCTTCGAAGACAACCGAAGCACAAGCTCCACGTCACCTCAAGACTACTGGTAATTTGAACACTAATTGGAAACTGTTTAAACAACAATTTCAAATTTATTTGGAGGCTACAGGTTTAACTACCGCAACTGATGCTAGAAAAATTGCATTGCTTTTATTAATGGCAGGACAGCATGCAATCAAAATATATAATTCCTTTCAATATTCTGATGGTCAGGACAAAGCTAAATTTGATATGATTTTAAGTAAATTTGATGACCACTGCAAGGTACAAACAAATGAAACATTTGAACGATTTATTTTCCACAAGGGATTTCAGAAAACAGGGGAATCGTTTACTAGCTTTGTAACAGACTTAAAAACTTCTAGCTCAATCATGCAAGTTTGCAGCACTGTATGACTCGTTAATTTGTGACCAGATTGTATTTGGGATAAATGATGAGCACCTAAGAGAAAGGTTTTTGAGACAACAAGACCTAACATTAGAAATTGCAATTGAAAAATGCCTAGCACATCAGTAGAGCAAAAGTCAATACAATGAATATTATACCTGTGAAAAAGGAGCGAAATCCACCATGTGGTTGAGTGTGTAAAAATGGTGTCGCAATCGATGAAGAAGCATGGTTTGTACGGCAGCCATCTTGCGCATGTGCACTCGAACTCTGCACATGTACACTTTGTCAAAAAATGCGAGACGGACGAAAGCCATTCTGCGCATGCGCGAAGGTGTGTCATGCGTCACAACATCGTCATCATGACACGTTATCGATGTGGAACCACCCATTTAAAGAATAAATGTCCAGCACATGGGAAACAATGCTCCAAGTGTGGCAAGCTTAATCATTTTGCTTCGCAGTGCAGAACTTCGCTCCCATTTAAACGTGCTGAACAAAACTACAGGCAGATTAATGTTCGGAGTGTCGAATCAACAGAAAAAGAAATTGAAGGGAACTTTTCATCAGACAATGACAATTATTCACTGGAAAATACATTTTTCATTGGCATCATAGAAAAGTGTGAGGAATCAAAAGAAGCAACAATCAATCCTCAGCAAACTAATTCAGTCCATACGAATAATGAATGGAACACAGTCGTTTAAGTTAACAACTGCCCAATTTTGTTTAAACTTGATACTGGAGCTTCAGCAAATCTGCTTTCAAGACTGGATCTCAGGAAGATTCAAGAGGAACCTGAGATACTTCCAGCAGCCTGCAGACTGAAGGACTATAACAGCAACCGGATCTCTTCAATAGGATCATGCCATTTGAAAGTCTCGAACAAACAAATAAAGAAAATCTTAAGATTTGAGATTTTAACAATGATAAATCTTCACTTCTAGGGGCACAAGCATGTAAAGACTTGCAGCTTGTACAGCATATGTACACAGCAACTGAATGTACAAGTTTGGATGAAGATATCCAATGCATCTTGAATCAGCACCCTGATGTTTTCAGAGGCATGGGCACTCTACCATTCCAGTATAAAATTTTACTAAGGAAGGATGCCAAGCCAGTTGCACATCCGCCTCGGAGAATTCCTGCTCTTTTGCGAGAGAGGTTAAAACAAGAACTAGACCGACTTCAAACCCAAGGCGCGTCACAAAACCGACTGACTGGGTCAGTTCATTGGTTTGCGTTAAAAAAAGTCAGATGATCTTTGCATCTGCATTGATTCCAATGATCTCAATAAGAACATAAGAAGGGAACACCATACCAAACCAAAGCCCGAGGAAATCACAAGTGAGATGGTGAATGCACGCATTTTTCCTAAGGTAATGAATTAATCGCACAGATAGATATAAATGGGTATGATAGAATTGGGATTACGGAGACATGGCTGCAGGGTGAACAGGGATGGGAACTGAATGCCCCAGGGGACTTAGTATTTAGGAAGGACAGGCATAAAAGAAAAGGTGGTGGCGTGGCACTGCTGGTTAAAGAGGAAATTAACACAATAGTGAGAAAGGATGTGACAATGTGGGATCTGTGTGGGTAGAGTTGAGAAATACCAAGGGACAAAAAACATTAGTGTGTGTCATATATAGACCCCAAAACTGTACTGTTGAGGTTGGGAATGGCATTAAACAAGAAATTAGTGATGCACGTAATATGGGAATATCGGTGATCATGGGTGATTTTAATCTTCACATAGATTGGGCAAATCAAATTAGCCACAATGCCGTAGAGGAGGAATTCCTGGAGTGTATACGGGATGGTTTTCTTGACCAATATGTGGAGGAACTAATTAGAGAGCAGGCCATCTTAGACTGCATACTGTGTAATGAAAAGGTAATCATTGCCAATCTGTATGACACCCCTTGGGGATGAGCGACCATAACATGATAGAATTTTTTATCAAGATGGAGAGTGAAGTAGTTGATTCGGAGACTAGGGTGCTGAATCTTAATAAAGGGAACTATGAGGATATGAAGCGTGAGTTGGCCTTGCTAGATTGGGGAGAATTACTTAAAGGGATGACAGTGGATAGACAATGGCAAACATTCAAGGAATGCATGGAGGAACTACAGCAACTGTTCATTCCTGTCTGGCACAAAAGCAAAGGGGGTAAGAGGGCCAATCCATGGCTCACAAAGGAAATTAGAAATAGTATCTGATCCAAGGAAGAAACATACAGATTGGCCAAGCAAAATAATATATCTGAGGATTGGGAGCCGTTTGGAATTCAGCAAAGAAGGATGAAGGGATTGATTAAGAAGGGGAAAGTACAATCCGAAAGGAAGCTTTCAGGGAACATAAAGACTGACACTAAGAGTTTCTACAGATATGTGAAGAGAAAGAGATTGGTAAAGAGAAATGTAGGCCCATTGCAGACAGAAACAGGGGAATGCATAATAAGGGACAAAGAAATGGCTGAGCAGTTAAATACATACTTTGGTTCTGTCTTCACAAATTAGGACACAAATAAGATCCCAGAAATGTTGGAGAATGAAAGGTTTAGTGAGAGGGAAGAACTGAGGGAGATCAACATTAGTAGAGAAATGGTGCTGGGAAAACTGATGGGATTGAAGGCGGATAAATCCCGAGGGTCTGAGAATTTGCATCCCAGAGTGCTTAAGGAGGTGGCTCTGGAAATAGTGGGTGCGTTGGTGGTCATCCTCCGGGATTCTATAGACTCTGGAACTGTCCCTGCAGATTGGAGGGGAGCTCACGTCACTCCAATTTTCAAAAAGGGAGGTAGAGAGAAAGCAATTATTGAAATAATTATAGATCAGTAAGCCTACATCGGTAGTGGGGAAAATGCTTGAATCCATTATCAAGGACTTTATAGCGGAACCTGTAGAAAGCAGTGGCAGGATCAGTCAGAGTCAGCATGGATTTATGAAGGGAAAATCATGCTTGGAATTCTTTGAAGCGGTAACCAGTATAGTCAACAAGGGGGAGCCAGTCGATGTGGTATATTTGGACTTTTAGAAGGCGTTTGACAAAGTCCCGCATAAGAGATTATTGTGCAAAATTAAAGCACATGGGATTGGGGGAAATGTATTGAGATGGATAGAAAACTGGCTGGCAGAGCGGAAACAAAGAGTAGGGATTAATGGCTCCTTTTCAAATTGGCAGGCAGTAACCAGTGGGGTACCACAGGGATCAGTGCTGGGACCCCAGCTATTCACAATATATATTAATGATTTGGATGAGGGAACAAAATGTAACATCTCAAAGTTTGCAGATGATACCAAATTAGGTGGGAGGGTGAATTGTGCCGAGGATGCAGGGATCCTACAGCAATATCTGGACAGGTTGGGCGAGTGGGCAAACCAATGGCAGATGCAGTATAATTTGTATGTGTGAGATTATTCATTTTGGAAGCAAAAACAGGAAGGCAGATTGCTACCTGAATGGTTGTAAATTGGGAGAGGGGAGTGTGCAACGGGACCTGGGTGTCCTTGTGCACCATTCGCTGAAGGTAAGCATGCAGGTGCAGCAGGCGGTAAAGAAGGCTAATGGTATGTTGGCCTTCATTGCAAGAGGTTTCGAGTATAGAAGCAGGGATGTGTTGCTGCAATTGTACAGTGCCTTGGTGAGGCCACACTTGGAATATTGTGTGAAGTTTTGGTCTCCTTCTCTGAGGAAGGATGTTCTTGCTCTCGAGGAAGTGCAGCGAAGGTTTACCAGACTGATTCCAGGGATGGCGGGACTGTCATATGAGGAGAGATTGACTAGGTTGGGATTGTTCTCGCTGGAGTTCAGAAGAATGAGGGGGGTCTCATCGAGACTTATAAAATTCTAACAGGACTAGACAGGGTAGATGCAGGGAAGATGTTACCAATGATAGGTGTGTCCAGAACCAGGGGTCACAGCCTGAGGATTCAGGGTAAACCATTTCAGACAGAGATAAGGAGACACTTCTTCACACAAAGAGTTTTGAGCCTGTGGAATTCATTACCACAGGAAGTAGTTGATGCTAAAACTGAATATATTCAAGAGGCGGCTGGATATAGCACTTGGGGCGAATGGGATCAAAGGCTATTTGGGAGAAAGCAGGATTAGGCTATTGAGTTGGATGATCAGCCATGATTGTGATGAATGGCAGAGCAGGCTCGAAGGGCCAAAAGGCCTCCTCCTGCTCCTATCTTCAATGTATCTACGTATCTATGTTAGACGCATCACAGGGATTTTGGCAAATGCAACTCGATGAGTCAAGCAGACAACTGTGCACATTTAACACGCCAGTTGGGTGATTTTGTTTCAATCGTATGCCGTTTGATATCGTATCCACATCTGAGATATTCCACAGGATCATGGAGCAAATGACAGAAGGAATTGAAGGTATGAGGGTATACGTCGACAACATAATGGTCTACAACCAGAGAAGAGCACATTGAGCGTCCAAAACAAGTATTTAAACGCATCAGCAAATATGGCCTCAAATTCAATCAATCAAATTGTACTTTTGGTCAGTCATCACTTAAATTTTTAGGGGATACCATTTCTCAGCATGGTGTTCAACCTGATAATAAAAAAATTGCAGCTATTCAGAACATGAAGATTCCAGAAGACTTCAAGGCTGTACTCAGATTTTTAGGCTTCGTCAATTTTCTTGGCAAGTTCATCTCCAACTTGTCAGCAAAAACAACAGCTTTAAGAAACTTAATAAGAAAGTCTACACCTTTGAATGGACAGAGGACTATCAGAAAGAGTGGCAAGATTTGAAAACTCAGATCATGGCAGCACCAATACTTGCTTTCTTCGATCCGAAAAGAGCAACCAGATATCCACTGATGCACGTCTGGATGGGATAGGCGCAGTTCTCTTACAAAGAGATGACCATTCATATTGGGTTCCAAACATATGCTTCAAGAGCAATGACAGCAACGGAATGCAGATACGCCCAAATTGAGAAGGAATGTCTTGGTCTATTGACAGGAATACTCAAATTCCATGATTCTGTCTATGGGCTTCCAACCTTCACAGTTGATATGGATCACAGGCCGCTAGACCACATTATCGACAAGGATCTCAATGATATGACGCCAAGACTTCAGAGAATAATGATGATATTACGACGTTATGATTTCAATTTAATCTACATGCCGGGGAAAGATTTAAATATTGCAGATACGATATTACACTCCATCACAACTGACAGTTAACCATTTGAATTTATACGTGATGTCGATGCTCAGGGTCAATTCTGTGCAGAGAACCTTCCTGCATCAGATCAAAAGTTGAATTTAATCATGTCAGAAATAAAGAAGGACGCTACACTTCAAAGGATTATGTACCATCTTCAAAATGGGTGGCCGGAAGGGCGATGTCCATAAGACCATAAGACCATAAGACATAGGAGCAGTATTAGGCCATTCGGCCCATCGGGTCTGCTGCGCCATTCAATCATGGCTAATATTTTTCTCATCCCCATTCTCCTGCCTTCTCCCCATAACCCCTGATCCCCTTATTAATCAAGAACCTATCTATAAGACCATAAGTACAGTCCTCAGTATAGAAACATTCAATCCGATTTGACGATCATAGATGGTCTACTCTTTAGACAGGACCGAATCGCTATTCCACAATGTCTTAATTCCAACATACTTGAACAGATTCATGAGGGACACCTCGGGATAGAAAAGTGTAAACGATGAGCAAGACAGGCAGTCTACTCGCTGGGAATAAATAGGGACATTACTGACATGGTTATCACCTGCGAAACTTGTCAAAAACACCAACCTGCGCAATGCAAGGAGACTCTGCAACAACACAAATTGGTTATTTCTTCTTACGCCAAAGTAGGAATTGACCTAATTCATTCAACTTGTCGAGACGACATTTTAATAATAGATTACTACTCTAATTTCCCAGAAGTAATGAAACTTACAGATTTGACTTCAAGATCAGTTATTAAAGCATCAAGGAAACATTTTCAAGGCATGAAATACCGGATACTGTCATGTCAGACAATGGTCCATGCTTTGACAATTTTGAATGGACCGAATTCGCAAAGAAATACAACTTCACACATGTGACATCCAGTCCTCACTACCCTCAGTCCAACGGCAAGGTAGAGAAGGATGTTCACATTGTCAAACAATTGATCAGTAAGGCTATTGATTCGACGCTGGATATCCATCTTGCGTTGTTATCTTATAGAGCTACATCACTATCTTCTAGACTCTTGCCAGCTCAAATGTTATGTAATTGGGATCTCAGAACCACCTTACATCTATCAGACTGCAGAATCCAGATCACTTGCCAGTGTTGAAGAAGAAAGAACAACGTTCACGTCAACAGTCATACTACAACAGGCATGCATCTCAATTGGAACCACTCACAACGGGTGACCTTGTAAGAATAAAAATTCCAGATGGAGGTTGGTCTGCTCCAGCAACAATCATAAGGCAAGCAGCTTCACGCTTCTACATAATAAAATCAGCGGAAGGCATGATTCTACACAGGAACAGACATGCATTACAGAAAATTCAATTACACCACCAAATTTTTCCAAATTTAAACTTTTCAGACACAAATTTTTGTGACAATTTACTGCATACCAGAAATTCAGATTACATGCACAAGACAGTGAAAACATCACATTCACCACCTCGTCAGCTCAGAAGAACGGTAAGACGACGAAGGAAACCAAACAGACTGAATTTGTAAAATATCAATTCTTGTGTAGTCATTGCTCAATTTTTGTTTGTACAGATATACATCTCATAATTTATTGTTATATAGTTACACAATTTTCTCTGATACACAGAAAATATGTTTAAAAAAAGGGGGATGGAGTGATCTGCATATTTGCTGGTACGTAAAGGGTTAACAACTGTATCATAGTGCTAGACAACCACTAGATGGCAGCACCAGATCCATGTATATAAACTGAACTCAGAGGATCTTCCCGCCTCTTTGATCGAGGAGTGACTAGATAGTAGAGTGTGAGAGAGATATAGCTTAATTGGCACATGAAGTTGAACATCATTAATACTTCTGATTTACTTTGTCATCAGTTATAGATGTGGAAGAGTGAACAAACTCATTAGTATTTATATTCGTTATTCATTAAATGTCATTTTCTTTACATTGAAGACTGATAGTTTCATTGAACTACAACCATCAGACCATTCTGGGAGTAAGCAAAAGAGTAACAATGTATTACAATCACGTAATATAACAGGGAAAATTGGTTACCCCGTGACTTTTGAGGAGTATGAGCTCCCCCAATGAGATGGGTGGGGAAAATATTAGCAGTGCAGCTCTATAAATAGAACTGGGGAGTGTGGTACTGGCCAGAGAGGGAGTCAGTAGTGAACTACTGCCCCTGTGTGCATACTGTTGTAAATAAAGATACTTTCTGTTTGACACTACAAACTCGTGCTGGATTCTTTGTGGCCCTCACAACTTGGAGGACTAATCATCCCAGGCTCTGCTTTAGGCTGACTTTTATGTTTGTTTGTAAGGAGCTTCAGCTAGGTGGCTTCCTCCCCTATCTGGAAGCTCATACTCCACAAGTCCAACGGGAAGATCAACAATGGTTTTCCAGTGGTCCACATGGGGGTAAAAAACAGGGTGGAATTTTCCATTCTAGGACTAAGCCTGGTGACAGGGATGGGAATGTTCCTGGTGGGAATTTGTGCTGTATCGTGTGATGCCAGCCTTGTTAATTATGGAGTTGAGTGTTTCCAGACACTTTTAATGTGCGGCGGGCTGGATGTCCCATGCCCTGCTGTCATATCTGGGTGCCATATTTAACAGGCACCTGGACACCACACCTATCTACCATTGAAGGAGATGGCTCACCAATCACAAGGAACTCTGGCCCCACCTCCAACAATGCATTGCTGGGGGTACTCCTCAATGCAATGGAAGTCTGGAGGGCCCCAAAGGATGGAAAGAGGTCAAGACATCACAATAACCCAACATGGGAGGAAGTCTCCAGAGAAGTCTGTGCCCAGGGCGTCCACCAGAGGGCTGCACACTAATGCTGCAAGTGAATGAATAACATCCTTAACTCTGCCAGGGTAAGTAAACCCTCAACTGCTCATACTCAGCCCCCTGAATGGTATCAGGGTCATGGGCCACAATAGCAATGGCACCATCCATGGGGCACATGCAAAAACGAGCTACTCAACATGATAAAGTAATGCCTTACAACCCCGCTACTGTCCATCTAGTCTCCAGGTGGAGAGACCACCTTTGGGTCTCTGACCCTTCCACACGCACAGCTCAGATACTGTTTGTGGCTTTCTGGGTGGGGGAGGGGTATGGGCATTGAGGGCACTAGTAATATCCATTAAGTACACACCTCTGTGAACCTTATCGTTCAATGTGCATAGACGCACTGCTCTGGATCATTCTGCCCCAGTATCCTGGTAACTACCTGTAGTGCATCAAGCACATAGCACACAATTCAGAGCATGTACCTCACTGCTCTGTTGAGGGTCTCCGACACATCTGCATAATGTTGCCCCGCTTCTAGCCAGTGGGTTATCTGTAAGACTGGAAGCATGAGAAAGCTACATGAAACCCAATTGCCCTCAACCCCTGCTTCTCTCTTTGTGCAGGAAATGTTATGGCACAACCGTAGAGAAGGAGAAGACAGGAGGGGACCAGTCTGACCTTAGGATCCAGACCGAATTCAAGGAGCGGGCACCCCGGCTGGCAGGGGAACCTGACCAAGCCTGCAGAGATGGAAAAGTTGGTAGGCAGCCTCTATTCAGTAAGGGTCCATGGACGTCACAAAGAAACCTAAGGGTCACGTGTTCCTCCATGTTGGAGGCAACTCATGCAGTCACTCACTCTCCTCTCTCACCGACAAGTGTCAGCAGGAAGAGGGGAAGGGAACAAAAGGAGGCCCTGATGACCCAACACCCATGCAGCATCTCGAGATCTCCGCCACAAGGTGCAGCATAGTAAAGAGCAGTCATGGTTGTGCAGTTGAATACCTTTACCCCTCCCCCCGACGACCAAAACACTCCCCTCATAAGCATTGCCCTCCCCATCAGGTGCAACATTTGACCTTCTGACGATTACTCTACAACCCTCCCACATCACCTCTCAGATGAATGTCGACATCACATGCTTTCAGAGGAGCCCACCAGTCACTGTAGATCTGCCCCTCCTCATTCTGCCAACCCCCTGAATCCGCCTCTCCTTCTGCAGCCCCTCAAACAACCCTCAGCAGCCCTTCACCCGCCATCTCCAAGCCTTCACCCCACCAGCTCCCATCAACAACTTAAATTCTCACCACCATTTCCAATCGCCAATTCCCTTCGTATGTCTATTGGACTCATCAAATGACACTACAAACCCCTCCATCTGAACCCCATTCCCCTCCCCTCCATGCCTGTTAATACCTGCACAACAACCCTGTCCACACTCCAGGACATCCTTTCCCACCCACTCCACAATGTCACACCCACTCCATACCACCAAACCCACTCCATACCACCCACCCACACTATACCACCCATCCACTCCATACCACCACACCCACTCCATACCACCACACTCACTCCATACCACCACACGCACTCCACACCACCCACTCCATATCACCCACCCACTCCATACCACCATACCCATTCCATACCACCACACCCACTCCATACCACCACACCCACTCCATACCACCCACCCACACTATACCACCCATCCACTCCATACCACCACACCCACTCCATACCACCACACTCACTCCATACCACCACACGCACTCCACACCACCCACTCCATATCACCCACCCACTCCATACCACCACACCCACTCCATACCACCACACCCACTCCATACCACCATACCCATTCCATACCACCATACCCATTCTATACCACCACGCCTACTCCATACCACACATCCAATCCATACCACCCCCACCCACTCCTACCATCCACCCACTCCATACCACCCACCCACTCCATACCACCCACCCAATCCATACCACCCACCCACTCCGTACCATCACATCCACTCGGTACCATCACACCCACTCCATACCACCCACCCACTCCATACCATCACACCCACTCCTTACCACCCACCAACTCCATACCACCCACCCACTCCATACCATCACATCCACTCCATACCACCCACCCACTCTGTACCGCCCACCCACTGCGTACCATCATATCCACTCTGTACCACCCACCCACTCCATACCATCCACCCACTCCATACCACCACACCCACTCTGTACCACCTACCCAATCCATACCACCCACTTCATACCACCATACCCACTCTATACCACCCACCTACCTGTTGTGTTATGTAATTTGGAATAACACAAGCTGCCACTTGATGCAGTTTTGAGTAAAAGATGCTCCAGACTTTGAAGTGAGTTCAATGTGTTTATTGAACTATTAGCACAGTTCTCAATGAGTTTGACTCTCTGCTAATCTAAATGCAGTAACTCAGTCTGACTGAACCAGCCTTGCTCTAAGCCACGTGCTGGGGTGTGATGCTGAGGATACACCCTGTCTCACTCTGTAGATGTTGGTCTGTGGAAAGAGGCGGGGTGTGAGTGCCTCACCCCTTTTACAGTGAGATACCACCCCTGAGTGTCCTGAGTGCACATTGATCGTGTCCTATTCTATGTGTTCATTAGCTGCATGTTTGCATATCATGACATCTTCCCTTTTAAAAAATATTTTGTTGGCGTATGTGAATGTATTTATATGTGAATGAGTCTGTCTAACGTGACTGACGGAGGACAACAGAACAGAGCAAACAAAACAAACATTCACAAGTCCAGTCTCTGAGGCTTGCGTCTGATCCTGGTCGACTGCCAGAGTAGTGGCGAAGGGGACGATGACGCCTTGACAGGCGGGGTGGAAGCCTGACTGGTGGCCTCGTGGTGCGAGGTATCAGGAGGTGGCAATTCAACACATGGAAATGGAGGAGAAAGTGGTTGCGGGCAGGCAACTTTGCACAATGCCCCTCGATTCCTTCGCACGATGGAGCCATCAGCCATACATACAACATAAGAGCGGGCGCGGCCTGTCGAACAACGACAGTCAGGGCAGACCACCCACCATCCGGTATCTTGATCCTGACAATGTCTGCCGGGGATAGCACGGCCAGATCAGTGGCACTGGCATCATAGCCCTGCTTTTGACGGTCTCTGAGCTGCTGCATTTTCTGCAGCACCGGGAGGTGATCCAGGTTGGCCAGGTGTATGGCTGGAAGCGTCATCCGCAGGTCCCTGTTCATCAGGAGTTGAGCCGGCGACATGCCAGTGGACAATGGAGTCTCCCTGTATGCAAGCAGTGCAAGGTGGATGTCGGAAGCAGAGTCCGTGGCTTTGCAGATGAGCTGTTTCACAATGTACACCCCTTTCTCGACTTTCCCATTGGACTGCGGATAGTGCGGACTGGAGGTGACATGCTGGAAATTGTATGACCTGGCAAACGTGGACCATTCTCGACTGTTAAAGCACGGGCCATTGTCGCTCATGACGATGATTGGGATGCAATGCCTTGAGAACGTCTCCTTACAGGCTTTGATGACGGTCTGAGGGGTGAGGTCCAGGAGCTTCAGCACCTCAGGGTAATTCGAGAAATAGTCGATGATCAATACATAGTCGCGACCATTCACATGAAAGAGGTCGATGCTAACCTTGGACCACGGAGAGGTCACTATGTCATGCTGTTGGAGCATGTTCCTTGCTCTGCGCTGGCTGGAACCGCTGACAGGTAGCACAGCTCAGGACCACGTTCGTGATGTCCTGGCTAATGTCGGGCCAGTAGACAGCTTGCCGGGCTCTGCGTCTGCACATCTCAACGCCCAGGTGACCCTCATGAATCTGGCACAGCACCAAGCTCTGGAGACTGAGCAGAATGACAATCCTGTCCAGCTTGAGGAGGATACCATCAATCACCTTCAGGTCATCCTTCACATTGTAAATTTGTGGGCACTGCCCTTTCTGCCAGCCATTGGTGAGGTTGTGGGTGACACGCTGCAAGAGGGGGTCTTTGACTGTCTCATCACGGATGAGAACTACCTTCTCATCTGTCGCCGGGACAGTGCTAGCACACAGCTGCACCTGCGATTCGATGTGCTGAATGATCTCCAGTGGCTCACTGGGCGAGGTGACGGAGCAGGACAATGCATCAGCGATGATCAGCTCCTTGCCAGGTGTGTACACCAAGTTGAAGTCATACCTCCTAAGTTTAAGCAGGATTCTCTGCAACCGAGGCGTCATGTCGTTCAGGTCCTTGTGGATGATGTGGACCAGAGGCCTATGATCCATCTCGACAATGAATGTCGGCAGGCCGTAGACATAATCATGAAATTTGAGGAGGCCGGTGAGAAGACCCAAGCACTCCTTCTCAATCTGACCATATCTGGTTTCAGTGGGCGTCAATGCCCTTGATGCGTAGGCTACTGGTGCCCAGGATGATGAGTCATCTCGTTGAAGCAACACCGCACCGATGCCATCCTAACTCGCATCTGCGGATATCTTTGTCTCCCGGTCCGGGTTGAAGAATGCCAGGACTGGTGCAGTGGTGAGCTTGGCTTTCAGCTCCAGCCACTCTGTCTGGTGTGCCGCCTTCCACTCAACTTTTTCACCAGGTTGTGTAGGGCCGTGGTGTGCGTGGCCATGTTTGGAATGAACTTGCCAAGAAAACTGACCATACCCAAGAAGCGCAGCACTGCCTTTTTGTCCTCAGGAACCTTCATCGCCTCGATGGCCTTGATTTTGTCTATGTCCGGGCGCACACCATGCTGTGAGATCTGGTCGCCGAGGAATGTCTGTTCCCTGAAGGGGGCAGCACGGTAGCATTGTGGATAACACAATTGCTTCACAGCTCCAGGGTCCCAGGTTCGATTCCGGCTTGGGTCACTGTCTGTGCGGAGTCTGCACATCCTCCCCGTGTGTGCGTGGGTTTCCTCCGGGTGCTCCGGTTTCCTCCCACAGTCCAAAGATGTGCAGGTTAGGTGGATTGGGCATGATAAATTGCCCTTAGTGTCCAAAATTGCCCTTAGTGTTGGGTGGAGTTACTGGGTTATGGGGATAGGGTGGAGGTGTCGACCGTGGGTGGGGTGCTCTTTCCAAGAGCCGGTGCAGACTCGATGGGCCGAATGGCCTCCTTCTGCACTGTAAATTCTATCTATCTATCTATGAAACTTGAGCGTCGATGTGCCAAAACAACATTTGGATCTGTTTAACTTTAGGCTGTTGGAATGTACACGGCGGAATACCTTCTGGAGACGGGACACATGTTCTTCAGGGGTTGTGGACCATATGATGATGTCGTCCACGTATACATGAACCCCTTCAATGCCTTCCATCATCTGCTCCATGATGTGATGGAATATCTCCAATGCCGAGATGATGCCAAATGGCATGCAATTGTAGCAGTATCTGCCAAAAGGCGTGTTGAAGGTGCAGAGCCTTCTGCTGGACTGTTCCAGCTGGATTTGCCAAAATCCCTGTGATACATCCAATTTGGTGAAGAAGCACGCGTGTGCCATCTCACTCGTGAGTTCCTCCCGCTTCGGGATGGGGTAGTGTTCCTGCATGATAATCTTATTGAGATCCTTGGGATCAATGCAGATGCGCAGGTCCCCCGAAGGCTTCTTTACTCACACCATCGAGCTGACCCAGTCCATCGGTTCGGTGACCTTGGATATGATGCCTTTTTGCTGAAGATCCTTGAGCTGTGCCTTCAGGCGCTCTCTCAGTAGAGCAGGGACACGTTGTGGTGCGTGGACCACTGGCTTGGCATCAGGTCGTAGCAGAATCTTGTATCGATATGACAGCGTGCCCATCCCGTTGAACACATCTGGATACTGGGCGAGGATGTCGTCGATGCCGGCCTGAAGATCCACATGGGAGGATGTCATGGTGTAAACCCTTTGAATGAGGTTCAGCTGCTTGCAGGCGTGCGCACCTAGTAGGGATGCCCTGTCCGGCTTAACAATTTCAAAGCGTGACCGAGCTTGTGTGTGTCGCTTGGATACGTGCAGGTGGCAGGATCCCAGTGGCGTGATGGCATTCCCGATGTAATCCAGGAGCTTGCAGGCAGCTGGGAGGACCGTGGGGGGCTTCTTAATGCATCTGATGTCTGCCTATGAGAGGAGGTTGGCAGAGGCACTTGTGTCCAGCTTGAACTGGATGGGGCAGTGGTTGACGTTCATCACTGCTCACCATTCGTCCATAGATTCCACAGCTAGGATTGACTGGACTTGCGATGAGTCTGGTGTGGCACATTCACACGTTATAATAATGCCCACACGGTAGGCGTTGTCCAGGCATTCATCATCTGGATCCGTTGCACTGCTGGGATCAGAATCCTGTAGGCATTGCTGCACAACCCGGATGTGCCGTCATCGGAATTGGAAGCGCTGGCTCCTGACTGGCGGTGCAGGTATGCACAGGGCTGCATAGTGGCCTGGCTTCCCGCAGTTTAAACAGTGTCTGCCTCTTGCAGGGCAGTGTTTCTTTAAATGGACGGTGCCACAGTTCGAACACGTCATGACGTCGGCATCCTGACGCCCCGTGTGTCGTTGCACATGCGCAGTGCCGTTCTCAGATGTCTGCACCTGCACAGTGCGGGTTTCGGCCGCTTCGTTATCCCGTTCGCATCGCGCATGCGTTGGGCCCCGGGAAGAGCGCGTGAAATGGCCTCTTTCGTCAATGTTGTGGCGCTGCATCCGGGAGATGGCCTGCACATTCTCCGTCTCATGGGAGGCTCGTTTATAATTTTCTGCCGTTTTGTACTGGGAATAGCGATTTTCAGCGTGCTCATGCACTGTGCATGTTTCAATCGTGACTGGCAGTGTCATATGCTCGATCATCAGTACCTGCTCTCTCAGAGGATCAGAGTGAACTCCAAAAACGATTTGGTCTCTGATCATGGAGTCAGTGATATCACCGAAGTTGCAGGATTGCGCTAGCAGTCTAAAGTTAGTTAAATATGATGAGTTGAAGGATTCGTCTTTACCTTGCAATCGCTGCTTGAATTTGTAGCGTTCGAAGATTTCATTGGTGTCCACCTCACAGCGGCTGTCAAACCTGTCCAGGATGGTCTGAAACATTGTCTTGTCCTGGTCTTCGGTGAAGTGAAAGGAGCTGAACATTTCCAAGGCATGATCACACTCTGTGGTGAGGAAAGGAGCTATCTTCTTCACCATTGAGGTCTGATGCTTTGACGTAAAGCTGAAATTTCTGATGAATGCCCGCCTGTTGGCACTGAGATTGCCGGAGGTCCTGAGCTGGTGAGGAGCCGGAATCTTTTCCATTGTGCCGGTATACATTCGCTGGTCGTCACGGATCTTGCTGAGTTGAACTAACTAGATTGACCAGACTCCTGGTATCATGTTGTGTTATGTAATTTGGAATAACACAAGCTGCCACTTGATGCAGTTTTGAGTAAAAGATGCTCCAGACTTTGAAGTGAGTTCAATGTGTTTTATTGAACTATTAGCACAGTTCTCAATGAGTTTGACTCTCTGCTAATCTAAATGCAGTAACTCAGTCTAACTGACCCAGCCTTGCTCTAAGCCACGTGCTGGGGTGTGATGCTGAGGATACACCCTGTCTCACTCTGTAGATGTTGGTCTGTGGAAAGAGGCGGGGTGTGAGTGCCTCATCCCTTTTACAGTGAGATACCACCCCTGAGTGTCCTGACTGCTCATTGGTCGTGTCCTATTCTATGTTTACATTAGCTGCATGTTTGCATATCATGACACCACCCACACCATACCACCCACTCCATAACACCCACCAATCCATACCACCACACCCACACCATACCACCATACCCACTCCATACAACCCACCCACCCATTCCATACCATCACATCCACTCCATACCACCCGCTCCATGACACCCACCCACTCCATACCATCACACCCACTCGGTACCACCCATCCACTCCATACCACCCACCCACTCCATACCACCCATCCACTCCATTCCGCCCACCCACCCACTCCATACCACCACAATCACTCTATACCATCACACCCACTCCATACCTCCCACTCCATTCCGCCCACCCACCCACTCCATACCACCACAACCACTCCATACCACCACAACCACTCCATACCACCTACCCAATCCATACCACCCATCCACTCCATTCTGCCCACCCACCCACTCTATACCACCACAACCACTCTATACCATCACACCCACTCCATTCCGCCCACCCACCCACTCCATACCACCACAACCACTCTATACCATCACACCCACTCCATTCCGCCCACCCACCCACTCCATACCACCACAACCACTCTATACCATCACATCTACTCCATTCCGCCCACCCACCCACTCCATACCACCACAACCACTCCATTCCACCACAACCACTCCATACCACCCACCCAATCCATACCACCCATCCACTCCATTCTGCCCACCCACCCACTCCATACCACCACAACCACTCCATACCATCACACCCACTCCATACCACCCACACCCACTCCATACCACCACACCCACTCCTTACCACCATACCCCTCCACCCCACCCATCCATTCCATACCACCCACAGCATCTCTCTCTTTCCCCTACTTCCCCCCCCCCGGCCTCCACATCTGCCCCACCTTTCCATTCCGATCCTCTCTGTCTAATCCCACTCCTAGCAGAGACCAGCACTGCCCAAAAATACCTCCTGTAGTTGTCTATCTGCTGCTTGAGAGCTTACCCCATGGAAGAAGCTCTCGTGTCGAGAAGATCCATGTGGTTTATGCTCCACCAACCCATGCTACCTGTGGTGTTCCAGCGTCTGGTCTCTGGGGGCTGCCCAAGCCGTCTGACAAGTAAGCGTCGACATTTGCACATTAAGTTGATTCAGACATGTTCTCGACTGCTGTGAAAACCTCTTAGCATCGCGGATGATTGGGCAGAGTGGGAAATTTTGGTCGGCCCTTCACCTATATTCCATTAATGGGATGCAAACCGGTTTCTCATTGACCTCTGGTGGGAATAACAACCCACCATAATGACCAGTAGTGCACATTCCCACTGTCATTTTAAGCCAGCTGGAAACAGATTTTTCGACTTCTGTCATATTGTAACAACCCCCACCCCACCTATCCCACCCATCATTAAACCCGGGGATGAGAGCTGGGATGAGGGGGGATGCACTGTAAATTCATTATGTTTACATTAACAGACAAATTAAACTAGAGAAAAGGACATTTCTTTTTAAGTGGGTTGCTTCACATTGTATAAAACTTTACATTCCAGAAATATCAAATTAGCTCCTCACAACCAATGAAGGTTTATAGCAATAATTATGAAGCTAGCAGATTTTAAAAAACAAGTTACACTGTTGTATAAGGGTCCGGCACGTATAGGGTTAATGAGTGAGTGAGTACAGTATTGTCCACACAGTGTTAGAGGCACAGGAGACACATCTGGAGGTCAGTCGAAAGTTGTGTACCAGCAGCATGAAGTCAGCTTCTAACTGGTACCCTTTCCTCCATATTTGTAAATAGTTTGAGGAGTCAATAAAGACTTACAATTAATTTTCAGACCTGGTGGCAGCTCGTGGAAAAACCAAAGTCCTTGCAGAAAATGCAGAGAAAAACTAAAATGCTAGAAGACTAAGAAAAAATTCAGTAAAGCAGTCTGAGCTGAAAAGAAGCACCAGAAGTAGAGGCACAAAGGGAAAATCACCAGGAAACAAAAGCCCAAACAAAAGGCTTGGAAGCTGAAGGCAGAAATTTTAAATTCCTTACTGCAGCAGGAGACTCCATCGAATCTTCTTTGGAAGTTCAGCTTCAAATCTCAGAGTGTGGAGTGAACAGTTCAAGCAGGGGTGGGCGAAATCTTTTAAAACTCCAGACTGCAGCAAGTCCTGAAAAATCTATAAATAATTCAGTCAAAAGTGCAGTTTGAAAAAAACCTTTGCTAAAACCAGAGCCCTGTGTCTGAACATGTCTGAGATCACTTCAAAACAACAAAAAATAATCGTGACTTCTAGATTCAGTTGAGAGAAAGCGAAAGCCAGGATTTGATAAATGTGTGACATTAAAGAAAAACCCTGAACAAGAGAACTCTGCAGGCAGTCAATCCAGGCAGCCCAGCTAATCTTGATCACGGATGTAGTAAAGCCCACCTAGGCTGGCAGGCAGGGTTAAACCTTTTGTCTTCAAACAAATGGCAGCATCAACTTTAATTTCAGTGACTTCTTAAAGCTGAACTTGCTCTTCAGAAATTGAACCATGGATCAGAATTCCACACATCAATTTGGACTAATCCAAGGCAAAGATCAATCCCATAATTGGGGCCTTTGGAGGAATAGATTCCTAAATTACAGCATTGTTTCTGATTCAGATAAAAAGACAGGAGCAGAGCTTCTGCTTTACTTGGTAGACCCTTTGAAGATGATGTTATTTCAAGGCAGGGAATCAGTGAATCATTGCTAAACTTGAAGCAGTACTCGGATCACTCGACTTTTGTTTCAATCGAAGAAGCAATAAAATGCTTGAAAGAGCTAAATGTAACAAGTGAGTCCAGCAGCCAGGAGAATCTGTTGATTCATTCGTCAATGATCTGTGCAGGATAGCAGAGGTTACAATTATGTATGTTAAAATCAGAAATTATCAGAGACAGAATCGTTGTAGGAGTAGCAGACAATGCACTTTCTGACCTCTTGCAGGCAAAGAATCTAACCGTAGAAAAGGCAATCCAGATAGTTAGGCAGTCAGAGCTTCATGAGTGACATAGAACCATCTTAAGGAGAGAAAACAAACAATAGTACAGAGGCCAACCCGCAGTTCAGCGAGTTAAGCAATAAACATAAAAGCCAGGAGCAGGTGTGGCCCTTCGAACCTGTTCCGCCCACCATTCATTATGATCATGACTGATCATCCAACTCAGGAACCCTTCCCCACATATCCTTTAGCCCCAAAAGCTATATCTAACCCCTTGAAAACATAGGTACTGGCTTCAACTGCTTTTTGTGGAAGTGAATTCCACAGGCTCACCTCTCTCTCTGGGTGAAGAAATTTCTCCTCATCTCAGTCCTAAATGGATTACTCCCTATCTTTAGACTATGATTCCTAGGTATGGACTCGCTGCCATCGAGACCATCCGTCCTATATTTACACTGTCTAGTCCTTTTAAAATGTTATAGGTTTCTATGAGGTCCTGCCCTCCCACCTCATTCTTCAAAACTCAAATGAATATAACCCTAAGCGACTCAATCTCTCCTCATACATCAGTCTTGCCAAACGAGGAATCAGTCTGGTAAACATTCACTGCTCTCCTTCTATAGCAAGAACATCCTTCCTCAGATAAGGAGACCAAAACTGCACACAACATTCCAGGTGTGGCCTCACCAAGGCCATTGTATAACTGCAGAAAGATATCCCTATTCCTGTAGACACAGGGACTCCAGGCCAGGGAAACAATACTCGAGCCGGCCAGCAGAGCAAACATGCCAACGTTGTAGAGAAAAGCGTTCCCAAGGTGAGATCGATGTCCTGCATTCACTGCAACAGGATTGGACACTACGGCAAACTGCAAGACAAAAACTCTGAAATGCACAGAAGGCTCAAAGATTAACCACGAGATCGATACTGCAAGTTCAGAAGACACGCAGAGGGAGGTCAAAGATCTTGGTTTCTCATTTGGAATACAGACATTTCAATTAATGGCCACTTAACAAATTTTAAATTCAATACAGGAGACAGCGTACAAGTCCAACAGGAGATGCCACAGTGACTCGGTGGGCACAATGTTTAGCACTGCTGCCTCACAGCACCAGGGGTCCTGGTTCAATTCCAGCCTTGGTGACTGTCTATATGGAGTTTGCACTTTCTTCTCCGGGTGCTCCGGTTTCCTCCCAAAGTCCAAAGGTGTGCAGGCAAGGTGATTGGCCATGCTAAATTGCCCCTTGTTGTCCAACGATGTTAGGTGGGGTTACAGGGATAGGGCGGGGATTGGGCCTAGGTAGGATGCTCTTTCAGAGGGTTGGTGCAAACTTGATGGGCTGAATGGCCTCCTTCTGCACTGTAGGTATTCTAAGGTTCTCTGGTCTTATGGGGAAGAAACCGTTGCTACATGACTCTGCCTTCCAACAACAGATACTTCAGTCTGTGGGCCAGGAGGAGTCCAATTTCCAGTCATAGGCATGATTCTGGAACCACTAAGTTAGGGTGAAAACAAATCTTTGAGCTGGTGTACATCATCTGTAACCAGCCTCTCTTTTGAGCAGAGATGCCTGTGTAACCATGAATCTCCACAAAATGGCAGGTTGTTATTAATCATGTAGAACCAAAAACTTCCTGAGTACTGAGACAAAAGAAAGTGTTCAGCTCTGAACTGTCTTCTCTCTTTGCGGAGCAAGTTTGTGCATTCTCGTTACAGATGCTTGAAAACCATCTATGGTGAGACCAACCAACCACGATGCGTCCAGTGTAGAATATGAAAGAGTGTGACAAAACATGTGATGAGCTTCGACCTCCGATGACGGTACAGAAGGTCAACACTGAAACCACCAAACATACTCTGCAACTCCCAGCCAGCATGCCAAAGCCACAAAACATGCTGGAACCCCCATTGCAGGCATCCTATGCTGACAGCAAAATGCAGAGATGAGTGTAGCACTAAACTTCACTCTAGTTACAGGAATGTTCATCCTCATCCACAGAGGATATTGCAAAGGTCAACATGCTGATAGAAGATGCAAAAATAGCGACCAGATGACGAGCGCACAGTATCACAGTGGCTAGCACTGTTGCTTCACAGCGCCAGGGACCCGGGTTTGATTCCCGGCTTGGGTCACTGTCTGTGCGGAATCTGCACGTTCCCCCCCTGTCTGCGTGGATTTCCTCCAGATGCTCCGGTTTCCACCCACAATCCCAAAAGACAAGGGGCGGGATTCTCCTGCAATCGGTGGGGCGGGCCGTACTGGCGCCAAAGAGCAGCGTGAACCACTCCGGCGTTGTGCCGCCCGGAAGGTGCGGAATCCTCCGCACTTCCGGGGGCTAGGCGGGTGCTGGAGTGATTGGCGGCGCGTCTACCAGCGCCGAACGGCCTCCGCCGGCCGGAGCGAGTTGGCACATGCGCAGCACCGTTGCCGTGATTCCTGCGCATGCGCAGGGGGTTTCTTCTTCGCGCCAGCCATCACGGAGCCTTACACAGACTGGCACGGAGGGAAAGAGTGCCCCCACGGCACAGGCCCGCCCGCAGATTTGTGGGCCCCGATCGCGGGCCAGGCCACCATGGGGGCTCCCCCGGGGCCGAATCCTCCCGCGCCCCCCCGAGGACTCCGCAAGCTGCCCTCAAAGCCAGGTCCCACCGGTATGGACCATGTCCATTTCACGCTTCCGGGACTGGCCGAAAACAGGTGGCCGCTCGGCCCATCGGGGCCCGGAGAATCGCCAGGGGGAACGCTGCCAACGACCCCAGACCGGCGCGACGTGATCCCTCCCCCGCCCAAAAACCGGCACCGGAGAATTCAGCAGCCGGCGCGGAGCGGCGGGGCGGGATTCACGCCGCCCCCCAGCGATTCTCTGACCCGGCGGGGTGTCGGAGAATCCCGCCCAAGATTTTTAGGTGAATTGGACATTCTGAATTCTCTCCTCAGTGTACCCAAACAGGTGCTGGAGTGTGGCAACTGGGGGATTTTCACAGTAACTTCATTGCAGTGTTAATGTAAGCTTATTTGTGGCACTAATAATGATTATTATTATTATTATATCCATCCAAGAAACAGGTTGGAGTGACAACCACTGACCAGTGCAACAGCCAGTGCCATCAAGTTATGTTCATCATAAACGAATGGAAGAAAAGGATAAAAACATACCCTGAGGCCAAATCTACAGCAACGACAGAGCCTACCAGGGGTGGCATTGTTAGTCAAGGACAGTATACGGTGGCAGAAAGGACGTTTGAAGAGGTCTCGTCTACTGAGGTAGTATGGGCTGAGGTTAGAAACAGGAAAGGCGAGGTCACCCTGTTAGGGGTTTTCTATAGGCCTCCAAAAAGTTCCAGAGATGTAGAGGAAAGGATTGCAAAGATGATTCTGGAGAGGAGTGAAAGCAACAGGGTAGTTGTTATGGGGGACTTTAACTTTCCAAATACTGACTGGAAACGCTATAGTTCGAGTACTTTAGATGGGTCCGTTTTTATCCAATGTGTGCAGGAGGGTTTCCTGACACAGTATGTAGATAGGCCAACAAGAGGCGAGGCCATATTGGATTTGGTACTGGGTAATGAAACAGGACAGGTGTTAGATTTGGGGGTAGGTGAGCACTTTGGTGATAGTGACCACAATTCGATTACGTTTACTTTAGTGATGGAAAGGGATAGGTATATACCGCAGGGCAAGAGTTGTATCTGGGGGAAAGGCAATTATGATGTGATGAGGCAAGACTTAGGATGCATCGAATGGAGAGGAAACCTGCAGGGGATGGGCACAATGGAAATGTGAAGCTTGTTCAAGGAACAGCTACTGCGTGTCCTTCATAAGTATGTACCTGTCAGGCAGGGAGGAAGTGGTCAAGCAAGGGAACCGTGGTTTACTAAAGCAGTCGAAACACTTGTCAAGAGGAAGAAGGAGGCTTATGTAAAGATGAGACATGAAGGTTCCGTTAGGGCGTTCGAGAGTTACAAGTTAGCTAGGAAGGACCTAAAGAGAGAGCTCAGAAGAGCCAGGAGGGGACATGAGAAGTCTTTGGCAGGTAGGATCAAGGATAACCCTAAAGCGTTCTATAGATATGTCAGGAATAAAAGAATGACTAGGGTAAGAGGAGGGCCAGTCAAGGACAGTAGTGGGAAGTTGTGCGTGGAGTCCGAGGAGATAGGCGAGGTGCTAAATAAATATTATTCATCAGTATTCACACAGGAAAAAGACAATGTTGTCGAGGAGAATACTGAGATTCAGGCTACTAGACTAGAAGGGCTTGTGGTTCATAAGGAGGAGGTGTTAGCAATTCTGGAAAGTATGAAAATAGATAAGTCCCCTGGGCCGGATGGGATTTATCCTAGGATTCTCTGGGAAGCTAGGGAGGAGATTGCTGAGCCTTTGGCTTTGATCTTTAAGTCATCTTTGTCTACAGGAATAATGCCAGAAGACTGGAGGATAGCAAATGTTGTCCCCTTGTTCAAGAAGGGGAGTAGAGACAACCCCGGTAACTATAGACCAGTGAGCCTTATTTCTGTTGGGGGCAAAATCTTGGAAAGGTTTTTAAGAGATAGGATGTATAATCATCTGGAAAGGAATAATTTGATTAGAGATAGTCAACACGGTTTTGTGAAGGGTAGGTCGTGCCTCACCAACCTTATTGAGTTCTTTGAGAAGGTGACCAAACAGGTGGATGAGGGTAAAGCAGTTGATGTGGTGTATATGGATTTCAGTAAAGCATTTGATAAGGTTCCCCACGGTAGGCTACTGCAGAAAATACGGAGGCATGGGATGCAGGGTGATTTAGCAGTTTGGATCAGAAATTGGCTAGCTGGAAGAAGACAAAGGGTGGTGGTTGATGGGAAATGTTCAGACTGGAGTCCAGTTACTAGTGGTGTACCACAAGGATCTGTTTTGGGGGCCACTGCTGTTTGTCATTTTTATAAATGAGGATACATTTTTATAAATGGAGGGTGTAGAAGGATGGGTGAGTAAATTTGCAGATGACACTAAAGTCAGTGGAGTTGTGGACAGTGCGGAAGGATGTTACAAGTTACAGAGAGACATAGATAAGCTGCAGCGCTGGGCTGAGAGGTGGCAAATGGAGTTTAATGCAGAAAAGTGTGAGGTGTTTCATTTTGGATGGAATAACAGAAAGACAGAGTACTGGGCTAATGGTAAGATTCTTGGCAATGTGGATGAGCAGACAGATCTCGGTGTCCATATACATAGATGCCACCCAGGTTGAGAGGGTTGTTAAGGAGGCGTACGGTGCGTTAGCTTTTATTGGTAGAGGGATTGAGTTTCGGAGCCATGAGGTCATGTTGCAGGTGTACAAAACTCTAGTGCGGCCGCATTTGGAGTATTGTGTGCAATTCTGGTCGGCACATTATAGGAAGGATGTGGAAGCATTGGAAAGGGTGCAGAGGATATTTACCAGAATGTTGCCTGGTATGGAGGGAAGAACTTATGAGGGAAAGCTGAGGGACTTGAGGCTGTTTTTGTTAGAGAGAAGAAGGTTAAGAGGTGACTTAATTGAGGCATACAAGATGATCATAGGATTGGATAGTGTGGACAGAGAGAGCCTTTTTCCTCGGATGGTGATGTCTAGCACGAGGGGACATAGCTTTAAATTGAGGGGAGATAGATATAGGACAGATGTCAGAGGTAGGTTCTTTACTCCGAGAGTAGTAAGGGCGTGGAATGCCCTGCCTGCAACAGTAGTGGGCTCGCCAACACTAAGGGCATTCACATGGTCATTGGATAGACATATGGATGATAAGGGAATAGTGTAGATGGGCTTTCGAGTGGTTTCACAGGTCGGCGCAACATCGAGGGCCGAAGGGCCTCTACTGCGCTGTAATGTTCTATGTTCTATGTTCTACCACTCCTTCGACAGCAGTGCGAGTGAGATATGGAAGGGTTATAAGGCCTCCAGACCACCTGAACCTTTGAATGCAAGGATTTGAAGCGAGAAGATGGGGTAGTGATAATTTAGTAATTACAGTGTAAATGAATAATAGTAATAACAATGTAAAATGCAAGGTAAACTGCAATGACTTAAAATGCATTCGATGAAGACTTAGAGGGAGGTGCAGTTCGACCACAAAGTGATGTAAAAGGCTCAAGACTCACGCTTTGGGATCAGTTGAGTGTTGGACAAAGCTGTGTATAGCAGCAAGCATGGAGACAGTTCCTTGCTTGTACATTTCACTGTTTATTCATAAGTAGTTCGAAGAGCCCAGAAAGACTTGCAGTTAACCTACATATGACAATGAAGACTTCTTCAGGCTCACCGTGCTGCAACTAAGACACTATAATATCTCATTCAACATGGTTCAACTTTTCCAAGGGCTTAAGGTTAGAAGTTCTCATCAGTTTAGTTTAGTAGATTTCTATTGCTTGCACCCTGGTGGAGGTGGTGAGGGGGGCTCATCAGTGCACCTTGTGGAGAAGTGCAGTATTTCAGGGGTTTTGCATGTGTGGACTGCTGCCAGTTACACTGAAGTAATGTTGGGAACACTGCCATTATTGGCATGCAATCTATCCCATAATTTGTGTCCCTTTCAAAAAGATTCAAGATAATAGTAAACTTTCTGTCATTTTGCTTCGATTTCTTTGAACATAAATTGTTCTTACTTCCACTTTCAATGAAAATGTCAGCTGGCTAGGCAGCAGTACACAGTTTCTCAGTCAGAATATAATGGACTCAAAAAAACGAACTCAGCACTTGCACATGCACTGAATCTCAGGTGACACTGAATTACAAAATTGAGGAAATTTTGCATTATCAGAGGGGCCATCTTTCAGATGAGATATGAAAACAGGGCAGGTTAGTTTAACCTTGGTGGTAGTAAAGCTTTTAGAAAGGATGATCTGGAAAATATTAACATTCATTTGGACAGGTATGGACCAACTCCAGCATGGCTTTCCTAAGGGTGAAGTCATGCTTAACCGACTTGGGTTTTTTGATGAAGTAACAGAGAGGCTGTTTTCCTTAGAGAACAGAAGATTGAGAGGCGATTAGATCGAAGTGTTTAAAATCAAGAGGGGTCTAGAGAGTAGGTAAAGAGAAACTGATTCTCATTGGTGAAATGGCGAGAACCAGAGGACTCAGTTTTAAGGTGATTGGCAAAAGAAGGAACGCAACATGAGAAAAAACAATTTTACATGCGTGGTTAGAATCTGCAGTGCACTGCCTGAGGGTGCAGTGGAGGCAGATTCAATCGGGGATTTCAAAAGGGAATTGGAGCACCAATTGAAGAGAAAGGATTTAGAGAGCTACGGGAAAAGAGAGGGGGAGTGGGACAAGCATAGGTGCTATTGCAGAAGGCCAGCATGGCCCCAGTGGGCTAAATAAGACCAAGACCGCTGAGACAATAACCCTTGATTCCCTTACTGTCTATCTCAGCCTTGAACATACTTAACGAACCAGCCTCTCTTGCTCTCTGTGGTAAACAATTCCAAAGATTCACTACCCTCTGAGAGAAGAAATTCCTCGTCATCTCTGTCTTAAATTGGTGACCCCTTTACTCTGAAATTATGCCCTCTGGTCCTAGACTCTCCTACAAGAGGAAACAACCTCTCAGCATCTCCAATGTCAAGCCCTTGAGAATCCTATATGCCTCATAAGGCCACCTCTCTCTCTTCTAAACGCCAATGAGTACAGGTTCAAACTACACAACCTCTCCTCATAAGAAAATCCCTCCATACCCGGGATGAACCTACCATATCTTCTCTGAGCTGCCTCCAATGCCAATATATCTTTCCTTTTTTAGGGGTCCAAAACTGTTCACAGTGCGGTAACCATTGTATGGTTCTATGATGTTCATATAGTCTTGCTCTGGGCAAACTGATTGCTCGGTTTTCTACATTCCAAAAATAACTATAGCGTAAAATGTTGAATTAACTGTGAAACATTTTCAGATGTCCTGGGAATGTGCAAGATATCATATAAATGCGAGTTCATCCTTTCTTAACATTTATACAAAGTATGTGAGGAAGATTATAGCACGCAAAGAAGATGATCATTTAGAAAGGAACTCTAACTGATGTGATAAGCATATACAACTAAATGAAACGGAAAGTGCTAGAAATACTCAGCAGGTCAGCAGCATCTGTGGAGTGAGAAATAGAGTCAACATTTCAGGTTGGTGAACTTTCCTCAGAACAGAAGTACATAATGAACATACGAATTAGGAGCAGGAGTAGGCCACTTGACCCGTCGAGCCTGCCATTCAGTAAGATTGTGGCTAATCTGATTGTAACTTCAACCCCACATTCCTGCCTACCCCTGAATATATCTAACTCTGCCTTAAAAATATTCAATGTTGGAGATGTAACAGCTTTTACCAGCCCCTGGCCCAAAATGATGTTAGTTTATGACTGGAAATTGTTAAATTCAGCTTCAAGTCTGGATGGCTGTAAAGTGCCTTTTTGAAAGTGGGGTGTTGTGCCATGAGTTTAGCCTTATTGGAATAGTACAGGAGGCTGGGGACAGAAAGGTCAAAGTCAGAGTGGGGAGGGGAATTTAAAATGACAGGCAATCGGAAGCTCTAGGTTCCACTTGTGATTTGGACGAATGCGTTCCGCAAAGCACTCAGCCAACCTCTGTTTGGTCTCCCCGGCATACAGGAAATCGCATTGTGAGCAGCTTATACAGTGTACTAAACTAAAAGAAGTTTGTTACCTAATAACAGTTGAGGGGTAAAAGCAATACAAATACACTCCTCAACACAATTCAGAAGTTCTGCTATCTTGTGAATGTCCTATCCTTTTTTGAAAATAAATTTTGAGTACCCAATTAATTTTTTCCAATTAAGGGGCAATTTAGCGTGGCCAATCCACCTAGCCTGCACATCTTTGGGTTGTGGGGTCAAAACCCATGCTTGGGTTACGGTCTGTGTGGAGTCTGCACGTTCTCCCCGTGTTTGCGTGAGTTTCCTCCGGGCGCTCTGGTTTCCTCCCACAGTCCAAAGATGTGCAGGTTAGATGGATTGGCCATGCAGAATTGCCCTTAGTGGTCCAAAAAGGTTAGGTGGGGTTACTGGGTTACGGGGATAGGCTGGAAGTGTGGGCCTAAATGCACACACGACGGGCCGAGTGGCCTCCTACTCCACTGTAAATTCTATTATTCTATACAACACCAGGTTGGATGTGATGAAATCGGCCAGAAGTAATCTCAGTGTTCATTTGACTCGTCCATAGTTTAGCACGGGGGACAGGCTGACAGAGAGGAAAAGACATGTAGGTCGGAAACAGGAACTACCAAATAAGGTCCTGGCCAGAATCAGTGTAGGCCATCTGCCAGGCCACTCAAGTCAGCACAGAAAATCATTATCGCTAAACGGAACTTTATAATCATTCAATTGCAGTATTTATCACTTTAACACAAAGGATGAAAGTACCATGCTATGAGCATGTAACTAATTTGGAGACAGTAGAGATCAACTTTGCAAAAGGAAGAACGATAAAGAAGCCATCAGACTCCATAATTGGCTAATAGCTAGTCAGACACGAGTGTTTCAGAGGACAATGGATCTTGATTAAATCATCTTGGCTGAACAGGAGTATCCTGTTTATTTCTATTGATGAGTTAAGTCTTGATGAGACAATAGAACTCAGGCCAGGTGTGTGTGTGTGTGTGTGTGTATCATGACTCAGCAAAACCTGCACAAAAGAAGGGACTTCGGAACACATCGTCAGCGACAACACAGGAACCCCTGGGAGCAACAATGACAGAAGAGGAGCCCTCAGCTCAGCGAAGAAGATATCAACACCCGTGTGATCATAGCCTGGCCAGCCCCCTTCACTAGTATGGGTAATACCAAGAGCTCAGCTGTGAGCCTGAGTCATTTTCTTTGTGGTTGATTTTGAAGATTGTAATACCCAAATACAGTTACAGTAGACAGTGTGTGTTTTCTAGTGTCTGGCTAATCCGATCAAGCAGCGTCTCCATCAACAACAGACTTTGGAGAGAGCATGAGGTTTGTCTTAAAACAAAGATCAAAGCCTACCAGGCATTGGTTCTCATATCACTTCTCTATGGCAATGAGGCCGTTGTAAATATCACAATACTAAATAGGATCCAGTTAAAACCACTAACTTTGTATGTTCAGAAACTCGAATAATCTTGGGATAACATGACAGACTCATTGGATAACAAACTCAATCGACAGGGCAAACTTCAAAGCAGAAAACCAGCATATGGAAATCAGCATTAGAAATATTTATGTGGAGCACTTAATTGTTTGAATAGCATGACTACGAACAAGTTGGTGGGAGCTAGGAGAGACGGCCACAAAGATGCACGGCTCATGAACAGAGGAAGCATTAATGGCAGGAGAAGGTGCTAGTAGTTGCATTAAGATATCTGAATGTGTTAATAATAGTGTCATGATATGCAGATAATGATATACAGGCAGGCACAGACAGGCAGCTAATGAACACAGAGAACAGGACATGACCAATGAGCAGGCAGGACAGATCAGGGGTGGTATCTCACTATAAAAGGCACGAGGTACTCACACTCGGCCTCTTTCCACAGACAGACATCTAGAGAGTATATCAGGGTTGATCAGAAGCATCACACCCAGAATGTGGCTTAGAGCAGGCTGGTTTAGTTAGACTGAGTTACTACAGTTAGATTAGCAGGAGAGTCGAACTCATTTAAGAACTGTGTTAATAGTTCAATAAACATATTGAACTCATTACAAGGTCTGGACCTTCCTTTGTCAAAACATACATCAAGGAAGCAGCTTATGCCACACGAAGAAGCATAATACAACATGGTACCAGTAGTGCCTGTTAAATCTATTTAGTTCGACTCAGCAAGATACGTGACAACCAGCAACAGCAACCAGGCAAGATGGTCGAGATTCCTGTTCCTCAGCAACTCAGGTACCACGGCAATCTTAGTGCCAACTGGCGTGCATTCAAGCAGAGATTTCAGCTTTACCTGGAAGCAGCCGACCTAAATGGCGTGGCCGATGCTAAAAAGATAGCTCTTCTAGTCACCATTGCGGGTGAGCATGTAACAGAGATCTGCAACTCCTTCAAATACTCCAAAGGGCAGGACAAAAAAGACTTCCAGACAGTCCTGGACTAGTTTGAAAACTACTGCGAGGTAAACACATCAGAAATCGGAAAAACTGGCGCTGATACTCACCACGAGGCAGAGGTAGGGGTGCAACAGAAGCAAACGGCAATTTTGAGGACAGCCATCTTGCGCAAGGAGCCGCACATACACAGTTCCGAAAAACACGCACAGCAAAGGAAAGTCCATTTGCCCGTGTGCGACGCTGCGCGGAGCGTCAGGATGCCGACATCATGACGTGCTCGAACTGTGGCAACGCCCACTTAAAGAAACACTGCCCGCAAGAGGTAGGCGATGTTTAAACTGCGGGAAGCCTGGACACTATGCAGCCTTGTGCAGATCTGCACCACCAGTCAGGGGCCAGCGCGCCCAATTCCGGCGATGGCGCGTTCAGAGTGTGCAACAACGATTACAGGATTCTGATCCTGGCAGCACAACGGATCCAGAGGAAGAATGCCTGGACTCCGCCTACTGTGTGGGCATCATTACCAAATGTGAATATGCCACATCCAACTCATCACAACTTCAAACCATCCTCGCTGTGGATTCTGCGGACGAATGGCGTGCGGTGATGCAGGTCAACCACTGCTCCATCCAGTTCAAGCTGGACACAGGTGCTTCTGCCAAGCTCCTCTCACAGGCAGATTTCAAACGCATCAAGAAGCCCCCCAATGTCCTTCCAGCAGCCTGCAGGCTCCTGGACTACAACGGAAATGCCATCACGGCACTGGGATCCTGCCATCTACTCGTCTCCAACCGGAGCACCCATGCACGGTTAAGTTTGGAAATTGTCAAGTCAGACAGGGCATCCCTACTTGACGCGCATACCTGCAAGCAGCTGAACCTCGTGCAGCGGGTTTACACAACGACATCCTCCAATGTGGATTTTCAGGCCGGCATTGACAACATCCTCACTCAGTATCTGGATGTGTTCGACGGGATGGGCACGCTGCCATATCGATACAAGATTCTGCTATGACCTGATGCCAAGCCAGTGGTCCACGCACCACGCCAGGTCCCGGCTCCGCTGAGGGAGCCCTG
The DNA here is from genome assembly GCF_047496885.1 of Scyliorhinus torazame. Taxonomy (NCBI): domain Eukaryota; kingdom Metazoa; phylum Chordata; class Chondrichthyes; order Carcharhiniformes; family Scyliorhinidae; genus Scyliorhinus; species Scyliorhinus torazame. The sequence goes on along the minus strand of NC_092715.1, from coordinate 107,023,611 downwards.
AAGGCACAGCTCAAGGATCTTCAGCAACAGGCCATTATTTCCAAGGTAACCGAACTGACTGACTGCGTCAGCTCGATGGTGTAAGTTAGAAAGCATTCGGGAGACCTGCGCAAGTGCATTGATCCCAAGGATCTCAATAAGAATATATTGCGTGAACACTACCGCATCCCAAAGCGGGAGGAACTCACCAGTGAGATGGCACACGCACGTTTTTTCACCAAGTTAGATGTGTCACATGGATTTTGGCAAATCCAGCTGGATGAGTCCAGCAGAAGGCTCCGCACCTTCAACACACCGTTTGGCAGATACTGCTATAACCATATGCCGTTTGGCATTGTCTCGGCATCGGAGATCTTCCATCGCATCATGGAGCAGATGATGGAGGGCATCGAAGGGGTTTGTGTGTACGTGGACGACGTCGTCATATGGTCCACGACCCCTGAGGAGCAGGTTTCCTGTCTCCAGCAGGTATTCCGCCGTGTCCATGCCAATGGCCTAAAGCTGAACAGATCCAAATGTTGCTTTGGCATGTCGACACTCAAGTTCCTAGGTGACCAGATCTCTCAGTAGGGCATGCGCCAGGACACTGACAAGGTTAAGGCCATCGAAGCCATTAAGGTCCCTGAAGACAAGAAGGCAGTGTTGCGCTTCCTGGGCATTGTCAATTTTCTGGGCAAGTTCATCCCAAACTGGCCTCACAGACCATGGCCCTACGAAACCTGGTGAAAAGGTCCACTGCCTTTTAGTGGAAGGCAGCACATCAGGCGGAGTGGTTGGAGCTGAAAGTCAAGCTCACCACTGCACCAGTCTTGGCATTTTTCGACCCAGACAGGGAGACAAAGATCTCGACAGATGCGAGCCAGGATGGCATCTGTGCGGTGCTGCTCCAACGCGATGACATTTCATCCTGGACACCGGTAGCCTATACATCGAGGGCCATGACGCCCACCGAAACAAGGTATGCGCAAATAGAGAAGTAATGCCTGGGTCTTCTCACTGGCATTCTCAAATTTCACGACTATGTCTACGGTCTGCCGACATTCACTGTCGAGACAGATCATCGGCCTCTGGTCCACATTATCGACAAGGACCTGAATGATATGACACCTCGGTTGCAGCGCATCCTTCTCAAACTCAGAAGGTACAACTTTGACTTAGTGTACATGCCTGGCAAGGAGCTCATCATCGCTGATGCATTGTCCCGCTCCATCACATTGCCTAGTGAACCGCTGGATATCATCCGGCAGATTGAATCATAGGTGCAGCTGTGTGCTAGCACCCTCCCGGCGTCTGATGAGAAGGTGGTTCGTATCCGTAAGGAGATAGCCAAAGACCCCCTCTTGCAGCGTGTCAAGCACCACCTCGCCAATGGCTGGCAGAAAGGGCAGTGCCCTCAATTTTACAATGTAAATGGTATCCTCCTCAAACTGGACCGGATTGTCATTCTGCTCAGTCTCCAGAGCTTGGTGCTCCGCCAAATCCACGAGGGACACCTGGGCGTCGAGAAGTGCAGACGCAGAGCCAGGCAGTCTACTGATCCGGTATTAGCCAGGACATCTCGAACATGGTCCTCAACTGTGAGATCTGTCAACGCTTCCAGCCAGCGCAGAGCAAGGAGATGCTCCAGCAGCATGAAATCGAAACCTCCCCATGACCCAAGGTTGGCATCGACCTCTTTTGTGCGAATGGTCGTGACTGCGTGTTGATTATTGACTATTTCTCCAATTCCCCTGAAGTCGTGAAGCTCTCAGACCTCACATCTCGGACAGTCATCAAGGCCTGTAAGGAGACGTTCTCCAGCCATGGTATCCCACTCACTGTCACGAGTGACAATGGCCCGTGCTTCAACAGCCACGAGTGGTCTATGTTTGCCAAGTCATACCATTTCAACATGCCACTTCCAGCCCACACTGTCCACAGACCAATGGGAAGGTTGAAAAAGGGGTGCACATTGTGAAACAGCTCATCTGCAAGGCCGCGGATTCTGCTTCTGACATCTACCTCGCGCTGCTTGCATACAGGGTGACCCCACTGTCCACTGGCATGTCGCCGGCTCAACTCCTGATGAACAGGGACCTGCGGACGACACTTCCAGCCATACACTTGTCCAACCTGGATCACCTCCCGGTGCTGCAGAAGATGCAGCAGCTTAGAGACCGTCAAAAGCAGGGCTATGATGCTCATGCCACCAATATGCCCGTGTTATCCCCGGCAGACACTGTCAGGATCAATATACTGGATGGTGGCTGGTCTGCTCCAGCTGTGGTTGTTCGACATGCTGCGCCCCGCTCGTATGTTGTACATATGGCTGATGGTTCTGTTGTGTGACGAAACAGACGGGCACTGTGCAAAGTTGCCTGCCCGCAACCACTTTCTTCTCCGTTTCCGTCCATTGTTTTGCCACCTCCTGATACCTCGAACTACGAAGCAACCAGTCATGTTTCCATCCCGCCTGTCAAGGCACCGTCGTCCCCACCACCACCTCTCCGGCGGTCAACAAGGATCAGACGCAAGCCCCCAGAGATTGGACTTATGAACATTTGTTTTGTTTGCTATGTTCTATTTTCTCACATTAGACAGCTGTCTTCACATGTAAATACGTTCATATATGCCACCGCTTGTAAATATGTTAATATATGCCACCATATGTAAGTATGTTTCCATGTGCCAATAAAACATTAAAAAAAGGGGAGATGTCATGATATGCAGACATGCAGATAATGATATACAGACGGTACAGACAGGCAGCTAATGAACACAGAGAACAGGACATGACCAATAAGCAGGCAGGACAGTCAGGGATGGAATCTCACTATAAAAGGCACGAGGCACTCACACTCGGCCTCTTTCCACAGACAGACATCTAGAGAGTACATCAGGGTTGATCAGCAGCATCACACCTAGAACATGGCTTAGAGCAGACTGGTTTAGTTAGACTGAGTTACTACAGTTAGATTAGCAGGAGAGTCGAACTCATTTAAGAACTGTGTTAGTAGTTCAATAAACATATTGAACTCATTGCAAGGTCTGGACCTTCCTTTGTCAAAGCATACACCAAGGAAGCAGCTTATGCCACACGAAGAAGCATAATGCAACAAAGAGAATAAAGGTTAATCAGTGCTCAGTGAAAGCAAAACTAAAGAACAAATTACACAAGTGGGGGCGGGTCTTTGCATCCGGCCAAAAATGTTTTGATACTAAAATAGATGTTATAGTAAAACATTTTGCCCCCTCCCCAGCAGCCCATCTGTCACTTGTTCTTAAGTTTTGCATTTATTCTCCTTTATTCTCCCATTAACACATTCTGAGATATTTATATGTAAGCCCCGAAGAAGTCATACGGACTGCAAACGTTATCTGTTTTCTCACTCCTCAGATGGTGCCAGACCTGATGAGAACCGCCCCCCCCCCCCCCCCCAGTATATTCTTGTGTTTCAGATTCCAGCGCCCCCAGTATTTTGCTTTCTTTTTAACCTGTGGTCCCCAGACACGGGACATGGCAGGTCCGAGCTGACAGGAACAGGTATTGCACCCTGATCTCACGCTTGATCGAAGCCAAAAGCATCCCTGTTCTTCAAATACCTCACCCCCATCAGCTCGTCACCTTTCGCTTCTCTTTTTCTATTTGCCCAGACGCACGCTATCTTTTTAAAAGTCACTCTACACAGCGCCTGCCTCCTGTCAGTCATTTACCTCGCTTGGAACAGCAGCTCCGCTTTCCTATTGGTGAACCTCAAGGCCATTAGGAGAGGGGCCAAGCAGTATCCGTGCTGTTACTGGTGGCTGGAGATGTCAGTCAGAGGGTGCTGTGTTTAGTTCTTCCCCACTGAGGAGATTCACAGAGAGAGGGAGAGAGGAGGAGGAGCAGGGGCGTGTGGTGAAGTGTCTGTTTCGAAATCTCACAGACAGAAACCTTTGCGCCTTACTTATTTCCCAGACTGGGAGGGAAAGCGGACTCCGTCATTTCTATATTATAACTAATATAAATATACACTTATATTAAAAAAAAATGCGTCTCCCTCGGAAATGTTGGACATTGTGCACCATAAGTATCATAGTCATTTTTTTTAAAACAAAGGACATAACAAGATCGGAGCACCAGCAAACGCAAATGGGGTAATGTGCATTCGTCTCGTCTTAAATGAAAAAGTGGTGAAAATATTTTAAAGGAGTTTGCCTGCAAATCAATAAATGCAATTGGTTTGGTAAATTAATTTTATTTTGAAAGAACGACAATTAGCATTTGTAATCCACAAGTGATATTTGTGTTCCTACCTTTTTAAAGCTACAATTAATTAATGCTTCAAGAAGAGTTTACCACCCCACCCCTCCCTTTAAATGTACGTTTTCAATCGAGTTAGTTTTGCCGCTTGCGATCTTTTGTGGTTCATTTTCCTGACGACGTGGCTCGCGAAACGTTCTCCGTTCAGAAAAGAAAAGTGCTGGGTGGAATGGAAACCTTTTGTGGAAGTGAATCAGTGAGAAAGACAAGTCTCAGCTTTCACCAAACAAAACCAGGTCCAGCCAGCCAGCCACTTCTCCCACACAACTCGTCTCGAACGAAAGGTGCCGGGATTTTGATAGCGACCCTGGGGTGTCAGTGGGGGAGGGGAGGGGGTGGGTGATGGGGGTAACTCTGGATATTGAGAACGATCTTGCATTTCGCATCCCCCCCCCCCCCCCCTTCCAAATCAGTGCCGTCTTTTTCTGTTGTGTTTCAATGAGTTGCAATCTCTCTCTTTTTCTCTCCAGTAGGTGGGCTTGTGCCTACACCTCAGATGTGGTTAAGGCGCCAGTGTTTGGTCTGATACACACTGAATGGCTGTGATTTGACTGATTGGGGTGGCAGTCGAAGTCACATTCAGCCGAGCGCTGCAAAAAAAGACCACAGTGTTCTTGTGTGGAGGGAGGGAGCGGCGTCCCTTTTAGCAGACTTTGTGAGGCTGCAGAACTATTCAGCGATTCTCCTGCTAACATCGATTCGACATTTTCACCTCCCTGTTTCTTTTATGGAACTGTCACTGCGGGTTCGATACGTTTTACTTCGCTCTCCATAATGATTCAACGGGTTATTATTTTATATTAGATTGCCATCGACCTCCCCCCCTCCTCAACTCTTTCAGTAATTTTGTACAAACGGTCTGTGAAAAAACAAATTTTCAGTTCCGAAAGCCTAACACGCAAGCTGCGGTTTTGTGTGTGTGTGTGAGCGGAAAGTCAGTTCTCAGCATTTGTCAGAAAGTCATGTACAAAGTATCCGCTGGATCAGGGGGGAGATAGCTATGGTGAAGGCAAGGCGAGAGAGCGCTCAGTCACCCTAAACACAGCTCACAAGTTAACCTGTGGCTGGATCGCTTCGGAAAGTGGCTTTTGTGTCAGAAACAGAACACGAGCTGTACGTGTCTGGCGAGAGAGGTGAAGCAATCCGGTGTGAAACATAAAATGGTCAGTTTCCCTGCGATGTACAAGATGCACGTCTAGTGGTTGCCAGGCGTGAACTGGGAGCTGATAAATAGTTGAAAACAACCTCTGCAGTAACTTTCTGTTTTTTTTAAACCTTAACTGTTTCAGGAATGGAGAAGCGAGCCCAACCAGACTGATGGTTAATACTTCCAGAAAAGTAAACAGGAAGAGTGTGCTTCCACGCTTTGAGCACACCGTGAAAGGTTGGAAAAACAATGCATCCCTAGTGATCAAGATCAGGTATACAAGTTTAAACTGACAAAATTAACTCAACTGATGTTGTAAACATTGGTCAATCATGTTCACATTGTGTAACCAACATGCTAATGCAGCTAGGTTAACCCCTTTTATGCTGTGCAGCTTTCAAAATAATTAATTTCAGCAAGGGATGAACAAAACTGGAGTTTTTTTCTTATTGAACAAAACAGGAAATGTAACGTATTCAGCCCTTGCTGTATGTTGAGGCCACATTTTTGCACCAAATCATCATCCAGTAAAGGTCAGTAAAGATTTCAGCGAGATCTTGAAACCCAGAAGATGTACAAGTTATTTTCTCAATTTTGCAGCCAATATAGCTGTCACAGGTCAGAGTAGATAAAACATGTCAAAGATAGAATTATTCAAATCTTTATTATAGGTATTGGCATAAGTGTTTGCTGTTACTATACTAGTCACCAGGCCTCCTCTGCCCCAAGCCACCTGACATTTAGCTGAACATTTTAAATTATAGGCAGCACTCATTTTATGATGTACATAATTGAGTAATATGAGCACTAATGATAGAAATGTTTAATGAACCAAGAGTATTCCTCAGACAATAGTTGGTATTAATAGAGGAAAGACCACAGGGCTGCACTCTCTTACACGCACTGTTGCTGTGAAAAAAGTGTAACAGAAAAATGAACTAAATCTGAAATGCAGCAGTGTAGCAGGCATTCTAGTTTATTCTTGGTCGCAATAAGGGAGAAAGAATTTTTTATGAATACATTTTACAATTAAATCCTAATGTTGATGTTTATTCACAGTTACAGCCAGTTGGTATCCAGTGAAAATCAAGGCGGACTGAGTTGGATAGCAAGGTTTTCAAAAAGACATAATAAAGAGAAATGAACACCCCCTCCCCTCCCCCAACTCAGTACAGAATAGAAACTTTAATAATGGGCAGATCTCCAGAAATATCTTGTCATCAAAGGCGGGTTTGCTTTGCATATATGTTCTATCTATGTAAATGCACAGTGACAGATGAGAGAGTGCATGTGAGAGAGAAGATGGTGGATGTATCTCTGGGTTGCAAGACAGTAGTTGTGTTAAGAAGCTCAGACAAACAGAATAAAGCTGGAGTTACTCATCTGGACGTTGAGACTAGGTCACTGACTGACTGCAGTAAGATGCTACAGTTTAAGTCCACAAGGTAGGGAATTTTCTTTTTAGAAGTTCCTTATTGCCATGGTGCATTTCTGTTGCTGTTTGAAGAAGCCATGTGGCATAGCGAACCTGAAGGAAAATTGACTTTCGGCACATGGCCTGCAGGAATATTGAATTTGTGACATAGAATCTGAAATTAAATTGAATAATGAACATGAGACATGGAGCAGTTGGAATTAATTTTTGACAGTGAATTGCAGGAAGAGTCTATTGTATAGGACAGCAGCAAAATCCTAATTCCTAGTTATGTTTCCATAAGGAAATTGAGAAATAGCGCATTAATCACCCATAAGTTTTTTTGCAATTGCAGTAAAGTGAGGATTACAGATCCCTTGTGTTTTTTTCAGTTTAGCACATTTCATTTCTTCTTCTAATTAGGTAAAACTGTCCCAATTTGCTTTTTATACTCTTGTTGTTAGGATTTCTTTTTCTCTGTTTTCATTTTTCTCAGTTTTCATTGTTCCTTTTCTGAAGGCAGGGATAAATATGATTCCATAAGTTCTTTACACAAGTAGCATTTGCAATGCCTGAGTCTAGACAATGAAAGTAGAATTCTGTGTAACAGCGAGAGGAGGACCTCTGGTGCAGCAGATAGCATCCTTCCTCTACCTCTGGGCCAGAAGCTCCCTGTTGAACTTTTACTTCAGGTCTTGATGGTGATGGAAGGTGCATTCACAATGTGGCCCAACAGGCTGATTATAAGCCTGTAAATCCTTCCAGTATGCCTGATGTCAGACAAAGTGGAAGAGTTTCCTTTGTCAGCCATATTGCTGGAGGCAATGGCAAACCATTGCATAGTTTGTGGAGCATAAGAATAGAGCAATCCAATTTAAGTCCATGGCTGCCAATGATCTTGTAAGACATTGTACCTGAAGGAGGAGGAGGTTCACACAATATGAATTTCCCATCGAGAAGAAAAAAGCAGTTTGGAGCAGATTTCTTATTTCCCCATTTTACTGTTTTTTTCCTTCTGAGTCACAAGACACAATGAAGAGTGGGATTTCTGGCTGTAATTTCCTTTCTCATAACAGAATTCTTCATAACAATATTCCTGCTTCTTCCCTGTCTAAGTTCAGCTAACTTAGCATTTACAGGGAACAGAGTTTGCAATTTTCCTGACCTGTCTAGTTGGATAGAAGGACTTTGACTCTGCCATTACCCAGTGACTCCTGTTGAAAAGTGCGCATGTGTTTATCAAGCAAAGAAAGTGTCAGGCTTGACTTTAAACATCTCTCACTCTTCAGTTCAAATTTCTGGCTGTCATCATCTGACTCATAAATCCAGAATGCGAACACACCAGGAGGTGCTGAAGCCCTCAAAATTGCATCAAACTTAAGTCAGCAGATTCAGGGTGGAAGGGCAGAAAGTTTGGGGGACAGAATATACTTTTAGCTCTCAGTTGTTATTTGTAACTGCAATTAGTTGTAATTTGGCGTGAGGTGACATGCTAAAACACTCATGGAAAATACCACCGACATTCATATGTCAAATAAAATTCTAACATTTCAAAGTATTCCCATATTTACTATGGCTGTGCATTATTTATTTGTTGAATTAGCACTCGGGTGTTACACTAGTTACTGGTGTTTTCAGTTGAGTTTCTGAAGAGCAAAATTCCCAGATGCAGTTTTTGCCATAACGTAGTGATATACTTACTGCCTGTATGTACATTATAATAAAAGTTTATAAATGTGATAGATTTGCTCCGAAAATATTACTTGAACAAGAAATATTGGGCCATGATAGCAATAATATGGTACCCAGAACACAAGTGACTTTTCTTTTGTGAGAGCTATTCATATTGGCCAAATGCGCAATATATTATAAAACCTTTTCTACTTAAACTTACAAGGCACTGGGGCTGGAACTAAATTGATTAACAGGGTCATTTTGATTTTGATTTTTTTATAGCTGAACATTTCTGCTAAAAGTAGAAGGTGACTTGGATCTTTAAAAACTGAACAGCTGTTTCTTTCTTTAAATTTTCTCCTTTTTAAGGGACAATGGTGAGGAAGTTCCTGTTGGAGAGACTTCCAGTATTAGCGGTCAGCTAGAGCATTCTTTAGGTTCTCAGTTGCATTTCAGAAATGACTGCATTTTGTATTAATACAGAATTAAAGGAAGTGGTCTACAAAAAGCACTTGCAAACAGGAAAACATGTAAATTAGTAGCAAATGCATTGTAAAATGCTGTTTTTTACACCACTCGTCTAAATCCTCAGGAGTTTTGGGAAGTTTTATTTCCCTTCCAGCTGTGAAATCTGGAATGACTGACTCTATCCAAGATAAATAGGAATCAATGTTGTTTTTAAAAAAATGCGAAAAGTATGTGTAGGGTTTGTAGACTCGACACAGTATGCTACTCATGTTATCCTCAATTCTACACCTGACAGACTTGGAGGCCCTAAATATTTGTGGGCACATACCAGCAGCCCTCCATGATCTTATGCCACATACGAGTACCACATACATGTCCAGGTGGAAGCTGTTGGCAGATATTTGTGTATGGGCACTATTACAGTTCACTCTGATCCTGTAGCTCATTCCTTTCCAGTAGGTTTCAATGGATAGAAGACTGGTGTGGAAATCTAGGGTGCATTTCCCTCCCTTGAACCCAGGGTTATAGAGACTAACCGTAGCCATCACCACCATTGCCCATGAGATCACCAGGAGGACAGATCTAAGATCAAAACTGGGAGGATATGTTTCATTATCTTAATGTGTGGTGCAGTGAACCATTAGGAGAACATGGCAATTCCCTGTTTATTCACATAACTCCTCTGGACAATTACTTAAGAAAATCTTTCTTGCAAGTGAAATAAAAAAGACATTTCACCATTCTCCATGGTGTACCCGGTTTAACAAATAGATCTAACTTCTGATACAAGCATTAGAACACAGAACATACAGTGCAGAAGGATGCCATTCGGCCCATTGAGTCTGCACCGACCCACTTAAGCCCCCCCGTAATCCAGTAACCCCCTCCTAACCTTTTTGGTCACAAAGGGCAATTTGTCATGGCCAATTGACCTAATCTGCACACCTTTTGACTGTGGGAGGAAACCGAAGCACCCGGAGGAAACCCACGAAGACACTGGGAGAACGTGCAGACGCCACACAGACAGTGACCCAGCGGGGAATCAAACCTGGGACCTAGGTGCTGTGAAGCCACAGTGCTAATCACTGTGTTGCAGTGCTGCCTATTGTTCACCTGTTGTGCATAAAATTCAGAAACAAAATGTGCATAGTTTTGAAAATTGGCTATCGGATTTTTATGAGAGAAATTGTTACATCAACCTGCTTATGTCTGTAGACCAGCAAACCATCAGCCAAGAGAATCGGAGAGAACTGGATTCTTGATGTGGCCTTGATTTGCAACTCACACCAAGTGATGGAAATATGAAATATATTTTCCTCATAGAATCAGGTCGCCTGTGATGTCATATGTTTGACTCCTCTCTTCATGACGCAAAGTAAAATCATTTTCTTGGTTCATTGTTTCGAATTTCATCTGTGCTGGAGATTAGTTCTCTTCAGTATTAATAAAACTCATTGAAATATTCAAAAATAAGAAAATAGTGGATAGCAGAAGATTTCAGAAGCAACTGTAAATATTAATATAGAATCTCTACTGTGCAGAAGGAGGCTCAACGGGTCTGCACCGACTCTCCAAAACCTAGGCCCATTCCCCTGCCCATCCCCAGAACCCGTTAACCTAGCCTGCACATTTCTGGACATGAAGGGGCAATTTAGCATGGCCAATCCACTTAGCCTGCATCTTTGGACACCAAGGGACAATTTGTTTAGCATAGCTAATCCACCAAACCTACACATCTTTGGACTGGGAGGAACCCAGAGCACCCGGAGGAAACCCATGCAGACACAGGGAGAAAAGTGCAAACCCCACACCACAGTCACCCAAGGCCGGAATCAAACCTGGGTACCTGGTGCTGTGTGGCAGCCGTGCTACGAGTCCATATTCTTATCCATTAAATTGGTAGTAGAGCAGCTCGAATAGAAGCTCCATCTTCTAAGGATATAATTTCTCCACATTAGTACTGATGTACTACTGACTTATAAAATTCTGAGAAAACACAATCAGAAAAGATTTGAACTTGCGTTGATTTTTCAAAATCACCTGCTGCTATTGCAGGCTAATTCATTTGTACGTGAGATGTGAAAAAATATATATATTGTAACATAAATGACATGGTACTCATACATCTAACACAAGTAGGATGTATTCGTTGGTAGTGTGATCAGTCATTTCAACCAAGGGACTTAGAGACAATTAGGAAAAAAGTGGAGATGTTAAAGCATGTTCAGGAACAAGAGTGCATGGAATTTCAATATTGTAGAGATTTTCTTTTTAATTAATTTCAAGAAATTCCATTTGAGACTCAGTCTCATTCAAAACTAAATCGTGAATTCAAAATGAATTCTGAGTGCTGAGTTGTTTGATTTGAATTTGTGAATATGGTACATCAGAATGTAACATCAGCAAGGCACAATTTTGTTCTGTGAGGATTTGAGCTCCTCCATTGTCTTTCTTGTTTCCTTGAGCCTTTTGCTGGTCTAGGCTAGTGATCTGGTTCCAGTTGCTGTTGGGGAAGAGGCAAGAGCAACCTGTCTGATTTTCATGTGTATTCTCCATCCTTCCCCTTTTAGCAGCATGGTTGAGATTGAATACATAGAAGACTGGGGAACTAACTCACTTCCCTGCCACCATTATTGCACATTCTTTATTTAAATTGCGAATGGATTGAAATATCAGATGGAAGATGGCCAATAGTTTAATGTAATTCAAGCCAAATGTATTCAAAATTATTTTCTACTACGTTGTAGATAGGGTAGGTTCTGCCCCTACTGTCCATTGTCATCAGTAGGCGCACAAACCATTTGCGTGGTTTAAACCACTTCAATTGCTGGTGACAGCAGCTCACAGGGGAAGTGGGGGAACGTGGCCCATCTTCCCACCAAACCAGACGCCCATACTAAAAGAGGGGATAAAGAACAGCAGGAGATGGAACACAGAAGGGTCGGAGCAGACCAGAAGGTCATTGTGACTCTGAACAGAGTTCCGGTGGGTGCAGCACATGCTCATAAAGGGACTGGCTAAACTGGAAAGAGCACAAACATGTTTTCTCAATAATCTTAAAGGTGTCAGAGGGAGCATGGTTATGACTCTTAACAGAGACCTCTGACACCTTAAAGATTATTGAGAAAACGTGTTTGTGCTCTTTCCAGTTTAGCCAGTCCCTTTATGAGCATGTGCTGCACCCACCGGAAACTGCATCATGGTTCTACAACCGGAGAAGAAACCAAATGAAACAAAACATCTGCCTGTTGGGGCAGCAGCGCCAGCCAACCATTTTGTAGCTCGCTATAATTTCACTCTGAAAGCTCTGTTTAAACAACTGTGTGTCAGAAATGCCGCAGACATGAGAAGTCTTTGGCAGGTAGGATCAAGAATAACTCTAAAGCTTTCTATAGATATGGCAGGAATAAACGAATGACTAGTGTAAGAGTAGGGCCAGTCAAGGGCAGTAGCAGGAAGTTGTGCTTAGAGTCCGAGGTGATAGGAGAGGTGCTAAATGAATATTTTTCGCCAGTATTCACACAGGAAAAAAGACAATGTTGTCGAGGAGAATACTGAGATTCAGGCTACTAGACTAGAAGGGCTTGAGGTTCATAAGGAGGAGGTGTTAGTAATTCTGGAAAGTGTGAAAATAGATAAGTCCCCTGGGCCGGGTGGGATTTATCCTAGGATTCTCTGGGAAGCTTGGGAGGAAATTGCTGAGCCTTTGGCTTTGATCTTTAAGTCATCTTTGTCTACAGGAACAGTGCCAGAAGACTGTAGGATAGCAAATGTTGTCCCCTTGTTCAAGAAGGGGAGTAGAGACAACCCCGGTAACTATAGACCAGTGAGCCTTACTTCTGTTGTGGGCAAAATCTTGGAAAGGTTTATAAGAGATAGGATGTATAATCATCTGGAAAGGAATAATTTGATTAGAGATAGTCAACACGGTTTTGTGAAGGGTAGGTCGTGCCTCACCAACCTTATTGAGTTCTTTGAGAAGGTGACCAAACAGGTGGATGAGGGTAAAGCAGTTGATGTGGTGTATATGGATTTCAGTAAAGCGTTTGATAAGGTTCCCCACGGTAGGCTACTACAGAAAATACAGAGGCATGGGATTCAGAGTGATTTAGCAGTTTGAATCAGAAATTGGCTAGCTGGAAGAAGACAAAGGGTGGTGGTTGATGGGAAATGTTCAGACTGGAGTCCAGTTACTAGTGGTGTACCACAAAGATCTGTTTTGGGGCCACTGCTGTTTGTCATTTTTATAAATGACCTGGAGGAGGGCGTAGGAGGATGGGTGAGTAAATTTGCAGATGACACTAAAGTCGGTGGAGTTGTGGACAGTGCGGAAGGATGTTACAAGTTACAGAGCGACATAGATAAGCTGCAGCGCTGGGCTGAGAGGTGGGAAATGGAGTTTAATGCAGAAAAGTGCGAGGTGATTCATGGTAAGATTCTTGGCAGTGTGGATGAGCAGAGAGATCTCGGTGTCCATATACATAGATCCCTGAAAGTTGCCACCCCGGTTGAGAGGGTTGTTAAGAAGGCGTACGGTGTGTTAGCCTTTATTGGTAAAGGGACTGAGTTTCGGAGCCATGAGGTCATGTTGCAGCTGTACAAAACTCTGGTGTGCCCGCATTTGGAGTATTGCGTGCAATTCAGGTCGCCGCATTATAGGAAGGATGCAGAACCACTGGAAAGGGTGCAGAAGAGATTCACCAGAATGTTGCCTGGTATGGAGGGAAGATCTTATGAGGAAAGGCTGAGTGACTTGAGGCTGTTTTCGATAGAGAGAAGAAGGTTAAGAGGTGACTTAATTGAGGCACAGAAGATGATCAGAGGATTGGATAGGGTGGACAGTGAGAGCCTTTTTCCTTGGATGGTGATGTCTAGCACAAGGGGACATAGCTTTAAATTGAGGGGAGATAGCTGTAGGACAGATGTCCGAGGTAGGTTCTTTACTCAGTGAGTAGTAAGGGCGTGGAATGCCCTGCCTGCAACAGTAGTGGACTCGCCAACACTAAGGGCATTCAAATGGTCATTGGATAGACATATGGACGATAAGGGAATCATGTAGATTGGCGTTAGATTGGTTGCACAGGTCGGCGCAACATCGAGGGCCGAAGGGCCTGTACTGCGCTGTAATGTTCTCTGTTCTATATCTATGATATTAACATTTTGAATGTATTTTCAAACCCTGATTTAATTGTTATTCAAAGTATTATTTATTTTAACAATGTATGGCAGATGTAACCAGTGATTTAATAATACCACTTACTGTGTCTTTACAAGTTTTATTTATGTACAAAGCAAAGTGTTTTACAAAGAACTTACTATGTTGACAATGTCATTTCAAAATAATACTGAAAAACCTGCAAGTGCAAACCTTTGTGACAAGAAAATCTTAATATTCCAGTAAATGGCATGTTAAGTCAAAAATCTTCATTTTAAAGAAGGAACCATAAACAATGAGTGCCTTTTCAATGAGAGATCTAATACTATCAGAAAGCATTGTAATAATGTACTGCATGTGTTTTGGATCTTTAAAAATCAGAAGGCGCAGAACAGATAATTTTCACAATTTGAATTTCTGTACTGTTTTACCTTTACTGACACAATTATACATAGACAATTTTAGTTTCGACATTGAAGCATTCCTGGAAAAAAAGGTCATTCATTCCTTGTTCTTATTTAATAAGCAGTTTCTTGGGGACCAAATTCACAAAGTTCAATTGTCTACTTTCTCCAAAAGTAATCCCAATTCCCTATTCTGTAAGAAGTTTTACAACCCCAGGATAAAGTCCAACAAGTTTGTTTGGAGTCACTAGCTTTCGGAGTGCAGCTCCTTCATCACATGAGAGTTGTAAGACTTCTTATTGTGCCCATCCCAGTCCAACGCCTGCATCTCCACATCCTGATTCTGTAAAGCAGGCAAGTGGCATTTTCTATTTTTCATTTAAATAATAATCTAGCATCTTTTTGAATTTTGTACTCAATAGTAGTGACCTTCACTTGCAGTAAAGCATTCGACATTCCGATGACATGTTGCATGATTGCCTCTGATTTCCCCTTTTATGTGTTCCAGCTTACATTAAGACCTCTTGTCTTCAGTTGATCGACCAAGAAATATAATCTTAACTAGGTTTACTGTGTCTGTTTCTTTTATCATTTTGAAAAACCTCTAATCAAATGCCACCCCCACGTCTTCTCAGTTCAAAGCTCTGGTTGCTCTATCCACTCCTTGTGACTCAGAATTCTCACCTTCGGCTGAGTAAATCTGCATTGGATTTTCTCCATGGCTATTATATTTGTTCTAGTAGTGAGGAGCCCACTGTGATTGACCATACATTTGTAGTGCCATTATGACACTTTTAATCTACAGTAATATGTATCCCAATGAATATGGTATTTCTGATGGTGTCATTCAATGATATTTCTAAATATACTATCTAACTTGTTATCACGTTGCCTTAGTTCAGTGGAAGCATATTTTCCGAGTGATTTATCTTTCTTACTCAATTTCATTTCTTCTAATGCAGGAAGGATATTCTTCGATTTTTAGACGCAGAGAGAGATATATCAGTAGTGAAGAGCAGTTTGAAGCCAGGGGATGTTATTCATTATGTGCTGGACAGGCGCCGGACCCTCAACATCTCTCACAATTTACACAGTCTTCTCCCGGACGTGTCCCCTATGAAGAACAAGCGATTCAGCACTTGTGCAGTTGTTGGAAACTCTGGGATTCTCCTGGGCAGTGGATGTGGAAAGGAGATTGACAGTCATGAGTTTGTAATAAGGTAGGACACACTCTATAACAGGAAGTTAACACCTTCGCAGTTAAAAGTGTTTTCTAAAACACAGATGTTTGACCTTATGCATACTACAAGCATTGGGGCTGGCTGTAATTCTTTATGTGTGGTTGGTATTTGAATGGGTTAAAATTGATCCATTGTATAAGAGAGACAAACTCTGTAAACAAAATGTTATTTTTTCCAATGCAATGTTTTCAGTTTTCCCGCTTTGAATTAAATTACGTGGTGTTTCCTTGAAAAAATCTGAGCCAATATGAAAAGAGAATAACGTCTGGTGAAGTGCTTCCTTTCTGGGCTGAAATTACTCGATTGCAGGGCAATGACACAGGCTATTGCAGGTTTCACAGACCGTGCCATGTAGTGGTCTGAAGCAAGTTCACATAGGCTATCGCCTCCATGTTGAGTTCTTGATTTTAACTGCAGTGTTATGGGGAGAGACAGATCTTCAATCCTCATGGGGTTGCGGGTTACAAAGTGGCACAGTAATATGGTTAAGAAAAATAAATCAATGTTTTAAAAAATATTTATAAAATATAAATGTTTATTTATAAAATGGTTCATATACTTCTCTGAGAGTATTACGCTCCGTTTGATTATTCATTTTATGAATAATGGTAGAAACATTGGAAAGTGCTCAATAGGAATGGTAAGGGTGATACCAGCTCTTAAGTCTTTGATTTACACAGAGTAACAAAAGGACATAAATATGTTTCTGTTTCCAAAGGCTAAGTTGACGCTTTTGAAATTACAATGGGAAACTGCAGGGTCGATGTGGAAACCCCCCATCTAATCCGTAGAATAAGAAACAGACATGTTATTACATACATTTAAAGAGGAATTAATTATAACTGAGTTATTATTTCACACTTGGGGGCAAATTATAACATTTTGTTAATTATAGTGGGAAAAAAGTATGAATTTAAAAAATGAAGTAATGCAAGTAGAAGCTACTGGTGAAGTATTTAGCTCTACTGAACTTTGTTCCATCGCCACCTCATCAATAGTGTATTAGCAAACATTAGGAAAAGGTAAGTAAACAGCCTATACATTTGCCATTAAGGAATCATAGAGGTTTACAGCATGGAAACAGGCCCTTCAGCCCAACCTCTCCATGCCGTCCAGTTTTTACCACTAAGCTAGTCCCAATTGCCCGCATTTGGCCCATATCCCTCTGTACCCATCTTACCCATATAACTGTCTAAATGCTTTTTTAAAAGTCAAAATTGTACCCTCTACCACTGCCTCTGACAGCTCGTTCCAGACACTCACCACTCTCTGTGAAAAAATTGTCCCTCTGGACCCTTCTGTATCTCTCACCTTAAATATATGCCCTCTAGTTTGAGACTCCCCTACCTTTGGGAAAAGATGTTGACTAGCTACCATAAATATGCCCCTCATTATTTTATAGACCTCTATAAGTTCACCCATAAGCCTCCTCTGCTCCAGGTAAAGAAGTCCCAGTCTATCCAGCTTCTCCTTATAGCTCAAAGCATCAAGTCCCTGTAGCATCCGAATAAATCTTTTCTGCACTCTTTCTACAGTAAGAAGTCTTACAACACCAGATTAAAGTCCAACAGGTTTGTTTCAAGTCACTAGCTTTCGGAGCACTGCTCCTTCCTCAGGTGAATGGAGAGGTAGGTTCCAGAAACATATATATAGACAAAGTCAAAGATGCAAGACGATACTTTGAATGCGTGCATTTGCAGGTAATTAAGTCTTTACAGATCCAGAGAGAGGGGTAATCCCAGGTTAAAGAGATGTGAATTGTCTCAAGCCAGGACAGTTGGTAGGATTTTGCAAGCCCAGGCCAGATGATGGGGGGTGAAGGTAATGCGACATGAATCCCAGGTCCCGGTTGAGGCCGTACTCATGTGTGCGGAACTTGGCTATAAGTTTCCGCTCGGTGATTCTGCATTGCCGTGCGTCCTGGAGGCCGCCTTGGAGAACGCTTACCCGAAGATCAGAGGCTGAATGCCCTTGACTGCTGAAGTGTTCCCCGACTGGAAGGGAACATTCCTTCCTGGCGATTGTTGCGCGATGTCCGTTCATGCATTGTCGCAGAGTCTGCATGGTCTCGACAATGTACCATGCTTCGGGACATCCTTTCCTGCAGCGTATGAGGTAGACAACGTTGGCCGAGTCGCACGAGTATGTACCGCATACCTGGTGGGTGGTGTTCTCATGTGTAATGGTGGTATCCATGTCGATGATCTGGCACGTCTTGCTGAGATTGCCATGGCAGGGTTGTGTGGTGTTGTCACTGTTCTGAAGGCTGGGTAGTTTGCTGCAAACAATGGTTTGTTTGAGGTTGTGCGGTTGTTTGAAGGCAAGTAGTGGGGGTGTGAGGATGACCTTGGCAAGATGTTCGTCTTCATCGATGACGTGTTGAAGGCTGTGAAGAAGATGTTGTAGTTTCTCCACTCCGGGGAAGTACTGGACAACGAAGGGTACTCTGTAGGTTGTGTCCGTGTTTGTCTTCTGAAGAGGTTGGTGCGGTTTTTTGCTGTGGCGCGTTGGAACTGTCAACCGATGAGTCAAGCGCCATATCCCGTTCGTACGAGGGCATCTTTCAGCGTCTGTAGATGTCTGCCGCGCCCCACCTCGTCTGACAAGATCCCAAAAGGGCTACAGATCACAAATCCACCCAAGACGACCTATAACACAGACTACACTGAGAGACTCTGCCGTCGCACCTCTCTCACATTCCTCATCCACCTCATACACCAGCTCTTCAGCAGACGTCGCGACTAAGATAGACTGGAAACCAAGATAGAGTCCATATTCTCAACTTGCGCTCAGGACGCAGCAGACCAGCTGCGGAACACTGCCAAATAGATGAGACAAAAATACTACGCCACCTATATGCACACCAAGAACAGGAAGCTTGAGAAACTCGGCATCACCACAAGCAGCAACCAAGCCTCCCTTGTAGTGCTATTATCTCCCTCCTATTATGTGGATTCTAGAACTATGCACATTACTCTGAGCTATGGCCTAATCAATGTTCTATACCGTTCCAACATAATCTCCCTCTTAAACTCTATGCCTCGGCTAATAAAGTCAAGTATACCATATGCCTTCTTAACCACTGTGTCTACCTGTCCTGCCATTTTAAGGGACCGGTGTGCATGCACACCAAGGTCCCTCTGATCCTTGGTGCTTCCCAGGGTCCTGCAGTTTACCATGTATTGACATGCCTTGCTTGTCCTGCCCACGTGCATCATCTCACACTTTTCCAGATTAAATTCCATTTGCCACTGATCAGCCCATCTCCTGGCATTGTTAAAGGTCCAGAGGAGGTTCACAAGAATGATCCCTGGAATGAAGAGCTTGTCGTATGAGGAACGGTTGAGGACTCTGTGTCTGTACTCATTGGTGTTTAGAAGGATGATTACATAGATTACATAGAACATACAGTGCAGAAGGAGGTCATTTGACCTATCAAGTCTGCACCGACCCACTTAAGCTCTCACTTGCACCCTATCCCCTTAACCCAATAACCCCATCTAACCTTTTTGAACAGTAAGGGCAATTTAGCATGTCCAATCCACCTAATTGGCATATCTTTGGACTGTGGGAGGAAACCGGAGCACCCGGAGGAAACCCACGCAGACACGGGGAGAACGTGCAGACTCCGCACAGACAGTGACCCAGCGGGGAATCAAACCAGGGACCCTGGCGCTGTGAAGCCATAGTGCTAACCACTGTGCTACCGTGCTGCCCACAAAGGGGCGATCTTACAGAAACTTACAGGATACTGAGTCCTGATTAGAGTGGACGTGGAGAGGATGTTTCCACTAGTAGCGAAAACTAGAACCAGAGGGCACAATCTCAGACTAAAGGGACGATCCTTTAAAACAGAGATGAGGAGGAATTTCTTCAGCCAGAGGGTGGTGAATCTGTGGAATTCTTTGCCGCAGAAGACTGTGGGGGCCAAATCACTGAGTGTCTTTAAGACAGAGATAGATAGGTTCTTGATTAATAAGGGGATCAAGGTATATGGGGAGAAGGCAGGAGAATGGGGATGAGAAAAATATCAGTCATGATTGAATGGCGGAGCAGACTTGATGGGCCGAGTGGCCTAATTCTGTTCCTATGTCTTATGGCCTTTTTGACATGACATTGATAGGGCCAATATTGGTTGGGTTGGATTTTTCTTTCCTTTACCTGTAACACTTTCCATATTATTGGGTAAAGGCCTGTGTTAAAACTATACTGCAATAGCTTGGCTGAAAGCGTGAATAGCTCTGAATCACAGGTTTGCAACACTACAGCTTGGATGTTGTTGGGACCCATAGCGTTAGATTTGTTCTGGCACTCACCCATTTACTGCTATCATCTGGAGTAAGTCAAATTAGCAGAGGCAGTGGGGACCTCAGGAGAAGGCTGGGATAGATTATCCACTCAACATTTCCGACTCCAACCGATCACTTCAGGGTTTGCACTTTAGCTGGGCACCATCATCATTGAGAATGAAATGACTCATGGAACCATCTCTTGGCAAAATTCTCCGGTATTAGCGCGATGTCCGCCGACCGGCACCAAAAACGGCGCAAATCAGTCGGGCATCGCGCCGCCCCAAAGGTGCGGAATCCTCTGCATCTTGGGGGGCTGAGCCCCAACCTTGAGGGGCTAGGCCCGCGTCGGACTAATTTCCGCCCCGCCAGCTGGCGGAAAAGGCCTTTGTTGCCCCGCCAGCTGGCGCGGAAATGACATCTCCGGGCGGCGCATGCGCGGGAGCGTTAGCGGCTGCTCACGGCATCCCCGCGCATGCGCTGTGGAGGGAGTCTCTTCCGCCTCCGCCATGGTGGAGACCGTGGCGAAGGCGGAAGGAAAAGAGTGCCCCCAAGGCACAGGCCCGCCCGCGGATCGGTGGGCCCCGATCGCGGGCCAGGCCACCGTGGGAGCACTCCCCGGGCCCAGATCGCCCCGCGCCCCCCCCAGAGGGCCCGCCGGTAAGGTAGGTGGACCCAGAGCCCGCCCACGCCGCCTTGTCCCGCCGGTAAGGTAGGTGGTTCAATCCACGCCGGCGGGACAGGCAACCTAGCAGCGGGACCTCAGCCCATTCGGGCCGGAGAATCGTGGGGGAGGGCCCGCTAACCGGCGCGGCGCGATTCCCGCCCCCGCCGAATCTCCGGTGCCGGAGAATTCGGCAACCGGCGGGGGCGGGATTCACGCCAGCCCCCGGCGATTCTCCGACCCGGTGGGGGGTCGGAGAATCCCGCCCCTTATTCGGAATTGTCCGCTAGTTTTCATGACTTGATGAGGAAGAACTCCATGAATGTGGGATCGCTTAGCTCTGTCTAGAGTCTGTTGCTTCTCCTCAACACATGCTTAACACTTATATTTCCTGTGTTGTGGCTTCATCAAGTTGGCACAACATTTAGCCTTTTGCTGCTCCTGGCGTGATCTCCTACATGTCTCACTGAACTAGTGTTGGTTATCTTGCCTGAGAATAGAAACATGAAAGATTTACAGCACAAGAGGAGGTTGTTCGTTCCATCATGTGCATGTCAGATGAGGAAGAGCTCCCTTGCCTGATCCCACCAACCAGCACTTGGCCCATTGCTCTGTCAGCACCTCATGTACTTATCCAACCACTATTTAATGTAATGAATGTTTCTGCATCCACCACCCTTCAGGCAGTGAGTTCTTGTCTTCCACACAGTGCTGGATGAAAAAATTACTCATCAACTCACTTCTAATTCTTCTGGCGAAAACTTTAAATCTCTTCCCTTGAGTGTTGTCTTCTCTTCTCATAGAAAAGGTTCTTCCTTTTAGTAGCCTCGAGGGAGATTTCATAGAGTGTATCAGGGATTGTTTTTTGGAGCAATATGTTATGGAGCAAACCAGGGAGCAGGGTAGTTTAGATTTAGTATTATGTAACAAAGAAGGCTTGGTAAATAGTCTTGTCGTTCAGGATCCTCTTGGAACGAGTGAACGCAACATGCCAGAATTTCAAATTCAGATTGAGCGAGAGAAGACAGAGTGCCATACTACAGTTTTAACATTGGGCAGAAGTAATTATACAGGCCTGAGGAAAGTGTTGGCCAAGTAGACTGGGTGGGACAGTTGAGGAACAATGGTGGATGTTCAGGGAGATATTAAATACCACTCAATCAAAGTATATTCCTGAGAGGAAGCGGAATTGTAAAAGGGAAAAAAAACGTTCCATGGCTAAACAAGGAAGTCAAGGAAGGAATCAAGGCAAAAGCTAGTGGTAAGCTGGAGGGTCGGGAGAATTTTAAGGTCCAGCAAATGGCTAATAGAAATAAAATCAAAAGAGCTAAGATGAATTACAAAAGGAAACTCGCAGAAAACATAAACACTGATACCAAAAGCTTATGTAAGTATATGAAAATGAAATGAAAGTAGCTTAATGTCACAAGTAGGCTTCAAATTAAGTTACTGTGAAAAGCCCCTAGTATAAAGAGAAACTGAATAGCTAAAGTAAATGTTGGCCTTTTAGTGGACGATACTGGTGAGCTAATAATAGGCAACATAGAGATGGCAGAGGCACTGAGCCAATATTTTGCCTGTCTTCACGGTAGAAGATGATAAACATTTTCCAAAAACTGCAGTTAATGCAAAGGAAATTGGTGCAATAGCCATCACTAGGGAGACGGTATTGAGTAAACTGATGGGATTAAGGGCATATAAATCTCCAAGATCAGATGGCCTGCACCCTCAGTATTAAGGGAGATGGCAGCCAAGATTGTGGATACATTGGTTATGATATTTCAGAATTCCCTGGATTCTGGAAGGGCCCCGGTGGATTGGAAACATGCCAATGTGACGCGGCTATTCAAAAAGGGAGAGGGGCAAAAATGAGGAAACTATAGACTGGTTAGCTTGACCTCTGGACATCAGGAAAGACAAAGCTCAATCCACCATTGTCAGCATGGTTGTATGAGGGGTAAGTCATGCTCGACAAATTTGCTTAATTCCTTTGAGGACGTAACCAGCAAGATGGATAATGGGGAACCTGTAGATGTGGTATATCTAGACTTTCAGAAGGTGCCGCATAAAAGACTGATTCAGAAGATGAAATCACAGGGGATTGCGGGTAGAGTACCGGATTGTATTGAGAATTGGCTGACTGACATAAATCAGAGGGTCAGGATAAATAGGTCCTTCTCTGGCTGGCGAACTGTAACTAGTGTGGTGCCACAGGGATCAGTCCTTGGACCTCAACTGTTTACAATTTATATGAATTTTCTGCAAGCAGGGACAGAATCTAATATAGGAAAATTTGTGGATGATATTAAAATAGTGTGGGGAAGCAGGCAGTGAAGAGGAGATAAAGATTTTATAGTTGGATATAAATAGGCTAGGAGATTGGGCCAAAATTTGGCAGATGGAGTTTAATGTAAATGTTGCTCTTTTATCTTTATTAATAATAACCATAAGACGCGAGTATGATTCATATATTGGACAAATAACCACTCAACCAGTATATTAGTTCAATTATTGTTTATTATTAAACATAGGCTTGGTTCTATGCGTAATAATTTACACGCGGCTACGCATTAAAATATACCTAACCGCTTAAATGACCTTTACTTAACTTTCATGTGACCGGCTCTGTGCAGGTTAGACAAGGCCTTTATCTGAATCCCCACGTGAGGCGGCTGGAAATCGTCAGGTACATCGAGGCTGCGGCTCGTCCTTCAGGTAGCAATCGCAGGTCCTTGAACTTGGCTGGTCGATGTGCTGCAGTTGGTGAGGCAGAGGCCAGTCCCAAAAGAGACAGACAGGTCACGCAGTTCTTCTTATCCTCCGATCTTTTGCGCTCTTTTGGGCGGTTCCAACTCGGGATCCAGTGGATCGATAGGATTTCGATCACCCTAATCGATTCTGGCCAATTAGGGGCGGGTACCTCGATGGCTGGGAGGGTCCTAGTTGTTATTGTCCAAGGCACGTTGGTGCCCCCGAGTCTGTTACTGCTGCTATGTTTCAATCTGTGTCCCATTGTCCTGGGGAAATCGGTGATTGACCTTTAGCAGGTGCAAGTTTCTGTGTAGGTCTGGTTTCCTCTGCACAATACACAGGGGCTGTGTATCGTCTGTGTCCCAACCTGACCACAGTTCCCATTGTCCTTTGCGGGCAGCCATTTTAGATGGCCACATAGATAAGTGTGAGGTTTTGCATTTTAGCTGAAGAAATAGAAATGCGAATTATTATCTAAATGGAAAACAGATACAAGATGCGTCTGGGCCGAGGGATCTAGGTGTCTTTGTTCATGAATCACAGAAAGTTGGTATGCAGGTACAGCATGTGATTAAAAAGGCAAATGGAATGTTAATATTTATTACAAAAGGACTGGAGTATAAAAGTAGAGAAGTATTGTTGCAATTGTATAGGGTGATAGTGAGACCACATCTGGAGTATTATGTCCAGTTTTGATCTCCTTATTTGAGGAAGGATGTGGTGGCATTGGAGGCAGTTCAGAGGAGGTTCACCAGATTGATTTTGGGATGAAAGAGTTAAAGTATGAGGAAAGGTTAAACAGTTTGGACTTATACTCGCTGGAGTTTAGAAGATAGAGAGGGGATCTGATCGAGTTGTATAAAATACTAAATGGTATTGATAAAGTAAACATAGACCAAATGTTCTCCCTTGTGGGGAAATCTAGAACAAGAGGTCCCGGATATAGGTTGAGAGGTGGTAGATTTAGAACTGAGATGAGGAAGAACCACTTCTCACAGAGGGTGGTAAATTTGTGGAACTTGCGGTGGAATCTGAGTCATTAAATGTTTTCAAGAAAGCGATAGATATATTTTTGATTAGAAAATGGGTTAAAGGGAGATGGGGAACAGGTGGGGAGGTGGATTTGCGACCAGGAAGAGATCAGCCATGATCTCATTGAATGGTGGAGCAAGCTCAAAGGGCTGAATTGCCTACTTCTTTCTACTCCTAATTCCTATGTTCCCATAGCCAGAGAGGCCGGCCCGCCGATTGGCGGGCCCCGATCGTGGGCCAGGCCACATCGGAGGCCCCTCCGGGTTCGGACCCCCCCTCCCCCCCCCCCTCAGGCCGCCACCCGACCGTTCCACACCAAGGACCCGCCGGCCCAGAGCAGGTTAGAATGGCGCCGGTGGGACTTGGCTCTTTTAGAACATAGAACCATACAGCACAGAACAGGCCCTTCGGCCCTCGATGTTGTGCCGAGCATTGTCCGAAACCAAAATCAAGCTATCCCACTCCCTGTCATTCTGGTGTGCTCCATGTACCTATCCAATAACTGCTTGAAAGTTCCTAAAGTGTCCGACTCCACTATCACAACAGGCAGTCCATTCCACACCCTAACCACTCTCTGAGTAAAGAACCTACCTTGGACATCCCTCCTATATCTCCCACCCTGAACCTTTACAGTTATGCCCCCTTGTAACAGCTACATCCACCCGAGGAAATAGTCTCTGAACGTCCACTCTATCTATCCCCCTCATTATCTTATAAACCTCTATTAAGTCGCCTCTCATCCTCCTCCGCTCCAAAGAGAAAAAAAGCCCTAGCCCCCTCAACCTTTCCTCATGAGACCTATCCTGCAAACCAGGCAGCATCCTGGTAAATCCCCTTTGTACCCTTTCCAATGCTTCCACATCCTTCCTATAGTGAGGTGACCAGAACTGCACACAATACTCCAAATGTGGTCTCACCAGGGTCATGTACAGTTGCAGCATAACCCCGCGGCTCTTAAACTCAAGGCCCCTGCTAATAAACGCAAACACACTATAGGCCTTCTTCACGACTCTATCCACTTGAGTGGCAACCTTCAGAGATCTGTGGACATGAACCCCAAGATCTCTCTGTTCCTCCACATTCCTCAGAATCCTGCCGTTGACCCTGTGATCTGCATTCAAATTGTTTTCTTCCAAAATGAATCACCTCGCACTTATCAGGGTTAAACTCCATCTGCCATTTTTCAGCCCAGCTCTGCATCCTATCAATGTCTCTTTGCAGCCTACAACAGCCCTCCACCTCATCCACTACTCCACCAATCTTGGTGTCATCAGCAAATTTACTGACCCACCCTTCAGCCCCCTCCTCCAAGTCATTGATAAAAATCACAAATAGCAGAGGGTTCGGAGGAATGTGGAGGAACAGAGAGATCTTGGGGTTCATGTCCACTGACCCCTGTGGTACACCGCTGGTAACTGGTCTCCAGTCTGAAAATTTTCCATCCACCACCACCTTCTGTCTTCGATGTGATAGCCAGTTACTTATCCAATTGGCCAAATTTCCCTCTATCCCACACCTCCTTACTGTCTTCATAAGCCGACCATGGGGAACCTTATCAAACGCCTTACTAAAATCCATGTATACGACATCAACTGCTCTACCTTCATCTACACACTTACTTACATCCTCAAAGAATTCAATCAAATTTGTGAGGCAAGACTTACCCTTCACGAATCTGTGTTGACTATCCCGGATTAAGCTGCATCTTTCCAAATAGTCATAGCTCCTACCCTTCAGGACCTTTTCCATTAACTTACCGACCACCGAAGTAAGACTGACCGGCCTATAATTTTTCCCTTCCTTGAACAGAGGAACAACATTCGCCACTCTCCAGTCCTCTGGCACTATCCCCGTGGACAGTGAGGGCCCAAAGATCAAAGCCCTTGCCTCCCAAAGAATCCTTGGATATATCCCATCTGGCCCAGGGAACTTGTCGATCCTAAGGTTTTTCAAAATTGCTAATACATCCTTCCTCAGAACATCTACCTCCTCCAGCCTACCCACCTGTATCACACTCTCATCCTCAAAAACATGGCCGCTCTCCTTGGTGAACACTGAAGAAAGGTATTCATTCAACGTCTCTCCTATTTCTTCTGACTCCATGCACAAGTTCCCACTACTGTCCTTGACCGGCCCTAACCTCACCCTGGTCATTCTTTAATTTCTTACATAAGAGTAAAAAGCCTTGGGGTTTTCCTTGATCCGACCAGCTAAGGACTTCTCATGCCCCCTCCTAGCTCTCCTAAGCCCTTTTTTAAAGCTCATTCCTTGCTACCTTGTAACCCTCAAGCGACCCAACTGAACCTTGTTTTCTTATCCCTGCATACGCTTACTTTTTCCTCTTGACAAGGCATTCAACCTCTTTTGTGAACCATGGTTCCCTCACACGGCCATTTCTTCCCTGCCTGACAGGGACATACCTGTCAAGGACACGCAGTATTCGTTCCTTGAACAAGCTCCACTTTTCATTTGTGCCTTTCCTTGACAGTTTCTGTTCCCATCTTATGCTCCCTAATTCTTGCCTAATCACATTATAATTACCCCTCCCCCAATTATAAACCTTGCCCTGCCGCATGGCCCTATCCCTCTCCATTGCAATAGTGAAGGACACCGAATTGTGGTCACTATCTCCAAAGTGCTCTCCCACAAACAAATCTAACACTTGGCCCGGTTCATTACCCAGTACCAAATCAAATGTGCCCCCCCCCCCCCCCTCCTGTCAGCCTATCCACATATTGTGTCAGGAAACCCTCCTGCACACACTGTACAAAAACTGCCCCATCCGAACTGTTCGACCTATAGAGGTTCCAATCAATATTTGGAAAGTTAAAGTTACCCATGACAACTACCCTGAGACCTCCAGACCTATCCATAATCTGTTTTGCAATTTCTTCCTCCACATCTCTATTACTATTTGGGGGCCTATAGAAAACTCCTAACAATGTGACCACTCCTTTCCTATTTCTAACTTCGGCCCATATTACCTCAGTAGGCAGATCCGCTTCGAACTGCCTTTCTGCAGCCGTTAAACTATCCTTGATAAACAATGCTACTCCTCCACTTCTTTTACCACCTTCCCGACTCTTACTGAAACATCTATACCCCGGAACCTCCAACAACCATTCCTGTCCCTGTTCTAACCATGTCTCCGTAATGGCCACAACATCATAGTCCCAAGTACCAATCCATGCTCCAAGTTCACCTATCTTCCTATGGCCGGGCCGGAGAATCGGCGGGCCGGCCACATAGAGCGGCCCGCGACCGGCGCCGCGTCAACCACGCCGGTGCCAATGCTCTGCAGAGAATCACGTGCCGTCGTCGGGGCGGCATGGCGCTATTCGCGTGGCCCGCCGGCGATTCGCCGACCCGGCGCGGGGTCGGAGAATCCCGCCCAGTATTCTTCATGATGCTATTCTCTTAAGATCTACTGAATAAGCATGTAGTTGAAGTGACGTCTACTGCTATGCTATGAATAAGACCAATCTATGGGCTGTGCGCATAATCCCTATTCTTCATTTATTAGCTGCAGCTAATTCTTTCCATGCTGAAGAAAACAATGTTTGATCATCACTGCTGGACAGATGTATCCAGACCTGGCTTTGCCATTATGGCCAAAGCATCTCCTGTGGTGGCACTGACCCAGCTGGTTGTGACTCCTGATGAGTCGGTACCAGCTGTTGCAATGTTTCTTCTATTTATACACCATAGAATCATAGAATTTACAGTGCAGAAGGAGGTCATTCAGCCCATCGAGTCTGCACCGGCCCTTGGAAAGAGCACCCTATTTAAGCCCCACGCCTCCACCCTATCCCCTTTATCCCCGTAACCCAACCAAACCTTTTTGGACACTGAGAGCAATTTAGAATGGCCAATCCACCCATCCTGCACATCTTTTGACAGTGGGAGGAAACCGGAGCACCCGGAGGAAACCCACGCACACACGGGGAGAACGTGCAGACTCCACACAGACAGTGACCCAAGCCAGGAATTGAACCTGGGACCCTGGAGCTGTGAAGCAACTGTGCTAACCACTGTGCTACCGTGCTGCCATATTCCAGCGGAAGATATAGTAGTTTAGATAATGCCAAAACATTGCCTCTTGTGGATGCAACTTAAGTATGCATAACCACTGGAAATGTTTGAGACATCTTGGCATTCAACTTTTTTTTTTGCAAAAACTTTACACAGCACAATTTTCCTTCTCTACTGAGCCAAATCTATCCATGTCTAGGCAAGTGACTGGCGAAAACACCTTTGTGTGGGCTCCACAAAGTTTGAGCTTTTATATTTTAGGCTTCGACCAATAAAACAAAATTATCCAGTGTGCCTTCTTGACCACCTTACTACCTGCCTTGTGTCCTTTGGGGTATGTTAGGGGCCTTTTGGAATTGTGAAATGTCGCCATAAATATACATAAAAAGTGCATAAACCCATGACTGTCAAGCTCATTGCAACTGTCAACAGACCTCTCAAAATCAACTGTCAAAACTGAGAGAAGCACCTGTCAAAACAATACCAAATAAAATATACAATTCTGATGGAAATGCAGGAACAAAGAGACCTGGAGGTTTTTGTGCACAAATCATTGAAGGTGACAGGGCAGGTTGGCTTTGGTCAACAAGACATGTGAGATCCTGAGCTTTATAAATAGGTTACAAAAGCAAAGAGGTTTATAAAACACTGGTTCTGCCTCAAGTGAAGTATTTGCCCAAAGCTGAGCATCAGATTTTATGAAGTATTTGAAGGCTGTAGAGAGGGTGCAGAAAATATTTACATAAATTAGTCCAGAGATTAAGGACTTCCGTTAGGTGAATAGAAACTGGAAGAGCAGGTTGGTAGGAGATATTGGAGAGATGTTCAAAATCTTGAGTGGGCCAGATACAGAGAAACAGTTCCTATTGGCAGAAGGGTCAAGAATCAAAGGACATGGATCAATAATGATGAGCAAAATAAGCCAACAGAAAGACAAGGAAAAATCCAGAGGGTGGTTAGGATTGGGAATGCAGTGCCTGAAAGCATGTTGGAGACAGATTCAATCGTTATTTGAAAAGAGATTGGGAAGCACCTGACAGGAAAATATTTGCAGAGCCACAGAGAAAAGTGCTTCCAGCTATATTTCTCTTGCAGTAATCTGGTACAGAATTCATGGGTTGAATGGCCACCTTAAGTGTTGGAACCATTCTACGGTCGGAATTTTCTACCATTCCCGCCGACTGGATCTTCCGGTCCCACTGATGGCAGATCCCCACCATGGGTTTCCTGGGCTGTTACCTATTAAGAAAACTGTCATGATATGCAAACATGCAACCAATGAACACTCAGAATAGGACACAACCAATGGGCAGTCAGGACACTCAGAGGTGGCATCACCACAAGGGGGCATGACATAAACACTATAAAAGGGATGAGGCACTCACACCCTGCCTCTTTCCACAGACAGACATCTAGAGAGTTAGACAGGGTTGATCAGCAGCATCACACCCCAGCACGTGGCTTAGAGCAAGCTGGTACAGTAAGACTGAGTTACTACAGTTAGATTAGCAGAGAGTCGAACTTATTTGAGAATTGTGTTAATAGTTCAATAAATATGTTGAACTCATTTCAGAGTCTGGAGCATCCTTTAGTTAAGACTGCATCAAGTAGCAGCCTGTGTTATCCAAAGCAGCATAACACAACATGATACCAGGTGTGACTGTTCAATCTATTTAGTTCAACTCAGCAAGATCCGTGACAACCAGCTCCTGCATACAGGCACAATTGACAAGATTCAGGCTCCTCATCAGCTCAGGACCACCGGCAATCTTAGTGGCAACTGGCGATCATTCAAGCAGAAATTTCAACTATACGTGGATGCATCCGACCTCAATGGCACGACCGATGCTCGGAAGATAGCCCTTCTACCCACCACTGCGGGTGACCATGCGATAGAGATCTTCAACTCCTTTCACCTTTCTGAAGGGCAGGACAAAACGAAGTACCAAACCATCCTGGACAAATTCGACAGCCACTGCGAGTTGGACACCAACAAAATCTTTGAGCGCTACATCTTCAAGCAGAGGATGCAAGGTAATGACGAATCCTTCATCTCCTAGCTAACTAACCTTAGACTGCTAGCGGAATCCTGCAACTTTGATGATATCACTGACTCCATGATCAGAGACCAAATCGCTTTTGGAGTCCACTTTGATCCTCTGCGAGAGCAATTGTTGAAAATCAAGCACCTGACCCTCCCAGTTGATGAGCACTCTAAAAATCGCTATTCACAGTACAAAACGGCAGAAAGTGAAAAACAAGACTCTCAAGAGGTGGAGAGTGTTCAGGCCATCTCCCGGATGCAGCGCCTCCACATTGACGAAAGCGGCCATTTTGTGCGCTCTTCGGGGGGCCCGACGCATGCGCAATGCGATCGGGAACACAAAGCGGGCGAAAACCGCACTGCGCAGGTGCAGACCTCCGAGAACCGCACCGCAGAACGACACACTGAGCGTCATGACGCCAACATCATGACGTGTGCGAACTGCGGCACCGCCCACTTAAAAAATAAGACTGCCCTGCAAGAGGCAAACGCTGTTTAAACTGTGGGAAACCAAACCACTATGCAGCCCTGTGCAGATACACCACCAGTCAGAAGCTAGCGCTCCCAATTTCGACAGCGGCGCATCAGAAGTATGCAACACCGAATGCATGACCCTGATCCAGGCAGTGCGACGGATCCAGATGATGAATACCCGGACAACACTTACTGAGTGGGTATTATTACAAAGTGCAAATACATCACACCGGACACTTCGTGAGTCCAATCAATCCTGGCCGTGGATTTCGAGGACGAATGGCATGCAGTGATAACGGTCAACCACTGCCCCTTCCAGTTCAAACTGGATACGGGTGCCTCCGCCAACCTGATTTCGCAGCTGGACTTCAAAAGAATCAAGAAGCCCCCCACAATCCTTCCAGCTGCTTGCAAACTCCTGGACTACAATGGAAACGCAATCAAGTCACTGGGGTCCTGCAACCTGCAAGTGTCCAGCCGACACACACAAGCAAGTTTACGCTTCGAGATTGTTAAACCAGACAGGGCGGCCCTGCTAGGTGCGCACACCTGCAAGCAACTGAACCTCATTCAAAAGGTCTACACCACGACACCGTCCCATTCGGATCTTCAGGCCAGCAACGACGACATCCTAACCCAGTACCCAGATGTATTTAGCGGGATGGGCACGCTGCCGTACGAGTACAAGATTCTACTGCAGCCAATGCCAAGCCAGTGGTCCACGCACCACGACGTGGCCCTGCTCCACTGAGAGAGTGCCTGAAGGCAGAGCTCACGAGTCTACAACAAAAAGGCATCATCTCCAAGGTCACTGAACCAACCGACTGGGTCAGTTTGATGGTGTGCGTAAAGAAGTCTTCGGGGGACCTACGCATCTGCATTGACCCCAAGGATCTAAACAAAAACATTATGCGGGAACATTACCCCATCCCGAAGAGGGAAGAAACCACGAGTGAGATGGCACACACGCGCTTCTTCACAAAATTGGACGCATCCCAAGGATTTTGGCAAATCCAACTTGAAGAATCCAGCAGAAGGCTTTGCACCTTCAACATGCCTTTTGGCAGATTCTGCTACAACCGAATGCCATTTGGCATCATCTCGGCATCAGAGATTTTGCATCGAATCATGGAACAGATGATGGAGGGAATAGAAGGGGTTCGTGTCTATGTTGACAATATCATAATCTGGTCCACAGTCCCAGAGGAACATGTGTCACGACTCAAGAAAGTATTCCGACGCATACATGAACATGGCCTCAAGCTAAACAGGTCCAAGTGCTGTTTTGGGACATCCACGCTGAAGTTCCTGGGCGATCAGATTTCGCAACACGGTGTGCGCCCAGACACAGATTAATTAAAGCCATCGAGGCAATCAAAGTCCCCGAGGACAAGAAGGCAGTACTGTGCTTCCTGGGAATGGTCAATTTCCTTGGCAAGTTCATCCCGAATTTGGCCACACACACCACGGCCCTACGCAACCTGGTGAAAAAATCAACCGCCTTTGAGTGGAAGGCGGAGCACCGAACAGAGTGGCTGGAGCTGAAAGCCAAGCTTACCACTGCACCAATCCTTGCATTCTTTGACCCACACCGAGAGACCAAGATATCCACAGATGCAAGTCAGGATGGCATTCGGGCAGTGTTGCTTCAAAGAGACGACACGTCATCCTGGGAACCAGTAGCATACGCGTCACGGGCAATGACACCCACTGAGACCAGGGGTGAAATTCTCCGGAAACGGCGCGATGTCCGCCGACTGGCACCCAAAACTTCGCAAATCAGACGGGCATCGCGCCGCCATAAAGGTGCGGAATACTCTGCATCTTTGGGGGCCGAGCCCCAACATTGAGGGTGGAGGAATTTCCGCCCAGCCAGCTGGCGGAAAAGGCCTTTGGTGCCCCGCCAGCTGGCGCGGAAATGACATCTCCGGGCGGCGCATGCGCGGGAGCGTCAGCGGCCGCTGACAGCGTCCCACACATGCGCAGTGGAGGGAGTCTCTTCCGCCTCCGCCATGGTGGAGACCGTGGCGGAGGCGGAAGGGAAAGAGTGCCCCCATGGCACAGGCCCGCCCGCGGATCGGTGGGCCCCGATCGCGGGCCAGGCCACCGTGGAGGCACCCCCCGGGGCCAGATCGCCCCCCCGCCCCCCCCCCCCCCCCCAGGACCCCGGAGCCCGCCCGCGCCGCCTTGTCCCACCTTTCAAAAGGTGGTTTAATCCACGCCGGCGGGACAGGCAATTTATCGGCGGGACTTCGGCCCATCCGGGCCGGAGAATCCAGCGGGGGGGCCCGCCAACCGTCGCGGCCCGATTCCCGCCCCCGCCGAATATCCGGTGCCGGAGACTTCGGCAACCGGCGGGGGCGGGATTCACGGTGGCCAACGGCCATTCTCCGACCCGCTGGGTGTGCAAGCACTCTCCCGGCAACAGATGAGACGATCGTTCTCATCCGAAAAGAGACGGCCAAAGACCCCCTGCTGCAGTGAGTCATCCACAACCTCAGCAATGGCTGGCAGAAAGAGCAATGCCCTCAATTCTACATTGCCACGAACGACCTGACGCTGATCGACGGCATCCTGCTCAAGCTGGACAGGATAGTCATCCCGCTACTTCTCCAGAGCATGGTGCTGCGGCAGATTCATGAGGGACACCTTTGCGCAGAAAAGTGCGGACGCAGGGCCCGGCAAGCTGTCTACTGGCCCGGCATCAACCAGGACATCACGGACATGGTCCTGAACTGTGAAACCTGTCAGAGGTTCCAACCAGTGCAGAGCAAGGAGACGCTCCAACCACGTGACCTAGAGATCTCTCCGTGGTCCAAGGTTGGCATTGACCTATTCCACGCTAATGGTCGCGACTATGGCTGGGATTCTCCCCCACCCGGCGAGGCGGGGGGGTCCCGGCGGGCTGGAGTGGCGTGAACCATTCCGGCGTCGGGCCGCACACCAGGTGCGGATTTCTCCGCACCTTTAGGGACCAAGCCCTCACCTTGAGGGGCTAGGCCCACGCCGGAGTGGTTGGCGCGCCGCTAGCCGGCGGGAAAGGTCTTTGGCGCCACGCCATCCGGGGCCGAAGGGACTGCGCCGGGCGACGGTCCTCACCTCACGGACCATCATCAAAGCGTGTAAAGAGACATTCTCATGGCATGGCATCCCGAACACCGTCATGAGCGACAATGGCCCGTGCTTCTACAGTCGAGAATGGTCCACGTTTGCCAAGAGCTACAATTTCAGGCATGTCACCTCCAGTCCGCACTATCCGCAGTCCAATGGCAAAGTCGAAAAAGAGGTGCACATTGTTACGGAGCTCATCCACAAGGCCTCGGACTCCACTTCCGACAGGCACCTTGCACTACTTGCGTACCGGGCGATGGACAGGGACCTACGGACGACACTTCCAGCCATACACCTCCCCAACCTTGATCACCTCCCGGTGCTGCAGAAGATGCAACAGCTTCGTGACAGCCAGAAGCAGGCTATGACGCACATGCCACCAATCTGGACATGCTATCCCCGGCAAACAGTCATCCCCACGCATGCGCAGGGGGGGGGTCATCCCCGCGCATGCGCAGGGGGGGGCGTTATACATATGGCTGATGGCTCCATTGTGCGAAGGAATCGAAGGGCACTGCGAAAAGTTGCTTGCACACAACCACTTTCCCCTCCATTTCCACATGTCGAATTGCCAACTCCAGACACCTCGAACCACGAGGCCACCAGTCGTGCCTCCCACTCGCCTGTCAAGACACCGTCATCCCCTCCACCACCTCTCCGGTGGTCAACGAGGATCAGACGCAAGCCTCAGAGACTGGACTTATGAGCATTTGTTTTGTTTGTTCTGTTCTGTATTCCTCAGTCAGTCACATTAGACAGTCACATTCACATGTATATACATCTAAACAAAAAGGGAGATGTCATGATATGCAGACATGCAACCAATGAACACTCAGAATAGGACACAACCAATAGGGCAGTCAGGACACTCAGAGGTGGCATCACCACAAGGGGGCATGACATAAACACTATAAAAGGGATGAGGCACTCACACCCTGCCTCTTTCCACAGACAGACATCTAGAGAATTAGACAGGGTTGATCAGCAGCATCACACCCCAGCACGTGGCTTAGAGCAAGCTGGTAGAGTTAGACTGAGTTACTACAATTAGATTAGCAGAGAGTCGAACTCATTTGAGAATTGTGTTAATAGTTCAATAAACACGTTGAACTCATTTCAGAGTCTGGAGTATCCTTTAGATAAGACTGCATCAAGTAGCAGCCTGTGTTATCCGAAGCAGCATAACACAATAAAAACTTCCAATCAAAAGAAGCAAATTTCATTTTGAACTCTGTCTTCAACTTTGTCCAATTTTAGATTCTAATTGTTTCAAAACCTTTTAGAGTTTGTAAGACGTTTCTCACCCAAGATGAGGGCAGCATGGTAGCATTGTGGATAGCGCAATTGCTTCACAGCTCCAGGGTCCCAGGTTTGATTCCGGCTTGGGTCACTGTCTGTGCGGAGTCTGCACATCCTCTCCGTGTGTGCGTGGGTTTCCTCCGGGTGCTCCGGTTTCCTCCCACAGTCTAAAGATGTGCAGGTTAGGTGGATTGGCCATGATAAATTGCCCTTAGTGTCCAAAATTGCCCATAGTGTTGGGTGGGGTTGCTGGGTTATGGGGATAGAGTGGCGGTTGTACCTTGGGTAGGTTGCTCTTTCCAAGAGCCGGTGCAGACTCGATGGGCCGAATGGCCTCCTTCGGCACTGTAAATTCTATGATATTCTATAAGATTTATTTTTGGTACACCCAGGATTTTGAAACCAAAGGAGTTAAAGAGAGACACCAGGGGCGGGATTCTCCGACCCCCCGCCAGGTCGGAGAATCGCCGGGGGCTGGCGTGAATCCCGCCCCCGCCGGTTGCCGAATTCTCCGGCACCGGATATTCGGCAGGGGCGGGAATCGTGCCGCACCGGTTGGCGGGACACCCCCCGGCGATTCTCCGGCCCGGATGGGCCGAAGTCCCGCTGCTGGAATGCCTGTCCCGCCGGCGTGGATTAAACCACCTCTCTTACCGGCGGGACAAGGCGGCGCGGGTGGGCTCTGGGGTCCTGGGGGGGGCGCGGGGCGATCTGGCCCCGGGGGGTGCCCCCACGGTGGCCTGGCCCGCGATCGTGGCCCACCGATCCGCGGGCGGGCCTGTGCCGTGGGGGCACTCTTTTCCTTCCGTCTTCACCACGGTCTCCACCATGGCGGAGGTGGAAGAGACACCCCTCCTCTGCGCACGGACGGGGATGCCGTGAGCGACCCCTGATGCTCCCGCGCATGCGCCGCCCGGCAAAGTCATTTCCGTGCCAGCTGGCGGGGCACCAAAGGCCTTTCCCGCCAGCTGGCGGGGCGGAAATCAGTCCGGCGCGGGCCTAGCCCCTCAAGGTTAGGGCTCAGCTGCTCAAGATGCGGAGGATTCCGTACCTTTGGGGCGGCGCGATGCGGGACTGATTGGCGCGGTTTTTGGTGCCGGTCGGCGGACATCGCGCCAATTGCGGAGAATTTCACCCCAGCTTCTTTAAAAGATAACATGACAATCATACAAACTAACTGCAGAAGAGAATAGAACATAGAACATTACAGCGCAGTACAGGCCCTTCGGCCCTCGGTGTTGCACCGACCTGTGAAACCACTCTAAAGCCCATCTACACTATTCCCTTATTGTCCATATGTCTATCCAATGACCATTTGAATGCCCTAGTGTTGGCGAGTCCACTACTGTTGCAGGCAGGGCATTCCACGCCCTTCCTACTCTCTGAGTAAAGAACCTATCTCTGACATCTGTCTTATATCTATCTCCCCTCAATTTAAAGGTATGTCCCCACGTGCTAGACATCACCATCCGAGGAAAAAGGCTCTCACTGTGCACCCTATCCAATCCTCTGATCATCTTGTATGCCTCAATTAAGTCACCTCTTAACCTTCTTCTCTCTAACGAAAACAGCCTCAAGTCCCTCAGCCTTTCCTCATAAGATCTTCCCTCCATACCAGGCAACATTCTGGTAAATCTCCTCTGCACCCTTTCCAATGCTTCCACATCCTTCCTATAAAGCGGCGACCAGAATTGCACGCAATACTCCAAATGCGGCCGCAATCTTTCCCATTTATGCCTTGTTTATCCTTTTTTTCCTTTCAGATAATTTCAATTTTTGATGCTTGCCACTTAACCAAATTTGAAAAAAAAAGTCATTAAATTGTGTCTTTAATTTAAATTTTAATATTTTCTCTTTAATTTTTGCTGCAAATATTTTGAAAGTCCAAAGTGGATTTCTTTCAAACTTCTTCAAGATTTATCTTTCTGTTTTGCAAAACAAACTGGAGCCTTTTCATAGCTGTAGAAGTAAATTTTAATTCTTTCTTTCACCCAGTAACACTATGTTTATGAAGAAAACCGCTTTAACAATGACTTTCTGTGGTTTCAAATATTGGTATACTCTCAGCTGGGTAAGAGTACTGTGTCGAAGCAAGCATGGAGTTAGCTTACTGCTTGCTCATATGTATGTAGCTGTGTGTTGTCAACAAATACTTAAATGTTCGACCATATAAGACTCTGAACCTTTTCTTGAGGCCGACTGAACATGCCAAAATGTCAATATGCACCTTAGGCTAACTTGTTCCTCACCCTCTTTAACTTAACCTTGCCTTTCTAAATCTCTTTCGAAAGTCTCTCAACAACCCACACATAGGGCAAAATTCTCCGACCCCCCCCGCCAGGTCGGAGAATCGCCGGGGGCTGGCGTGAATCCCGCCCCCGCCGGTTGCCGAATTCTCCGGCACCGGAGATTCGGCGGGGGCGGGAATCGCGCCGCGCCAGTTGGGGGGCCCCCCCCCCGTGATTCTCCGGCCTGGATGGGCCGAAGTCCCGCCGCTAAAATGCCTGTCCCGCCGGCGTAGATTAAACCACCTACCTTACCGGCGGGACAAGGCGGCGCGGGCGGGCTCCGGGGTCCTGGGGCGGGCGCGGGGCGATCTGGCCCCGGGGGGGTGCCCCCACGGTGGCCTGGCCCGCGATCGGGGCCCACCGATCCGCAGGCGGGCCTGTGCCGTGGGGGCACTCTTTCCCTTCCGCCTCCGCCACGGTCTCCACCATGGGGGAGGTGGAAGAGACTCCCTCCACTGCGCATGCGCGGGAATGCCGTCAGCGGCCGCTAACGCTCCCGTGCATGCGCCGCCCGGAGATGTCATTTCCGCGCCAGCTGGCGGGGCACCAAAGGCCGTTTCCGCCAGCTGGCGGGGCGGAAATTCCTCCGGCGTCGACCTAGCCCCTTAAGGTTGGGGCTCGGCCCCCAAAGATGCGGAGCATTCCGCACCTTTGGGGCGGCGCGATGCCCGACTGATTTGCGCCGCTCTGGGCGCCAGTCGGCGGACATCGCGCCGTTTCCGGAGAATTTCGCCCCATAATCGCCGCTGCCCTCTTCTATAGCTTTCAGGATACCCCTCCATCTAAACACGTCTGTTTTCTTAGACCCTCTATCGTTCCCTAGCTTATACAGGGCATTGTGACTCTTGGCCTCGCTTGACAACTACTCCACCTGCATT
Organism: Scyliorhinus torazame; assembly: GCF_047496885.1. Taxonomy (NCBI): domain Eukaryota; kingdom Metazoa; phylum Chordata; class Chondrichthyes; order Carcharhiniformes; family Scyliorhinidae; genus Scyliorhinus; species Scyliorhinus torazame. The sequence continues at coordinate 106,984,964 of NC_092715.1, read as the reverse complement.
TAAATACAGCTGATATAAATAACTAGTTCCTGGTTCATAGTAATATTTTGGAGGCAAATTTAAGTTCTGGGAAACTTAAGAATAAAGTTTAAGCATAAAAATTGGGATAAAGGTAACTAAGGCAGCTTCAAAAGTATTAAACTAAAAGGTTGGACCATGAGCAAGGGTTAACAGCTGGAAAGGTAAGATTGTAAAACAAGCAGGCTGGTTTACTTAGTTGGAGAATTGGGGATGAGGGCTGGAATTTTGAGGGTCCCCCCCATGGCATGTTTTCCGGCGACAAGATGCAGCTTGCCATTGGCCACACGGCGAGATCTTCCAGTCCTGTTGAAGTTCGTGGACATTTGCTTTGCTCGGAAATCTAGGGGAATGGAGTCTCAATTGAAGCAGTCTGAGTTGAGGCGCCTTTTGGAGAGAATTCCAAAGTGAGATACTTTAGACAAAAATTGGAATCCTTTGTGAGCGAATCAGAGGCCCAACCTGATTGGTTGACTTCTGCGTATGCTGTTGAGAAATCCGTGGGATCTGTCTTGGTTGTATTTGCAATTTATTTTGCAGTGTGGTGTGTTCGAATATAGTTTGCTTTTTAATTTACAAGTACCTCATGTTAACCCTGAATATTAATGTATAAGATAGATCTGGTAATTTGTTTTATCCTCCTGACCTTGTAAAGTAAAGTTCATTTTTGTTTGTTCAAAACCTGTGGAATCATGTGGCTTTTTTCACTTAGCAAGTGTCTTGAACCTCAAACCTTATCTACTTTAACCAAAATGTTATTGGTCTGTAATTCGTTTGCACCAAAAACCCTGATGATCTGGTCAAGGTTCTTAACATATTTTAGGGGCTCGTCCAGGATTTTGAATCCACAGACAAATACAAGTACTTGTACTTGCTGATATTAAGGTTGATAAGTGAATTTTACTATACTGTTTAAAATGCAGAATGGCTTTGTCATTTGTAACAACTTTTCTAGAGAGTTACAGCTTATCTCAGAGTGATTTATGGTTAATTGTATTAGATGGGGTTCATTGTATTAAAAGCAGGGGCTAAGAAAGTAGACAATATTTGAACCAATGATACCTCGACCACTGTAGATCTCACTTCTCATGCCAATTTTAAGATTTTGAGTTTGGGAGCCATAGATACCTATGCAGTCGCATATTCTTACATAATTTTAAGGTAGTTGATTAGAAGCAACCATTTTGATATTGTAAGGAACCTCTTTTAAATCCTCGTCTGAATATGGCTTCCTTTTAACGCCTGTCCTGCTGGCTGTTTTTAAAACGACAGACTTCTGTTTTTAAACAGAAGTCGCCCCCCCCCCCCCCCCCCCACCCCCGCCCCCTGCTGCAGGCTGCAATTTGTACTGGCCCAAGCACACCCCTTAATACAATTTCTCCGTGGCATAGCTTGTGGTGTCATTTTGATGGACTTGGCCTCTCCTGAACTCTGGGACATTTTCTGTTTTCCATTGGGATTGGTAGAACTTTTCAGAAAATTCTAGAGTAAAAGGCAGGTTCCATTTTTGCTTTCAGTTTAATTCTAAGAAGGTACTGGGCAGAAGCCTGTTAAATATTTCTTCCGGAAAGGCTGGAATTTCTCTCTCTGATATCTCGGCTGGAGTGACCAGGTTTGGACACATCATCAGTCCTGTGACGGTTTAACTCCTGATTTAAATACTGTAAGCATTCTCTATCCAGCCAGACCTGGGAAGGCTGAACACTTGATTTAAATGCTACAATCATTCTTTCCAGCCAGCCCTGTGCAAGTTAAACCTCTGTGAGAAAGGCTGGGAAAATCTCAGGCTGATATCTCTCCTTAAAATCTAAAAAGAGTCCTGCCATCCAGGTCCTTTTCTCTCTCCCTATACCACAACCGGAAACTCTGTACAAAGAGCGGAGGCAGAGTGGACAGAAACCCCCTCCTTTAAACTCTCAGGTAGAGAATTCGAGTGCTATCTGAGTGAGACTAAGAGTCGATCTTGTCCAAGTGAAGGTGACTCTCCAGAGAATTCTTGAAGACTATGAGGTCTAACTGAAGCCAGATTCTAAAAGATCCAAGCCAACCGATGATTTCAAGATCGCCGATTACAAAGACTACAACCTCGGCAGCAAAGATTCATCTCAACCCTTTTGATCCCTGCTATTTTTGAACATAGAAACATAGAACTGGGCCAGCATTTATTGCCCATTCCCAACTGCCCTTCATTTTCGAGGGCATTTGAGAGTCAACCACATTGCTGTTGATCTGGAGTCACATCTGGCCAGAGCAGTTAAGGATGGGAGGTTTCCTTCCCCGAAGGACATTAGGGAACCTGATGGGGTTTTATGACAATTAACATGATTTCATGGTCATCATTAGACTTTTACTGCCAGATTTTCTTTACTAAATTCAAGTTCCACCACAAGCCATGCCCAGGTCTTGCCCTGGGTCTCTGGATTACTAGTGCAGTGCCAATACCACTACGCCACTGTCTCCCCAATGCATTACTAAATAGACAGGAAAAACAAATGATCCTTGGCAGATATGAGAGCGGTTCGCTGATCTCAGAGGACGTACAGACGGTTGGCACAGTTGATCACTGTAGCTTGTGGTGGCAGCATTCTGCTCCAGCCAAAGTATTGGGGAACTCTTTCCTCAGAGCCCCCCCTCCATCATCCCTGCTCTTCCATATGAAGAAGATGGTTGCCTGACGAGGACAGCCATTTGACAAGGACAGTCCCCTGTGCCCGAGCACTCATTAATGTACTTTATTTCTAAGGGCAGGCAGTTTACTCTGTGTCAATCACTTGTTTGAAACTTTCTTACCAATGAATACAGCACAGGCATCTAAGATGTCAGGTTAATCACCTGCTATCTATCCATCACTTGGTCTGAGGCCATAGTTTAGTTTACTTCATGTTGAGAGGGACAGCATTGAGAGGCACAGCAGTGAGAGGGACAGCATTGAGGGGGACAGCATTCTGAGGGACAGCATTTAGAGCGACACATTGTGAGGGACAGCATTGAGAGAGGCAGCGTTGAGAGAGACAATGTTGTGAGGGACAGCATTGTGAGGGACAGCATTGAGTGGGAGAACGTTGCGAGGGAAAGCATTGAGAGGGACAGCATTGAGAGGGACAGCATTGTGAGGGACAGCATTGAGTGGGAGAACGTTGCGAGGGAAAGCATTGAGAGGGACAGCATTGAGAGGGACAGCATTGTGAAGGACAGTATTGAAAGGGACAATTTTGTGAGAGACAGCATTATGAGAGACAGCATTGTGAGAGACAGCATTGGATGGATGGATTTGTTTATTGTTACGTGTACCAAGGTACAGTGAAAAGTATTTTTCTGCGAGCAGCTCAAACATATCATTTCGTACACAAGAAAGAAAATAAAATAAAGAGAAAATACATAATAGGGCAATACAAGGTCCACAATGTAAATACATAAACACTGGCATCGGGTGAAGCATACATGAGTGTAGTATTAATTAGGTCAGTCCATAAGCGGGCCGTTTAGGAGTCTGGTATCAGCGGGGAAGAAGCTGTTTTTGAATCTGTCTGTGCGTGTTCTCAGACATTTGTATCTCCTGCACGATGGAAAAAGTTGGAAGAGTGAGTAAGCCGGGTGAGAGAGGTATTTGATTATGCTGCCCACTTTTCCCAGGCAGATGGAGATGTAGATAGAGTCAATGGATGGGAGGCAGGTTTGTGTGATGGACTGGGCTGTGTTCACGACTCTCTGAAGTTTCTTGAGGTCTTGGACCGAGCAGTTGCCATACCAGGCTGTGATGCAGCAGATAGGATGCTTTCTGTGGTGCATCTGTAAAAGTTGGTAAGAATCAGTGTGGACATGAGAGGGACAGGAGAGGGTCATCTTTGAGGGGGACAGTGTTGTGAGGAACAGCATTGTGAATGACAGCATTGTGACGGACAGCATTGTGAGGGACAGTTTTGAGAGGGACAGCATTGTGAGGGAGAGCTTTGAGAGGGACCGCGTTGAGAGGGACAGCATTATGAGGGAGAGCTTTGAGAGGGACAGCATTGTGAGGGAGAGCTTTGAGAGGGACAGCGTTGAGAGGGACAGCATTGTGAGGGACAGTGTTGTGAGGAACAGCATTGTGAGGGACCGCATAGCGAGGGACAGCGTTGAGAGGGACAGCGTTGTGAGGGAGAGCGTTGAGAGGGACAGCGTTGTGAGGGACAGCGTTGTGAGGAACAGCATTGAGAGGGACAGCATTGAGAGGGACAGCGTTGTGAGGGAGAGCCTTGTGAGGGACAGCGTTGTGAGGGACAGCGTTGTGAGGGACAGCGTTGCGAGGGACAGCATTAAGAGAGACAGCATTGAGAGGGACAGCATTGAGAGGGACAGCATTAAGAGAGACAGCATTGAGAGGAACAGCATCTTGAGGGACAGCATTGAGAGGGACAGCGTTGTGAAGGACAGCGTTGTGAGGAACAGCATCTTGAGGGACAGCATTGAGAGGGACAGCATTGTGAGGGACAGCGTTGTGAGGGACAGCGTTGTGAGGAACAGCATCTTGAGGGACAGCATTGAGAGGGACAGCGTTGTGAGGGACAGCGTTGAGAGGGACAGCATTGAGAGGGACAGCATTGTGAGGGACAGCATTGAGTGGGAGAACGTTGCGAGGGAAAGCATTGAGTGGGACAGCATTGAGAGGGACAGCATTGTGAGGGACAGCATTGTGAGGGACAGTATTGAGAGGGACAATTTTGTGAGAGACAGCATTATGAGAGACAGCATTGTGAGAGACAGCATTGGATGGATGGATTTGTTTATTGTTACGTGTACCAAGGTACAGTGAAAAGTATTTTTCTGCGAGCAGCTCAAACATATCATTTCGTACACAAGAAAGAAAATAAAATAAAGAGAAAATACATAATAGGGCAATTCAAGGTCCACAATGTAAATACATAAACACTGGCATCGGGTGAAGCATACATGAGTGTAGTATTAATTAGGTCAGTCCATAAGCGGGCCGTTTAGGAGTCTGGTATCAGCGGGGAAGAAACTGTTTTTGAATCTGTCTGTGCGTGTTCTCAGACATTTGTATCTCCTGCACGATGGAAAAAGTTGGAAGAGTGAGTAAGCCGGGTGAGAGAGTTATTTGATTATGCTGCCCACTTTTCCCAGGCAGATGGAGGTGTAGATAGAGTCAATGGATGGGAGGCAGGTTTGTGTGATGGACTGGGCTGTGTTCACGACTCTCTGAAGTTTCTTGAGGTCTTGGACCGAGCAGTTGCCATACCAGGCTGTGATGCAGCAGATAGGATGCTTTCTGTGGTGCATCTGTAAAAGTTGGTAAGAATCAGTGCGGACATGAGAGGGACATGAGAGGGTCAGCTTTGAGGGGGACAGTGTTGTGAGGAACAGCATTGTGAATGACAGCATTGTGAGGGACAGCATTGTAAGGGACAGTTTTGAGAGGGACAGCATTGTGAGGGAGAGCTTTGAGAGGGACAGCGTTGAGAGGGACAGCAATGTGAGGGAGAGCTTTGAGAGGGACAGCATTGTGAGGGAGAGCTTTGAGAGGGACAGCGTTGAGAGGGACAGCATTGTGAGGGACAGTGTTGTGAGGAACAGCATTGTGAGGGACAGCATTGTGAGGGACCGCATTGCGAGGGACAGCGTTGAGAGGGACAGCGTTGTGAGGGAGAGCGTTGAGAGGGACAGCGTTGTGAGGGACAGCGTTGTGAGGAACAGCATTGAGAGGGACAGCATTGAGAGGGACAGCGTTGTGAGGGACAGTTTTGAGAGGGACAGCATTGTGAGGGAGAGCTTTGAGAGGGACAGCGTTGAGAGGGACAGCAATGTGAGGGAGAGCTTCGAGAGGGACAGCATTGTGAGGGAGAGCTTTGAGAGGGACAGCGTTGAGAGGGACAGTGTTGTGAGGAACGGCATTGTGAGGGACAGCATTGTGAGGGACCGCATTGCGAGGGACAGCGTTGAGAGGGACAGCATTGAGAGGGACAGCGTTGTGAGGGACAGCGTTGTGAGGGACAGCGTTGAGAGGGACAGCGTTGTGAGGGACAGCGTTGTGAGGAACAGCATTGAGAGGGACAGCATTGAGAGGGACAGCGTTGTGAGGGACAGCATTAAGAGAGACAGCATTGAGAGGGACAGCATTGAGAGGGACAGCATTAAGAGAGACAGCATTGAGAGGAACAGCATCTTGAGGGACAGCATTGAGAGGGACAGCATTGTGAAGGACAGCGTTGTGAGGAACAGCATCTTGAGGGACAGCATTGAGAGGGACAGCATTGTGAGGGACAGCGTTGTGAGGGACAGCGTTGTGAGGAACAGCATCTTGAGGGACAGCATTGAGAGGGACAGCGTTGTGAGGGACAGCAATGTGAGGGAGAGCTTTGAGAGGGACAACATTGTGAGGGAGAGCTTTGAGAGGGACAGCGTTGAGAGGGACAGCATTGTGAGGGACAGCGTTGTGAGGGACAGCATTGTGAGGGACAGCATTGAGAGGGACAGCATTGTGAGGGACAGCATTGTGAGGGACAGCATCTTGAGGGACAGCATTGTGAGGGACAGCGTTGTGAGGGAGAGCATTGAGAGGGACAGCGTTGTGAGGAACAGCATCTTGAGGAACAGCATTGTGAGGGACAGCATTGTGAGGGACAGCGTTGAGAGGGACAGCGTTGAGAGGGACAGCATTGTGAGGGACAGTGTTGTGAGGAACAGCATTGTGAGGGACAGCATTGTGAGGGACAGCATTGTGAGGGACCGCATTGCGAGGGACAGCGTTGAGAGGGACAGCATTGTGAGGGAGAGCGTTGAGAGGGACAGCGTTGAGAGGGACAGCGTTGTGAGGAACAGCATTGAGAGGGACAGCATTGAGAGGGACAGCGTTGTGAGGGACAGCGTTGTGAGGGACAGCGTTGTGAGGGACAGCATTGAGAGGGACAGCATTGAGAGGGACAGCATTAAGAGAGACAGCATTGAGAGGAACAGCATCTTGAGGGACAGCATTGAGAGGGACAGCGTTGTGAAGGACAGCGTTGTGAGGAACAGCATCTTGAGGGACAGCATTGAGAGGGACAGCATTGTGAGGGACAGCGTTGTGAGGGACAGCGTTGTGAGGAACAGCATCTTGAGGTACAGCATTGAGAGGGACAGCGTTGTGAGGGACAGCGTTGTGAGGGACAGCGTTGTGAGGGACAGCATTGAGAGGGAGAGCATTGTGAGGGACAGCGTTGTGAGGGACAGCGTTGTGAGGGACAGCATTGAGAGGGAGAGCGTTGTGAGGGACAATGTTGTGAGGGAGAGCGTTGAGAGGGAGAGCGTTGAGAGGGACAGCGTTGTGAGGAACAGCATTGAGAGGGACAACGTTGAGAGGGACAGTGTTGTGAGGAACAGCATCTTGAGGGACAGCGTTGTGAGGGACAGCATTGTGAGGGACAGCATTGAGAGGGAGAGCGTTGTGAGGGACAATGTTGTGAGGGAGAGCGTTGAGAGGGACAGCATTGTGAGGGACAGCGTTGTGAGGGACAGCGTTGTGAGAGACAGCATTGAGAGGGAGAGCGTTGTGAGGGACAGCGTTGTGAGGGAGAGCGTTGAGAGGGACAGCGTTGAGAGGGACAGCGTTGTGAGGGACAGCGTTGAGAGTGACAGCGTTGAGAGGGACAGTGTTGTGAGGAACAGCATCTTGAGGGACAGCGTTGTGAGGGACAGCATTGTGAGGGAGAGCGTTGTGAGGGACAGCATTTTGAGGAACAGCATCTTGAGGGACAGCATCTTGAGGGAGAGCGTTGTGAGGGACAGCATTGTGAGGGAGAGCATTGTGAGGGACAGCGTTGAGAGGGAGAGCGTTGTGAGGGACAGCATTGTGAGGGAGAGCGTTGTGAGGGATAGCGTTGTGAGGGACAGCGTTGTGAGGGACAGTGTTCTGAGGGACAGCATTGTGAGGGACAGCGTTGTGAGGGACAGCATTGTGAGGGAGAGCGTTGTGAGGGACAGCGTTGTGAGGGAGAGCGTTGTGAGGGACAGCGTTGTGAGGGACAGCGTTGTGAGGGACAGTGTTGTGAGGGACAGCATTGAGAGGGACAGCGCTGTGAGGGACAGCGTTGTGAGGGACAGCATTGAGAGGAACAGCATCTTGAGGGACAGCGTTGTGAGGAACAGCGTTGAGAGGGACAGCGTTGAGAGGGACAGCGTTGTGAGGGACAGCATTGAGAGGGACAGCGTTGAGAGGGACAGCATTGAGAGGGACAGCGTTGAGAGGGACAGCGTTGTGAGGGACAGCATTGAGAGGGACAGCGTTGAGAGGGACAGCGTTGTGAGGGAGAGCATTGTGAGGGACAGCGTTGTGAGGAACAGCATCTTGAGGGACAGCGTTGTGAGGGATCGCATTGAGAGGGACAGCGTTGAGAGGGACAGCGTTGTGAGGGAGAGCATTGTGAGGAACAGCATCTTGAGGGACAGCGTTGTGAGGGACAGCGTTGTGAGGGAGAGCGTTGTGAGGGACAGTGTTGTGAGGGACAGCGTTGTGAGGGACAGTGTTGTGAGGGACAGCGTTGTGAGGGACAGTGTTGTGAGGGACAGTGTTGTGAGGGACAGCGTTGAGAGGGACAGCGTTGTGAGGGACAGTGTTGTGAGGGAGAGCGTTGAGACGGACAGCGTTGTGAGGGACAGCATTGTGAGGGACAGCGTTGAGAGGGACAGCATTGAGAGGGACAGCGTTGTGAGGGACAGCATTGAGAGGGACAGTGTTGTGAGGGACAGCATTGTGAGGGACAGCGTTGAGAGGGACAGCGTTGTGAGGGACAGTGTTGTGAGGGACAGCATTGAGAGGGACAGCGTTGTCAGGGACAGCATTGTGAGGGACAGCATTGAGAGGGACAGCATTGAGAGGGACAGCATTGTGAGGGACAGCATTGTGAGGGACAGCGTTGTGAGGGACAGCGTTGTGAGGAACAGCATCTTGAGGGACAGCATTGTGAGGGACAGCGTTGTGAATGAGAGCATTGAGAGGGACAGCGTTGTGAGGAACAGCATCTTGAGGAACAGCGTTGTGAGGGACAGCATTGTGAGGGACAGCGTTGAGAGGGACAGCATTGAGAGGGACAGCGTTGTGAGGGACAGCATTGAGAGGGACAGCATTGTGAGGAACAGCATCTTGAGGGACAGCGTTGTGAGGGACAGCGTTGTGAGGGAGAGCGTTGAGAGGGACAGCGTTGTGAGGGACAGCATTGAGAGGGACAGTGTGGTGAGGGACAGCATTGAGAGGGACAGCATTGAGAGGGACAGCATTAAGAGGGACAGCATTGAGCGGGACAGCGTTGTGAGGGACAGCGTTGAGAGGGACAGCATTGAGAGGGACAGCATTGAGCGGGACAGCGTTGAGAGGGACAGCGTTGAGAGGGACAGCGTTGTGAGGGACAGCATTGAGAGGGACAGTGTTGTGAGGGACAGCATTGAGAGGGACCGCATTGAGAGAGACAGCGTTGTGAGGAACAGCATCTTGAGGGACAGCGTTGTGAGGGACAGCGTTGTGAGGGACAGCGTTGTGAGGGACAGCGTTGTGAGGGAGAGCGTTGACAGGGACAGCGTTGTGAGGGAGAGCGTTGTGAGGAACAGCATCTTGAGGGACAGCGTTGTGAGGGACAACGTTGTGAAGAAGAGCGTTGTGAGGGACAGTGTTGTGAGGGACAGCGTTGTGAGGGACAGTGTTGTGAGGGACTGCGTTGAGAGGGACAGCGTTGTGAGGGACAGCGTTGAGAGGGACAGCATTGAGAGGGACAGCATTGAGAGGGACAGCGTTGTGAGGGACAGCATTGAGAGGGACAGCGTTGTGAGGGACAGCATTGAGAGGGACAGCGTTGTGAGGGACAGCGTTGAGAGGGACAGCGTTGTGAGGGACAGTGTTGTGAGGGACAGCATTGAGATGGACAGCGTTGTGAGGGACAGCATTGAGAGGGACAGCGTTGTGAGGAACAGCATCTTGAGGGACAGCGTTGTGAGGGACAGCGTTGTGAGGGACAGCGTTGTGAGGGACAGCATTGAGAGGGAAAGCGTTGTGAGGGACAGCATTGTGAGGGACAGCGTTGTGAGGGACAGCCTTGTGAGGGACAGCGTTGTGAGGAACAGCATCTTGAGGGACAGAATTGTGAGGGACAGCGTTGTGAGGGAGAGCATTGAGAGGGACAGCGTTGTGAGGAACAGCATCTTGAGAGACAGTGTTGTGAGGGACAGCATTGTGAGGGACAGCATTGAGAGGGACAGCGTTGTGAGGGGCAGCATTGAGAGGGACAGCGTTGTGAGGGACAGCATTGAGAGGGACAGCGTTTTGAGGAACAGCATCTTCAGGGACAGCGTTGTGAGGGACAGCGTTGTGAGGGAGAGCGTTGAGAGGGACAGCGTTGTGAGGGACAGCATTGAGAGGACAGTGTTGTGAGGGACAGCGTTGAGAGGGACTGCATTGAGAGGGACAGCATTGAGCGGGACAGCGTTGTGAGGGACAGCGTTGAGAGGGACAGCATTGAGAGGGAGAGCATTGAGCGGGACAGCGTTGTGAGGGACAGCGTTGAGAGGGACAGCATTGAGCGGGACAGCGTTGTGAGGGACAGCATTGAGCGGGACAGCATTGAGAGGGACAGCATTGAGAGGGGCAGCATTGTGAGGGACAGCGTTGTGAGGAGCAGCATCTTGAGGGACAGCATTGAGAGGGACAGCATTGTGAGGGACAGCGTTGTGAGGGACAGCGTTGTGAGGGACAGCATTGAGCGGGACAGCGTTGTGAGGGACAGCGTTGAGAGGGACAGCATTGAGCGGGACAGCGTTGTGAGGGACAGCATTGAGCGGGACAGCATTGAGAGGGACAGCATTGAGAGGGACAGCATTGTGAGGGACAGCGTTGTGAGGAACAGCATCTTGAGGGACAGCATTGACAAGGACAGCATTGTGAGGGACAGCGTTGTGAGGGACAGCGTTGTGAGGAACAGCATCTTGAGGTACAGCATTGAGAGGGACAGCGTTGTGAGGGACAGCGTTGTGAGGGACAGCGTTGTGAGGGACAGCATTGAGAGGGAGAGCATTGTGAGGGACAGCGTTGTGAGGGACAGCGTTGTGAGGGACAGCATTGAGAGGGAGAGCGTTGTGAGGGACAATGTTGTGAGGGAGAGCGTTGAGAGGGAGAGTGTTGAGAGGGACAGCGTTGTGAGGAACAGCATTGAGAGGGACAGCGTTGAGAGGGACCGCATTGAGAGGGACAGCATTGTGAGGGACAGCGTTGTGAGGGACAGCGTTGTGAGAGACAGCATTGAGAGTGACAGCGTTGAGAGGGACAGCGTTGTGAGGAACAGCATCTTGAGGGACAGCGTTGTGAGGGACAGCATTGTGAGGGAGAGCGTTGTGAGGGACAGCATTTTGAGGAACAGCATCTTGAGGGACAGCATCTTGAGGGAGAGCGTTGTGAGGGACAGCATTGTGAGGGAGAGCATTGTGAGGGACAGCGTTGAGAGGGAGAGCGTTGTGAGGGACAGCATTGTGAGGGAGAGCGTTGTGAGGGATAGCGTTGTGAGGGACAGCGTTGTGAGGGACAGTGTTCTGAGGGACAGCATTGTGAGGGACAGCATTGAGAGGGAGAGCGTTGTGAGGGACAGCATTGTGAGGGAGAGCGTTGTGAGGGACAGCGTTGTGAGGGAGAGCGTTGTGAGGGACAGCGTTGTGAGGGACAGCGTTGTGAGGGACAGCATTGAGAGGGACAGCGCTGTGAGGGACAGCGTTGTGAGGGACAGCATTGAGAGGGAGAGCGTTGTGAGGGAGAGCGTTGTGAGGGAGAGCGTTGTGAGGGACAGCGTTGTGAGGAACAGCATCTTGAGGGACAGCGTTGTGAGGGATCGCATTGAGAGGGACAGCGTTGAGAGGGACAGCGTTGTGAGGGAGAGCATTGTGAGGAACAGCATCTTGAGGGACAGCGTTGTGAGGGACAGCGTTGTGAGGGAGAGCGTTGTGAGGGACAGTGTTGTGAGGGACAGCGTTGTGAGGGACAGTGTTGTGAGGGACAGCGTTGTGAGGGACAGTGTTGTGAGGGACAGTGTTGTGAGGGACAGCGTTGAGAGGGACAGCGTTGTGAGGGACAGTGTTGTGAGGGAGAGCGTTGAGACGGACAGCGTTGTGAGGGACAGCATTGTGAGGGACAGCGTTGAGAGGGACAGCATTGAGAGGGACAGCGTTGAGAGGGACAGCGTTGTGAGGGACAGTGTTGTGATGGACAGCATTGAGAGGGACAGCGTTGTCAGGGACAGCATTGTGAGGGACAGCATTGAGAGGGACAGCATTGAGAGGGACAGCATTGTGAGGGACAGCATTGTGAGGGACAGCGTTGTGAGGGACAGCGTTGTGAGGAACAGCATCTTGAGGGACAGCATTGTGAGGGACAGCGTTGTGAGGGAGAGCATTGAGAGGGACAGCGTTGTGAGGAACAGCATCTTGAGGAACAGCGTTGTGAGGGACAGCATTGTGAGGGACAGCGTTGTGAGGGACAGCATTGAGAGGGACAGCATTGTGAGGAACAGCATCTTGAGGGACAGCGTTGTGAGGGACAGCGTTGTGAGGGAAAGCGTTGAGAGGGACAGCGTTGTGAGGGACAGTGTTGTGAGGGACAGCATTGAGATGGACAGCGTTGTGAGGGACAGCATTGAGAGGGACAGCGTTGTGAGGAACAGCATCTTGAGGGACAGCGTTGTGAGGGACAGCGTTGTGAGGGACAGCGTTGTGAGGGACAGCATTGAGAGGGACAGCGTTGTGAGGGACAGCATTGTGAGGGACAGCGTTGTGAGGGACAGCCGTGTGAGGGACAGCGTTGTGAGGAACAGCATCTTGAGGGACAGAATTGTGAGGGACAGCGTTGTGCGGGAGAGCATTGAGAGGGACAGCGTTGTGAGGAACAGCATCTTGAGAGACAGTGTTGTGAGGGACAGCATTGTGAGGGACAGCATTGAGAGGGACAGCGTTGTGAGGGGCAGCATTGAGAGGGACAGCGTTGTGAGGGACAGCATTGAGAGGGACAGCGTTTTGAGGAACAGCATCTTCAGGGACAGCGTTGTGAGGGACAGCGTTGTGAGGGAGAGCGTTGAGAGGGACAGCGTTGTGAGGGACAGCATTGAGAGGACAGTGTTGTGAGGGACAGCGTTGAGAGGGACAGCATTGAGAGGGAGAGCATTGAGCGGGACAGCGTTGTGAGGGACAGCATTGAGCGGGACAGCATTGAGAGGGACAGCATTGAGAGGGACAGCATTGTGAGGGACAGCGTTGTGAGGAACAGCATCTTGAGGGACAGCATTGAGAGGGACAGCATTGTGAGGGACAGCGTTATGAGGGACAGCGTTGTGAGGGACAGCATTGAGCGGGACAGCATTGTGAGGGACAGCGTTGAGAGGGACAGCATTGAGCGGGAAAGCGTTGTGAGGGACAGCATTGTGAGGGACAGCGTTGTGAGGGACAGCCTTGTGAGGGACAGCGTTGTGAGGAACAGCATCTTGAGGGACAGAATTGTGAGGGACAGCGTTGTGAGGGAGAGCATTGAGAGGGACAGCGTTGTGAGGAACAGCATCTTGAGAGACAGTGTTGTGAGGGACAGCATTGTGAGGGACAGCATTGAGAGGGACAGCGTTGTGAGGGGCAGCATTGAGAGGGACAGCGTTGTGAGGGACAGCATTGAGAGGGACAGCGTTTTGAGGAACAGCATCTTCAGGGACAGCGTTGTGAGGGACAGCGTTGTGAGGGAGAGCGTTGAGAGGGACAGCGTTGTGAGGGACAGCATTGAGAGGACAGTGTTGTGAGGGACAGCGTTGAGAGGGACTGCATTGAGAGGGACAGCATTGAGCGGGACAGCGTTGTGAGGGACAGCGTTGAGAGGGACAGCATTGAGAGGGAGAGCATTGAGCGGGACAGCGTTGTGAGGGACAGCGTTGAGAGGGACAGCATTGAGCGGGACAGCGTTGTGAGGGACAGCATTGAGCGGGACAGCATTGAGAGGGACAGCATTGAGAGGGGCAGCATTGTGAGGGACAGCGTTGTGAGGAACAGCATCTTGAGGGACAGCATTGAGAGGGACAGCATTGTGAGGGACAGCGTTGTGAGGGACAGCGTTGTGAGGGACAGCATTGAGCGGGACAGCGTTGTGAGGGACAGCGTTGAGAGGGACAGCATTGAGCGGGACAGCGTTGTGAGGGACAGCATTGAGCGGGACAGCATTGAGAGGGACAGCATTGAGAGGGACAGCATTGTGAGGGACAGCGTTGTGAGGAACAGCATCTTGAGGGACAGCATTGACAAGGACAGCATTGTGAGGGACAGCGTTGTGAGGGACAGCGTTGTGAGGAACAGCATCTTGAGGTACAGCATTGAGAGGGACAGCGTTGTGAGGGACAGCGTTGTGAGGGACAGCGTTGTGAGGGACAGCATTGAGAGGGAGAGCATTGTGAGGGACAGCGTTGTGAGGGACAGCGTTGTGAGGGACAGCATTGAGAGGGAGAGCGTTGTGAGGGACAATGTTGTGAGGGAGAGCGTTGAGAGGGAGAGTGTTGAGAGGGACAGCGTTGTGAGGAACAGCATTGAGAGGGACAGCGTTGAGAGGGACCGCATTGAGAGGGACAGCATTGTGAGGGACAGCGTTGTGAGGGACAGCGTTGTGAGAGACAGCATTGAGAGGGAGAGCGTTGTGAGGGACAGCGTTGTGAGGGAGAGCGTTGAGAGGGACAGCGTTGAGAGGGACAGCGTTGAGAGGGACAGCGTTGTGAGGGACAGCGTTGAGAGTGACAGCGTTGAGAGGGACAGCGTTGTGAGGAACAGCATCTTGAGGGACAGCGTTGTGAGGGACAGCATTGTGAGGGAGAGCGTTGTGAGGGACAGCATTTTGAGGAACAGCATCTTGAGGGACAGCATCTTGAGGGAGAGCGTTGTGAGGGACAGCATTGTGAGGGAGAGCATTGTGAGGGACAGCGTTGAGAGGGAGAGCGTTGTGAGGGACAGCATTGTGAGGGAGAGCGTTGTGAGGGATAGCGTTGTGAGGGACAGCGTTGTGAGGGACAGTGTTCTGAGGGACAGCATTGTGAGGGACAGCATTGAGAGGGAGAGCGTTGTGAGGGACAGCATTGTGAGGGAGAGCGTTGTGAGGGACAGCGTTGTGAGGGAGAGCGTTGTGAGGGACAGCATTGTGAGGGACAGCGTTGTGAGGGACAGTGTTGTGAGGGACAGCATTGAGAGGGACAGCGCTGTGAGGGACAGCGTTGTGAGGGACAGCATTGAGAGGGAGAGCGTTGTGAGGGAGAGCGTTGTGAGGGAGAGCGTTGAGAGGGACAGCGTTGAGAAGGACAGCATTGTGAGGAACAGCATCTTGAGGGACAGCGTTGTGAGGAACAGCGTTGAGAGGGACAGCGTTGAGAGGGACAGCGTTGTGAGGGACAGCATTGAGAGGGACAGCGTTGAGAGGGACAGCATTGAGAGGGACAGCGTTGAGAGGGACAGCGTTGTGAGGGACAGCATTGAGAGGGACAGCGTTGAGAGGGACAGCGTTGTGAGGGAGAGCATTGTGAGGGACAGCGTTGTGAGGAACAGCATCTTGAGGGACAGCGTTGTGAGGGATCGCATTGAGAGGGACAGCGTTGAGAGGGACAGCGTTGTGAGGGAGAGCATTGTGAGGAACAGCATCTTGAGGGACAGCGTTGTGAGGGACAGCGTTGTGAGGGAGAGCGTTGTGAGGGACAGTGTTGTGAGGGACAGCGTTGTGAGGGACAGTGTTGTGAGGGACAGCGTTGTGAGGGACAGTGTTGTGAGGGACAGTGTTGTGAGGGACAGCGTTGAGAGGGACAGCGTTGTGAGGGACAGTGTTGTGAGGGAGAGCGTTGAGACGGACAGCGTTGTGAGGGACAGCATTGTGATGGACAGCGTTGAGAGGGACAGCATTGAGAGGGACAGCGTTGAGAGGGACAGCGTTGTGAGGGACAGTGTTGTGATGGACAGCATTGAGAGGGACAGCGTTGTCAGGGACAGCATTGTGAGGGACAGCATTGAGAGGGACAGCATTGAGAGGGACAGCATTGTGAGGGACAGCATTGTGAGGGACAGCGTTGTGAGGGACAGCGTTGTGAGGGACAGCATTGAGAGGGAGAGCGTTGTGAGGGACAATGTTGTGAGGGAGAGCGTTGAGAGGGAGAGTGTTGAGAGGGACAGCGTTGTGAGGAACAGCATTGAGAGGGACAGCGTTGAGAGGGACCGCATTGAGAGGGACAGCATTGTGAGGGACAGCGTTGTGAGGGACAGCGTTGTGAGAGACAGCATTGAGAGGGAGAGCGTTGTGAGGGACAGCGTTGTGAGGGAGAGCGTTGAGAGGGACAGCGTTGAGAGGGACAGCGTTGAGAGGGACAGCGTTGTGAGGGACAGCGTTGAGAGTGACAGCGTTGAGAGGGACAGCGTTGTGAGGAACAGCATCTTGAGGGACAGCGTTGTGAGGGACAGCATTGTGAGGGAGAGCGTTGTGAGGGACAGCATTTTGAGGAACAGCATCTTGAGGGACAGCATCTTGAGGGAGAGCGTTGTGAGGGACAGCATTGTGAGGGAGAGCATTGTGAGGGACAGCGTTGAGAGGGAGAGCGTTGTGAGGGACAGCATTGTGAGGGAGAGCGTTGTGAGGGATAGCGTTGTGAGGGACAGCGTTGTGAGGGACAGTGTTCTGAGGGACAGCATTGTGAGGGACAGCATTGAGAGGGAGAGCGTTGTGAGGGACAGCATTGTGAGGGAGAGCGTTGTGAGGGACAGCGTTGTGAGGGAGAGCGTTGTGAGGGACAGCGTTGTGAGGGACAGCGTTGTGAGGGACAGTGTTGTGAGGGACAGCATTGAGAGGGACAGCGCTGTGAGGGACAGCGTTGTGAGGGACAGCATTGAGAGGGAGAGCGTTGTGAGGGAGAGCGTTGTGAGGGAGAGCGTTGAGAGGGACAGCGTTGAGAAGGACAGCATTGTGAGGAACAGCATCTTGAGGGACAGCGTTGTGAGGAACAGCGTTGAGAGGGACAGCGTTGAGAGGGACAGCGTTGTGAGGGACAGCATTGAGAGGGACAGCGTTGAGAGGGACAGCATTGAGAGGGACAGCGTTGAGAGGGACAGCGTTGTGAGGGACAGCATTGAGAGGGACAGCGTTGAGAGGGACAGCGTTGTGAGGGAGAGCATTGTGAGGGACAGCGTTGTGAGGAACAGCATCTTGAGGGACAGCGTTGTGAGGGATCGCATTGAGAGGGACAGCGTTGAGAGGGACAGCGTTGTGAGGGAGAGCATTGTGAGGAACAGCATCTTGAGGGACAGCGTTGTGAGGGACAGCGTTGTGAGGGAGAGCGTTGTGAGGGACAGTGTTGTGAGGGACAGCGTTGTGAGGGACAGTGTTGTGAGGGACAGCGTTGTGAGGGACAGTGTTGTGAGGGACAGTGTTGTGAGGGACAGCGTTGAGAGGGACAGCGTTGTGAGGGACAGTGTTGTGAGGGAGAGCGTTGAGACGGACAGCGTTGTGAGGGACAGCATTGTGATGGACAGCGTTGAGAGGGACAGCATTGAGAGGGACAGCGTTGAGAGGGACAGCGTTGTGAGGGACAGTGTTGTGATGGACAGCATTGAGAGGGACAGCGTTGTCAGGGACAGCATTGTGAGGGACAGCATTGAGAGGGACAGCATTGAGAGGGACAGCATTGTGAGGGACAGCATTGTGAGGGACAGCGTTGTGAGGGACAGCGTTGTGAGGAACAGCATCTTGAGGGACAGCATTGTGAGGGACAGCGTTGTGAGGGAGAGCATTGAGAGGGACAGCGTTGTGAGGAACAGCATCTTGAGGAACAGCGTTGTGAGGGACAGCATTGTGAGGGACAGCGTTGTGAGGGACAGCATTGAGAGGGACAGCATTGTGAGGAACAGCATCTTGAGGGACAGCGTTGTGAGGGACAGCGTTGTGAGGGAAAGCGTTGAGAGGGACAGCGTTGTGAGGGACAGTGTTGTGAGGGACAGCATTGAGATGGACAGCGTTGTGAGGGACAGCATTGAGAGGGACAGCGTTGTGAGGAACAGCATCTTGAGGGACAGCGTTGTGAGGGACAGCGTTGTGAGGGACAGCGTTGTGAGGGACAGCATTGAGAGGGACAGCGTTGTGAGGGACAGCATTGTGAGGGACAGCGTTGTGAGGGACAGCCGTGTGAGGGACAGCGTTGTGAGGAACAGCATCTTGAGGGACAGAATTGTGAGGGACAGCGTTGTGCGGGAGAGCATTGAGAGGGACAGCGTTGTGAGGAACAGCATCTTGAGAGACAGTGTTGTGAGGGACAGCATTGTGAGGGACAGCATTGAGAGGGACAGCGTTGTGAGGGGCAGCATTGAGAGGGACAGCGTTGTGAGGGACAGCATTGAGAGGGACAGCGTTTTGAGGAACAGCATCTTCAGGGACAGCGTTGTGAGGGACAGCGTTGTGAGGGAGAGCGTTGAGAGGGACAGCGTTGTGAGGGACAGCATTGAGAGGACAGTGTTGTGAGGGACAGCGTTGAGAGGGACAGCATTGAGAGGGAGAGCATTGAGCGGGACAGCGTTGTGAGGGACAGCATTGAGCGGGACAGCATTGAGAGGGACAGCATTGAGAGGGACAGCATTGTGAGGGACAGCGTTGTGAGGAACAGCATCTTGAGGGACAGCATTGAGAGGGACAGCATTGTGAGGGACAGCGTTATGAGGGACAGCGTTGTGAGGGACAGCATTGAGCGGGACAGCATTGTGAGGGACAGCGTTGAGAGGGACAGCATTGAGCGGGACAGCGTTGTGAGGGACAGCATTGAGCGGGACAGCATTGAGAGGGACAGCATTGAGAGGGACAGCATTGTGAGGGACAGCGTTGTGAGGAACAGCATCTTGAGGGACAGCATTGAGAGGGACAGCATTGTGAGGGACAGCGTTGTGAGGGACAGCGTTGTGAGGAACAGCATCTTGAGGTACAGCATTGAGAGGGACAGCGTTGTGAGGGACAGCGTTGTGAGGGACAGCGTTGTGAGGGACAGCATTAGGAGGGAGAGCATTGTGAGGGACAGCGTTGTGAGGGACAGCGTTGTGAGGGACAGCGTTGTGAGGGACAGCATTGAGAGGGAGAGCGTTGTGAGGGACAATGTTGTGAGGGAGAGCGTTGAGAGGGAGAGTGTTGAGAGGGACAGCGTTGTGAGGAACAGCATTGAGAGGGACAGCGTTGTGAGAGACAGCATTGAGAGGGAGAGCGTTGTGAGGGACAGCGTTGTGAGGGAGAGCGTTGAGAGGGACAGCGTTGAGAGGGACAGCGTTGTGAGGGACAGCGTTGAGAGTGACAGCGTTGAGAGGGACAGCGTTGTGAGGAACAGCATCTTGAGGGACAGCGTTGTGAGGGACAGCATTGTGAGGGAGAGCGTTGTGAGGGACAGCATTTTGAGGAACAGCATCTTGAGGAACAGCATCTTGAGGGAGAGCGTTGCGAGGGACAGCATTGTGAGGGAGAGCATTGTGAGGGACAGCGTTGAGAGGGAGAGCGTTGTGAGGGACAGCATTGTGAGGGAGAGCGTTGTGAGGGATAGCGTTGTGAGGGACAGCGTTGTGAGGGACAGTGTTCTGAGGGACAGCATTGTGAGGGACAGCATTGAGAGGGAGAGCGTTGTGAGGGACAGCATTGTGAGGGAGAGCGTTGTGAGGGACAGCGTTGTGAGGGAGAGCGTTGTGAGGGACAGCGTTGTGAGGGACAGTGTTGTGAGGGACAGCATTGAGAGGGACAGCGCTGTGAGGGACAGCGTTGTGAGGGACAGCATTGAGAGGGAGAGCGTTGTGAGGGAGAGCGTTGTGAGGGAGAGCGTTGAGAGGGACAGCGTTGAGAGGGACAGCATTGTGAGGAACAGCATCTTGAGGGACAGCGTTGTGAGGAACAGCGTTGAGAGGGACAGCGTTGAGAGGGACAGCGTTGTGAGGTACAGCATTGAGAGGGACAGCGTTGAGAGGGACAGCGTTGAGAGGGACAGCGTTGTGAGGGACAGCATTGAGAGGGACAGCGTTGAGAGGGACAGCGTTGTGAGGGAGAGCATTGTGAGGGACAGCGTTGTGAGGAACAGCATCTTGAGGGACAGCGTTGTGAGGGATCGCATTGAGAGGGACAGCGTTGAGAGGGACAGCGTTGTGAGGGAGAGCATTGTGAGGAACAGCATCTTGAGGGACAGCGTTGTGAGGGACAGCGTTGTGAGGGAGAGCGTTGTGAGGGACAGTGTTGTGAGGGACAGCGTTGTGAGGGACAGTGTTGTGAGGGACAGCGTTGTGAGGGACAGTGTTGTGAGGGACAGTGTTGTGAGGGACAGCGTTGAGAGGGACAGCGTTGTGAGGGACAGTGTTGTGAGGGAGAGCGTTGAGACGGACAGCGTTGTGAGGGACAGCATTGTGAGGGACAGCGTTGAGAGGGACAGCATTGAGAGGGACAGCGTTGTGAGGGACAGCATTGAGAGGGACAGCGTTGTGAGGGACAGCGTTGTGAGGGACAGCTTTGTGAGGGACAGCGTTGAGAGGGACAGCGTTGTGAGGGACAGTGTTGTGATGGACAGCATTGAGAGGGACAGCGTTGTCAGGGACAGCATTGTGAGGGACAGCATTGAGAGGGACAGCATTGAGAGGGACAGCATTGTGAGGGACAGCATTGTGAGGGACAGCGTTGTGAGGGACAGCGTTGTGAGGAACAGCATCTTGAGGGACAGCATTGTGAGGGACAGCGTTGTGAGGGAGAGCATTGAGAGGGACAGCGTTGTGAGGAACAGCATCTTGAGGAACAGCGTTGTGAGGGACAGCATTGTGAGGGACAGCGTTGTGAGGGACAGCATTGAGAGGGACAGCATTGTGAGGAACAGCATCTTGAGGGACAGCGTTGTGAGGGACAGCGTTGTGAGGGAGAGCGTTGAGAGGGACAGCGTTGTGAGGGACAGCATTGAGAGGGACAGTGTGGTGAGGGACAGCATTGAGAGGGACAGCATTGAGAGGGACAGCGTTGTGAGGGACAGCATTGAGAGGGACAGCATTGAGAGGGACAGCATTGAGCGGGACAGCGTTGAGAGGGACAGCGTTGAGAGGGACAGCGTTGTGAGGGACAGCATTGAGAGGGACAGTGTTGTGAGGGACAGCATTGAGAGGGACCGCATTGAGAGGGACAGCGTTGTGAGGAACAGCATCTTGAGGGACAGCGTTGTGAGGGACAGCGTTGTGAGGGAGAGCGTTGACAGGGACAGCGTTGTGAGGGAGAGCGTTGTGAGGAACAGCATCTTGAGGGACAGCGTTGTGAGGGACAACGTTGTGAGGAAGAGCTTTGTGAGGGACAGTGTTGTGAGGGACAGCGTTGTGAGGGACAGTGTTGTGAGGGACTGCGTTGAGAGGGACAGCGTTGTGAGGGACAGTGTTGTGAGGGAGAGCGTTGAGAAGGACAGCGTTGTGAGGAACAGCATTGTGAGGGACAGCGTTGAGAGGGACAGCATTGAGAGGGACAGCGTTGTGAGGGACAGCGTTGAGAGGGACAGCGTTGTGAGGGACAGTGTTGTGAGGGACAGCATTGAGATGGACAGCGTTGTGAGGGACAGCATTGAGAGGGACAGCGTTGTGAGGAACAGCATCTTGAGGGACAGCGTTGTGAGGGACAGCGTTGTGAGGGACAGCGTTGTGAGGGACAGCATTGAGAGGGACAGTGTTGTGAGGGACAGCATTGAGAGGGACAGCGTTGTGAGGGACAGCATTGTGAGGGACAGCGTTGTGAGGGACAACCTTGTGAGGGACAGCGTTGTGAGGAACAGCATCTTGAGGGACAGAATTGTGAGGGACAGCGTTGTGAGGGAGAGCATTGAGAGGGACAGCGTTGTGAGCAACAGCATCTTGAGAGACAGTGTTGTGAGGGACAGCATTGTGAGGGACAGCATTGAGAGGGACAGCGTTGTGAGGGGCAGCATTGAGAGGGATAGCATTGTGAGGGACAGCATTGAGAGGGACAGCGTTTTGAGGAACAGCATCTTCAGGGACAGCGTTGTGAGGGACAGCGTTGTGAGGGAGAGCGTTGAGAGGGACAGCGTTGTGAGGGACAGCATTGAGAGGACAGTGTTGTGAGGGACAGCGTTGAGAGGGACTGCATTGAGTGGGACAGCATTGAGCGGGACAGCGTTGTGAGGGACAGCGTTGAGAGGGACAGCATTGAGAGGGACAGCATTGAGCGGGACAGCGTTGAGAGGGACAGCGTTGAGAGGACAGCGTTGTGAGGGACTGCATTGAGAGGGACAGCATTGAGAGGGACAGCGTTGTGAGGAACAGCATCTTGAGGGACAGCGTTGTGAGGGACAGTGTTGTGAGGGAGAGCGTTGAGAGGGACAGCGTTGTGAGGGACAGCTTTGAGAGGGACAGCATTGTGAGGGAGAGCATTGAGAGGGACAGCATTGAGAGGGACAGCGTTGTGAGGAACAGCATCTTGAGGGACAGCGTTGTGAGGGACAGTGTTGTGAGGGAGAACGTTGAGAGGGACAGCGTTGTGAGGGACAGCATTGAGAGGGACAGCACTGAGAGGGACAGCGTTGTGAGGAACAGCATCTTGAGGGACAGCACATAAATCGACCGCATTGGGAGGGACAACATTGAGAGGGACAGCATTGTGAGGGACAGCATTGTGAGTATTAGGGACAGCATTGTGAGAGATAGCATTGTGAGGGGCCACAGACAGCGGCAACATTGTGAGGGACAGCATTGGAGGGACAGCATTGTGAGGGACTGCAGTGTGAGTATTGTTAGGGACAGCATTGTGAGGGACCGCATTGGAGGGACAGCATTGGAGGGACAGCATTGTGAGGGACAGCGTTGGAGGGACAGCGTTGGAGGGACAGCAGTGTGAGGGACAGCATTGTTAGGGACAGAATTGTAAGGGACAGCATTGAATGGGACAACAATGTGATGGACAGCATTGAGCTGTGTAAGAATGCTGGGAGTGACTCTCGAGTGTCTGGTTAAGGGGTGTGCGACTGGGTGAGTGATGGGGATATGGTGCTTTGGACAGTGTAACAGGAAGATGATTTGGGCAATGTGAGATGTGATGTGTAGATGCAGATACAGTTGCTCACCTTAGCCACCTGGATGAGGTATTTAAACTTTTAGTTGTACTGCTCCTATGTCTTGGGTGTCACACTCCAGGCATTAAACCCCCTCATCTTGTGTTCCTATTCTCTCTGGAATAGGAAAATAAGACACTCACCTGAAAGGAGCAGTGCTCCGCAAGTTAGTGATATCGAAACAAACCTGTTGGACTTTAACCTGGTGTTGTAAGACTTCTTACTGAGCTCACTCCAGTCCAACGCCGGCATCTCCACATCATTCCCTCTGGAAACATGGCCTTCTTTGTTGCTTCCAGCTCTCTGACCCTGGCATCCAGGGCAGAGTCATTAAAGTAGGGAGCTGTTTCAAAGGCCTGGTGTGACATCCTCCTTCTCCCTCAATGCTTCAATGTCTGTAGCGCACCACAGCTTTCCATAGTTAGGGAACTCTGCAATTTTAAAACAGAAAGACTGCTTGCTGGCCTGGTCTCTCCAGAGCACGGTAGCATGGTGGTTAGCACAAATGCTTCACAGCTCCAGGGTCCCAGGTTCGATTCCGGCTTGGGTCACTGTCTGTGCGGAGTCTGCACATCCTCCCCGTGTGTGCGTGGGTTTCCTCCGGGTGCTCCGGTTTCCTCCCACAGTCCAAAGATGTGCGGGTTAGGTGGATTGGCCATGCTAAATTGCCCATAGTGTCCAAAATTGCCCTTAGTGTCCAAAATTGCCCTTAGTGTTGGGAGGGGTTACTGGGTTATGGGAATAGGTGGAGGTGTTGACCTTGGGTAGGGTGCTCTTTCCAAGAGCCGGTGCAGACTCGATGGGCCGAATGGCCTCCTTCTGCACTGTAAATTCTATGATGATAATGATAATACTCAGTCGCTTGCCCTGTGCAGAGACTGCCAGCAGCAGACCAAACCAGCGTGAAGCCACTTGTGGCCATGTTATAATCAGAGAAATAAGTTGGGTATGCAAATTCAACCTACTACTCACCTCGAATCAAACCAGCATGGATAGATCGCAAATCATGACCTTTGTACCTAAATATCGGCACAAATGTATTTCTAGTCCATTGTTTTCTGCAGACTATTAATTTTGACACAAAATATGATAGAACTCATATGAAAGAATATTGGTTGTTTAAATCTGTAATTTATTCCTGAATAAAAATAAATATGTTGATTGGGAACAAAATCTTCTGCTAAAAATTGTTTTGTATATTGTAGGTGTAATCTCGCACCCCTTGTGGAATACGCTGATGATGTGGGACTCAAATCTGATTTTGTCACAATGAATCCATCAGTCGTGCAAAGAGCTTTTGGAAGTCTTCGAAGTGAGACAGACAGGGAGAAATTTGTCGACAGACTAGCGGTGTTGAATGACAGTGTTCTGTGGATCCCAGCGTTCATGGTTAAAGGTGGAGAAAAACATGTTGAATATGTAAACGAGTTGATCTTGAAGAACCGACTGAACATTCAGACAGCCTATCCATCCTTACGACTCATACATGCTGTCCGAGGGTAAGTATCATTCCATGGTTCAGACTAGGTTAGCTGTATGCTTTGGACCATGAAACAGACAGCATCTTGAACATACGCTGGCAGGGATGTATAACTTTGATCCATAAACTTTAAACACTCAGCTATCAATATGAATTCAATTTTAAGACAAATGATTAGGGTATAAAAAAGTATTTAAACATTTCCTCAGATCTGCCCCAATTTGTATAATCCGGGCAATTTCTTTTTTTAATGTTTGGATTAATAAGTGCTGGGATCTTGAAAAGTTTTACCACATGAGGCCTGCTTGACCTGTGAAGTATAAATAATATATCACCTCCATTCAAACCAATCATCCTCTATATATAGTGCTTGAATTGAAAAGGGTCGATCAGTAGCATTCCCAACATCAAATGAGATAAAGAATAGACGACGTTAAGGAAACTCTGATTGGAACCTGGCATTATTTTGAATAATGCACAAAAACTAATCCATTCTCAGTGAAATAGTGGGCAAAGGGCTTATGATTGATAACATAATTTAAATTTTCTGCAATTGGAAACTTTCCTGACCATAAACTCATTTATCAACTATGTTCAGAGGCTGTGAAAATTGGAAGATTACTATGAAAAGTTAATAGCCATACACCACTCCGCCATACATACTCCATTATGTCTGATGAATGTCTGCCTCCATGAAGATGTATGGACTAGTAATGAACTTAGTCTGCATATAATCCTAATTGGCATTAAAAATAGTTGTGGTATGAGTAATAAATATCATATCCCTATCTCAAATAATATAAATAAATAATGTTTTATACATAATTGGGTTTCATAGGCCGCATGGTTCCTGATAATTATTTTGTCAATCTGCCTGTATTTATATTTTAAAATGTTTTTCAGAAAGTTATTTGGTTCAAAGAGGAAGTATGTTGGATAAAATTCCCTCAAAGTCCCTAAATGAGATGAGGGAAGATACTTGCGTACTTTTTCTCAGCGATGACTCGTTATCTTTATACTCTTTATACTTTAAAATTGCTGAGTAGCAGCAGGTTTCCGTCATTCAACCCACAGTTTTCATTCCACTCTTTGGGGAGTCATGATGTTTGATGAGGGGAACTTCTGTACAAAGTTTCCATTCCCATACTGCCTCTAAAACATAAAACACTGTAATACGTGACCAGAGAGAATCCAGAAAATAGGCAAAAGTCTTCCTTTTACAATCTTGAGGGACAGTGAGGCAACTCAGTGGAATGCAGTTTCCCGTTTAACTGCTTATTTATAAGGATACAGCAATGGTATTGATGAATGAACTAGGTACTAGAACATGTTGACAGCTCAGATGCAGGTTGAACATCAGACCACTATAGTGAAGCAGAAGCATTTGTAATGTTTGACAAATTAGACACAATTCCAAAATTTAATTCTGCTGTATGTACTATAAATGGTGCAACGTAATCATTGTATGTATTTTCCAAATAATATAGATGTGATCATGATCCAGGTTGTTCAACTATTGATCAGACAAAGGCAAAATTTGTTTTAATCGAATTAATTGAGTTTACTGATGAGGTAACAGTGGGATATAGTAATGTGGGGCGGGATTCTCTGACCCCCCCCCCCCCCACCCCCCTCCCCCCGTCGGGCCGGAGAATCGCCGGGGGCGGCGTAAATCCCGCCCCGACCCTGCTGCCGGATTCTCCGGCGCCGGTTTTTCTGCGGGGGCGGGAATCGCGTCGCGCTGGTCAGGGGCAGTTGGCAGTGGCCCTCCCGGCGATTCTCCGCTCCGCGATGGGCCGAGTGGCCGCCCGTTTTCGCCCAGTCCCACCGGCGTAAATCAAACAAGGTCCTTACCGGCGGGACCTGGCTCTGCGGGCAGCCTCGGGGGTGGGGGTGGTGGTGGTGGGGGGGGGGGGGTGGTGGTGTGCGCGGTGGGATCTGGCCCCGGGGGGCCCCCACGGTGGCCTGGCCCACGATCAGGGCCCACCGATCTACGGGCGGGCCTGTGCTGTGGGGGCACTCTTTCAATACGCGCAGGCCGCTGTAACGGTCCGCCATGGCTGGCGCGGAGAAGTACCCCCCTGCGCAAGCGCTGGGATCACGCCGGAACATACTGGCACTCCCATGCATGCGCCAACTCGCGCCGGCCAGGTGAGGCCCTTCGGCGCCAGTTGGCACGGTGCCAACCCCGCCGGCGCCAGCCTAGCCCCTGAAGGTGTGGAGGATTCCGCACCTTCCGGGCGCCTCAACGCCGGAGTGGTTCATGCCACTCCTCGGCACCAGGTACGGCCCGCCCCGCCTGTTAGCAGAGAATCACGCCCACGGTTGATATGGTATGCATAGACTTCCAAAAAGCGTTTGATAAAATTTCACATCACAACTTTGTCACAAAGTCAAAGCTAATGAGATAAAAAGGACAATGGCAGCAAAGATACAAAGCTGGAAATGTCAAAATTTGAAGATGACACAAAACTTGGAAGTATTCTGAACTGTGAGGTGGATAGTGATAGACTTCATGAGGACATACTCTGGCTGGCAAATTGGGTGGACACGCGGCAGATTTAATACAGAGAAAACTGAGAAGTGATACATTTTGGTGGGATGAAAAAAGTGGGACAATAAAAGGCACAATTCGAAAAGGAGCAGAGGGGAATATATACACAAGCCATCGAAGGTGGTAGGGAATGTTGAGAAAGGAAGTCATATGATATGAGAGATCCCGGAATCATGGAACCATAGAAAGGCTACGGCACAGGAAAAAGGAGCCAACTATTCAAATCTCACCTTCCAGCATCTGATCCATAGCTTTGCAGGTTACAGCATTTCAGATGCAGATCCATGTACCTTTTAAATGAGTTGAGGGTTTCTGCTTCAACCATCAATCCAGGCAGCAAATTCCAGACATCTGCCACCCTTCGAGTGAAAAGGTTTTTCTTGATATCCCCTCTAATCTTTCTACCAGTCGCTTTAAATCGGTGCCATCTGGCAACCTCTCTGCTGAGAAAGCAAGCCTTCCCTGTATGCTCTATCTAGGCTCCTCCTAATTTTGTACACTTCAATCAAGTCACCCATCAGCCTCCTCTGCTCTATGGAAAACAGCCCCAGGCTTCTTAATCTTTCCTCATAGGCATTCCTCAGCTTTATAAAAAAGAGGCATGGGGCGGAATTCTCCCCCCCCCACGCTGGGTGAGAGAATTGGCGGGGCGCCGCGCAAGTCCCACCACGCAGCCCCGACACCTGCACGCGATTCTCCCACCCCCCCAAACCAGCGCCGCGAGAATCACGCCTGGCCGCTCGGAGAATCGCCGTTCGCCTTTTGCAAACGGCGAGCGGCGATTCTCCGGCCCGGTTGGGCCGAGCGGCCGCTCCGACATGACAGGTTCCCACTGGCACTGTCCACATCTGGGGTGAAATTCGCCCCAAACGGCGCGATGTCCGCCGACTGGCGCCCAAAACGGGGGCCGCATCTTTGGGGGCCGGCGCCGGAGGGATTTCCGCCCCGCCAGCTGGCGGAAACAGCCTTTGTTGCCCCGCCAGCTGGCGCGGAAATGACATGTCGGGGCGGCGCATGCGCGGGACCGTCAGCCGCCGCTGACAGTTTCCCGCGCATGCGCAGTGGGGAGAGTCTCTTCCGCCTCCGCCATGGTGGAGACCATGGGAAAGAGTGCCCCGACGGCACAGGCCCGCCCGCGGATCGGTGGGCCCCGATCGCGGGCCAGGCCACCGTGGGGACACCCCCCGGGGTCAGATCGCCCCGCGCCCCCCCCAGGACCCCGGAGCCTGCCCACGCCGCCCTGTCCCGCCGGTAAATAGGTACTCTAATTTACGCCGGCGGGACAGGCAATTTATCGGCGGGACTTCGGCCCATCCGGGCCGGAGAATCCAGCGGGGGGGCCCGCCAACCGGCGCGGCCCAATTCCCGCCCCCGCCGAATATCCGGTACCGGAGATTTTGGCAACCGACGTGGGCGGGATTCACGGCGGCCAAAGGCCATTCTCTGACCCGCTGGGGGGTCGGAGAATGACGCCCCTGGTCGCTGCCGGCGAGAACTGCGCGGGAACGCTGGGGGGGGGGGGGGTCGACCTGTGGTGGGGGGGGGGGGGGAGGAGGGGGGTTCCTGCACCCGGAGGGGGGGCCTCCGATGGGGTCTGGCGGGCCGGCCTCTCTTACGGAGGACCTCCTTTCCTCCGCTGCCCCGCAAGATCCATCCGCCATCTTCTTGCGGGGTGGCCGCCTAGCGACGCGACACCACTCCTAGCCCCCCCTGGGGGCGGGAGAATAGGGTGCTGGGAGCGGGCTCCGACGCCGGATTGAAAAACTCCGGTTTTCACTCCGGCATCGGCACTTTGTCTCCATTTCGGAGAATCGCGCCCTGGGCCGGGATTCTCCGAAATCCCGGGCAAGTGTTGACGCTGGCATAAACACCGGAGTGGACCCGCACGGAAGGAGGTAGGCCCGCTCCAGATCACGGCCGCCTGCCGACCGGAAGCCTCCGATCACGGGCCTGGACCCCGTGGAGGCCCTGAAGAATCGGCGGCCCGGCATCGGAGTGGCATGGCAGGATTTTCGTGTTCCCCCCCCCCCCCCCCCCCCCCGCCAGTGATTCTCCAAACGGTCGCAGGCTCGGAGAATCCTGGCCAAGAACTCCTACCACTGTCAATGGTATTTCCCATTGAATCCACCCCACAGTGGGGGGGTGCCATCGGCGGCACCGGAAGATCCAGCCTGCGTGAACTGTCGGTAGGTCTCATCCAACACCACAGAAGTTGAATGTTGCTGAAAAGACAAACATGCTGCCAAAGCTTTTTGCCATGTCACATCAGGACAAATGTAAGAATGCCAAATTTCCAACAATCACAACAATTTATGTTGCAAGAGGTGAGGGTGCTTTGCAAAAGTTCAATTGTTCATGGGATGTGGGCGTTGCTGGCTATGCTGCATTTGTTGCCTATCCCTAATTTTCCTTGAGAAGGTGATGGTGAGTCACCTTCATGAACTGCAGCAGTCCAGTTGTAGGACCATGAACAGTGTTGTTAGGGAGGGATTTCCAGGATTTTTATCCAGTGACATTGAAGGTGATATAGTTGCAAGTCAGGATGATATGTGGCTTGGAGGGGAACTCCGAGGGGAAGTTGATGCTGTTCCTACGCATCTGATGCCATTGTCCTTCTTGGTGGTAAAGGTTGCTGGTTTCAGTGCTGTTGTCAAAAGAGCCTTGGTGAGTTGCAGCAGTGCATCTTGTAAAAGGTACACACTGCTTCCGCTGTGCATTATTGGTGGAAGGAGTGAATGTTGAAGGTGGTGGTTGGAGTGCCAATCAAGCAGGCTGCTTTGTCGTGGATGGTGTCAAGCTCCTTGAGTGTTTTTGGAGCTACACTCATCCAGACAAGTGGAGAGTATTCATCACATGCCCGACTTGTGCCTTGCAGGTAATAAACAGGCTTTGGGAAGTCAGGAAGTGAGTTATTTGCTGCAGAATTCCCAGCCTCTGACCTGCTCTGGTAGCCACAGTATTTAATTGGCTGGTCCAGTTCAGTTTCTGGTCAATGGTAATCCTTCGAAATGTTGATAGTGGGGAATTCAGTGATGGTAATGCCGTTGAATGTTGTGAGGCAGTGGTTAAATTCTCTTGTTGGAGATGGTCACTTTCTGGTTTGTGAGGCGTGAAAGTTACTTGCCACTTGTCAGCCCAAGCCTGGATATTGTCCACATCTTGCTGCATATGGACACGGACTGCTTTAGTTTCAATTGCCTAATGGTGCTGAACACTGTGCAGTCATCAGAAAACATCACCACTTCTGACCTTACGATGCAAGGAAGGTCATTGATGAAGCAGGTGAAGGTGGTTGGAACGAGGACACTACCCTGAGGAACTCCTCAGTTAGCAAGTTGATTCTGATTGGCCAATGCATTGCCATGTTAAAAAAAAACAGGGAACTAACTATAGGGTCCACATGCTACTGGATAATTCAAACAAGGCAAAGGGGTCCCTGCATATGAATGTATGTCACTTGTAGCAAGCTTATATGACACATGTTAAAAACTTTGTTGATTATCTGAAATTTATTGTTGGTGGATCTATCAATACTAATCTATCAGGAATGTTCAGCAAGTGCTCTTGAGATGATGTTGACACAACATTTCAGAGGACAGTCATGAATGCTGGAAATACTTGGCCGAATTGTCAGCATCTCTGGAAGGAGAGAGTTAACTTTTAACTTCCAAGACCTCTCATCAGAACTTCCATCAAGACTACTGATGAAAGTAATTTACCTGAAAGTT
Source organism: Scyliorhinus torazame (assembly GCF_047496885.1). NCBI lineage: Eukaryota > Metazoa > Chordata > Chondrichthyes > Carcharhiniformes > Scyliorhinidae > Scyliorhinus > Scyliorhinus torazame. Next base: position 106,954,094 of record NC_092715.1, on the reverse strand, counting down.
AACTCTTTCCACAGATGCTGCCTGACCTGCTGAATATTTCCAGCATTTTCTCCTTTGTTTCAGCTTTACAGCATCCACAGTATTTGGCTTTGTAGTTGTCAAGCACATTGATGTTAGACTCGAATCAGGCATAGGCCAGACCAGCTTAGGGCAGCAGGTTTCCTTTCCCTAAAACAAACAGTGAATCGAGGGCAGCATGGTGACGCAGTGGTTAGCACTGCTGCCTCATGGCGCCGAGGTCCCAGGTTCGATCCCGGCTTTGGGTCACTCTCCGTGTGGAGTTTGCACATTATCCCCTTGTTTGCGTGGGTTTCACCCCCACAACCCAAAGATGTGCAGGGTAGGTGGATTGGCCATGCTAAATTGCCCCTTAATGGGAAAAAATGAATTGGGCACTCTAAATTTATTTTAAAAAAACAGTGAATCAGCTATCCTTTGTGACAATCCAACAGCTTCACGGTCACTTATTATCTTCAGACTTTCTTTCGTGATTGCATTCTTAAACTGCTGTGGATGCATCTGCATGCTCACTTTCTCTGACTTATTAGCCCAGATCTCAGGATTACAAGTCTAATAACTTGGACATGATGCTACCAATATACAAGTAATATCTTCATGCCAGTCAGGATATATTGCTTCAGTGGAACTGTTACATTAGAACAAACCACTAATGTGTTTTGGCTTCGGAATAACTACAGTAAACATATGAAACCACAATCCAGGTTACTGACTGCCCATGAGCAACACCATGACAGACAGACCTACTAAAATGGAATACTGGGGAATGAAAGATATTGCTCATAAAAACATTCTTTGGGAGATAAAGTGGCACATTAATAATTTAGCTGTTCACATCAATAGTTCCGAAACACATGTAGTTTTGAATTCTTAACAACAATGCACAACAAATATCATATTACAGCCATAGCTTATTTGCAAGTTTCACAGGAAGCCTGAAGGATACCAAGAAACTAAAATAAGTTATGTTGGAAAACCTTTCCCCAATAATATTTAAGCGTGAAAAAGCACAAAGCAAAAAAGATTACCAAACCACTGAATGTGTGTTCAAGAACAATTCAACAACATTCAAACTTCAAACACAACCACATTAAAAATTAAAAGATTATAGCAATTTTTTATTTAGTCATTTATGGGATGTGGGTGTCACAGGCTAGACTAGGTGTTATAACCCCCATGGAGGTCAAGGGATAAGGACCATCCAGTTTCCTGTGACCTCTATAGAATATACACTTCCCCGGTAACGGGGCACGGCTTCCCCTTTAACAAGGAGAGCCTGTACTTGTAAAAAACTCCCGACCTGGGTGCAGGTTGGAGAAGGAGACCCTTGGGGGAGTGGAGACGTGTTATATTGCTAATAAACATATGTTCAATATTCTCTACCTGCCGTTTATGTGTGCTACTTTGTACGGATTCTGCACAAGCATTGCCCATTCCTGATTGCCGTTGGGAAGGAGCTGCATTTTTGAATCGCTATAGTCTATGTTTTGTAGGAACACCCACAGTTCTGTGAGGGAAGAAGTTCCAGGATTTTGACCCAGCGCAGTGAAGGAACGGTGATATGGTTACAAGTCAGGATGGTGTGTGGCTTGGAGGCAAACTTGCAGGTGGTGGTGTTCCCATGCACCTGCTGACCCTGTCTTTCTGGATGGCAGAGGAAGGTGCTCTCTGAGGAGCCTTGGTGTGCTGCTGCAGTGCATCTACACACTTCTGCCACTGTACATCAGTGGTGGAGTGAGTGAATATTGGATCGGGTGCCAATCAGGTGTATGGCTTTGTCGTGAGTGGTGTCTCATTCCTTGATTGTTTCTGGAACTGCATTTAACCAGGCAAGTGGAGAGTATTCCATCACACTCCTTTCCTATGTCTTGTCGACGATGGAGAGGCTTTGGGGAGTCTGGAGGTGTGTTACCCTCTGCAGGATTCCCACCCTTTGACCTGCTGTTGCAGCCACAGTATTTGTAAGGCTTATCTTGCTCCGTTTCTGGTCAGCAGTAACCCCTCGGATGTTGATAGTGGGGGATTCAGTGATGGTAATGTCATTGAATGTTAAGAAAAAATGGGTAGATTTGTTCTTGTTGGAGATGGTCATTGCTTGGCACCTGTGTGGTGCTAATGTTACTTGCCTCTGAGCAGCCCAACACTGAATGTTGCCCAGGTGTTACTGCATTCGCTTCAGTATCTGAGGAGTGACAAATGGTGCCAAACATTGTGCAATCTTCGGCTAACATTCCCACTTCTGACCTTATGATGGATAGAAGATCATTGAAGAAGCAGCTGAAGATGGTTGCGCCTAGGGCGGTACCCTGAAGATCTCCACCCAGGAATGAAATGATTGACCCCCTCAACCACAGTCTTTTTTGTGCTAGGCGTGATTCTCACTAAAAGTATCAGTACTAGAGTGGCATGTGGCACAGTGGACAGCACTGGGACTGCGGCGCTGAGGACCCGGGTTCAAATCCCGGCCCTGGGTCACTGTCCGTGTGGAGTTTGCACATTCTCCCCACGTCTGCGTGGGGCTGGGTCTGTGAGGACTGCGTTTACTGTAGCAGAGAGAGAGACAGACTTCCAACACTTGAAGAAATGCAACTATATTTTATTAAACTCTTAATTATTAAACATGCTTGAACTGTGGGTTGACACTATGCTGAGTTGACTGGAGACCTGAGGCTAACCTGACCAGACTATCTTACTCCCACATGGTGGATGTTCGAGTTGTTGCTCACAGGCTCTGACTGTCTCAGAGGCTGCATCCCAAGAGAGAGGGAAAACTAGTGCTCCCTGGTTATATAGTGGCCGTGTCCTGTCTGGTGATTGGCTGCTGTGTTCTGTATATTCATTGGTCATCCTTTGTGTCACTCACTATCTGTCTGTGCCCCATCATATACTTGTGTGTATATTATGACATCTCCCCCCTTTCAGAAAATGTATGTATGTGTCAATAAATAGTGGGTGTGTGTATGAGCCTGACTATGTACAAAGTATGTGAGCTTATTTACATGAGTAGGAGCTGACCTATATACAAAATACGTGAACATATTTACATGGGAAGGTGTCTGGTGCAGACAGAGTGCATACAACAAATTAGGAAGAAACAATATGTACAGATGTGTAAACGAAGCACAAGGCAATCAACATTCAGTCTATACGTTCAGTCTCTGTGGCGGGCGACAAATTCTGGTTGACCGCCTCAAGGGTGGGTCAGGGGCCGCCTTCACTGGAATGGGCGGAGCTGTGTCCAATGTAGACGGTGGCAAAAGAAGCGGCAGATCGGTGACCTCTTGGAAGGGTGTGTCCTGAGGAATCAGCAGACGAGGCGGGACATCACGTTCAGATGGCGAGCGTGGAAGCAGCCGCAGTGCCCGCCTATTACGGTGAAGAAAAGAGCCATCATGCATGCGAACGAGAAATGATCTGGGGGCCACTTGCTTGACCACCACAGCTGTGGCAGACCAGCCACCGTCAGGTTTTTTGACACAAACCATGGAGCTAACCCAGTCCGTGGGTTCCGTGACCTTAGAAATTACACCCTGGTCCTGGAGGTCTTGCAGCTGCTGCTTGAGGCGGTCCTTAAAGGGTGCCGGCACCCGACGCGGTGCATGAACCACGGGTATGGCATTCGGTTTCAGAAGTATCTTGTATGTGTAGGGGAGTGTGCCCATACCCTCGAAGACGCTGTGGTATCGTGCTATGATGTCATCTAATTGGGTTTGAAAGTTGGCACCTGGCGAGGCTGCTGACTCAGCGGGCGACATGGAGTGAACCCGCTGCACAAGATTCAGGATTTTGCAGGCCTGAGCACCGAGCAAGGAAGCTTTGTTGGACTCTTGAGGAACAATTAGAAACCACGTGATGGCATGAGCCACTGGCAGCAATGGCATTGCCATTGTTGTCGATAAGCTGGCAGGCCGATGGAAGAATGCTCGACTTGACGTGGATGGTATCCAGGTCAGACTTCAAAATGAGGTTCGCTGAAGCGCTGGTGTCCAGCCTGAAGCGTATGCGAGATTCATTGACCGTAAGGGTGGCACACCACTCGTCGTCCGGATCAGTGCTCAGCACTGGGAGTGGATTAGCCTTTTTTTTGGAAAGCATCGTATGCTTGGTGATGATGCTCACCCGGAATGGGGATGTAAGATCCTCGGTGTCGGGATCTGGACCCCTGTCGGAGTCTGCAATGGGTTGCTGTACTGACCGGACGTTCCTGCGCTGCGACTGGGATCGCTGTGTGGTGGGCAGTTGAGCAGATCTGCACAGGGCTGCGTAGTGGCCAAGCGTGCCACACTGGAGACAGTGTCGAGATTTCGCGGGACATTGACGCTTTAAGTGGGCGGAGCCACAGTTGTTGCACATCATGACGCCAACGTCGGGACGTTCCATGCGCCACCACGCATGCGCGGTGCGGTTGAAAGATGTGCGCACATGCGCAGTTCGATCCTCGGCCTCGCCGTCCCCTCGGTCATTGTGCGCATGCGCAGGAGCCCGGGAAAAGCGCGCGAAATGGCTGCCCTCATCCAGACTCATGTCCTGGAGCTGATTTACGGCCTGCACCCGCTCCGCATCGTTGGGGCCTTGCCGCGCGCCGTCTCTGCCGTCTTGATATGGGAGTACCGGTCATTAGCATGCTCATGTAGGACGCAGGTTTCGATGGCGATGGTGAGGGTGAGCTGCTTAACTTTGAGGAGTTGCTGGCGAAGGGGATCAGAATGGACCCCGAAAACGATCTGGTCGCGGATCATGGAGTCGGAAGTGGAGCCGTAGTTGCATGATTGCGCGAGGATACGGAGATCGGTTAAGAAGAACTGAAGAGGTTCATCCTTACCCTGAAGCCTCTGCTGGAACACACAGCGTTCAAAGCTCTTGTTGACTTCGATGTCACAGTGGCTGTCGAACTTCAGCAGGATTGTTTTGAACTTTGTCTTGTCCTCACCTTGAGCAAAGGTGAGGGAGTTAAAAATGTGGATAGCGTGGTCGCCAGCTGTAGAGAGGAAGAGGGCAATCTTTCTGCTATCTGATGCGGCCTCGAGGTTGATGGCTTCAAGGTATAGCTGAAATTTCTGCTTAAAAATCTTCCAGTTCGCACCGAGGTTGCCGGCGATGCGGAGCGGCGGGGGAGGGCGGACGCTGTCCATGTTACCGGATGGCTGGTCGCTGGTCAAGGGTAGACTATCTCAAGGTGGGTCCGTCAAACTCAAACATAACTCACTGCCATGATGTGTTGGGTAAGCTGGGTCTGCGAGGACTGCATTTACTGTAGCAGAGAGAGAGACAGGCTTCCAAAGAAGAAATGCAACTATATTTTATTAAACTCTTAACTATTAAACATGCTTGAACTGTGGGTTGACACTATGCTGAGTTGACTGGAGACCTGAGGCTAACCTGACCAGACTATCTTACGACCACATGGTGGATGTTCGAGTTGTTGCTCACAGGCTCTGACTGTCTCAGAGGCTGCATCCCAAGAGAGAGGGAAAACTAGTGCCCCCTGAATATATAGTGGCCATGTTCTGTCTGCTGATTGGCTGCTGTGTTCTGTATGTTCATTGGTCATCCTTTGTGTCACTCACTATCTGTCTGTGCACCACCATAGACTTGTGTGTATACTATGACAGGTTTCACCCCCACAACACAAAGGTGTGCAGGTTAGGTGGATTGGCCAAGCTAAATTGCCCCTTAATTGGAAAAGAAAATAATTGGGTACTCTAAATTTTAAAAAAGTATCAGTACTAATATGCAAACAACACTGTCATTGATCCCTCCAGGATTACGATGGCTATCCACGTGCTAGCTCCTAATTATCACTGTTGATCTCAACAGTTGAAGTGCATACAATGGAAAGCATTTGCTTCTTCAGATGAACAAACAATAAGTTCTATTTATTGTAATGTCATTAATGTAATTGACATCCTAAGGTGATAAACTCGAGTGTTATCAAATTAAATTTGACATTGAACCATGTAAGAACACATTTGGAGAAGTGACTAAAAGTTTGTTTGAGGGATAGGTTTCAGGGACTGTGTTAAAGGGGGGGGAGAGAGACAGATTGGTGTCTACTGTGTCAGATAAAACCACTTCCTTTGTTGGTGGTCTGAATTTGTACTTTGTTGTTTGCAATGGATTCTGCTCTCTGTTCTTCTTATGAGAATCAGATCAAGTGTTTTCTCTGTAAAGCATCCAAATATAACATGCTTAGTCATCACTTTCAGCGTCAAACTTTTTCATAGATTATCATAGAATTTACAGTGCAGAAGGAGGCCATTCGGCCCATCGAGTCTGCACCGGCTCTTAGAAAGAGCACTCTACCCAAGGTCAACACCTCCACCCTATCCCCATAACCCAGTAACCCCACCCAACACTAAGGGCAATTTTGGACACGAAGGGCAATTTATCATGGCCAATCCACTTAACCTGCACATCTTTGGACTGTGTGAGGAAACCGGAGCACCCGGAGGAAACCAACGCACACACGGGGAGGATGTGCAGACTCCGCACAGACAGTGACCCAAGCCGGAATCGAACCTGGGACCCTGGAGCTGTGACGCAATTGTGCTATCCACAATGCTACCGTGCTGCCCTTGCATTTCTTGCAGCATTTTCTCACATAAACCTTGACAGCAACACTCCTTTAGCTGGATCACAGACATCATAATGTTTTCCCAAGGGAAACCCGCCTGCCCAATTTCACGGTCCCAGCACCCTTCTTTCAGGGATGATTGATAGAATTCCCCAGAAATTCCACCAACTGTACATCTTCATAAAATACCTGAGCTGCACAATTCCCATTTCAAAAATTGGCAGTCAATTCAAGAGGGATAGATGGCAATTTAAATAGGAGCATCAAGAAAGTGGTTGTGAGGTCTTCAATCTTTAGGCAGGTCAACCTCATCCCCAACACTGTTAACTGGATGGAACGGAAAGGTGTTGCACTGAAATCTCACTAGGATTTGGAACAGGACCAAAGTCGTTCCCGCCGTGTCTGCGTGGGTTCCACCGGGTGCTCCAGTTTCCACCTACAGCCCAAAGACATGTAGGTTAAGTGGATTGGCCATGCTAAATTGCCCTTGGTGTCCAAAAAGCTCAGGTACAGAATGAAGGCTGCTGGGCCAGCACAAGCTCTTATACCCCGCCTAGCAGGGTGGAGCTACCATGCAGCTTGACCAATAGGAAGCATACAATTTCTACCGATGGTGTTCCAGCATTACCAGGTACCATAATACCTCTACTACCACATGGGGATAGGGCGGAAGTGAGGGCTTATGTGGGTCGGTGCAGACTCGATGGGCCGAATAGCCTCCTTCTGCACTGTATGTTCTATGTAAGACCAGACCCAGTAGACCTTTCACTCTGTCACATGTCCATGCAATGCTGCTGCTGAAACTTCCAAGCCAAGTTAATTAAACATGTTGTGGAGCACCATGGAGAGATGAAGAACGTTATGACATAGAAACATAACATCCCTCCCTCTGCTTCTCTAAAAAAGAATGGAATCATTGCGGGTTAATAGCAAAATCTTTCCAGCTGAAAAACAACAATTTACCATCCAACTTGTTAAACCTATGCTGCCTCCTTTAAATAGGCCAGAACAGCTAATCTTTCAGGCCTACCTGACCTTGTCTTGCAGGGAAAAAGAAGTTAATTTACTGAGAAAATTGAACGTTGGTCTTCAATTCTTCTTTAAATTTGGCATTGACGTAGTTGCCGCCATACTTTTAACGTGGAGACTACTACCAATTCACAGAATATTTCGCCGGCAAAAAAGGCAAGGATGCCATCACCAGGACCTCCATACCCATTCCTCTACATGACCCAGACTCCATCTATACCCAACTAACTTCTTGATCCCCAAACCACGGAGGCACTTTCTTCGCAAGGTGGGCCCCAATCTCTAGGAGTCACTTATTTGAGCCAACTAGGTTGGATGCTGCAATCGGGATGGAAACATAAGGGGCTGGAGAGGAGAGTAGGGATTGTTTTTAGATGGGCGGTTTGCGAGTTGGGAGAATTTGAAGAAGAAAGCAGAGCTTGGGAGATCAGATAGGTTCAGATATTTTCAGTGCGGGACTTTGTCAGGTGAGCATTTCAGACTTTCCCGGAGGCACTGCCGTCCACTTTGCTGGAAAGGTTACTCTCGTGTGTATGGTGAAAGGAGGGCTGCATGTCTGGGATTTATAGATGGATTATGGGAGAAGAGCAAGTTCTGGAGGATGAGATGGAGGCCAGGTGGGAGGAGGAGTGAAGACCCATTTTGGAGGAGGAGGTGTGGAGTGAGTCCCTTTGCAGGATAAATGCTATATCATCCTGTGTGAGGTTGAGCCTGATTCAGCTAAAGGTAGTATTTCGGACTTGCCTCACCAGGGCCAGGATGAGTCGATTCTTTAAGGGGGTCGAGAATAAGTGTGACCAATGCTCGAAAGGGCCTGCTCATCATACGCACATGTTCTGGTCCTTTCTAAATTGGTGTGCTGTTGGAGGTCCTTGTTCCGCACTATTTCAGCAATCCTGAATATTAACTTCGAGATGCCCGTTTGTCGCTATATTTGGAGTGTCAGACCAACCAGCGCTGAGGACTGGGGGCGGGGGGGAGGATGGGTGCTCTGGCATTTGCATCGCTGGTGGCACGGGGTGACAAATTCTGCTGAGCTGGAGGCAGGCGACGCCACCCAAGCATGGCTGGATGATTAAATGGAAGTTTTGTACCTGAAGAAGGCTTTTGTATCTCACGATAAGGGGTCAATTGACAGGTTCTATCGTAGATGGCGGCAGTTGATTTTGCACTTTAAAGATTTTGTCACTGTTAGCTGTTCGTGGGAGGTAGGGGAGAGGGGGGTCATTATTCTGGGCAGTATTATGGGTGTTGGGGTTCATGTTACCGTTGCTTATTTTTTCTGATATATGTGTTGGTATTGTTGTACTGTGTAACCTTTTCTCCTTTGATATAATATGTTAAAAGTGCAATACAAGTATTGTTTTCAAAACATTTGACTTGACCCACAAGCGGAAATATTAGGTCAAATGACCAAAAGCTTGGTCAAACTGTTTGAAGAAGTTGATTGAAGGAGAAAAAAAGAGTTAGAGACATGAATAGATTTAGGGACCATTTGCACAGGATTGATAGCTGGTCAATAACATGCACAAGATATGGAACTTGATAGGCTGAACACCAACATAGCTTCCTACAAGAGAGGCTGACCAAGAGCGTATCACTGAAAGAAAAACATTTGGCCAGGGAAGAGTTCAGAGGAAGAACTGAGTGAGGGATAGGCTTCACTGTAAGGAACTCACTACTGTTGAGGGTAGAACCTCCCATAAACGGCTGTTAAATCTCAAAATAAATCACTGCTGGTTAAGTATCATGTGATGTGTGGTGACAGCAGCAAAGTATGCGGGCTTTTCAGTTTTCCATCTTAGATTGAACAAAGAATAAAGAAAGAACAAAGAAAAGTACAGCACAGGAACAGGCCCTTCGGCCCTCCAAGCCTGTGCCGACCAGGCTGCACGTCTAAACTAAAATCTTCTACACTTCCGCGGTCTGTACCCCTCTATTCCCATCCTAGTCAAGTATTGTCAAAATGCCCCTTAAACGTCACTATCGTCCCTGCTTCCACCACCTCTCCAGGCAACGAGTTTCAGGCACCCAGTACACTCTGTGTAAAAAACTTGCCTCGTACATCTCCTCTAAACCTTGCTCCTCACACCTTAAACCTATGCCCCTGAGTAGTTGACTCCTCTACCCTGGGAAAAAGTCTCTGACTATCCACCCTGTCTATGCCCCTCATAATTTTGTAGACCTCTATCAGGTCGGCCCTCAACCTCCGTCATTCCAGTGAGAACAAACCAAATTTATTCAACAGCTCCTCATAGCTAATGCCCTCCATACCAGGCAACATCCTGGAAAATCTCGTCTGCACCCTCTCTAAAGCATCCACATCCTTCTGGTAGTGGGGTGACCAGAATTGAACACTATACTCCAAGTGTGGCCTAACTAAGGTTCTATACATATAGATTCTATAGATCGCTGCAACATGACTTGCCAATTTTTATACTCAATGCCCCGGCCAATAAAGGCAAGCATGCCGTATGCCTTCTTGACTGCCTTCTCCACCTGTGTTGCCCCTTTCAGTGATCTGTGGACCTGTACACCTTGATCTCTCTGACTGTCAATACTCTTGAGGGTTCTACCATTCACTGTATACTCCCTACCTACATTTGACCTTCCAAAATGCATTACCTCACATTTCTCCGGATTAAACTCCATCTGCCAACTCTCTGCCCAGGGGCGAAATTCTCTGGAAACGGCGCAATATTTGCCGACTGGCGCCCAAAACGGCGCAAATCAGACGGGCATCGCGCCGCCCCAAAGGTGGGGAATGCTCCACATCTTTGGGGGCCGAGCCCCAACATTGAGGGGCTAGGCCGGCGGCGGACGAATTTCCGCCCCGCCAGCTGGCGGAAAAGGCCTTTGGTGCCCCGCCAGCTGGCGCGGAAATGACATCTCCGGGCGGCGCATGCGCGGGAGCGTCAGCGGCCGCTGACAGCATTCCCACGCATGCGCAGTGGAGGGAGTCTCTTCCGCCTCCGCCATGGTGGAGACCGTGGCGGAGGCAGAAGGGAAAGAGTGCCCCCACGGCACAGTCCCGCCTGCGGATCGGTGGGCCCCGATCGCGGGCCAGGCCACCGTGGGGGCACTGCCCGGGGCCAGATCGCCCCGCGACCCCCCCCCCAGGATCCCGGAGCCTGCCCGCGCCGCCTTGTCCCGCCGGTAAGGTAGGTGGTTTAATCTACGCCGGCGGGACAGGCATTTTAGCGATGGGACTTCGATCCATCCGGGCCGGAGAATCGCGCGGGGGGGCCTGCCAACCGGCGCGGCCCGATTCCCGCCCCCGCCGAATATCCGGTGCCGGAGACTTCGGCAACCGGCGGGGGCAGGATTCACGCCAGCCCCCGGCGATTCTCCGACCCGGCGGGGGATCGGAGAATTTCGTCCCAGGTCTCCAAACGATCTTAATCCTGCTGTATCCTTTGACAGTCCTCATTGCTATCTGCAATTCCACCAACCTATGTCCTCGTCCACAAACTTACTAATCAGACCAGTTATATTTTCCTCCAAATCATTTATATATACTACGAACAGCAAAGGTCTCAGCACTGATCCCTGTGGAACACCGCTAGTCACAGCTCTCCAATCAGAAAAGCACACTTCCATTGTTACTCTCTACCTTCTATGATCTAGCTAGTTCTGTATCCATCTTGCCAGTTCACCTCTGATCCCGTGTGGCTTCACCTTTTGTACCAGTCTGCCATGAGGGACCTTGTCAAAGGCCTTACTGAAGTCCATATAGACAACATCCACTGCCCTACCTGCATCAATCATCTTTGTGACCTCCTCGAAAAACCCTTTCAAGTTAATGAGACACGACCTCCCCTTCGCAAAACCGTGCTGCCTCTCGCTAATACGTCCATTTGCTTCCAAATGGGAGTAGATCCTGTCTCGAAGAATTCTCTCCAGTAATTTCTCTACCAATGACGTCAGGCTGTAGTTCCCTGGATTATCCTTGCTACTCTTCTTAAACAAAGGAACAACATTGGCTATTCTCCAGTCCTCCGAGCCTGAAGACAGTGAGGATCCAAAGATTTCTGTCAAGGCCTCAGCAATTTCCTCCTTCGGTATTCTGGGTTGGATCCCATCAGGCCCTGGGGACTTACCTACCTTAATATTTTTCAAGACGCCCAACACCTCTTCTTTTTGGATCTCAATGTGACCCAGGCTATCTACACACCCTTCTCCAGACTCAACATCCACCAATTCCTTCTCTTTGGTGAATACTGATGCAAAGTATTCATTTAGTACCTCGCCCATTTTCTCTGGCTCCACACATAGATTTCCTCACCTGTTCTTCAGTGGGCCAACCCTTTCCCTGGCTAACCTCTTGCTTTTTACGTACGTGTAAATAGCCTTAGGATTTTCCTTAACCCTATTTGCCAATGACATTTTGTGACCCCTTTTAACCCTCCTGACTCATTGCTTAAGTTCTTTCCACATTTCCTTATATTCCACACAGGCTTCGTCTGTTTCCAGCCTTCTAGCTCTGACAAATGCCTACTTTTTCTTTTTGACGTGGCCTACAATATCTCTCGTTATCCAAGGTTCCCGAAATTTGCCGTATTTATCCTTCTTTCTCACAGGAACATGCTGGTCCTGAATTCCTTTCAACTGACATTTGAAAGCCTCCCACATGTCAGATGTTGATTTATCCTCAAACATCCACCCCCAATCTGGGTTCTTCAGTTCCCGCCTAATATTGTTATAATTAGCCTTCCCCCAATTTAGCACATTCACCCTAGGACCACTCTTATCCTTGTCCACCAGCACGTTAAAACTTACTGAATTGTGGTCACTGTTCCCGAAATGCTCCCTACTGAAACTTCTACCACCTGGCCGGGCTCATTCCCCAATACCAGGTCCAGTACAGCCTCTTCCCTAGTTGGACTATCTACATATTGTTTTAAGAAGCCCTCCTGGATGCTCCTTACAAACTCTGCCCCGTCCAAGCCCCTAGCACTAAGTGAGTCCCAGTCAATATTGGGGAAGTTAAAGTCTCCCATCACAAGAACTCTGTTGCTTTTACTCCTTTCCAAAATCTGTCTACCTATCTGCTCCTCTGTCTCCCGCTGGCTGTTGGGTGGCCTGTAGTAAACCCCCAACATTGTGACTGCACCCTTCTTATTCCTGATCTCTACCTATGTAGCCTCGCTGCCCTCTAAGGTGTCCTCCCGCAGAACAGCTGTGATATTCTCCCTAACCAGTAGCGCAACTCCTCCATCCCTTTTACATCCCCCTCTATCCCGCCTGAAACATCTAAATGCTGGAACGTTCAGCTGCCAATCCTGTCCTTCCTTCAACAAGGTCTCTGTAATAATAGCAACAACAACAATACAACAATTGTATGAGCAACACCTCTTATCAAAACGCCTCATCGTGTTTTGAAAGAATCCAGAGTATGGGCACCTCCATACCCTTTCTCTTTGCGGCAACATAGAAATATTACAGAAGAGAAACTGGCGATGAGGTTTGAGGCAGGAAAAATCTTTGGATTTTGTTGACTAAACAGTGGAAACATTGGGCACAAAGGAAGATTCTCTGGTCTGGACACACACACATGCGAGTAAAGCACTGCGGCCGATGTTGAAGATTTTAAAAAATTTGACTGAAACTGTGAGTAAGAAGACTGACAGCCGGGAAAAACGTGCTTGCGTTGACGTGAGTGGGGTCTGAGAGCAGGGGCTGCCAGATTTTGAAGTCTGCTGACTCTGCATGGGCCATTAAGCGGGGAAAAAAGTCGAACTACAGTCAGACAAAATGGAAAAAAATTCTATTTGCTTGTAATAAAGGGAATCATTAATGCCATACTTTCCATAAGAATCGGAAGGGAAGAAGTTGGTTGAATATAAACCCTCGAAGCCGGGATCTCAAATGGCGAGAAAAACGAACGGCATGGGTCCATTTGATAAAAACTATGAGACTTGGAACTCATAAGAGGAAAGATTCCAATGATATCTCATAGTGAATCAAACTCTGGAGGACTTAAAGGTTACAACATTTCTCAACTCGTAGGGTGTGAAATTTTATGTTGCTGAAAAATGTAGTTCACACTGTAAAACCAGGAGTTAAGTCCTACATTGAATTAATGAAAATCTTGGAGGGACTTTTTATCCTAGACCATTACTGATTGCAGAAGGTTTTTGTTTACACAGCCATTGTCAGGAAGAAGATTTTACAATTCATAGCGACTTTAAGAATGTTAGCAAAATATTGAATTTGATGCAAGACTTGATGATACTCTTCATGATAGGTTGGTTTGTGGACTCTGTCGTGGAGCTATTTAGACAAAGCTGCTTACTGTAATTTATTTAACTCTAGAAGTTGCTGTGAAACCTAGCTAGTAATAAAAGAAGCTTCACAGATCGAGGCTGGTGTAAAGATCCACAAAATGGTTACCATAAGGAATAAGACTGCAAGGTGCAACCATGTCACCAATGTACGAGGTTGGACATTCGGTGGGGAATGCTGGAGTAAAACAAATTCATGAAAGAACTGTGCCACGAAGGGCCATCTCACCAAGGCATGTTGGGCTCAGAAAATTTCTATACTAGGAATTTGGAAGAAAAACACGTCCAAACAGACTAGTTGTGTCAATCAACCAGTTTTAAAACTTACTGAGTTGTGTGAAATGGGAACATTTCGCATATCCAATTTGGGCATATCCAAAACTCAAAGGTCATGAAATTAAAATGGAAGTGCGTACGAGCACAGCAGTATCGCTAATACCTGAGGCAATTTATCATCAAAAGGTGAAGCATCTGCCTTTGCAACCTCAAACGTGATCCTGAGGATATACACTGAAGAGGTTATAACATTAAAAGGATACATTATGGTAAAATTAGAAACAAATGTACAGACGGCGAAGTTGCCTCTTCATGTTGTACCTGGAAATTTTCATGCTCTATTTGCCAAAGCATAGTTAGCAAAGATTAGGCTGAACTTGGAAACAATATATCAACTAATGGATTCAAATAACAACATCTAATGAAGTATGGAAAGGTGTTTGAAGGTTTGTTACATTCTGAGGTACATCTAAAAATCAAGCTGGAAAGCATACCCAAATGCCTCAATGTTTTAACCATACCATACGCCATCAGGCTAAAAGTTGAACTAGAACTAGAAAGACTAGTATGAACAGGAGTCGTGGAACTTGTTGCAACAAGTGAGAACAGAATCCATTGCTAAGAGCAGTGCAAATTCAGACCACCAACAGAGGAAGCAGCCTCATCTGACATAGTTGCGGACCTTACAGGGGCACCTACAGCTGATTTTGAGAGCTTTCTACAGTGGGTTGTCTTGGAACCTTGAGTTTTTAATCCACCTTCCCTGGTGAAATAAAAGCAAAATATTGCGGATGCTGGAAATCTGAAATAAAACCCCAAAATGCTGGAAATACTGAAGTCCTCATTCCAGGTAGCTGACCGACAAAGAAATTATTGATGTTGTGCTGAAGAATGCTGCTCGGCAGATTAAAGAAGAGGCCAAAACAGATGAAGGCAAAGGAACTGAGTCCCACGTACTCTCCCCCTCCACCAGCCGCCACCTCCATCGCCATAGATTGTAATTCTGTACAATTAAAGAGGAAATGGCTAACCACTGAGACAGAAATGTTGTCTTTGGCAAGAGGATTATCAATCTCACTGCATTTCTCTCAGCTAGACATAATTGATAGTATTATGGATGAAATGTTGACAGGAAGCAAGCCACAATCACATAGCCTGTTCTGAAATGACTGTACTGTACCTTGTATATTTTGTATGGCACTCAGAATTTTATCATGCACATCTCAATCGCTTTTTTGATGTTTTATTACGTGTATTAAATTTCCTGTAAAGTTTCTTTCACATTTGACTGGGTTAGCTTATAAAAAATGCTTAACTTGAACTCACTGATCATTTGAATTCTTCTTGAACAAAATGAATTCTAAACTAATCGATTTGACTGTGCAAACTATTTCATGTGTTAGCCTAGTGTTCTCTTCTTCCTGATCTTCTCATTTCTGTTTTGCTCTGAAGCACACATGGTAGTTCTATGGTTCCACAGACAGCAGGAACCTACTCAGATACTCAGGTCTGGCCGTGGTGAGCGGAAGTCATCACAGTCAGACCTGAAGCAGTCCTCATTGCCACTTCCAACAAGTAAGAAGTCTTACAGCATCAGGTTAAAGTCCAACAGGTTTGTTTCGAATCACTAGCCTTCGGAGCACTGCTCCTTCCTCAGGTGAATTAACCTGGTGTTGTAAGACTTCTTACTGTGCTCACTCCAGTCCAATGCCGGCATCTCCACATCATGACTCATAATAATAATTGCTTATTGTCACAAGTAAGCTTCAATGAAATTACTGTGAAAAGCCCCTAGTCGCCACATTCCAGTGCCTGTTCGGGGAGGCCGGTGGGGGAATTGAACCCGCACTGCTGGCCTTGTTCTGCATTACAAGCCAGCTGTTTAGCCCACTGTGCTAAACCAGTCCCTTCCAACTTCCAACAATAGTGTAATTTCCGACTTCTCACCCACCAATTTTTCATTAATCAATTTAAGTGATCCTCTTACCTCATGACCAAAAATTAGTTCAAAAGGACTAAATTTGGTAGACTCATTAGCTGCATCCCTAATTGCAAACAATACGAATGGGATTCCTTTATCCCAATCCTCTGGATAATCTTGACAATACGCCCTCAACATTGTCTTTAATGTCTGATGCCACCTTTCTAACGCTCCCTGCGATTCTGGATGGTACGCAGTTGATTTAAATTGTTTTATTCCTAAGCTATCCATAACTTCTTTGAATAACTTTGAAGTAAAATTTGTTCCTTGATCTGATTGAATTTCTGTGGATAGTCCATGTCTAGTAAAGAATTTAAGTAACTCCCCCACAATCCTTTTAGCTGTAATATAACGTACTGGAATGGCCTCTGGAAACCTAGTAGACATATCCATTACAGTCAAAAGATATTGATTCCCACTTTTTGTTTTAGGAAGCGGTCCTACACAATCGATTAGGACCCTTGTAAAAGGTTCCTCAAATGCTGGAATGGGTATTAAGGGTGCTGGTTTTATCAGTGCTTGAGATTTCCCTATCACTTGACATGTGTGACATGATTGACAAAATTTAACTACATCTTTATGTATTCCAGGCCAATAAAAATGATTCTGGATTGTAGCTTGAGTTTTCCTTATTCCCAAATGACCTCCCACTGGTACCTCATGTGCAACTCGCAACACCTCCTTTCTATACCCTCCCGGCAATACTACTTGATGAACTTCTGCCCACTTTTCATCCGCCTGCATATGTACAGTTCTCCATTTTCTCATCAAGACATCACTTTTACGGTATTAACACTCTGGTATACTCTCAGATTCCTCTTCCATATATGCTTTCTGATATATCCGTTTTATTTCTACATCTTTCTGTTGTAACTCCACCAATTTTCCTGAACTAAAAATGTCCGCCTCATACTCCACATGTTCTTGTTCTTTTTCAACCATCTGATCAAAAATCGTTTCTGATAATTGCACTTCAACTTCATCTTTACTCTTTGATTTCTCCTCTTGTCTTAACCTGTGACTTTGCGACCTTGTTACTACACAATCCGGAAAAATCCCAGGATATTCGTCCTTCAACACTTCAGTTGTCTGATATTCCACTGGCTTATCAACCACAGTAGGCATCACTCCCACCTGCGATCCAGCTGTATCATTACCCAAGATAAACTGTATTCCTGGACAAGATAGTTTATCTATTACTCCTACTACCACTCTTCACTGGACTTTCCAACCTTACCTCATATAATGGAACACTACTCCTCTCACCCTGAATTCCACATATCACCACCTTTTCTGGCAACATTCTTCCCAAACTACATAATTTCTCATCTCTTACCATTAAAGATTGACGAGCCCCTGTATCTCTTAAAATTGTGACTTCTTTACCTGCTCCTCCTGATACACATGAGCAAACTTTACCCACACAAGTAAATTCTTTAAATACATCTGGCACCTTCTTAACAATTACGTCTTGAACAGGCTGTACAATCGTTTGCACCGCCTTCGCTTCCCTTGGGCTTTCCTTTACCACTCTAACAAACCCCACTGTCTTATCCTGTTTTACCACATCAGCCTTCCCAGTGCTTTTCTTCAACCACCAACACTGTGACTTTACATGGCCTAGTTTAATACAGTGAAAACATTTGAAAGTTTTCATTTCTTTTCCACTCTCCTGGATTTCTTTTTTAATCTGCGGTACACTCTCTTTATTGTCTCCCATCAGATCACCTTTACCTTTACCACTTGAGTATTTCTCTGTCCCCAGTCTGTATCCCTCACAGGCTGAAACTGATGTCGGAAACCAATTTTTGATTTATGAACTAATTCATAATCATCTACCATTTCCGCTACTAATCTCGCAGTTTTAACCCTCTGTTCTTCCACATGAGTTCTCACTACATCAGGAATTGAATTTTTAAACTCCTCCAAAAGTATAATTTTTCAGAGAGCTTCATACGTTTGGTTTATTATCTAAGCCCTTATCCACCTATCAAAATTACTCTGTTTGAGCCTTTCAAACTCCATGTATGTTTGACCAATTTCTTTCCTTAAACTTCTAAACTTTGTCTGTAAGCTTCAGGCACTAGCTCATATGCACTTGAGATGGATTTCTTCACCTCCTCATACGTTCCAGATACCTCCTCCGGTAGTGATGCAAACACTTCGCCAGCCCTTCCTACCAGCTTTGTTTGAATCAGTAACACCCACATGTCCTGTGGCCATTTCATTTGTTTAGCTACCTCTGGAATGGAGAGTAGGTCTTACGATGAAAGGTTGAGGGTGCTCGGCCTTTTCTCATTAGAACGGAGAAGGATGAGGGCCGACTTGATAGAGGTTTATAAGATGATCAGGGGAATAGATAGAGTAGACAGTCAGAGACATTTTCCCCAGGTGGAACAAACCATTACAAGGGGACATAAATTGAAGGTGAAAGGTGGAAGATATAGGAGGGATATCAGAGGTAGGTTATTTACCCAGAGAGTAGTGGGGGCATGGAATGCACTGCCTGTGGAAGTAGTTGAGTCGGAATCATTAGGGACCTTCAAGCAGCTATTGGATAGGTACATGGATTACGGTAAAATGATATAGTGTAGATTTATTTGTTCTTAAAGGCAGCACGGTAGCATTGTGGATAGCACAATTGCTTCACAGCTCCAGGGTCCCAGGTTCGATTCCGGCTTGGATCACTGTCTGTGCGGAGTCTGCACATCCTCCCCGTGTCTGCGTGGGTTTCCTCCGGGTGCTCCGGTTTCCTCCCACAGTCCAAAGATGTGCAGGTTAGGTGGATTGGCCATGATAAATTGCCCTTAGTGTCCAAAATTGCCCTTGGTGTTGGGTGGAGGTGTTGAGTTTGGGTGCTCTTTCCAAGAGCTGGTGCAGACTCAAAGGGCCGAATGGCCTCCTTCTGCACTGTAAATTCAATGATAATCTATGATTAATCGAGGACAAAGGTTCGGCACAACATCGTGGGCCGAAGGGCCTGTTCTGTGCTGTATTTTCTATGTTCTATGTTCTAAGTTTCCAGGATAATGTTGAGGACTGGTAAACCTGGCCAGTCTTTCTTCTTACCTCAGAGTGCTAAAGGCAGTTACTCCACACTCTTACCCTGCCATAGTATAAAAGCAAATGACTGCAGATGTTGTAATCTGAAGCAAAAACAGAAAATACTGGACAATCTCAGCAAGTCTGACAGCATCTGGAGAGAGAAGGGTGCTGACTTTACGAGTCTGGATGACTCTCAGAGCTGCAGAGAACTGGAAATAGGGTCAGATTTATGCTGCTGTTGGGGGTGAGGGGGGGGAGCGTGCAGTGTTGGGGCTGAATAGCGGGCCTGCGATAGGTAGAGATTGACAAAGATATTCTGGACAAAAAGACAATGGAAATTTAAATGGCGGGGATCATGGCTAAGAAGGGTGCTGATAGTGGCACATTAAGAGATTAGAATGTGTTAGTGGCAAAACAAAGGTAAGCAGTGTGTCAAAGGACAACCTGGAACAGGGAACAGATGGACCCAGTAGGGTGGGTGGGGAGAGGGGAGACAATGGTGATGGGAAAAACGTATCAATGGAAGAAATGAAAATAAATTGATAGAAATAAAAATGCGGTGACGGTGGAGGAGGGAGTTCACATTCTGGCGTTGTTGAATTCAGTGTTAAGTCCGAAGGCTGTAACATGCCTCATCGGAAAATGAGGCGCTGTTCCTCCAATTTGCATTGGCAGTACCCTGCCAGTTGACTGACTGTGATGTTACTAACTCAGCACAGAATAAAGATTGAACTGAGAGTGTCTTGTTGTTCTGGTGCTGCAATAAATGAAGCATTTAGGAACCTAGAGACAGCAGCATGCCATTCAGCCTTTTGAGCCTGCTCTGCCATTCAATTAAGTCATGGCTGATCCATCCATATCCCTTGGTATGTTTACTGCACAAAAACACCTCTAGGGAAATATACATTGTATATTGTTGCAGTTTTATTTGAATCCAGTCAACTTGAGCTGCATAGTTTTGGCATCAGCTCTCTGCCTTGTACTGGTTGGCCTAATACCATTTTTCATTAAAGTGAAACACGGCATTGAAGAAACACCAGTATTTTCGTTTCTTTGAACAATCTTATTTACTGTTGACTGACACTCGCAAAAAAAATGATGTACAAGGAGTACCTGAATCACTTTTGTTAGTGGGAGAGAATCTCAAAGAAATCATTCAACGCTCAGGACTGGTACTCCCATCAAATGGTTTATTACGCCGGTGGGGAGATGCCGTCTGTTAAAACCACTGACTCCACCGAACAAAGGAAAAACATCCGTTCTTATACATTTTTCAAAACATCTAGACAGCCCATTACGGCTGGACCTTGTCTAATAATATCAATTATAGATTACATACATCAGTTATATACCCAATGAAATTTGAATTACGTAAAGTGAGTTGGTACATGATCAGCCCATGACCCCAGGAACATGAGTCATGGTACCATGTGAAAATTATCTTCGCTGTCTCCATCTGGAGTCCTTGGCCGGGATTCACCGATATCGCGGCCAAACATTGACACCGGCATCAAAACCGGCGCGAGCGACGCCGTCGTCAACGGGCCTCCAGGCCCAGAAAATCCTCCTCTTCTTTGGGGGCTAGAACGGCGCCGGAGTGCTGTGTGCTGCTCCAGCACCAAAAGCCGGTCCTACACGGCCGGCGCGGGTCCGCACATTCGCGCCACAGAAGGCGCGGGTCCGCGCTGACGCATGCACGTGGTTGTCGTCTCCGCACTGGCCCCCGGGCAACATGGCGGAGCCCTACAGGGGCCGGCGCGGAGGAACATAGGACCCCCCTCCCCGGAATGAGCACGCCCGCCGATCGGTAGCCCCCGATCACGGGCCTGGCCACCGTGGAGGCCCCCCCCCCCCCCCAGGACGGCCCCCACAGTGAAAACGCCGAGGTCCTGCCGGGTAGGACCATATGTAAACCACGCCGGCGAAACTCGGCAGGCACTTGGCCCGTCGAGAGCAGAGAATCACCGCGGGGCCAACTTTCAACGGGTGCCACGCCGACCGCTTGGGAGCGATTGCCGCCGATTCTCCGGTCGCCGGAGAATCGATGGCCTGGTGTCGGGATTCTCGCACGCCCCCCCCCCCCCTCGGCGATTCTTCAACCCGGCGCGGACTCGGAGAATCCTGGCCCTTGAGTCGACAGGGTTTACAATGCTCCTTGTTCTGGGGCCTTGTTATCACTTCTTTGTGAATGCATCCCTTAATCCCACATGTCTTTTTTCCATTTAAGACTCTGGACCATCTGCTAATATCTGCTACTATTATCTCACTGATCATTCCTTCTGCTTGTAATTGTTTCTGTTGTTTTTACCAGCTTGCGACTTACCCAGCTAATTATGTTCAGGAATGTGGCTAACTCAGCTAACAGCCATTTTGTGTTTTTAGTAACTGGGTTCTTGTCAACATGGCTGTTAACATAGTGGAGCCTTTCTGATCATATAGCGATTCTTAGAATATATTACACACATTCGGGTTTATGCAATGTCTATTCCTACAAAAATGCTCCTGTACAGGTTCCCTTGTCTAAAACCCTCCTTCTAAATCTGTCTTAAGCAACTATACTACAAGGCAGTTTGTTATAACTGTTGTTTACTTAAATATTGTTGGTAATTGAGATTCCCATCTTTTTCACCTATTCCTGGAATTCCAGATTTGGTTGCGTTCCCAATTTCTGTTTTCAAGATTAAGCACTGCTGCTTCATTTGACATCTGTGATCAAAGAAAAAGTATAGCGTTTGTTGAATCGCTGCAATTGATCGGTGTCACGTATCTAGAGAAGGCAGAGCAAAGGAAAACTCAAAGATAATCAATTGCCACTTATTAGCATAAATAATGGAAGACTTCAGATTTCAAGAGCAGGAATGCACAGGCCAGACATCAGAATGTCATAATTTTTGTAAACTAGCACAGTGGCTCAGTGGATAGCACTGCTGCCTCACGGCGCCGAGGTCCCATGTTTGATCCTGTCTCTGGGTCACTGTCCGTGTGGAGTTTGCACATTCACCCCCACAACCCAAAGATGTGCAGGGTAGGTGGATTGGCCACACTAAATTGCCCCTTAATTGGAAAAAATGAAATGGGCACTCTATATTTTTAAAAAAATATTTGTAATGTTAGTTTTAATGCTCATTAGTTTAAATAGAGACCTTTGTGCTGTGCTCCTCGAATGGATAACATCACTGCACCTGGAGAATGCTGAATTTGCTATTTCATTTAAAGTTGAGATGCGGGGCCACAGGTGTTACTATTCGTTGAAAGTTGAGTCCTAAAGCAGTTAGAATTCTTGCCATCTTGTTAGCAATCTAGCATTAAATTTGAGTAGCTATCTATAGATGTATATCAATCAGTCAATCTTATTAAGGGCAGCCCAATAGCAAGGTGACAAAACACAAGGGCAGCACGATAGCACAGTGGGTAGCACTGTTGCTTCACAGCTCCAGGGTCCCAGGTTCGATTGCTGGCTTGGGTCACTGTCTGTGCTGAGTCTACACGTTCTCCCTGTGTCTGCGTGGGTTTACTCCGGGTGCTCCGGTTTCTTCCCACAAGTCCCAGAAGACGTGATGTTAGGTAATTTGAACATTCTGTATCCTCCCTCTGTGTACCCAAACAGGCGACGGAATGTGGCGACTGGGGGCTTTGTACAGTAACTTCATTGCAGTGTTAATGTAAGCTTAATTGTGACAATAAAAATTATTATTATAGCTAAGTCTGTTCTTTGGAATCCATACCTGACCAACATTAAACTTATTGACACTCTACTGGAGTATGCTCCGAGTCAGGACAAAGAGGCCAGAGCAGAGAAAGGCAAAGGAACCAAGCCTCACATATTCTGAGCTGATAGATTGACCGTCAACATAATCTTCTCCACATACTAGCTACAAGAGAAGTGTAGGTAACAGGGTTTATCTCTTTACCTTACTTTCATAAATCTCACTGAGGTGTTCAACATTGTCAGCAGAGCAGGTCTCTACAAGTCTAATAACCTTCACAAGACCCATGGGGCCGACCCAATTGATCTCCCCATGGGGCTCATAGAATACGTGCTCCCTCCACTGATTGGCGGGGGCCTATCAGCTGGGGCTCGTGAAACCAACACTAAAAAGCCAGCCTGGATTGGGGCGGCATGGCTTGTCGTTCTGGTTGGAATTTTGTGCTGTATGCCACATTACGGCCATTTCTTTAGACTAGAAAATAAACCTATGTTTAGTTCACCTTCTCGGGCCTCCTGAAGATTTAATAGCACATAGTTGACCAGAGTATCATTGTTCTCATACTGATTAATGGTTCTCCAATATTCGCTGTGCTTTGGTAATCCTTAGGCTCAGGTGCTGGATCCCCGTGGAAATTTTCCGGTGCGTTTGTTGTTCAATGACTGAGACATCAGTCCCTGGATCTATTTCCATATCCAGGGGGTGGCCATTCACCTGAATGGTTACCCTGATGGAGCTGCTTTCGGAGCCGTAATTCAACTTAGTTGAATACAATCATCCTCATCGGGCTGGGCTAAGTGTAGAGCTCTGGCCCAGGGCAGTTGTGTTATCCGACCAGGGCAATGCACTCGCTGTTGATTTTGCCATTCCTGGCCCCCTGTGGATCCTGCGAGCACAAGTGCAGCACCGTAGCGACTGTCATTGGGCTACGGTAGCTCTTGGCCAATGGGTCCGACCACAACATTGCTCAAGTGATGATTGAGTCCCATAAGCCGGAATGTGGGGCAGCTAATGCTATGTATAACCATCTACATGGAGCCCTGGAGTTCCTGGACTCCCATTTCTGTATTTTCACACAAGAGATATAGTTCTATGGCCCTTTTTAGGTCCAAGGAAGGATCTGCCAACAACTTACGTTTGGGCGCCATGTTGTTAATGCCTCACACTAGGTGGTCTCGCAACATCTCTGCTGGGAGGGATGGCCGCATGCTTGGACAGTTTGCAAAGGCGTGCCAGGAATTCTGTGACCGATGCCCCCGGCCATATTGAACTGCTACCTCTGCACGATCACCGATATTTTGGGATTTAATGGTCTCGAACAAGCGCTGCCAGCTCATTAAAGGTCTTCGAATCTGGGGCTGCCGGGTAGGTAAGACTTTTGACCACACTTGAGGTTGGGACTCCGCAGGCATTCAGGAGTATTACCTTTTGCCGGTTGTCTCCTACAATAGCATTCGACTGGAGGAAATACCACATCCATTCAGTATACTACGCCCAATCTTCCACGCCTACATCAAAGGCCTCAAGCCTGCCAAAAAGCGGTATTTTTAAATTCTCTCTGACCTCGCCCTCGCGCTGAGGAATTTAAATGTGGTCTGGATGTCCAGAATCGCAGCTGTTTTCCTCATCGCCAGTATAAAATCTTTAGGAGACCCGAGAATAGGCCTCCGCCCATTAGTGAGGGAACTCGTATTCCATGAGATCCACGAGGAGATCAATTGGTTCATCTCCTTGGGTCTTGTGAGGGTTATTACAACAATGTTTTGGGGGAAAATTGGCCATCCAGCAAAGCTCCTCAGTCTCATCCCTCTTTCCATGACAATATACATTGCACTGTCCAGCTTGATGGCTCCACTTCCAACAGTTTCAGAGTGAAGAATGGAGTGAAACAGGGCTGTGTCCTCGCCCCCACTCTGTTTGACATCTTCTTCTCCATGAATGGGGCAATTCTCTCAAAGGCAGAGCCCTCACATTTGTTAGCATTTATCAAATAGAGGCAGCTTTGTTGGCTCAGTCACAGCTGCAGCATGGAAGATGATAGTGTACTCTGGACCTTCTATACGGTGAGGTAGCCAGAGCTGACTGATCAGCACTACACCCAATGCCATGGACTTCAAGGACTCTAGCAAGCATGCCATGAAGGCCCTACATCATATCAATTATCATTCCTGGGATTCACTGACTGATGACAGAGCAAAATGGCAACACCTCCAGTAGGCTGACATGCACCATCACGATGGCCAGTGGCTACAGACTTGGCAGCAGATGCCAGCATCAAAAACAACAACCCACAACAACACTTATAGGAATTTCATGTGTGGCACTTTTGGCAGAACTTGCTGCTCAAGGGTTTGCCTCTTCAGCCGTCAGCAATGGTGCAGCATATGAAGACACCCTATCTAAAATGGAATGCTTGCTGCTTGTCCATCATCTTTTTTAGATGGTAGGATGCTGACAGGACAGATAGTTCATACTGATTTTTTGTTTGCAATTCCCTCTCAAAGGCTACTCTATCTTAAAAGATAAAACATTATAAATCTTCCAACCTGAGGCATAATTTCAAGAGTTCTGCTATCTTATGAGATCCTGTGGCAAGCACATCATTTCAAGTCTGATAGCTCAGCTATTACTGTAGAAAATACAGGATTTGAGGAAAATAAAACCTTCACTAACCAATAAAGTCAGTATAAATAATGCCACATAGGTTTCAGCTGTACAGATGACAAATGTTAAGTGTTCAGCACACAAACAATTAATTCTAATCAGTTTTGTATTTTGAGTCCCTTGATCAGAGGTTTTAAATATTTCTTAACTGAAAAAAGAATTGCTTCATAACACAGAATAAGTATTTTATTGTTATGTTTCTGGGACTCCTTCACTGATGCAATCTTCTATATCGGTTTCGTTCTCATAATGTTCCGCAAATACAACTTGTTTCTCCATTAAATAGCCAGTGACCAAAACCAAAATTAACAAGGATATCGCCTGGGTCAATGAATTGAGTCGGCCAAATTAAGTCAGGATTTAAAATGAATAAGTGGAGGGCAGCATGGTGGCGCAGTGGATTAGCCCTGCTGCCTCACGGCGCCAAGGTCCCAGGGTCGATCCCAGCTATGGGTCACTGTCTGCGTGGAGTTTGCACATTCTCCCCGTGTTTGCGTGGGTTTCGCCCCCACAACCCAAAGATGTGCAGTCTAGGTGGATTGGCCACGCTAAATTGCCCCTTAATTGGAAACAAAATGAATTGGGTACTCTAAATTTATTTTTAAAAAATGAATAAGTTGATGCATACTTTTAACACGGAAAAGGTGAACACGCATGTTAATATAAAATGTGTAACTGCAAACCTTGATATCAAGTATTTATCAACTGCTTCGTGCTTTTATTTAGTGAACCAGGCTCATTGTAGCATAAGTTGTTCAAGTGGAAGAGATTTGCAATATCGTCTTCCTGTTCTTCAATGTTTTGATGTTTATAGCATGGGGAGAATCAGAACATCAGTGGCAATGTCAGAATAACTCTGCAAGGAAAGGGTTTGCATTTAATATTGCCTTAAAGTCACTTTAGAAATGTTACCATTCCTCTTGCTGAGCGTCTCCAGTGACTGGGAAAGCCAATGGAGGCAAATTTCTGAAAATCGCATTGTTGCCTTGAGTGGACTGACACATGGTTGGAATGAAAAGGCAAACGCAGTGTTCATCCCTGTATGACACTGGTAGGAAACAAGACCATGTTGCAAGCTAGCCTCTGGAAGCATATGCTTGCAGGATCTTAGATACTTGCTGAGGAAGAACACTGTTTAGTCCATATTAATTTATTAATCAGGGAGTTCCTATCACCCTTCCATACTGCATTGAATTGTTCCTTAAATAACTCCCACAATTTTACTTTCATGGCTCTTTCTGAACATTTATACAACATTGATCATAGAATCATTTATGGCACAGAAGGAGGCCATTCACCATGCCTATGTCAGTTTTGATGAGTGATCCAGTCAGTCCCACTCACCTGCCTGGTCCCCTTTGCGCCGTAAAGTTTAATTCCTACATATGCACATCCAATTTCCTTTTGAAATTATTGATTATCTCTGCTTCTACCACCCTTATGGGAAGAGAGTTCCATTACCACTCGCAATATTCTTCCTCACAATCCCTTCGATTCTTGTCCCAAATTTTGAGCTTGTGTCCCCTAGTCCTTGTTCCATATGCTAATAGGAACTGTTTTTCCTTGACTACTATACCCAAACTTATCTTGTAGACCTCTATCAGGGACTGAACTCTCCAGTCCCCCAGCCGCTATTTCTCATGATGCAGCTGGCCCAATCTGAGGCCTGTCAGCTCGGACGCAATGGGATTTCCCATTGAAGCAACCCAACGCCACCAGGGAATCTGCAGGCAGGGGTGCACTGCCAGAATATTCAGGGACTTCCAAACGTCAGAGAATTTCGGCCCAAATTTCCCTTCGATCTCATTTGCTCCAAGGAGAACAAACGTCTCCGACCTAAACTTGTAGCTAAAATCACTCTTTACATCTGCAGGAATTTCCTGATGTTAGTCTTAAACTGTCACTAAAATGCCTCCTTATCCTCCTCCTATATTTTAATTTGAAGAAATGCAGTATTCTAAGTTAACTTTTTCTATACTCTTTAGAAATCCTGCATATTGTTTAGGAAATCACCCATCAAAGCCCCCGGTTTCTTTATCTTTTCTCCTAACTCAGACTCCTGACACTAGTATACAACCATTGATGAATGGTTGTTCAGCGGAGGACAAGCTGCCCAAAGGGAGTTGGGAGGGAAGTGCTCTCAACAGGAGGCTACATCCACACAGGGTCTTCAGGAAACAATTTTCCTTCCTCACTCGAAGCAAGGAATAATGGCCTCATCACTGATCAATGCACTTGCAATGAAACCCAGCCAAGCCTCCTTTTCATCCATCAGAAAAAGTTTTCATTCGCATGAAGAATGTAGGAGATCAAAGTGAGATAATTTCAGAGTTCTTAAGAGCCACTGAAATAATGTTTCAGCAGCAGTTACTGTAGACTAATAATTTCATCTTTCTGTAATTATGAATCAATATAAACTCAGGTTTGTCAGAGGGATGATGTGGACAGATACAAAAATGATTATGTGTGGTAGCTCAAATTCATTTAGTGTTAATTGGAGATTTGATCAACAGCAAGCTGGGCAGACTAAACATTGATTGTACCGTTTCACTGTCATTAATGAAAGAAGCGTGGCAGAGTTAGAAGGAGATACATTTCCCTTCATGCTCTATTAAGGCCATTAAAATACAACAGCAGCAAAGTGCTCATGGAATCATTGAACTGGTAGTTGTTGAACCAGTGAGACTCCAGGAGTCTTACTAACAGGCTGCTCGGCAGACAGTAAAGAGCTGTTTTGATCCATCCAATATTGGCTTTTATTTTTTCCTCCAAGAATTCATTTTAAATTGTCTTCAATATTGTTTCATTTGTTGCTAACTCAGCTTAACCACAAAAGTGAGCATTGCAAATAACACCACTTTCCTCAGAAGCAGAGGGTAACATTTCCCGATCCTGAAGTGGTGGGGGCCAGAAAGACGGCATTTTCCTGGAGTCAGACCGTCATGTTGATCATCTGGCACCATCAGCCTGCCAACCTAATTGACGTTGGCACTACTGCAGCAGTCTGGGTATGGGATCATCACAGTCGGCAGCTTCGACCTCCAAAGCTGGAAGCGCTGGCAACAACGGCTGCGTTCTATGGCCAATCGCTGTGACCGGAGGGGATTCCCGAATGAGTGGAGGAGCCAGCCTGCTTGGCCCTCCGAAAACATATATTAATTATCAACCGTCAAAAGGGCGCCTCCATATGAAAATACCCTTGCATTCTCACACTGCCTCAGCAATGCTCAACTCTCCTAGTAGTTCGTCCGAGCTGACAGGCCTCAGATTGGGCCAGCTGCATCATGAGCTCACCCGCCATCCTTAATTAAATGGAAAGCTCAGCAGCAGCCAAACAGGAGGCTGCCTCTGGGCAAATCGTTCCCTGATCTGTCTCACTTGATGACTTTGGGGTCCCGAAGTCTGTAAGAAAATCTTCCCCAGTATTCATGAAGAAGTCTGGAAATTATTCAGATGTGATGGAAAGAATACAACTGATTCCACAGAGCTGAAATCAAAACTCAATTAGTGGAGACCTTGATGAAGATTTAGTTTTCTTGGTTCTTTGATTGTATACTTACATGCACAATTTCTACCTATCCATTGGAAATAAAAGCTTATAGGACTCAATTGGCAATTTCCTCTCTACCCCATAAGAAAACATAGTGGGTTGGATTTCACTGTAGATGTAGCTAACAGCATTGCCCATTATTTGCGTGTCCAAAGACAGCAGGACAGGTAAATAAGGTTGTTAAGAAGGCATTTGGGACACTTGCCTTTATTGACTGAGGCATAGAATATAATTGTCGTCAGGTTATTTTTGAACTGTATTGAATGCTGATTATGCCACAGCTGCAGCCCTGTGTGCAGTTCTGGTCCACTCTATTGGAAAAATGTGATTGCTCTAGAAAGGGTGCAAGGGAGATTCACCAGGATGTTGCCTGGGCTGGAACGTTATCGTTATGAAGAGAGAGACTAGCTGGGCTGGGGTTGTTTTGCTTCAAGCAGAGAAGGCTGATGGCGGACATGATCGAGGTGTATCAAACGATGAGGGCATAGATAGGAAGGAACTTTTCCCCTTAGTGGAGGGGTCAATAACCAGGCAAAGATTTAAGGTAAGGGGCAGGAGATTTAGAGGGGAGTTGAGAAGTATCTTTTTCACCTAGAGGGTGGTGGGAATCTGGAACTCTCTGTCTGAAAGGGTGGTAGAGGCGGGAACGCTCACAACATTTAAGAAGCATTTAGATGTGCCCTTGAAACTCCATAACATACAAGGCTATGGGCCAAGTGCTGGAAAATTGAATTAGAGATTTGTAAACTGTTAAGAGTAAGTAGGTGTAAAACTACTTACTACTTTTTTGGTGTAAAACTCTATGAATCTATTGTTTAAGTGTAATCAGTCAGCAACATTTTGCATTGCTCTTATTTACACTGCCTGGTTCAGACCCTTTGTGGTCTCAAGTTCCAGTGCTAGACCCCACTGAAAGTCTGTGGGCTCCCTAAATGAAAGAAATGCCTGGCACCATAGGTTGCATGTTTGTTCTGGGGTTGGGACCCCGGCATTGGATGCATATCAGGGTTCTGTACCCACATCATGTGATGCCTGGTGCCATTTGTAACATGCAGGTCAATTAGTGGTCAGTCTGGATGCTTACTGTCCAATTAAGGATGTTAGGCAGACTACTGAGGTTGGAGGACCCGTTGGAGGCCCTCCAGCATTGAAAGGTTGGCAGGCGCACCATCAGAGCTGGCAGTTCCCATATACCTCAGGATGGAGGTGCTCTCTGAAGTCTTCGTAAAAAATTGAAAGTAAAAAGAGGGCACATCTGTCAGGCTGTTTCTAAGAAGGGGATATTGTGGCCACAGCTGCAGCCATCTCATAGTTAAGGCCATGAGTGGAAGGTGGGGATGGGGAGGGTGGGGATGGTGTGTTCAAAACAGTAAATGGAGAATTTTGACTTCTGAAAGTTGCTGGGACCTTTATACCTACCTACTTTATAGCAGCTAATACAGTAAGAAAGGGAGCGTGGTTTCCATTCATCCAACTCTGCTGTCCTTGACTGAAGGCCTTGGGAACCCGTTGTGCTACACTTTTCTCATCCGGCCAAAGTTGGAAGGTCAGACAACAAAGGTGCAGTCCCCGACTAAGGTAGTGAAGAGGGAGCAGAGGGCAAATCCGACTGTGATTGCCACATTTTGGAAGCTCTCGCCCATGAAGTACACTTGAGTGAGAATAACAGAGAGTGAAATATGCTCAAAATAGTCAAATTCTCAGTCGGCTGGAAGAGGAGAGAAATTTAAGGATGACTGAAATTGAAGGGCGATTGCAGATGAAAACAAAAAGCAAATCAAATTCTGCCTTTTTAAAGAAGGACATTGAGCACAAAGGTAAGGAACTGATGATATATCTGTACAAAAGATTTGGGATCATGTTGATTTGTGGCACGGGTGGAAAGCTGGTGATTGTAGATCGGTTGGCACCATGCCCAGTTTTCCTTTTCATTGACAAGCTTGTTGGGCACCAGTAGGGTATTATTTGTAGTTTAAAGTACCCTAACAGAAGGGGTATTGAGGCAAAGGAATAGGTGCAAATTATATTCATTTGAATGATTTGGTGAGAGGTTACGATTATAATGAGAGATTTGAATAATTAGTGCTGCATTCACAGAAGAGAATGCCAAGGAGGTAATCTGTTCCTGCCAGTTAAGTGTCCTTCCTTTGTTACTTGTTGGGCAGCTTCCTATTGATATCTGCAGGCAGCCAGAATGGTGCACGACAGCAGATACTGGTAACTGAAGACAACTCTTTTACTAATTTACCATCCCGCTGTTTCTTTCTATTGGATCTTTTTGAGGACGAGAGGAGCCACATATCACTTTTTCCTCTGCCTTTTAATGGCACAAAAATGACTTTGGATCATTTTGCAGGCCGAGTATCCTGTCCCTGTCACTAACAGCAGGTTAGCAGCAGAAATACTGCTTATTCTTTACACTGATTTAATTATTCCTTACCTTTTCAACTTTGTTTCAAAATTTGAAAAATTTGTGGGCCCAGTTCTATGACGCGAGTGCATGTTGGCATCTCGGTTACTTTTTGTTCAACTGCTGTGGTTTAAGTATAAATATTAGGGGCTGTTTGCAAGAGTCCACTGCTAGCACAGGTCAAATGTAGAGTTAGAACAGTATGAACCCAACTCCCTTGACCCATGCTTGATGCTAGCAAGGCCCTGTGTCTATTACAGATTTTCACAAAATCCTATTTATTCTTTTGTTTCTCAGTGGTGTGTATTTTAATTGCATCTTTCCGCATTTCATTCTAAAAGCAATTTCTCTTCAATTACATTATCATCCAATGTATTTTTCCAATTAATCCTTTGTGATTTCTTGTCGCAGTATTAACATTTAATTTTCTGAAGTCTGACAGTTTAATCGTAATTGTCCTTAATTCTCTTCAGTAACTCTCATCCTGTATTATGATCATGTATCTAAATGCCGAGATTTAATGGTTTAATTACTTTCTTTCTAATTAGTAAATAATGGATTTGTTTGGTTCAAATTAAATAGATCTTATAATGCACATTAATCTATGTAAATATATTGTAAATAAAGCAATCTATAGAGATCAAGACTGTGATATAATTGGTGGATGCAGTGTGTGATGAAGAATCATTATCAAGTCTGAAACACCATTGTTGGTGAGTGTAAACACCCTGTGAATCTCAATAAAATAAAATGGTGGAACCAGATATTTACATTGAGCTTCATCTATCTCAGGTTAAGAAAATTAATCATCTCTAAGGCCATGACTACAGTTAAATAAAATAGAAAACACTGACACCCTTGAAATCATATGAATCATCAACTGTTTAGCTAACTGATCTCTGCAGGGGTCTCACTACTGCACTTAATTAAAAGTTAACAAAACTGCATGTTACTGTAGGCAAAACCATCCCAAAAATCAAATCTGACTGTCTTTTATCTTACCTGCTAAATATTGTTCATCTTTCTGTACAGTCTTCATATTCAATTTGATCACCTTGTGAAGAAGTTAACCCTGTAGATTTCCATAGCTTTCCCAGAGAATATTGAGCACAGAGAATAAGTAAACCTTACCACATGATCTGTGTGCAACTCATTTTAAGAAGTCTTACAACACCAGGTTAAAGTCCAACAGGTTTGTTTCGATGTCACTAGCTTACGGAGCGCTGCTCCTTCCTCAGGTGAATGAAGAGGTATGTTCCAGAAACATATGTAGACAGAATCAAAGTTGCCAGACAATGCTTGGAATACGAGCATCAGCAGGTGATTAAATCTTTACAGATTTAATCTATATATATAAATTTCTTACTGTGCTCACCCCAGTCCAACGCCGGCATCTCCACGTCATGGCAACTCATTTTAGGAAGTGTTGGTGGATTTAGCAGACTGAATGTTGAAGCTTGACGCTGAGGACAGTCACTCTGTACAGTATCAGCTAGCAATGCAGCCAAAGAGATCCTGGTAATGGGAGATTTAAATCGCTTCCATGGGCCAGCTGGAGCAGGGTTGCCCTTTTGGTCCCCACAAAAAGGTCTGCTGCTGGCCTGGGCTGGGCACGCTCGCCAACTCTTCCCCCCTTCCAAGGGTTTATACCAGCACATAGAACTGATGTCCCAACCAGCTGGTACTGCTGTGACCCAAACTAGTGAACTATGATGTAACACCCATTCAGTGTCTGAAGTTTGGTTGTAGGGTTCATTGCGGTAGCCTCAATATTGCAGCTGGAAAAGGCAGCCTCCCAGGCAATATGCTGGTTTAGCCTCCCAGAAACCAAGGTCAATCCCAGGATGTGCCATGTAAATGCAGTCAATATCTGGAGGTATTTGATTGCGTCATTATAACTTAGTGGTTACCATAGATGGGTAGGTGGAGTTCAGCATGTCACTGTTGTATGCTATTATGTTTTTGTTTGGAATCTACTTGCCGTTTTGAAATTGTAATACAAAGGAGGTTACTCTGAACTTATCAATACCACTGCATGTTTTTCTTCCAGATACTGGCTGACAAACAAGATTTACATCAAGCGACCAAGCACAGGCTTACTGATGTATACACTTTCAACTCGATTCTGTGATGAGATCCACCTTTACGG
The DNA here is from genome assembly GCF_047496885.1 of Scyliorhinus torazame. Lineage (NCBI taxonomy): Eukaryota > Metazoa > Chordata > Chondrichthyes > Carcharhiniformes > Scyliorhinidae > Scyliorhinus > Scyliorhinus torazame. Next base: position 106,920,407 of record NC_092715.1, on the reverse strand, counting down.
ATACTGGCCTTTCCCAAAAGATTCAAAGGGGACACCAGTTAAATATCACTACTATGACAACTTAAAGTACAGATATTTTTCTAATGCTGGACCACACCGAATGCCACTGGAGTTCAAAACATTAAAATCTTTACACGACAAAGGAGCTCTGAAACTAACAACAGGGAAATGTGTGTAACCCTAGACTCCAAAGCTGAAAAGCAGAGTTGGTGCGATATTTGCACACTGTAGATTTTATGTGAAAAGGTAACTCCTTGGTGATAATTGCAACAGTGCTGTAAAGTACCCATTGCCCAGTTACTTTTACAGCCTCAGATTGTTGTGATGAAATAATATAATCTCACTGTTAGGAGCAAAGATCAAACAGTGATGTGTTAAAAATGATTAAATATTGATTGACAGAATGGTTCAGGTCTGTGAGCACTGTCACCATCAGTAGGGATCTGCATTTATTGTAGCCGCCGAAGTCCTGAGGACTAATCAGACTTGGTGTTAACTCGAGGTCAGTATTTGTCTTGAGAAGCTATCTCAGCAAGCAATCAATGCCAAAGTGCTTTCTGAGTGTAACACGACTGAGTCATAGATACACTGTTATTGTCTGCATATGTGAATCAGCCAAGGGTTATCAGTTATAAAAATTAAAAGGCCATGAGAGGACTGAAGGTCTGATAGCACCCCAGCTCGGTGTTGTTGGTAGTTTTATAGCTCAATGAATGTAAAGAAGTTGTCTTATGTGGTGTGCTGAATGTGAACTGTAAAAAGTTAAAGGTGCCCTTTCTGCTGGTACCAAAGATCTTTATATACTGACCATGTTAGAAGTTGCTTGTAAGGACTGACATTTTGGAAATTATAGGGTAAAGTGTTTTGTGCAATTACTACATTTGTGGTTTCAGCAGGAGGAATCTGGAGAAAAAGGAAGATTGGACAGAGTAAAAAGCACAAGTCTTATTTAAATAAAAGCACAGATTACCAGGTCCTTAAAACACGGGGAATTCTACTCTAATTTTTTTAAATAAAATTGGTACATTTGAAAAGTTCACTCACTAACACGTTCCTCTACTAAATGTTCTGAATCCAAGCTGAGTGGAAAAATCATACTTCTTACCTTGCAATTTCCCATTCACCACGCAGCCTGCATCAGCACCATTTCTCCTTTCTGTAAATATTATGTAATGTATATTCTGAGGTAACATTGTAAATGTTCTGCTTCCTTTTAAATTATTTGTTCATGCAATTCTTTAAAATCTACCCAGGAGGATCCCAGGTTAATTGTGCCTGATTCATTCCAGTTCCTAATGTTGAAGTTGGTTTCCTGACTGCACAATACCAAACAGAACTGCGGTTGCCACAAAGCCCTGCCTGCAGACCTGGGAAATGGCAGGAGTGACTCAGGACCTTCCCAGACTTGGAGCCCTACAACATTTAATTTTATTTCTGTAGATTGTCTTCTGCAAATGTTGGAATAGAACCACAGTATCTGGTCTCTTGGAATGCCACTGAGCTACACTGCTGTTGCTCCTTTGAAAATATGTACACTGGAAACTTCTAGAGACAGTTATACATACATTAGCTGAGTCGTTTACATTCCCACTGGTTGATGTGAAAATACAAAAGAGTTGTAAGCAACTGAACTGCCTGGAAACTTCTGCACAGCTTTTAAAAACAAATTTGAACAGACTGGACGATGAACAGACAAGTGAGGAATGATGCTTGGCTCTTTTCACTTTCAAATAATTTCACTGTCTGTCTTAGCAATTTTTTTTCCTTGAACAGAATATTGACTATTTTAAAACCATCTGTACAGAGAAGGCAGCAGGATGGAGAATCAAACCAGAGACTAGGAATGTACAGTTTTATGCCATTCAGGCCTCTTGAGCCATTCAGCAAGGTGAACAGGCCCCAAAGTATGAATGCCACTAACTGATGAGAAGTGGCATTGACACTGTTTATCAACTCTTTCATCCCCAGACCACGGAGCAGTGCCACACAAATTCCACAACCTTAACTAGTCAGGAAAAAAAACTGTTTCAAACCGCCCCCTTTTCCTATCACCCTCTTAATACAGCATTTGCCCAATGAATCCTTCACACTGCTGTCTTGTTAAGGGGCTTCAGCTTGTACTATGGCTATCCAGCTCCTCTCACTGGAATTGCATGTCAAACTTTCAAACCGCTCCCTCAACTTTAACAGCCTCATATTCCCAAATTTCTTACTTCACCTTTTCCATACTGCATGCCGCACGATGTTCAATTGCTAGCCTTTTTTCGGCACTCACTCTCTATCATAGGGCACTGGGACAGAGAGGGGAGAGGAGAGAATGTACTTCTCTTAATTGTGGTACATCATGACCTTCAAGGAGAAGACATGCAGTTCTTGCCTTGCAAAATGTTCAGCATGGCTGCATCTAACTGACACCAGGTCACTGAGCACCTTGCACTGTCATGTTGGTGCCCAATGTGGAGCACCAATTGACGAATGCAGACAAAATTGAATACTCACTGCCAGTTGAATTAATACAAGTTTATTATAGCTATGTGCTTATTTAAACAGTTACAAAAGTTTCAAGACTCACGACTTGAAAAATATACTCCCCCAATGGAGAGCACTTGGCCAGTTTTCTCAGGAGGTGTGCGTTGTGAGCCTTCAAAATCAGGTCTGATTGTATGATGGTTGATCCCTGGGGCTATCACTAACAAAATCTCGGTGGTGCTATGTATTATAAGGTTTCAGTTCTTAGTTTATATTTAATTCATATAAACATCCCGGAGCACACATAGGCCTCATTCATCCTAGTTGTTCAACCCGTTCCCAGAAAGGTTGTTCTGATGAGAAGCAATTAGTTTCACACAGACAAGTCTGTTGGCATCTTCACCATCTTGCTTCACGGCCCAATGTTAGCCATTGACCTCTTTTAGCATCAGGCCTTATGGCAGAAAATTAGCAAATGTTCCACTCAGCAGTCACCATGCCATCACACTGAAGCACCAGCTTCCACAACATTCTCTGTCTAAATCCCAAGAGGGTGGTGCTCACATATTCTTAGCTTCTGTCCTCCTTTCCTGCAGATCCACAACAGCAATGGACACAGGAGGTAGAAGAGGAAGATGATGGGAAGAGGATGAGGAGCAAGCCAACTAGCAGTCAGAACTGCAGAGTATTGCAATTCCTCAGGACAACAGCACATAGCAGATCTCCAGCTAATCCCTCGTAGCATTACACCAATGGAACATAGGAGGTACTGCCAAGCTGGCATGAAGGCCATCAGTCATATGAGTCTTCTGTACAGCATGTGCAGCTAACCACTTCCAATAACTCGGACCCTCAAACAAGCTGCTGTAAAAAAAAAAATGTTCTGCCTGCAGAAATCTATATTCCGAGATCTCCAGGCTGTTTTGTGTCAGGAACTTCTTGCTTCCACCTTCAGCAGCTGGACATGGAAGTTTCTGGAAGAAATCAGAAATGAGTCAATGAAAAAGGTTGGTTGTGACCTATACTGTCAAAGTGACCAAATGTGGGATAAATTTAATATCATAGAGTAAGAAGCATTCTCATAGATTCTTGTAGTTCGTTACCGATACATTGGTAATGACCATACTTGAAAATGTTGAGGAAAGTACTTAGTCCAGCTAAAAGGACAAACATGGCTTGTTCCACAGTTGTGTACTGCCTTCTGCAATGCGAGTGACCTAACTGTGAGAAATTCTTCATCTTTGCAGGTTCATGTCCTTTTTTACCGATGTTTCATTCATGATTCCTGGAAGTTTTATTACATTTGTTTGCAACTCTGTAATAAAGTAAATAAAGGTTTATGAGGGTTTACTATCAAACATCTCAAATGTTCAGCATTTGTCTTTCAAATTTCCTCTCTCCCTCTCTCCCTTCCAGAGTGGTCAGGAATGATTTTCACTGGTGTGGATGGAAAATGAGTAGTTATGGATTCACCACAAGTATATTGTGCTCGATGAGACTTTCTTAATAAGCAACCAATCTACAGTCACCGAATTTACAACCATGACAAAAATGAGGGCAACATCTATTTGCTCCTTGCTGAAAAACAATTCCATTTTCAAGATACTATCCAGTATCTTAGACCACAGACTATAAGACATAGGAGCAGAATTAGGCCATTCAGCCCATCGAGTCTGCTCTGCCATTCAATCATGTTTCTCATCCCCATTCTCCTGCTTTCTCTCCATAACTCCTGCTCCCTTGATTAAATCAAGAACCTATCTATTTCTGTCTTAAAGACACTCAGTGACTTGGACTCCACAACCTTCTGCGGCAAAGAGTTCCACTGATTCAACACCCTCTGGCTGAAGAAATTCCTCATTGTTTTAAAGTATTGTCCCTTCAGTCTGAGGCTGTGCCCTTGGGTTCTAGTTTCTCCTGCTAGTGGAAACATCCTCTCCACGTTCGCTCTCTCTAGGCCTCTCAGCATTCTGTAAGTTTCAGTGAGGTCCCCCTGATATTTCTAAACTCCATTGAGTACAGAGCCAGAGACCTCAACTGCTCCTCAAAGAAGTCCTTCATTCCAGGGATCATTCTTGTGAACCTCCTCTGGACCCTTTCCAAGGCCAGCACATCTTTCCTTAGATACAGGGCCCAAAACTGCTCACAATATTCCAAATCGGGTCTGAGCAGAGCCCTGTACAGCCTCAACAGCACATTCCTGCTCTTGTATTCTAGCCCTCTCGACATAAATGCTAACATTGCATTTACCTTCCTAACTGCAACTGACCCTACATGTTAACCTTAAGAGACTCCTAAGACCGTTTGTGCTTCTGATTTCGAAAGCTTTTTCCCATTTAGAAAATATGCCTCTATTCTTCCTATCAAAGTGCATAACCTCAGGCGCCGGAATGTGGCGACTAGCGGCTTTTCACAGTAACTTCATTTGAAGCCTACTTGTGACAAGTGACTTTCATTTCATTTCACTTTTCCACATTGTATTCCATCTGCCACTTTGTTGCCCACTCTCCTAGCCTTTACAAGTCCTTCTGCAGCCCCCTGCTTCCTCAATACTGTTGTGTTATTCACCCTGGGGCAACACGGACTGCAACAGGATGCAGATGAACTTTGGGCTGAGCAGGCTGGAAACGCTGGCAAGTCACACAATTGAGGACCATGTTGGATATGTCCTCGTTGATGCCAGGCCAATAAACAACCCTGCCGGGCCCTGCGCCTGCATTTCTCGATACCGAGGAGTCCCTTGTAGATCTGTTTGAGCACTAAGCTCTGGAGGCTGCGAGGAATAATGATACGATCCAGCTTGAGGAGGATCCCCTCGGCAACTGTTAGGTCATCCTTGACATTAAAGAACTGGGGGCATTGCCCTTTCTGCCAACCATTTGCAAGGTGATGTATGACCCGCTGCAGAGGAGTGTCCTTGGCAGTCTCTTCTCGAATGTTGATGACTCGTTCGCCTGCAGCCAGGAGGTTGCTGGCACACAGTTGCACCTGTGCCTCAATTTGGCGGATGAAGTCGACTTGTTCACAGGGTGGGGTGATGGCGCGAGACAGGGCATCCGCAATGATTAACTCCTTACCCAGTGTGTAAACCAATTCGAAATCATACCTGCGGAGTCGAAGAAGAATGCGCTGAAGCCTGGGCGTCATGTCATTCCAAGTCCTTGTGAATGAAATGGACTCGGGGTCTGAGCATACCTCTGCTCAGTGGGAGTCATGGCCCTGGACGTAAAGGCCACTGGAGCCCAGGACGAGGAGTCATCCCTCTGGAGGAGCACGGCAACAATGCCGTCTTGGCTGGAGTCCCGCTCTTGGTCAAAAAACGCTGGTACCGGAGCAGTGGTGAGCATTGCCTTTAACTCGAGCCACTCTGGGTAGCCACTGAAAGGCAGTGGACTTCTTCTCCAGATGCCTGAGAGCCGTGGTGTGTGATGCGATGTTGGGAATGAACTTTCCCAAGAAGTTAACCATACGCAGCAAGCGTAGTACCGCCTTTTTGTCTTCTGGGCTCTTCATGGTGTTGATGGCCTTGACTTTGTCCGAGTCTGGTTGCACACCCTGCTGGGATATTTGATCACCCAAAAACTTGATTGATGATATGCCAAAGGACCATTTGGCCTTGTTCAACTTGAGGCCATTGGCATGTATGCGTCTAAAGACTTGTTGGAGACGAGATATGTGTTCCTCTGGGGTCGTGGACCATATAATGACAACATAAACCCGTACACCCTCAATGCCCTCCAGCATCTGTTCCATGATCCTGGGAAAGGTGTATTAAACGTGCAGAGCTTCCTGCTGGACTCGTCCACTTGTATCTGCCAGAAGCCACGTGATGCATCTAGCTTCGTGAAGAATTTGGCATGTGCCATCTCACTGGTTAGCTCCTCCCGCTTCAGGATCGGGTAGTGTTGCCGTATTATGTTTCTGTTAAGATCCTTGGGATCTATACATATGCGCAACTCTCCTGAGGGCTTCTTCACACAGACCATCAAGCTGACCCATTCAGTCGGTTCCGTCACTTTAGAGATTATACCCTGGTCTTGGAGCTCCTGCAGCTGCACCTTTAAACAGTGTTGCTCGTTTTAGCCTCAGTTTAATTGCTCTTATTCTGTCACATTTGCTCTTGAGTCGCCAGGTATCTTTCTGATACCGCCACGTGGTTCAAGTCCGAGTAATGATTAATAATCCAACACACCGCTTAGTAAGAGTTAAATCAACGCTCATTTATTATATACAGCAATTAATACTTACACATTAATTCTACCTCTAAGCTACTTCCTACAACAGGCCACTACTTAACTTTGGAAATGGCCCACCAGGTCAGGGAAACGAATGGCCTTTCGTATGGGTTCTGAGCCTGCGGGATTCAAAGCTGGTTCAGGTCGATAGTCAGGAGTGTCTATCTGGAGCGATCGTTGGAGTAAAACTTACGCTCTCTTGCAGAAGGGTCTCGAAGGGTGCGGAGAGGAGAAGAAGGGTCGATTTGAACTTGGCCCCTATTCTTATAGTCCGCAGGGGCTTCCCGCCTCTCGGGGCGGACCTTGAACCTGGTTCCAAGTGATTGGACTTGGTCCCAATCGCTTGGTTCGATTTTCTCCAATGCTGGAGCGATTCCTTGATCGAGGGGTGGTCGTTTACCTCACTTTGTGTCAGCTCCTGCTGGCGCGAAAGGTCTGGGTTGGCTTTGTGTGTCTATTTTGTATCAATTGTTCCCGAGGATTGCTGATTAATATGCAGATGGCTGGGGTGTTGTTATGTTGATGGCTGCAGGTGTCAATTCGGTCTGGCTTCCCCAGAGGCGAATACACTGTTTTACCTGCAGCTATCTGTTTGAGTCCTGTTGGCTGATTTTCCCATAAGCCTCTTCCGTTTGCCATTTTAAATCGGGGTTTGGCCATTCTAATCGGGAGTCAGCCATTTTACATGGCTACATTCCCTCCTTGTGATCCTAACGCGAAGCGTGAAGGATCACATCATGTTTGTTACTTTCCATTCCCTGACCGGGGGGGGGGGACACCTCCTACATGGCCTCTGCACTGATCATAGCTGTGCACAAAAAATTTAACTAACAATTCTAAGGGCGCTATGTCAGACAGGGACATGCATTACAAAATAACAAACTTGGAACCTCTAATTTTTCCTTAATATACTACACTGGCTAAACACTCCATTATCCTACCTTCCTCAATCATACAACAAAAATCACAACATTTCATACAGTCCTGGCTTGGCAGTCAAGCTCAGGATCAAAAAAATTGTTTTTTTTGTTCATGAAAAAGTTTTTTACATCTCTTTATTTACAACAATAAACGCAAGTGAATGCACTTTATTATTTTATTATAGATCGCGGGGGTCGGTGGTCTGGTCGTAACCGAATATAGGGGATCTGATCCTATATACCGGGGTTCGAGCGCGGTAGGCTCTCCTCCATTTACGTAGGCGCATAGTCTGCATTACACAGCAGAGTATCGCCAACGCTAGTAGTGTTTCGATCACGTAGGACAGGGAGTACCAGGTTATGAACCTGGCACACCAGGAAGATGCAGTGTCGCTGGTGACTGGGCTCTGGGTACTGCGGGGCAGTGAAACATTAACGGCTGGGGGGTTTGAAGTCATGAGGTTCGCGGTCACGCGCAACCAAATGTCCAGAAGCACAAGGGTGATCCACTTGAAGGAAGTCCTCATGGCTGTTCTTGGTCCTTTTCTTTCTTTGTGTTCTCTTTATTTTCTCCGGTCCTGGAGCTTCTGGAGTTCTGTAGAAACAAGCATAGTGTCTGTAACTATCTTTGTTTAATATCTGGGAGGCTAGTGTGTCTGTCCTTTGGTGCCAATTATTCCCTTTATAATTGGTCACTGTAGCCATGTAAAATGGCTGCGTTCCGTTTAATCTGGCCAAAACCCCGTTTAAAATGGCTAACCCGAAAGACTGCTGGGAAAAGCAGCCAAGAAGACACAAGCAGGCAGCTGCAGGCAGGTTTGCATATTTCAGCTCTGGGAACGTAGCCCAGATCGATACTCAGGACTGTTTACACCTAATCAACTCAGACATCCACAGCTAAATCGGCTATCCCCGGGAACAATTGCAACATATTAGCAATTGAATACCGGGCCAGACCTGTCGGCGCCTGCAGTGGCCGAAACAAAGACAGGTGAGCGACCACCCCCCGATCAAGGAATCGCCTCGCCATTGGACACATCGACCCCAGAGACTGGGGACATAATCCAATCACTTGGGACTCAGGGTCAAGGGCCGCCCCGGGAGGCGGGAAGCCCCTGGGCCCTATAAAAGTAAAGGTCCAAGTTCAGATCTCTCTCATCTTCACCTGTTCGAGACCTTCGGAAGACCAGCCACCGATAGCAGTAAGTTTGAGTCCAACGATCGCTATCTGGTAGAGACACCTAGCCACCGACCTGTAGCAGCCTTTTGAATCCCGCGGGCCAGATTTGATTGGACAAGCCATTCATTTCCCTGACCTGGTGGGCTCTTCCTAAGTTAAGTATTGGCCAGTAGTGATAGGTTTATTGTATAGAAAGTAGTATTAGGGTATTAATACTGCTTGTTGTACATAATAAATGACCGTTGTTTTAATCCTTACTAAGCGGTGTGCTGTGTTATTAATCATAACCTAAACTTGAACCACGTGGCGGTATCATAAAGATACCTGGTGACTCATGAGCAAAGGTGACCGAAACAGAGCAAATAGAATAAAGCTAGAAAGAGCAACACACTATGTGTGACTCCCTCATTTTTTTTCAAAAAACAAATTTTAGGACACGGCACACTTCCCAATGACGAACCAGTGCTGAATTACCATCCACAAAGTTCCAGGATGTAAATAGCAGATGGCGGGCAACCTGAAGGTTCCCTAAACAAACAAAACTTTTTGAAATTAAAAATGCCAAATGAGGTGTGTATGGGCTGCGACGGGTAAGGTTTGGATGGAGTCCCCGGGTAGGATGGCTACCAATGCCGTATTTCCCCTACCCGAGCTTGATTGACCAGCGGGGGGGGGGGGGGGGCCAGGCAGGGCGGGTCTCAAGCCGTTTCCCCACTGCCTGAGCAACCAACAAGAACGGGCAAAAATGTAGTCATCGTGGTGGGGCTGCCGTAGTGGTTCTATCCTTCGAACCAGAAGGGCAGTTACGATCGGGCGTCTGATACCCGAACAAGTATCAGCTGAAAAGCTAGTTCCTCTGAACAAGCGTGTGGTCTGTTGACCAGTATTTGCAGATAAACTAGTTCCGCCGAACAAGCGTCTGGCAACGGTGGGTCTCTGAGAGCAAGTCCTCAGATGTTTCTGCTGAATAGGCGTGTGGCAGTGAGAAAATTCTCCTGTCGGACATACAACATGTAACAAACTTACAAAACAACATAAAACATTCTGCAGGTCCCATCAGAAAGGACAACACTTTTCCCAAGCGGTTCCTTTGAAACATCATCTAGACACCTCAGTTCTCGGTTGCGAACAGGGTCGCAAAGGGGTTGGCAGTTTGGGAGTCAGACCCAAGGTCGTCATCTTCTCCCGGGTGCCAAACTCTGGAGTGGATTAGGGCTGAAAGGGCTGCATGGTGTGAGTTGGGGTTGCTCTCGTCGTTGCGGACGAGTCGGTATGAGTTGTCACGGTGACAATAATTGGTGTCTAGTTGTGTGGGGACAAAATCGGGGTCATCAGCGTGGTTCGGTGGTCGGTGGTGGGGTTTATTCAGAAAAGTGATCGGGGGGATCACTTAGATCGTAGTTGGAGTCGCTGGGTGTGGGTCCGGTTGCATGGGGATAGTAGGGAGGCGTGCTGTGGCTATCGTCCGAGTCACAGTCGCTGTCTCTGCTGATGCAGTCTGTGGGCGTTCCGGGGCGAAGTGTATATTTCGGGGGTGGAGTCGAGGTCGAGTCCGTGGCTGGGCTGGACATGGTGGGGGTTGGTCGGGTTACGTTGGCTGTGGGCGGGGTGTGGTGTGCTGCGTCAAGCATGACGTGGTGTGCGTGGTTCGACTGTGTTCCATAAACCTTCAACTGGTTTATATGAAACCACGCAGTCTTACCATTGGGGTACTTTATTTTGTAAACGGATGGGCATACTTTGTCCGCAATAGAATACGGACCCGAGTATTTAGGTGACAGTAATGTGCTGGGGTTATATACAGACAGCATCACTTGCTGTCCGATATCGTACTCCGTTGCATGCACTGTCTTGTCGAAACAAGCCTTGCTCTGTTTCTTTTTGGTGCCCAATTTTACTGCGGCTGCTAACTGAGCCGTTTTAACATTTGCAACTAATTGCTCCACGGCTTTCTCGTGTGTGAGGGCCGTTACTTTGGGGCTGGTCAGGTCTAAACCTAACAAGTATTCTGTCCCTTTCATGGGGCGTCCGGTCATGAGAGTGTGTGGGGTGTAACCTGTGGATGTAGAAATAGTGTTACGCAAAAACATCAGCGCAAAAGGGAGGACTGAGTCCCAAGTGGTGTTGTTCTGCTGGACCATTTTCCTGAGGGTGGTTTTTAGGGTCCGATTCATGCGCTCCACGATACTACTCGACTGTGGGTGGTATGCAATGTGGAATTTTTGGGTGATGCCAAATATCGTGAGGACGTTCTGCATGACACGTCCCATAAAATGAGAACCTTCGTCCGATTCAATGCTGCGGGAGAGTCCCCATCTTGTAAAGATGTGGTGTGTTAGAATCTTGGCTGTGGTTTTTGCAGTGTTTGTGCGGGCTGGAAATGCTTCCACCCATTTTGTGAATGTGTCTATGACCACAATTACATATTTATAGCCATTCCTGCAAGGGGGCAATGGACCTATAAAATCAATCTGGAGGTTAGTCCAGGGGCCGCTAATGGGTCGGGTGTGGCTGAGTTGGGTCTTTTTGGCATATCTGTCGGGGTTATTCTGCGCACAGATAAGACAATTTTCTATGTAATGGCTTACATCTTCCTTAAAATTTGGCCACCAACAAAGCTGTTTGAGATGGGCTGTAGTGGGATCGATTCCCTGATGTCCATGACCATCATGGAACAAACAAATCAATTGGTTCCTGTCCTGTTCAGGAACCACATAAAGGGTGTCCTTTAACACCACACCGCCATGTGTGGTCAGTGTATTTCTAAACCTCTCGTAGGAGGCGGGATACTTTCCTTTTACAATCTCCGAGAGATTGCTGTCCTGCTTCTGGGCCTCTACCAGATCCTCGATTCTAGTCTGTGTGACCTGAACTGCACTCACTGGCGCGCTTTCGGGGGGTTTCCAAAAATACCCATGTCTGGAACCTGCCTTAGCCAGTGTGTCGGCTTTTACATTTCCAGGGGGGCAGGAACGATGGTGGCTGCGGACGTTTATGATCCCAAAAGTCCTGTTCTGGGCTTTTTCTAAAATATGGCGGAGTAATGGGGCTGAGGGGAGGGGTTTCCCATCTGCGGAAACAAATCCTCTTGCTTCCCACAGGGGCAGAAATTCCGTGAGGCTGTTGCAGACATAGAGGCTGTCCGAGTATATGTCTGCTGGGCTGGGGAAGGAATCTGGGTGCTCAACTATGTATGCAATGGCCGCAAGCTCTGCTGCCTGTGCGCCTAAGTGTCCGGGTAGTTTTAACGCTATTTCCTCAAGGGCGCGTCCCTGCGCGTCCTCGACATAAATCCCGCAACCTGTTATGCGCTTCCCATCTAAGACTGTGGAAGATCGATCCACATAAATCTTAATGGGCTCACACGTGTCCGTGTGCAGGGGGCTCTGAGTTGAATTTTCTATCTTTCTGGGGGGTGTTTCAGCGATAAAGGGGCCTGTGTTGTGGTGTGGCGAGATCATCTCACATTCATGGGGGATTCCGGGCTACTGTAAATTGTCGGCTAAGTAGGTGTGTGTCTTTGTCCGTTTCACAGTGATGTCCCGTCCCTGCAAGAGAAGGGTCCATCTGGCTGATCTTATTTGACTTTACTGTACCGTCCTTGAGTCGTCCGTCCAGTAAAAGTTGGGTGGGGGTGTGTTCGGTGAGAATTGTGATGGGGTTCAGTCCGGTAATATATGAAAAGTACTGGACTGCCCAGAAAACTGCGAGCAGGTGCCTCTCACAGGCTAAAAATCCCTGCTCCACAGCATCTAAAAGTCGGGAGGCGTAAGCTACGGGTCTTAACTGGTCGTGCCGTTCCTGCAGGAGCACGGCTGAAAGAGTGCGGCCTGTGGTCGCTACCTCTATGGCGTAAGGGGAAAGCGGGTCTGGAACTTGTAGTGCGGGGGCTGCTATGAGTGCCTGTTTTAAAGAGTCCACAGCATCCGTATGCTGTGGAAGCCATTCCCAGGGGCTCCTTTCTTTAGGAGGTCTGAGAGGGGCGCTGCCTTGCTGCCGAAACCATCAATGTGGTTTCGGCAGTAGCCAACCAGTCCTAAAAACGACCGGAGGGCTGAAACGTTCTGGGGAAGGGGCAATTTAGCAATCGAGTCAATTCTTTTATGTTCGATCTCGCGTTTACTGTGCGTGATAATTGTTCCCAAATATACCACTTTTTCTTCCAAAATCTGGGGCTTTTTGGGGTTGACTTTACAACCGATTGAGTGTAATAGTTCCAGGAGTTCAGACAGAAGCTCAATGTGCTCTTCCTTGGTGTCTGTCTGCAGTAGTAGGTCGTCTACATACTGTACCAGACATTCGGGGCGAGAGAATTTCGCTAATCCATTTGCCAGCTGTCGGTGGAAAATGGAGGGGGAGTTGTGGAATCCTTGTGGCAGGCATGTCCACGTGTACTGCTGTGCTTTAAAGGTGAAGGAAAATTTGTACTGGCACGCCTTTGCCAATGGAATGGACCAGAATCCATTACTGACATCCAAAACCGTGAAGTAGCGGGAATTGAGTCCCTGCTTGAGCATGGTCTCGGGACTTGTTGCTACGGTGGGGGCTGCTGCGAGGGTGACTTTGTTGAGCTCCCGATAATCAATGGTCAGTCGCCATGATCCATCGGGCTTTCTCACTGGCCAAATCGGGGCATTATTAGTGGAGGCTACTGATCTAAGTACGCCCTGCTCTAATAAGCTCTCTATTACTTTTGAGATTTCTCCTTCTGCCTCTAGGGGAAACTCGTACTGTTTTTGGGGTCTATGGTCAGGTCCTGTTACTTGTACGGAGCCAGTCATCCGTCCACAGTCGTGCTTGTGGGTCGTGAATGCTGCCCTGTTCTTTTGCAGGACTGCCCTAAACTGCTTGTCCGTACTAAGCGTGGTCGGGTTGAACCAAAATTCGCCTACGGCGCTAAATTTGTTCATATATTCGCCTATGTTGAGAGTTGCAGGGGCTCTAGCGGATTTTGCCATCTTCCAGACACACTGGTTGACTGGACCGAATGAAAGGTGGTGGGAATTCATGAAGTCAATTCCCAGAATGTGTTCTGCTGTGTGGGGCAGGTCAACTAAAACCACGGGGTGTTTGGTGGTAATGTTACCAATTTGAATGGGTACAGGGGCTGTGATGTGTCCCTGCTGTGAGTGGCCTGTAAAGCCGCTGAGGGTGATTGTGGCTGTAGTGGGCCACGTGTCTTTTTGAAATAGGGTGGAGGAATTTATGGTGGTGCGGGACCCTCCTGTGTCCTAAAGAAATTCGATAGGCTGTCCCCGAATTTTCGCTGCGACTACGGGTCGTCCTGACCTATCCCAAAGGGTGTTGCAGACCCAACAGGGGGAGCCCGTTCACCGTCAGTCCGTTCCGGTCAAGTCCGTCTGATCCGAACGGGCGCTCACGCTATGGATGGGCTCTGTCTTTTTCTTAATCAGAGTGCCTGTCTGTTGGGCTCTCTGTGGCTTTTTAGGGGCATTGCACTTTTTGACGAAGTGTCCTAACTGTCCGCAGTTGTAACACTCTAGTGATTTGGGTGGGGGACTGTTCTTTCCCTTATTTACCCAGGCGGGGTTGTGATGTGTTGCTTTTACTGCCTGCATGTCTGCGGCGGCCTGCTTTTCTTCGGTGTTTTTAACTGTGGGTTTACTCTGAACAGATTGCTCCCAAACGCGGGACAATCTTTTAACCACCCACTTCTCGTTATGGGCCTCCTCTGAGGGATCATAACTATTACAGGCTTTCTGTCCTGCATCTGTGGCATGGGAGATAAGGGTGCGGGTCCATTTGGCCATGTTATCTGGGGACAAATGGGCACGGTCTACGTTTCCGAAGACTGCTGCGAAGTGAATCCACAGGTGTCCAGCGAACGCTGTGCGGTGCTCAGATTTCTTCTGCCTACATTTATTGAGGCCATCTACGGGGTCACCCCGGTTATACCCGATCGCATCCAGGATCGCGGTATGCTTTTCTGCAAGGGTGCCTCCTCCTACATTCTGTGGGTCGGGAAGGGCTGTTGCTACCGATGGATCTAAACTTAAAACCATGAGCTTTACATGCTGTCTCTCGTCCATGCCGTACATGTTCGCGTGGTGTCTAACTGTGGCAAAGAAATGGTGGGGGTCTGAGGCGGGGAGGAACGATGTGATCTTCTTCCACGTGTCCTGTAATTGGGTCACTGTTAAGGGGGTGGAATATAGATATTCCGCATCGTCCTATGTGGCTGTGCGGTGGGTGGTTACAGGGTTCATTGGAGCTTGAACTATCTGCTGTGTGGGGGGTTGGGGTGCTTTTCTCTTTTGGGGCTTTCCCTGCGCACATGTTCCCTGAACATATCTCTGCGCTGTTTCGTGTAACTCTTCCCAATCAGGGCCGTCTTCCTGGTCTAACTTTTCCCCAAAGGTTTCCTGGAAACCTTTCTGAACAGAAAGCAGTGATTGCAGCTCTGCAATCTGCTTCCGGCACTTTGCATGATCTATGGTGCTCTGTCTTTGTTCTGTGGTGGCAGCGTGGAATGCTCTTAAGGCTGCCTTGGGATCACTACACTGTTTCTGTAGTGTCTCTACCTGTTTCTCTGTCTCTTTTCTTACCAGGACTGCACGTTGCCTGTCCTGGTAGGCCTTTTCATACTGTGATTGGAAACTGCTTAAATGCGCCAGACAAGACTGGTGACCCCGTTTGGCGTCAGCCACCTCTTCATCCTTTGCTGCCAATTTCCTCCTTAATTCTAAATTCTCTTTCTCAACTTTGCTTACATCGACTTTACTCATCCGATGTATGCCCTCAACTTCTTTGCGGAGCGTCTTGCCGACCTCCTCTGTGCCTCGCAATTGTGCCAAACAGGACACGATTGCCATCGGCTTGCGAGCTTTTCCCAAGCTCTTCTTGTGTATCACGCTCAGGTTCTCCCACCAAGTATGCCCTATACTTCCGGGACCTGATTCCTCGTTATTACAGAAATCATTCCACAGGGGCCATCCTTTCCCCTTGAGATATTTCCGGATTTCCTCCTCCCAAATGGGACACTGTCCCACTCTACTGCTGCTGGTCGCTGCGACCGCAAATTCCTCAGGGTTCATGAGGCGCTGCATTGCCTGCATGGCCATCTTTCCTATCCGACTGCTTCTTCTAAATTTGGAACAGGGGGCTAAGGCGGTGTTGTAAATGCGGGTACGGCTTTCGCTATTTTCCGAAAATACAGACTTCCGACAGTTTTGACGCAACAAAAATCTATCAGTTTTACCTTATAGCCCTGTTAGTTACGCATGCATACACACACTTCCGAATTATGACTATTGATCAGAACTGCTTGAACACTTGTGGTTTTCTGTTTCCAATTGGGTTTCTAATTCAAATTTCTTGGGTTCTCCCGGAGTGGTTTTCCACTTCTAGATCAGGTCCCGTCAGGATGTCGCCAAAATGTTGCTCATTTTAGCCTTAGTTTAATTGCTCTTATTCTGCCACCTTTGCTCTTGAGTTGCCAGGAATCTTTCTGATACCGCCACGTGGTTCAAGTCCGAGTAATGATTAATAATCCAAAACACCGCTTAGTAAGAGTTAAATCATTTATTATATACAGCAATTAATACTTATACATTAATTCTACCTCTAAGCTACTTCCTACAACTAACAGGCCACTACTTAACTTTGGAAATGGCCCACCAGGTCAGGGAAACGAATGGCCTTTCGTATGGGCTCTGAGCCTGTGGGATTCAAAGCTGGTACAGGTCAATAGTCAGGAGTGTCTATCTGGTAGCGATCGTTGGAGTAAAACGTACGTTCTCTTGCAGAAGGCTCTCAAAGGGTGCGGAGAGGAGAAGAAGGGTCGATTTGAACTTGGCCCCTATTCTTATAGTCCCCAGGGGCTTCCCGCCTCTCGGGGCGGACCTTTTACCTGGTTCCAAGTGATTGGACTTGGTCCCAATCACTTGGTTCGATATTCTCCAATGCTGGAGCGATTCCTTGATCGAGGGGTGGTCGTTTACCTATCTTTGTGTCAGCTCCTGCTGGCGCCGAAAGGTCTGGGTTGGCTTTGTGTGTCTATTTTGTATCAATTGTTCCCGGTGATTGCTGATTAATATGCAGATGGCTGGGGTGTTGTGATGTTGTTGGCTGCAGGTATCGATTCGTTCTGGCTTCCCCAGAGGCGAATACACTGTTTTACCTGCAGCTATCTGTTTGAGTCCTGTTGGCTGATTTTCCCATCAGCCTCTTCCGTTCACTATTTTAAATCGGGGTTTGGCCATTCTAATCGGGAGTCAGCCATTTTAAATGGCTACAACGGTCCTTCAGAGGAGCCGGCACCCGGCGTGGTGCATGGATCACAGGCGTGGCATCAGGCCTGAGTAAGATTTTATAGTGGTACAGCAGCGTGCCCATCCCACTGAACACATTCGGGTATTGTGACAGGATTTTGTCAATGTCAGCCTGAAGATTCATATTGGCAGAGGACATGGCATGTACTCGCTGCACGAGATTGAGTAGCTTGCATGCATGGGCACCAAGCAGGGAAGCCTTGTCAGGCTTGACGATTTTGAATCGCAGTGTGGCTTTGATGGCCTTGTTGGAGACTTGCAGGTGACAAGACCCTAACGCAGCAATGGCATTGCCATTATAATCAAGCAGCTGGCAGGCCGGCGGAAGAATTTTTGGCTGCCTTTGGATGCGAGCAAGATCTGCTTGAGATATGAGATTGGCTGAAGCACCAGTGTCCCGCTTGAACCGGATGCTGCATTGGTTGACTTGCACGACAGCACGCCATTCGTCCGCAGAATCCACGTTGAGGATGGGTAGGCGTGTTGCCTAATTTGTGGAGGCCTTGTCATACGTGGCAATGATGCCCATACAATATGGGGACTCCAGGCAGTCATCTTCTGGATCCGTGGTGTTACCAGGTTCCCGAATCCAGCAGCCCTGGCTGCACACTTCGAACGCGTTTGCGGTGGAACTGGGATCGCTGGCCCACGATCGGAGGTGCAGACCTGCACAAGGCTGCATAATGGCTAGGCTTCCCACAATTTAAACATCGCCTGCCTCTTGCAGGGCATTGCCGCTTTCAGTGGGTGGTGTCGCAGTTCGGGCACGTCATGACGTTGACGTCGTAACGCTCCGTGCGTCGTCGCACATGCGCAGTGCAGTCAGCCACCGCTCGCACCTGCGCAGTGTGGTTTTCAGCCGTTTCGTTCTCCCGTCTGTGGTGCGCATGCGTGGGACCCTGGGAAAAGCGTGCAAAATGGCCGGCTTCATTGATGCTAAGGCGCCGCATTCGCGCGATGGCCTGTACACTCTCTGCCTCGTGGGGGGCAAGTTGGTCCTGTTCTGCCGATTTAAGACGGGAGTAGCGACTTTTGCCTGTTCATGCACTTTACACATCTCGATGGCTACTGGCAGGGTCATGTTTTTTATTTTTAGGAGCTGCTCCCGCAGGGCGTCAGAGTGGACCCCAAACACGGTCTGATCCCTGATGAGGGAATCAGCGGTGTCACCATAGTTGCAGGATTGCGCTAATATGCGGAGATGAGTTAGAAAGGATCGGAAAGACTCATCCTTACCCTGAAGGTGTTGCTGGAAGACATAGGACACAGCGCTCAAAGCTCTCATTCATTTCGACTTCACAGTGACTGCCGAATTTGGCTAACACGGTCTGGAACTTGGTCTTGTCCTCAC
Source organism: Scyliorhinus torazame (assembly GCF_047496885.1). Taxonomy (NCBI): domain Eukaryota; kingdom Metazoa; phylum Chordata; class Chondrichthyes; order Carcharhiniformes; family Scyliorhinidae; genus Scyliorhinus; species Scyliorhinus torazame. Next base: position 106,901,961 of record NC_092715.1, on the reverse strand, counting down.
TGTCGGCAAAAGTGAGCAAATTGAAGATTTGAATGGCCTGGTTCCCCGCAGTCGATAGGAGCAGCGCGATTTTTCTGGCATCGGACACATCATCGAGGCCTGAGGCCTCAATGAATAGATTGAATTTCTGCTTGAAGTCCCGCCAGTTGGCACCGAGATTTCCGGAGACCCGGAGCTGTGGGGGGGCCTGGATCTTCTCCATGCCGCTGGAACCACTTGCTGGTCGTCACTGAATTATTCAAGGTAAATTACTTAGATGAAGTAGACTCCTGGTATCATGTTGTGTTATTCATCCTGGGGTAACATGGACTGCAACAGGATGCAGATGAACTGTAAAACATACACAAAACGTAGGCGTTGGTTCAATACGATTTATTGAACTTCTGTAACAATGCACCCAGCTGGCTGTGGGTTGACACTCTACTACTCTAAGTGTACTAACTCTAACTTACTAGACCAGGCCAGCTCTGATCCACGTGTAGAAGGTGCTGACTGATATATACACCCTGACTGTCACTACAGTTGTCACCAGTGGAAAGAGGAGGAGTGCTGATGCCTCGTGTGTTTTATAGTTGGAAGCCCCCCTCTGGTGTTCTGTCTGGTGATTGGTTGTGTTCTGTCCTGTATGTTGATTGGCTAACCTGGGTGGCTGTCACTGCCTGTTTTTACCTCATGATGCGCATATTATGACAAATACTACCTCTCCCTCTACATATCTTTTTATTGTTTGCAAACTTAGCAACACTGCCCTCGGTTCCTTCTTCCAGATCATTAATGTACATCGTGAATAGCTGTGGTCCCAACACCAACCCCTGCGGAACACCCCTAGCCACCGGCTGCCGTCTCTCTGCTTTCTGCCAGTCAGCTATCTATGCCAGTACCTTGCCCCTAACACCATGGGCTTGTATTCTATTTAGCATTCTCCTGTCAGGCACCTTGTCACAGGCCTTCTGGAAATCTAAATAAATCACGTCCACCAGTTCTTCTTTGTCTAACATCCTTGTTACCTCCTCAAATAATTCTAACAGATTTGTCAAGCATGATTTCCTCTGGACGAATCCGTGATGACTCAACCATATTTTACCATGCACTTCTCACAACTCCGTAATCTTACCAACAACTGAAGTCAGGATAACAAGCCTATAATTTCCTGTCTTCTGCCTCCCTCGCATCGTAAACAAGAATTAGCCATTTTCCAATCATCTGGGAGCCTTCCTGCCTCCAGTGATTAATGAAAGATAACCACCAATGCCTCCAGAATCTCCTCAGCTATCTCTTTTAGGACCCTGAGGTATAGCCCACCCGGTCTGGGTGATTTGGCCAGCAGCACGGTTCGATTCCCGTAACAGCCTACCCGAACAGGCGCCGGAATGTGGCTTTTCACAGTAGCTTCATTTGAGGCCTACTTGTGACAATAAGCGATTTTCATTTCATTTATGCACCTTTAAACCTTTCAGTTTCTCCAGTACCTTCTCCTTAGTGATGGCCACCGAACTTACCTCTGCCCCCTGACTCTTGAAATTCTGGTATGTCACTGGTGTCTTCCACTGTGAAGACTTCCCCAAGTGGCTGTGAGTCTTGGCATTGACTGGACAGAAGGACTATCAGATATAAACCTGGGTTTGCCCTCACCTTCAGTCCATACACATACTTCCAGTATGAGTCACTGAATAGCAAACCACCGCAAAGCCAGGGAACAAAACATGTAGCATCTGTCCCTTTCCTAGTTACATTTGTCTGCATTCAGAGGAATTAATGCTTGCATTTTTGTGATAGCCAAAGGAAAGGACTTCAAATGACACCAGGTAGCCAGGATAACAACTAGGTTTATTTACTCTACTCACTACAATTACATTACGCCTCACCCCGCTGAGTCACCCTCCCCAACCTGCTCCCAGGTCCAGGTTTATATCCTGTGAGGCTCCGAGGCTGCACCCTCCCAATCAACTGGGCAGTTCACACTCTGAGGTGTAGGACGGGAACTCTTTGCAATATAGGGTGTGGCCCCTGAGGGGGACATTCACCCCTCTCCCCAAGTCTAGAAAAACATCTATTGCTTCAGGTATTGATTTTCTTGACCATTTGGGAAGCGGACAGTGGTCCAGTGGCGGTAAGGTCGGTCTGGGAGGTGTGTCGCGCTATGGCGATGGGTGTTTTTGTGAAGAGCGCCGAGTTGCGAGTGGCTCGGCTGGCAAATGGCGCTGTATGCTTTTGTCAGGCGGGTTGTTGTCCATTTCGGAGCCATCGTCGTTGGACAGGTGCATTGGGTACCTCAGCTTCCCAATGTCTGACAGGCGGCGGCGATAGCGAGTAGTGCTTCGGGATCCTCCTAGGCTGTAAAGGGGATTGTGCTCGGACCCTGGTCGGGCAGCCTGACTTAGCTCCAGTGGATCTTGCATGCGTCGTTGAATGTGGTCATGGTGTCAGTTAGCTTAATTCCCTCGTGTCTGGACCGCATAGGAGACCGGGCCCACCGCTCGGAGGACCACATCAGGGATCCATGTGGCTCCGGTGCAGAAATTTTGAAAGTCGAACGTTTCACCGGCTTGAAAAGTGCACTGATGTGAGTCTGCCTTGGAGCAATCCTGCTGTTATAACCTGCCTGCTTACCATTGGCTGGGGACTAATGACAATCCCACAATCCTGTGGGAGTATGAGCTTCCCCAATGAGGGGGGCGGAGAAACCATGAGTCAACTCCAAGTATAAATAAAGCTGGCCAGTTTAGGAACCAGCAGGAAGGAGTGTGCAGCAAGGGTAGTTGCTGCTGCTGTTATATATATATGTTATTGTAAATAAATGTTATTACTTTGTATCCTTAAACTCGTGCTGGATTCTTCGTGGCCCTTACAAAACTGGCGACGAGGGTTAAAGTGAATAGCTGTCTACACTGCTGAAGCCACCTCCCTGGATTTTTGTTGGATACAGGTTGGAAGTTGTTTTCTATTATACCATGCCTCTGTATGGATGTTTGGATGTTTTTGATGCTGCACTGGAAAGCTGGAACCAGTACACACAACGGATGCGTTACTATTTCCGGGCATACAATATCACTGAAAACGAGCGCCAGGTGGTCATATTGCTCACTGCCTGCGGCCCGCATACAAAGAACAAAGAAATGTACAGCCCTTCGGCCCTCCAAGCCCGTGCCGACCATGCTGCCCGACTTTTGGGGTGTTTAGGAGCCTTACGTACCCAGCTGCGCCGGACACCAAAACGTTTGATGAACTTGTGAATATAATGGGTCAACATTTTAACCCAACCCCATCCATGATAGTCCAGCGTTACCGGTTTAATACAGCTGAGAGGACCCCTGGAGAATCCCTTGCCGATTTTCTATCCAGGCTACGCAGGATTGCGGAGTACTGTGACTATGGTGAGACCTTGTCAGAAATGTTACGCGACCGTTTGGTTTGCGGTATTAACAATGCGGCCACCCAGAGAAAGTTGTTAGCTGAGCCAACATTGACTTTTAAACAGGCAATTCAAATAGTATTGTCCCGAGAGAGCGCAGAACGAGGAGTGCAGGAGCTACAGGGAATGGAAGTGCATGCCTTGGGGCACAACCCCTTCCGTCCAAAAATGTCCCCTGCGGTACCTTGGGCGAGGCGACGTCCGGACCAACGGCAGTGGCCATCGGATATTCCTCCCTGAAGGGAGCCTTCTCCAGAACCAATGGGTGAGAAGCCATGTCCGTGTCAAACTTGTAGGCGCCGACCCCGTCGCGGACGTCGGTCCTGGGGGCGCCAGAGGCGCCGTCATTCCGACCGAAACTGGGACCAGCCCAGTGGCCGTAACTGGGACCAGTCCAGGGGCCGTACCTTCAATGTGGATGAACCTGCAGTGACTACTCCTGAGGACGTGGAGACGGAGGACGACTGCCTGCAGCTGCATTGTGTGACAGCTGCCCGTGTGGCCCCCATTAAGTGACAGTACGAGTCAATGGTCACCCGCTTGAGATGGAGTCGGACACTGGCGCAGCAGTCTCCGTGATCGCCCAGAGGACATTCGACCGCATCAAGCAGGGTATACAGACCCTTACATTAACCTACACGGGGGAACCACTGGACATTGCAGGAACTACAATGATCCCTGTTGTTTATGGACGCCAGGAGGGGCGTTTCCCACTTATCGTGGTGCGCGGCCATGGGCCCAGCCTGTAGGGTCGGGACTGGTTGCGCCATTTGCGGTTGCAATGGCAGCACATCCTCCAAGCAGTTTCTGAAGGGTTGGCTGAGGTGCTAGGACGATACCCAGATGTATTCCAGCCTGGTTTGGGGAAAATAAAAGGGGCCGTAGCTCGTATCCAAGTCGAACCAGGAGCCACGCCGCGCTATTTCTGGGCGCGCCCGGTGCCTTACGCCTTGCTCGAGAAGGTAGAAGGGGAGCTCACTCATTTGGAGAGTTGGGGTATTATCAGGCCCATCTGTTTTGCTGACTGGGCAGCACCAATTGTACCTGTAATGAAGCCAGATGCCACAGTTCGCTTACAGTGAATACGGCTTCCCGACTCGACCGATATCCAATGCCTCGCATAGAGGATCTCTACGCGAGGTTTGCAGGTGGACTCTCGTTCACAAAATTAGATACGAGTCACGCCTACCTGCAGTTGGAGCTGGACCCTGCCTCCCGACCATATGTAACGATTAATACACACTGGGGCCTGTATGAATATACACGGTTGCCCTTTGGAGTATCCTCTGCCTGTGCTATTTTTCAACGTGTTATGGAGGGCATTTTGAGAGGTTTACCATGTGTTGCTGTCTACTTAGATGACGTTTTGATTACAGGGACGTCGGAGCAGGAACATTTGGAAAATCTGGAGGCTGTCCTTAAGACGCTTTTCGGAGGCTGGAGTCCGTTTACGTCGCACAAAGTGCGTATTTCAGGCAAAGGAAGTAGTCTACCTGGGTTATCGGCTGGACCGCGAAGGTTTGCACCCCGTCGCAGAGAAGGTGCGTGCGATTCAACAGGCCCCCGCCCCGACTGACACTTTGCATCTTCGTTCTTTTCTCGGTTTCGTAAACTATTAAGGGAAGTTCCTCCCCAATCTGGCAACTACGATGGCCCCGTTGCACCTTCTGCTAAAGAAAAATCACACCTGGGTTTGGGGTCAGCCGCAAGAAACCGCTTTCCGGCGGGTAAAGCAACAATTGTCATCATCTGGGTTACTAACCCACTCTGATCCTGGAAAGCCTTTGCTCGTCACATGTGATGCATCCCCGTATGGTATTGGGGCCGTCCTGTCCCACAAGAAGGAGAACGGGGCCGAGCGACCGATAGCTTTCGCCTCCCGCACATTGACTGCAGTGGAGAAAAAGTACGCGCAGATCGAGAAGGAGGGCCTGGCAGTGGTTTTTGCGGTGAAATGCTTCCACCAGTACGTGTATGGCCACCATTTCACTATCGTGACTGATCATAAGCCTCTGCTGGGACTTTTTACAGAGGATAAGCCAATACCACCCATTGCTTCTGCACGGATCCAGCACTGGGCTTCGTTGCTTGCTGCACACGGGTATTCTCTGGAGCACAAACCAGGAATGCAGATAGCAAATGCCGACGCACTGAGCCGATTGCCTTTATCGACCAGCCCCATGTCGACCCCCACGACCGGTGAGGTGGTTGCAACCCTAAATTTTATGGACACCTTGCCTGTCACGGCATCACAGATCCGTGAGTGGACCCAGACGGAGCCAGTCCTGTCAAGGTTCGGCACATAGGCCTTCCGGTGATGGCGGGCGGGAGGCGGCCGCACAATGGAGGGCTCCCGGTCGGCAACGGCATTTTCGTGGCTTTAAGCCCGGTCCCAGGGTCCGCGGAGGCGGCAGAAGAAGGGAGAAGGCACGGAGGAGGCACAATGGAGACACAGGAGGAAAAAAGGAACAAAGAAAAATGTCGAGGGTGAGCAAGAAAACAGCCGGAAAAAAAAACAGCTGGGGGTCCATCGGGGAGTGGAAAGGTCACCGTGGGGTCACCAGGAAAAATGGAGGCTGGAGCACCAGGGAAGGCCACACTGCTTACGGCTGAAGAAATAACTAAGGTGATGGCTGCGGAATTTGAAAAGCAGTTGGCGCAGATTGCGAAATGCATGGAGGCGGTGAGGAAGGAGATGAGGGAGGTTTTGAGTGTGCTGGTGGAGGAGGCGGTTTCCCCGGTGAGGACGGAGGTGGCGAGCGCAGTGGCAGAAGTGCGAGAGCAAGGGGAGACGCTGAAGGAAGTGGAGGAGACGTTATTGCAGCACAGTGATCAACTTGCCTCGATGGGGAAAGAGATGCGGAAGGTGATGGATACTAACAAGGATCTGCGAGGAAAAATGGAAGACCTGGAAAACAGATCCAGGCGACAGAATTTGAGGATTGTGGGGCTGCCCGAAGGAGTTGAAGGACCGAAGCCGACTGAGTACTTTGCCGCGATGCTGGCAAAATTATTGGGGGAGGGGGAGGATCCCTCCCGATAGGAACTGGATCGGGCTCATCGGTCGTGGAGGCCTTTACCAAAGGCGAGTGAGCCGCCAAGGGCAGTGACTCTGTGCTTCCGTAGGTACAGGGTGAAGGAGAAGGTCCTGAGCTGGGCCAAGCAGAAGCGGGTGGTGCAGTGGGCTGGAGCTGGTATACGTGTATACCAGGACTTTACGGTGGAGCTGGCAAGGAGGCGGGCTGCCTTCAACCGGGTGAAGAGGACACTGTACATTAACAAGGTGCGGTGCGGCATTGTATATCCAGCGAAGCTGAGGGTGACTTACAAGCTCAGGGACTTTAATTCTGGAACGGCGGAAGCAGCGGAGGAGTTTGCGAAAGCAGAAGGACTGTGGCAGAACTGACAAATTGAGGAATGGCCATGTGCCGATGTAACCTCATGACTGACTGTATTTTCTTCTTTTTTGTATCACTGCGCGCGGGTGTAGAGATTAAAGGAGCCAATGTGGTATATATTTGGACAAGGGAAGGGACGGGACTTTCACTCGAAATGAGAGTTCTTTGGCTGTGTAGGTGGATATGCGGGGTTTGTGTGCTAAAAGGGGATCTTTGGGCTTTCCTAGGGCCGGGCAAGTGGGAAAGGGACCCGGGCGGTGGCCTCCACGCTGGCCGGTTTAAGCCGGCCAGTGAACGGGAGGTGGGGGGAGGGGCTGCGGCCATCGGAGCCTGGCAGAACAGGGTCTGAGTGGTCTAGCCGGGGTGGAAAATTGGGGGGAAGGAACCGAGGTTGGGAGGAGGAGTTTTACAAGAGGCAGTAGACAGGAGGAGCTGGAGACCTGCGGTGGGGGGGGCGGGAGAGCTGTGTAAGATTAAGGGTGACTACGGGTAATCCCTGATTCCTTTTTGCCATTTGTTTATGTAAACATGCGGGTTGAGGTTTGGGGGTTGGTGGGTAGATGGGATCGTTGTTATTATGGGGACTGACATATCTTGCTGATTATTGTTTATTGTTGATGGATGTAAATGTGGGAGAAAATGTGAGAAAGGAGAATAAAAAAAATAAAAATAAAAAAAAAGGTTCGGCACATAGTCCTGTATGGTGGGCAGCATAGACAGCTCCCAGGCGAGTTGCGGGCATTTTCCTCCAGGCTGTCAGTATTCAGCGTGGAAGACGGCATCCTCTTGTGGGGGACACGTGTGATTGTCCCGGAAAAAAGCCAGGAGCTGATACTAAGAGACTTGCACAATGGGCATCTAGGTGTGACCAAAATGAAAATGTTGGCCCGGAGTTATGTCTGGTGGCCAGGCCTCGACACCGACATTGAGAAGGTGGCCCAAAACTGCGCCATTTGCCAGGAGCATCAGAAGCTTCCGCCGGCCGTGCCCCTTCATCACTGGGAATGGCCAGGGCGGCCTTGGGCACGCTTGCATGCAGATTTTGCAGGTCCTTTTCAAGGATCCATGTTCCTTCTAACAATCGACACCCAGTCTAAATGGCTAGAGGTGCATAAGATGTAGGGGACAACGTCCTGCGCAACAATTGAAAAGATGCGTTTGTCCTTTAGCACGCATGGCCTCCCCGAGGTGCTGGTCACGGATAACGGCACTCCATTCACGAGTGAGGAGTTTGCGAGGTTCATGAAGATGAACGGCATACGCCATATCCGCACTGCCCCTTACCACCCGGCTTCAAATGGGTTGGCAGAGCGCGCAGTGCAGACATTCAAAAGAGAACTAAAGAAGCAGTCTTCCGGATCAATGGACACGAGACTGGCTCGCTTTTTGTTTATGTATCGGACCACCCCCCATGCGGTGACTGGGGTAGCTCCCGCAGAACTCCTAATGGGCCGGAGACTTCGCACCCACCTTAATATGGTTTTCCCGGACATTGACGCAAAAGTACGCCGCACACAAGAACGGCAGGGACAGGGATTTTCTCGGCATCGGCCGTTTCGGCAGTTTGCACCCGGTGACCCAGTGTTCGTTCGGAATTTTGCTGGTGGTGCCCAGTGGGTTCCTGGCGTAATCTTTCACCAAACGGGCCCTATATCTTACCAGGTGCAAGCCCAGGGTCGTCTCCAGCGCAAACACGTAGACTACGTTCGGCCCAGAAGACTATCCCCTCAAAAGATTCCCCGCCCCCGGAGCTCATTTCTACAGCCGCAGAGACCAGAGACAAGGGAAGGTAGTCCTCACAATCTTCTACTGGTGCCTCACTCAAAGCCTGCGCAGGTCATTACAGGACCGAATGGAGATAGAGACGCTGACATGACGGAGGCAGCAGACTCTGACTCCGAGATGGAGACACAGGACGCATCAGAGGGGGAATCCTCGGGTCCACGGGCCGTGGACGTACAGCCGTTACGCCGTTCATCACGGAAGCACCGGTCTCCGTCTTGTTACACGCCGCCTGATTCAGCGCTGCGTACAAATGGTGTCCGGCCTACAGCAAAACGAGTCCGACGCCCTCCTTCGCCAGGGTTTTCGGTGGATTCCTTGGACTTTGGGGGGGGGGGGGATGTTATAACCTGCCTGCTTACCATTGGGTGGGGACTAATGACAATCCCACAATCCTGTGGGAGTATGAGCTTCCCCAATGAGGGGCGCGGAGAAACCATTAGTAAACTCCAAGTATAAATAAAGCTGGCCAGTTTAGGAACCAGCAGGAAGGAGTGTGCAGCAAGGGAAGTTGCTGCTGCTGTCATATATATATGTTATTGTAAATAAATGTTATTACTTTGTATCCTTAAACTCGTGCTGGATTCTTTGTGGCCCTTACAAAACCTGTCTACATCGAGGGACACGAGACTGAGGGGAGTTCTGAGCCATCGTCCCATGAGCAATTACGCCGGTGCAATTGCAGTAATGACATGCTGCGCCATATGGCAGCTGAAGAGGAAGTGAGCCAGCAATGTCTCCCAAGGTCAGGTGGTCATCTTCTTCATGGCCCGCTTTAAGATCTGGACTGCCCGCTCGGTCAATTCATTGAGGTCAGGGTGGTACGGGGCAATCCTCAAGTGCCGGATTCCATTCGCGGCCATGAATGATGCAAAGTCTTGACTGGTGAACACTGTCCCATTATCGGTCACCAGGGCTTTGGATATTTCATGTATGCTAAAAGTGTGTTGTAGCCTGTCTACAGTCATCCATGTAGCCGTGGTTTGTACCCGGTGGATCGCAAGCTATTTGGAATGGTCATCTACCAGGATAAGGAGTGTGGCCCCTGTAACATGCTGGCGAAGCCCATGTGGATGCAGGACCATGGTTGCCCCAGCCATTACCATGGGTGCATCAGGGCCGCTGGTGGGGCCTTCTGATGCTTCTGGCAAGGGTTGCAATGTTGCGTCACTCTCTCAATCTCGGAGTCCATCCTGGGCCACCAAACGTAGCTGTGAACCACCATCTTTTTAGCCACCCCAGGGTGCCCATTGTTGAGGTCCTTCAACAAGGACGTGCGACCCTCTTTGGGGACGACCACAAATGGATGCTATCTTCTACGCTCTGCTCCGGTAGCTACGTGGTGTAGGCCCCCAGATCGTCCGCAGTTCTCTGCGCTGGGCCCCGTATAGAACCATGTGCCAGACACATGAAAATTGTGGGTCAGTCTGGGTCCACTGCTTGATACAGGCCGCTGTGACCAGCAAGGTGTCCATGAAGTGGAGGTTGGCAACTACCTCTGCGGCCGAAGTGAGCACTGGCGGTTTTGTGGAGAGGGGCAGGTGGCTCAATGTGTGGAATGTGGTATTTTTGTGCCCAGGCAGTGCTCCAAGGTGTATTCTAGGTGGCTAATAGCAAAGTCCACTGTTGTACCCGGGCGGATGCAATCGGCGGAATCACCCTTCCCTCTTTAAATAATCCCAGCTAGTGCTTGTGGTCTGTGTAAATCATGAAGGCACGGCCATAAAGGTACTGACAGAACCTCCGTACTGCAAAAACGACAGCCAAATCCTATTTTTTAACCTGCGCGTAATTTTGGTCGGCGAGCATGCGGAAAGCATCCAATGTACCAGGGCCTCTCCGGCGGTGTAAGACGAGGTGTCTCATCTGAGGAGCACCGGCTTTGATGGGTCAAAATGCGTCAATAGTTTATTTGATGATAGACACTGCTTGACCTCCTGTAAGGCCTTCTGGTGTGAGGGGCCCCAGTCCCATCACTGCCCTTTCTTTAAGAGCTGGTGGAGTGGGTTGAACATTCTGGGTATAAATCTTCCACAGTAAATTTCCGAGAAAGGAGTGGGGCTCTGTTGGGTCATCTTGTTCCTCCACCGGCTGGAAACCCCAGTGGCACACCCAGTTACCCAAGTCAGTGACTTCAGTGGCATGAAAAACGTATCAAACCTCTCGACGACTTCAACGAGATTCTCCATATGTTCTTTTTCGGAGGTGCCTGTTATTAGGAAACCGTCCATGTATTCGGCCATTCTTGGCAAACCCCGTAAAATTGCGCCAGGTGAGGAAATCCAGAGTGGCAACCCGGTATATTCGTATAGCCCCCTATTGGTGATCGTTATGAATTTTTGGAATCCTGGATCCTGCACCCGCTGCAGGCATGCATGGCTCATATCGAACTTTGCAAACATCTTTCCCCCACTGAGCTTAGCATTTCAGTCTTCGATACAGGGGACCGGGTAATGGTCAAGGTGGTGGTCATTGGTCCTGGTTCATGGTCATTTTGTAATCGCCGCAGAACGGCTCCATCAGGCTTCAATACCGGTGCAGCCGATCTCCGAAGTGGACGGGGCGGATGATACCCAAATGCTGTAACTGGCCCAACTCATGTTCGACTTTGGGGCACAGTGTAAAAGGTACTGGGCAGGCACGAAAATACCGAAGTTGAACGTTCTCGTTAACGCTGATCGGGGCATCGTTCCCTTTATGGCATCGAGGCCCTTGGCGAAAACTCCCGGGAACTTGGCCAGCACTCCCTCCGGCCCACCAGGGTACATCCAATATATGCGCTGCCAATTCAACTGCAGGTGACAAAGCCAACCGAAAAATGAAAATGAAATGAAAATCGCTTATTGTCACAAGTAGGCTTCAATGAAGTTACTGTGAAAAGCCCCTAGTCGCCACATTGCGGCGCCTGTTCGGGTAAGCCGGTATGGGAATTGAACCCGCACTGCTGGCCTTGTTCTGAATTACAAACCAGCTGTGCAGCCCACTGAGCTAAACCGGCCCAGCAAGCTGGGTCTGTTGCTATGGACCACTACCAATGGCAAGCATGTTGATTGGTTGCTGCCTACTACGGGCACATGGGCAGCGCCCTCGATGGCCAAGGCCTCCCTGGTGTAAGTGGCCATCCTGGCTCCCGTGTCCCGAAGTTTCAGCATCTGGAGGCCGGTCCAGATTATGACGGACATCAAATGGCTGATCACCAAAACCGCCACCCCAGTGTCAAGTTCCATCTTGGTGGGATGGCCATTTAGCTGTAGCGTGAACCAGGTAAGTGAGGTCCTGGAGCCCGTACCACAGTCCAGCGGCAGGGGAGTGTCCTCTGCTTCTGGGTTGCCCATGTAGTACGTCTGGCCTCACGGGAGGTAGCGACTGGTCTGTTTCTGGGGAACAACGTCCCCACATGATCTCCAGGACCCTCAGACCTGGTCGTGGCGTCCCGCTCGATTTCGGTGACTGCCATCCTGGGTCGTTGGGTCGAGGGAAACTCCAGGGTCGCTCCGGGTGAGTCGCGGCAACTGTTGTAGAACCGACGATGGGTTCGTCCTCGCGAGAACCCCGGCTGATCACATCAGGTTGCGGCCGGCCAGTGGTCCTGGTGATAGCCGATAGTGAGAACTGCTAGGTCCTGGAGACCACGCCCGGCACTCTCCCTGGAGAGTGCTATGTCTACTGCTCTCTGGAGGGTCAGGGGTGTGTCTTCATCCGTAATTTGCACTGCGTCTCTTGGTACCTCAGTCATAGACAAAAAGGCTCTGGAGCGTTTCGACCAAGGCAGCATCAAATTTGCAGGGGTGGGGAGCGCCCGCAGGTGCTCCAAAAACTCCCCGTTGGATTTGGGCGGAGGCAGTGTGGAAACAATACCGCCGGATCATGACTGGGGCTGGAAGTTTAAGTGTCTTTTGACCAAGTCGACCGGCGTTGCGAAAGGCAGCGTGTCTGGCCTGTGCCAGGTCGGCATAGCAACGGCGGTTAGCAGTGTGCCGTTCATCACCCGCTGTTCATCACCCGCGATGGCGTTTGTCCGAGAAAACAGTCATACCCGCTCGAGGTATTGGGCCCAATCATCGGTGTCAGCGTCAAATGGTCCCAGCTTCCCAATGAGCGCCATCTCTCTGCTCGGGTTGGAGGCCTCTCCAAGCCTAAATGAAGCTGGTCGGTGATCAAAAAGTCCGGTGGCTGTGGCAATGCCTCTTTACCCACGTTGCCATAGCCTCGTTGTGAGAGCCGAAGATAAGGACTTCGTACAACATCAGATAGGTAGAATAACAACTAGGTTTAATTACTCTGCACACAATACTACAATTACATAACTCCTCATCCCGCAGGGTCACCCTCCCCGCCCTGCTCCAGTCCTGTCAGATTCCTCCCAATTTGGCAGAGCTGGGGTGGGGGCGTGCTGCGGGAGTTTGTACTCCAAGGTGTTGGTGGGGAACCGTATACAATATTGAGTTTGGCACCTGAGGGGGGGTCATAACTATTGTCATTGTGCTTCACCACGTTGAAACATCTCAAAGTGCTCCCCAATCACAATTAACTATCTTGAAATGCAGTTATGGAGCTATTCGAAAGTAGCAAAGGTCCACTGATAGCAAGGAGATTAGTTTGCAATTAATTAATTTTTTGATCGTTGGATGAGGATAGAATGTTGTCAAGGATATATGGAGAATCCCCTGTTCTTTGAAGAGTGTAATGGGTCTTTAAATGCCACTCAAAACGATTGAATCTTATTTATTTTTGCCATATGTGGAGAATTGCAGATTTTCTTCTCCAACTGTGATTAAGACAATTTGACAAAACATAAGCTATTTCATAATTTGCTATTTGAGCCATGGGGTAAGCTTGGCTTCAAAGATCAACATCAGTGTTCATTATTTTAGTAAATGTTCCCCTTTGTGGGGCAATCTGGAGTGAGAGGTCACAGACAGAGGTTGAGAAGTGGTAGATTTAGAACTGAGATGAGGAGGAACTACTTCTCGCAGAGGGTGGTGAATTTGTGAAACGTGTTGCCCCATAGTGTTGTAGAGTTTGAGTCAGTAAGTGGTTTCAAGAAGGAGATAGATATATTTCTGATTTTACAAACGGGTCAAAGAGATATGGGAACAGGTAGGGAGGTGGATTTAAGACGAGGATGTGATCAGCCATGATCTGATTGAATGGCGGAGCAGGCATGAAGGGCTGAATTGCCAACTTCTGCTCCTAATTTCTATGTTCCTATGGAGTGTATGTAATCATATTTGCTACATTTCAAGGAGAGCATTGATTTTTTTTTGTGAAAATGACAAACCAATATTCTGGTAAAATATTTTTAATACTGACTTCAAAAAAATGAAGAAGGACGAAAAAGACATTACATTACATGCTAATGATGAGAAAACAATTCTTGCAATAGGAGTATTCTAAATACAATTTAAATACAGTTTCCCTAGGCGATTGAGGAACAATTAAACCTGACGATTTTAAAATGTAATTGCCTGTTTTGTCCTGCCTCCATTTTAGGAACGGTATTCAGTTCTCCAGCTGCAGTACTTAGTCGTACATATTTTCTTCTTTTTGTTGTGAAATGTGACCGATATCGGGTACAGTTTCAAAGACAACATCAACATTGCCCAAGGTTTCAGGTGTAAGCTTGAGTTGTTGGGGGAGAGGTAATTCTCCACAATTCCACTTCAAACTGCCTCCATTTTAATGCCACAACCAGGACTTTTCTTTCTAACCAACACATGAAAATAGCAAGTTAGGGATGAAGCCACTCCCCAGGGGATTTTCAACCCATCTTCCCAGGTCTGTCATGTAAAAGATGGTAATAGGCCTCAGGATTTAGAAATAAAGGCCCCAGATTTCCCAACGTAAGTAAAAAGTAAGTTTCAAATTCTCAAATCCCAGTAAAAATTGTGGTGATATGCATCACTGTAAATACACAAGGGATTAATGTAGATACATTAGGACTAACTAGGACTAGAGGGAGCACCAGAGACATCATGACATGCCGACATACAGCTAATGAACACATAGAATAGGACACGACCAATGGGCAGTCAAGACACCCAGAGGTGACATTACCACAAGGGGGCAACCCATATAAAAGGACAGGGCACACATGCTCTTTCTCTTTTCCACAGGCGACACTCAGAGAGACAAGGGCAGATCGGAAGCATCACACCCACCGCATGGCTTAGAGCAGACTGGTTAGTTAGACTGAGTTACTATAGCAAGATGAGCAGGAGAGTCGAACTCAAGTAGGAGAATTGTTAACTGTTCAATAAATGTGTTAAACCTATCTCCAAGTCTGAACCTTCCTTTGTCAGAGTATACATCAAGGAAGCAGCTTCTGCTACATGAAGAACCATAACACAACATGGTACCAGTTGGTGCCTGTTAAATCTCCATAGTTCAACTCAAGATCCGTGACTACCAGCAACAGCACCCAGGCAAGATGTTCGAGATTCCGGTTCCACAGCAGCTCAGGTACCACGGCAATCTAAATGCAAACTGACGTGCATTCAGGCAGAGATTTGAGATCTACCTGGTAGCGTCCGATCTAGATGGCATGGCGGATGCAGAGAAAATAAAGCTTCTGCTCACCATTGCGGGTGCAAGTGCAGCAGAAATCTTCAAGACCTTCAAGTACTCCAAAGGGCAAATCAAGAGAGACTTCCAGGCAGTCCTGGAAAAGTTTCAAACATACTGCGAGGAAAACACAAGTGAGAATAGTAAAAGAGGCGCCAATAGTCATCATGAGGCGAAGGTAGGCCTGCAGATGCAGAAAACGGCAGTTTTCTTTGGCAGCCATCTTGCGAAAGGAGCTGAACATGCGCAGTTCACCAGAAGACGCGAAACGGCAAAACAGTTGTGCAAAGAGCGCACAGAAAAGGAAGGTCCGTTTGCGCAAAGAGCACACAGTAAAGGAACAGTGATCTGCGCATGCGCAATCCATTCCTACGCTCTACGTCACTAGCGTCATGACATCAGACGCCCCGGTCCATGCCCACTTAAAGGGGAAATGTCTCAAAATAGTGAAAAAAAATTTAAAGCCGGAAAACACAATTCTTTCACCTGGAACGACAGCACAATGCCTGTAGTTGAAAGTAACCTCCGCAGAACCCTGCAACAAGCAGTTAGCATCGCCCAAAGAAATGATTTGTTCCTTGAAGACTATGACTCAGACATTGATTTCTTCTTTGGACATTGTGAGCACAATGACAGCTCCGACACAGCAAGTGATGATATGGTCCTTGAAGACTACGACTCAGACGATGATTTCATCATTGGATGTGGCGACCTCAGTACCAAATCCAAACCGCAACGAGATGTGTACAGTGAAGAATCCGACACAGACATGGACGAGTTCTTCGGATTTGAGGATCCTCAGCCCAGCACAGACGACATCCAAACCCAGAAGTACAGGATTCTGCTGCGGCCTGATGCCAGAAGACAGAGAGCGGTACAAGCCCACAGAGAGCGGCCTGAGATCAAGAGACAGAGAGAGGTCCAAGCCCACAGAGAACGGCCTGACGCCAAACCAGTGGTCCATGCACCACGAAGAGTGGTCCACGCACCACGAAGAGTCCCCGACTCGGCACAGAAAGCGATGGCAGACTCCACAGCGAGACCACTGCACGTCTCCACACAGAGAACACAGAAAGACTCCACAGCGAGATCACTGCACGACTCCTTTGAGAACGCACAGATTGACTCCACAGCGAGACTACTGCATGACTCCATACAGGGAATGATGCCAGACTCCAAAGAGAGAGCGATACAAGCCTCCACAGTGAGCTCGTTGACAGACTCCACGATGGAAGCAACGCAAGACTCCAGGGCGCAGTCCTTGCATGAACATGACCGTGAAGGTCTCGCAACCTTATCTGAGCAACCAGCAGCAGATGATGCAAATCTGCCACACTTAAGTGCACAGCAAGACGACTATGACAGTCTACCACGCACACGTGAACAACAAAAAGACTATGACAGTCTACCCAGATTACTTGAGTCACCAGAAGAAGACTCTGACAGTCTCCCCAGCTTATCGAACCGACAAGAGGACACTGAAGGTCTACCCACTGTATGTGCGACAAGTGACAAAGGCTTCACAATCCCATACAAGGTGTGCGACATCTCAGCGAGACTGACAGATCTCAGCTAAGTGAGGCTACCAGTGACTCCAGTGACACCAGGGTAATTCAAACCTCATCCACTTGAGCCTCTCCACAAAAAAATGCATTCCTGAACGTTTTGACTCCGGATAGGGGGCATCAAGACACCTCAGATGATTCAAGTGACACCTCAGATGATTCTAGTGAACCTGAAATGACTCCGGACGGGGAGTGTCAAGAAACCAAAGCTGATTCAGGTGAACCAGAAAAGACTCCAGGTGGGGACATCAACAAGCCAAAGATGATTCCAGTGAACTGGACATGACTCCAGATGGGGAGCGCAGAAGTATCAGAGACGGCACGCTCAATGAAACAGCAGATGCCACAAAGGACACTGACACAAGTAACTTTGTGAAGGACTCGAATTTTCCACTCAGTGTGGTCATTGAGCGCAACAAACACAACAAAACCTACGAAAACAACAACAAAGACAACAACAAGAAGCGTACCAAAGACACCAACGTCAACAACAAGCATGACAAAAACAACAACACTGGAACAACAACTGCTACGACATGGTACAACTCTGCAAATGCAGGACAATGTAACAGCATAGCTCCTAGTACTGGTAAGAGTACGGACATGCCATGGCATGACAGCTAATCTTACCGATCCATGTTTGCTCCATTGCAAACCAGCAAACCAGCTTTCAAGGCAGATGAGTTTGCACCACTACGAACAAGCAAACCAGCTTTCAAGGCAGATGACATACTGCATCAATATCGCAATCACAAGAAACAGTCCAGGCCGGACGACACAAATTACACACTACATTGTTACCACAAGCATCGGAAAAAAAGAGTCCAAATCAGACAACGAAGTGATTTGACCACTTCTTGGTTCCTTAAGCACAGGAACACTGACGGCGTTCACAAGGGAATGACAACATCAACATCGACACTTCCCTAATAGCACAAGAAAGCCACTCGACCATATTAATTCATGAACTTTGGACTCGTAAATATTATTTGGTATTGTCTACTCAGCACTGTCATCATGATTTGTACATGTCATCACGTATCTACCTATTTTGTTCAATTTTCTTTAACACTGTACAGAAAATATGCAACACGCAAAAAGGGGGGATGTGATGATACGCATCACTGCAAATCCACAAGGGGTTAATGTAGATACACTAGGATTAAGTAAACACTAGAGGGAGCACCAGAAACATCATGACATGCCGACATACAGCTAATGAACACATAGAATAGGACATGACCAATGGGCAGTCAAGACACCCAGAGGTGACACTACCACAAGGGGGCAACCCATATAAAAGGACAGGGCACACATGCTCTTTCTCTTTTCCACAGGCGACACTCAGAGAGACAAGGGCAGTTCCGAAGCATCACACCCACCGCATGGCTTAGAGCAGACTGGTTAGTTAGACTGAGTTACTATAGCAAGATTAGCAGGAGAGTCGAACTCAAGTAGGAGAATTGTTAACTGTTTAATAAATGTGTTAAACCTATCTCCAAGTCTGAACCTTCCTTTGTCAGAGTATACATCAAGAAAGCAGCTTATGCTACGTGAAGAAGCATAACCCAACAGAAATCAGCAATGTTAGCACCAGTAATACTGGAGTTCTATTTTAAGGTATACAAGGCCGGTTCAGACAAGTTTTACTGGGACCCTTCACTTCACGTTCCACGGTTATTTACTTCTGCTAGGAGAGGGAGAGTGCCACGTGGCATCCTCCTCCTCCAAATCATGGCAAGGCCTTCTATGCTTCCATTGCAATCATCTTTGGGATGCAACTGCTTCTTTAAGGTCCTTCCCCACCTTTTGTAGATTTTCTGACCTGATAGTGGGGGATTCCTTCTTGACGGAGAAAACCTCATGGGGAGCCGATCAGGCACATTCAATGAATGTTAATCTAGGGAAATTGGGCATACAAAGTGGCTCTTGCACCAACAGTCCCAAAGTGCGGAGATGATCTTCCACTGATACTGTAAATCTGGAGGGCACCAGCAGGATTGTGACCAGCCATATTTCCATCTTTATGTATCTACCCCTCTTGCGCTGATCTGTTTTTGTGTTTTACTTGGAGGTTTCACTCACAGGTAAGCAGTTAATTTAATTTGGACTGACATTTGTTGCTCAGTTTGAGATGTCTATCTCTGGCTTTTATACAATGATAACGGGCGGGATTCAATGTCGGTAACGCGATTGAATAGAGAATCGGGTCCGACACTGAAATAGCCGATTTGACGCCAAATCGGAATTCTCTATCGGCTTGACAACGGTGCCAATGTGTCCCAGAGCACACATGCATTAAATACTATTTGCATATCATTAGCGGGCCCAACCCGATATTCTCCGGGGCCTGAGCAATTCCATGCCTCCAATGGGACAAATTCCTAGTGGCGAGGTTCACTTGTGTTTTTAAAATCATGAAAACGGCGTTGTGGCCGTTTCCAAGAAAGAAAAAGGAATGAGGACACGTGGAGGCGTGACTGTGGGCTGCAAGGCCTGACACTGGCCAGGCTGGCTGGGGGTGGTGGGGGAGGGCCTGCCAGGGCTTGGGGGTGGGGGTTTATGGGCGAACGGGACGTGTGGGTGGAGTGACCCTCCATGGGACTGGGGTGGTGCCCAGGCACGAACCGCCATTGCCGTGGCCTGCAAGGCAGCCATCTTGCTGTGCATCCCACTGACCCCTGTGCATCCCACCTTGGCCCCTAGATCTGTAGAGTGACACCGGCCATACATATGCCCCCACTCCTGCACCCCACCCTCCGCCATACTCCCCACCAACCAACCAGCTGCCACCTGCTGGCAGGGCATCATGCAATCCACCCACGGCAATGCTCACAGTAGCCCCTATAGGGGTCCCGGGTGTGGGCCGCAGACCATAGTGCTGGCAAGGGCAGCACCAGCCGACGCTATCCCTGACATGAGGGATGGGCGATGGGGCCAGGGATGCGGTTGTGGTGGGGGAAGGGTGGGGGCAGAGCCCGCCGTGCCAACTGGGGCCACCATGTAGCCCATTGGACCTGGTTGGGCACGGGGGTACACACCATGCTAACATGTCGGGCTTTCACCCCCTGCAGAAAATGGATATCGGAATTCCACCAGCAATGGTGGCCTTCCTACTAGTCGCCGCAGCCCTGTGGGATACACTGTAACTGTACTAGCAGGCACTGCCCAAGGAGGAGGACACTGCAGCAGTGGAGCATGTCCCAGAGGAACAGGAGACAGCTGCCCAGGATGGAGAGCCGGCTGCCCTACAGGCCGAGGAGGAGAAGGTGCCAAGGAGGCGCCTCATGAGGCCTCGATTATACCAACCATGCCTGTCATTCTAGGACATGCTGGACTGGGCATGCCGTCGAAGACTCCAGCTGAGCAGAGGGACATGCAACAGATCTACCAGATCATGGCACACCTGGCACCACGGGGGAATAGGGGAGCACACTCGCTCCCCATGTCCGTCAAGGTGATGATTGCCCTGAACCTTTACATGATGGGGTTTTTCCAGGCGCCGAGTGGGAACCTGTCCGGGATTTCACAGAGCTCAATGCACAGATGCATCCGCGCCGTCACGGAGGCTCTATATATCCGGTCAGCACAATACACCCATTTCAATGTGGACCGGACCCACAGGATGCACGGGCAGCGGGGTTCGTCGCTATCGACGGGGTGCCCCAGTTCCAGGGCGTGACCGATGGGTGCATGTCCCCCTACGAGCGCCTGCAGATGACAGGCCGCTCTACACAAACCAAAAGGGTCCCACTTGATGAACATGCAGTGGATATGTGACCATCAGCTGCGGACCATGCACATCTGCGCCCGATAGCCGGGCAGTGTGCACGACACCTTCATCCTGGCACACTTGACCATTCCAGATATATTCGAGATGTCCCCCCGGCTGGTGGCTTGGCTCCTGGGGAACAAGGGTTATCTCACTGCAGTCATGGCTGATGACATCGATCTGGAGGCCACAGACCGACGCCGAGACCCGCTACAACGCGGCCCATGCGGTTCGGGTGCCTGGACCGCTCTGAATGGGCCTTCCAATATGACGCTGAGAGGATAACCCGTATTGTGGCGGCCTGCTGCGCCCTCACAATATCGCACAGCAGAGGAGGAGGATGAACAGCAGTCCTCGTCCGATGAGGAGGATGCGGGGGAGTGAGATGATGGGCAGGACATGGGGCCCAGGCAGGCACGGGAGACAGCACAACGCATGCGTCAGGGCCAGTGCGCATGGGACACTCTGATTGCCTCCAGCTTCACCGACTAGGGGGAGTTGGAAACTGGCCAGGACCATGGACATCGCATCACACCCCCACGGGTGGCGTTTGTGGTGGAGAAACTGGGGGCGGCGGTTTGGGCCCTGGATCAGCATGTCCAAGGCCTGGGGCATTCTGTGCGGGCACTGGCTGAGGCCCAGGACAGGGCTGCCACCTCACAGGCAGCCATGTACCAGAGCCAGGCCCAGTCACAGCAGGCCTTGGCTAGAAATGTCAACGGCATTGCCCAGGCAGACACAGCGGGAGGTGGCCTAGTCCTAGAGGGAGATGGCACAGTCGCTTGCTGAAGTGGCACAGATCCAGAAGGTGGTTGCACTGTCAATGGGTGATGTGGCGCAGTCCCAGACAGAGATGGTCCACTCCCTGTGCTCCATGGCCGCGAGCAAGCAGAGCCTGGTTGAGAGTAGAATGGGCCTCCAGGACTGGCAGCGCGGGTGAGCCTCAGGGGATAGCTCTACTCACCCCCCCCCCCCCCCCCAATGGAGTAGCCCGGGGATCATCGGGCAACCCGAAGGAGGAGGAGTTGATGGGACCTGTGCCGGTGACTCCCGCAGGGTCGGTGCCGAAACACTGCAGCACCTCGGACTCCCCGCTGCATCTTGTGGACATCGGGCAGAACAGGAAGTCATCACGTGATTTGGGACACCCAAGCAGCAGCCGGGCCCATCCAGGCCCAGTCGCCCCAGAAGACGGTCGCCAAAGGGGACCCAGGTCACAGGGCAGGAATCACAGCAGGCTGCCTCAACACCTCATGTACCCTCTGGGGATCCACCAACACGCATCGTGAGGGCCTGTAAGCCAGAAAGTTACATACCAGTTAAACTCAGAACTGGGTGTGTTCCTGTTGTGTTCCTGTCCCAATGTCACATTTTGGGGCTTCAACCCCCGCTCCCAGCACTTGATCACACACCTCACCCTTTGGCAGCTAAAACTCTGTGCAATGTTCCTTTTACAGAGGGCCAGGAGGTTCTCAAGCTGCCCTGGAAAGTGAATAGGGGCAGGTGACCAGGGAAGTCAGTTTGCAGAGCCTGACCTTGAGGATCTAGCACAGTAATGGCTGTGAAGTTCAATACCTTCACATGGGCTATCAAGGTCAGTGAATGCAGCCATACCTGACATTTCCTACTCACCACAGCCTCTCTCCCATTATTCAGTACACCACATCCTCTATCCCTCACCAGACAAACATTTCTAGCAATCAGGTTTCATGCCTAGCTTTCTGGTACTCCACCTCACCATTGTACATCTACCAATGCTACTAGCCTCAAACCCCCTATTACTGCTTCCACAGACTCCCAGTTTTTCAACAATGGCAGGCACATCAAAATATATTGCAAAACACTCATTGACATTTTCCCCTCTCTTTTCCAAGATAAAGGTGTTGCAAAACTGTAGCAAGCAGCAAAGGCAGAGGACAATGAGGCCATTGCATCTGCCTTCACCAAGACCATTTAAGATGTTGGTATGTTCCTGTTTTATGCCTCTTCTCAAATCCTATGAAGTGCAGCCTTCCACCCCATCCCCTACACTCATGCCAATCGGGCCCTCTCCAGGCCAGTCACTGACACCTCCTAGAAATGCATTAGTGGATGACTATCGGCCTCCATTTTGGAAACACGTTCACTTGCTTCTCATTTTTAGTTGCAGTTATGGCTTATGTGATTTGTGTGAAAAACCACTTCCTGAGATGTCTTTTTTCAATTTGCATTTATGGATCCTTATCTTACAATCGTGATTCATCTTGAAAAAGAAAGCAGAATTAACCTGTTCCTTCCCAGTTCTTAAGGGCTTCCCTTTAGAATCATAGAAAGCTCAGAAGGAGGCCATGTGGTTGAGGTCAGCTCTCTGCAAGAGGAGCTCAGTCATTCCCACTCCCCCACCTTTACCCCAAAGTCGTTCAAACATTTTCTATTCCAGTAATGGTCTAAAACCCTCTTGAAAGCCACCATTAAATCTGCCTTCACCACACTCTCAGGTGGTGCATTCCAGATACTAACCATTCACTGTGTTAAACGTTTATTCTCTTGTAACATGCAGTTCTTTTGCCAGTCACGCGTGACCCTTCCACCAATGTGAACAGTTTCTATCTACTTTGTCCATATTATTGTGAATACCTCGTTCAAACCTCTTCTCCAAGGTGAACAACCCCAGTTTCTCCAGCCTATCCACCTAACTGAAGTTCCTTATCCCAGAATCATTCTTGTAAATCTTTATCGCATCCCTCTTGAATGCCTTCACATCCTTTATAATGTGTGGTGCCCAGAACTGGACATAATAATCCAGTTCAGGCTGAACTAGTGATTTATAAATGTTTATCATAACTTCCTTGTTTTTGCACTCTGTGCCTCTCTTTATAAAGCCCAGGATCCAACATTCATAGTCAACTGTACTCTCAACTTGCCTGCAACCTTCAATGAATTGTGCACATGTATCTTCATCAACCTTTTCTGTTGTCTCATCAGGAAAATCCAGCAAGTTAAACATAATTTGTCCTTAACAACTTCATGTTGGCTTACCTTGATCAATCCACATTTGTCCAAGTGACTTTTGTTCAAAAAAGGGACTAGGGATAACCCTGGGAATTACAGGCCAGTTAGTCTTACTTCGGTGGTCGGCAAAGTAATGGAAAGGGTACTGAAGGATAGGATTTCTGAGCATCTGGAAAGACACTGCTTGATTAGGGATAGTCAGCACGGATTTGTGAGGGGTAGGTCTTGCCTTACAAATCTTATTGAATTCTTTGAGGAGGTGACCAAGCATGTGGATGAAGGTAAAGCAGTGGATGTAGTGTACATGGATTTTAGTAAGGCATTTGATAAGGTTCCCCATGGTAGGCTTCTGCAGAAAGTAAGGAGGCATGGGAGAGTGGGAAATTTGGCCAGTTGGATAACGAACTGGCTAACCGATAGAAGTCAGAGAGTGGTGGTGGATGGCAAATATTCAGCCTGGATCCCAGTTGCCAGTGGCGTACTGCAGGGATCAGTTCTGGGTCCTCTGCTGTTTGTGATTTTCATTAATGACTTGGATGAGGGAGTTGAAGGGTGGGTCAGTAAATTTGCAGACGATACGAAGATTGGTGGAGTTGTGGATAGTAAGGCGGGCTGCTGTCGGCTGCAAAGAGACATAGATAGGATGCAGAGCTGGGCTGAGAAGTGGCAGATGGAGTTTAACCCTGAAAAGTGTGAGGTTGTCCATTTTGGAAGGACAAATATGAATGCAGAATACAGGGTTAACGGTAGGGTTCTTGGCAATGTGGAGGAGCAGAGAGATCTTGGGGTCTATGTTCATACATCTTTGAAAGTTACCACTCAAGTGGATAGAGCTGTGAAGAAGGCCTATGGTGTGCTCGCGTTCATTAACAGAGGGATTGAATTTAAGAGCCGTGAGGTGATGATGCAGTTGTACAAAACTTTGGTAAGGCCACATTTGGAGTACTGTGTACAGTTCTGGTCGCCTCATTTTAGGAAGGATGTGGAAGCTTTGGAAAAGGTGCAAAGAAGATTTACCAGGATGTTGCCTGGAATGGAGACTAGGTCTTACGAGGAAAGGTTGAGGGTGCTAGACCTTTTCTCATTAGAACGGAGAAGGATGAGGGGCGACTTGATAGAGGTTTATAAGATGATCAGGGGAATAGATAGAGTAGACAGTCAGAGACTTTTTCCCCGGGTGGAACAAACCATTACAAGGGGACATAAATTTAAGGTGAAAGGTGGAAGATATAGGAGGGATATCAGAGGTAGGTTCTTTACCCAGAGAGTAGTGGGGGCATGGAATGCACTGCCTGTGGAAGTAGTTGAGTCGGAAACATTAGGGACCTTCAAGCAGCTATTGGATAGGTACATGGATTACGGTAAAATGATATAGTGTAGATTTATTTGTTCTTAAGGGCAGCACGGTAGCATTGTGGATAGCACAATTGCTTCACAGCTCCAGGGTCCCAGGTTCGATTCCGGCTTGGGTCACTGTCTGTGCGGAGTCTGCACGTCCCCCCCGTGTCTGCGTGGGTTTCATTCGGGTGCTCCAGTTTCCTCCCACAGTCCAAAGATGTGCGGGGTAGGTGGATTGGCCATGATAAATTGCCCTTAGTGTCCAAAATTGCCCTTGGTGTTGGGTGGAGGTGTTGAGTTTGGGTAGGGTGCTCTTTCCAAGAGCCGGTGCAGACTCAGGGGGCCTAATGGCCTCCTTCTGCACTGTAAATTCAATGATAATCTATGATTAATCTAGGACAAAGGTTCGGCACAACATCGTGGGCTGTGCTGTATTTTCTATGTTCTATGTTCTATGTTCTATGACTGTTAAATTTGTCCTGGATTATGTTTTCTAAAAATGCTCCCACCACTGACTGCCATGCAGTTGCTGGGTCTTTTGGCATCACCCCTTGATCTAACGAGGAGCGGAAGATTGTGGTCAGTGTTTCCGCATTTCGAGCCTCAGATGTATATGATCTGGTCCTGGACTTATCAATCTTAAATACACCCAACCTTTCTAAAACTTTCAATTTATCAATTTTACATCCGATGTTTTGGGGAAGGTGGTGAACATGAGAACATAATATAACATAACATAATAACTAGGGGCAGGAGTAGGCAATTTGGGCCCTCAAGCCTGCTCTGCCATTCAATAAGATCATGGCTGATCTTTTTGTGGACTCAGCTCCACTTACCCACCCGTTCATCATAACCCTTAATTCCTTTACTGTTCAAAAACTTATCTATCTTTGCCTTAAAAACATTCAACGAGGTAGCCTCAGCTTCACTGGGCAGGGAATTCCACAGATTTACAGCCCTTTGCGTGAAGCAGTTCCTCCTTAAGTTGCATATACATTCAGCCAGGTTCTCACTTGGTTATCAACCTGACCTCCATCATTCACATTTTGGCTTCATCTTACTCTACGGGTGGGATTTACCGACCAACCCGCTGCATGTTTTGCAGCCATGGAGGCAGCCCGCCAGTGGGATTTACCTACCTCGCCGTTATCAATGGGATTTCCAGATGACTGCACCCCTTGTTGCCAGGAAAACCGAGCGCCAGTGTGGGTCCGGAATATCCCACCGGCGTGAAGAGTCAGTAGATTGCGCTCAATATTTCTATCTTCATCCAGTTTAGCTCAGTTGGCTAGACAGCTGGGGCGGGATTCTGCACTGGCGGGATTGTCCGTTTTGCCGTGGGTTTGCCTTGAGCTCGTGGGTTTCCCGACAGCGTGGGGATGCCCCACAATGGGAAACCCCATTGACCGTCCGGCGTAACGGAGAATCCCGCCGGCGGGTCGAGGCAGAAATGTGGCGCGACGGAGAATCCAGCCCCCTGTTTCTGATACAGGGTGAGATCAACAGCATGGGTTCAATACCTCTACTGGGCTGAGATTACTTGAAGGCCCGCCTTCTTAACCTCACCCCTTGCCCTTGATCCTCAGGTTAAATCACCACCAGTCAGCTCTCCCTGTCACAGGGCAAAGCAGCCTATGGTCATCTGGGACTATGGCAACTACTTTTTTTTTATACTTGGACAATTAAAATCAATATGAAAATCTTCCAACACTTCAATGATGTCAATTCAATCAAACCTCTACAATGTCCCACAGCTCTATATCCCATCATGCACCTTCTGTTTGTCATCTCTGGTCTTCTATTTCCATTCCATCCTGCAGGTGGCACTGTCTTCAACCATTCCACTCCAACATTGGGGATCCTGAATATCATCGGACCATGATCTTCATAGTTATTGTGGGATTGCAGCCACCAGTGCCTCCAACACTAACCCTGTATGTAGAGTTTGTGGTAACTTGTTTACATCCCGTAACAGCCTCCCCGAACAGGTGCCGGAATGTGGCGACTAGGGGCTTTTCACAGTAACTTCATTTGAAGCCTACTTGTGACAATAAGCGATTTTCATTTCATTTTCATTTCATCCCTGCAGCAGGAACCCATGGCCCAGGGTACACAAAGTATGTGCACCATATCCCATTTCCACCCAGCCAGAAACTCTGGTGTTCGGCTGTTTATTTATTTATTATCTGTTGGTGGGGTGGGAGTGATGTGAGTGAGAGAAGACAGGGGCCCCACCTGCCCTGGAGAATTATTATTATTTTTTTCATTCTTTTGGCTTCCTTACTAAGGGGATTAATAGGAATGCATAGTAAATTCTATCTTTGGGTAGGGCGGCTCAGTGGCGCAGTGGTTAGCACAGCTGCCTCACGGTGCCGAGGTCTCAGGTTCGATCCTGGCTCTGGGTCACTGTCCGTGTGGAGTTTGCACATTCTCCCCGTGTTTGCGGCGCAAAACCAGTGCGGAAGGGGCTTGGCACCATGCCAACCAGCTCCAAAGGGCCTCCGCCGGCTGGTGCGAGTTGGCGCATGCGCGGGACCGCCAGCGTGTGCTGGCGTCAACCCAGCACATGCGCAGGGGGGTTCATCTCCGCACATGGCCATGGCGGAGGTCCACAGCAGCTGGTGCGGAGGGAAAGAGTGCCCCCACGGCACAGGCCCGCCCACGGATTGTTGGGCACCTTTCACGGGCCAGGCCACCGTGGGGGCTCCCCCCGGGGCCAGATCCCCCGCGCGCCCCCCCCCCCCCCCCGAGGACCCCAGAGGATGCCCGCAGACTGGCTCCCGCCGGTGAGTACCAGGTCTAATTTACGCCGGCAGGACCGGCTTAAAACGGGTGGCCGCTCGGCCCATTGTGGGCCGGAGAATCGCCGGGGGGGGGCACTGCCAGCGGCGCCGACCGGTGCGGCGCGATTCCCACCCCCGCCAAAACCCCAACACGGGTGAATTCGGCAGCGGGCGGGGCGGGATTCACACCGGCCCCCAGCAATTCTCCGGCCCGGCGGGGGGTGAGAGAATACCGTCCCGAGTGTCCGTAACATGAGGTGAACTAACTACATATTTAGACCTATGATAGTCAAGGGAGTTGTGTAAATTCTGTAGGAGGGAATTTAGTGAAAGCCGGACCCCTAACTCAGATGATTCCCACACACCTGTGACAAACCTTCCTCATTCACCTGAGGAAGGAGCAGTGCTCCGAAAGCTGGTGATTTGAAACAAACCTGTTGGACTTTAACCTGGTATTGTAAGACTTCTTACTGTGCTCACCCCAGTCCAAAGCCGGCATCTCCACATCAAACCCAAAGGAGAGAGAGAGAATAAGAAAACAGTAGCGAAATGGCAGCGTGCCCAGAGTAGAATTGACCCAGTGGGTCACATACTACAGTAAATTTGAAAGTGTTGGGGACCAAAGTCAATAATTAGGCTACGGATCCTCGAGGTTAAAAAGTGCAGCACAGGTGCATCAGCGCTCCTCTCATCGGGTGGTGGCTGTTTACCCACCCCCTCCTGTACTATTTGGCACTGTTAACCATCCTGTAGTTGGTAAGTTTGTTAGTATTGACGTAAACCGGGCCTGCTTTCCGTATCTGTACTGTTAGATACTGAGTAGAATAATTAGCTGAGAAACAGTTAAAAGAAGTGAACAAAAATCAAGGGTCCCAGATCTGAAGTCTAGAAATAGGGAAAGGATATTCAAATCACCTTGTGGAAGGTGGCCAGTGACAAAAAGCTCCTCGAGGGATCCTTTGTGTCAAAGGGGCGAGGGGGATATAGGTTTTAGAAGAAGTCAGTATGGAAATATGAGTTTCAGTAGCAGTCAGTGAGGAAATCTGTTTTCGGGATAGCTCGGGATTATCTCGAGATTAAAAGAAACACAAGTGCGTCTTGTTACATGAGTTTTAAAAATCAGTGTGAAAATTTGTGCCCTGGATAGTCTGGGATTATCCAGAGAAACAAAACTAGTGAGTCATGCGGCAGGATTCTCTGTTTCTGAGACTACGTGTTGACGGCAACACAGAATACGTGGGGCGGGATTCTCCGATCCCCCGCCGGGTCGGAGAATCGCCGGGGGGCGGCGTGAGTCCCACCCCGCCTCCCCGACGCCGGCTGCCGAATTCTCCGGCGCCGGGGTTTTGGTGGGGGCGGGAATCGCGCCGCGCTGGTTGGGGGCCATTGGCAGCGCCCCCCCCCCCCCCAGCGATTCTCCGCCCGGCGATGGGCCGGGCGACCGCCCGTTTTCGGCCGGTCCCGCCAGCGTAAATCAAACCAGGTCCGTACCGGTGGGTCCTGGCTCTGCAGGCGGCCTGCAGAGTCCTCAGGGCAAGACGGGGGGATCAGGCCCTGGGGGTGCCCCCACGGTGGCCTGGCCCGCGATCGGGGCCCACCGATCCGCGGGCGGGCCTGTGCCATGGGGGCACTCTTTCCCTCCGCTCCGGCTGTTGTCAACCTCCGCCATGGCCGGCGCAGAGAAGAAACCCCCTGCGCATGCACTGGGATGACGCCAGCACACGCTGGCGCTCCGCGCATGTGCAAACTCACGCCGGTTGGTGCGGCGCCATGTCCTTCCGCGCCGGTGTGCACGGTGCCAACCCCACCAGCGCCGGCCTAGCCCCTGAAGCTGCGGAGGATTCCACACCTTGCGGGCGGCCTGATGCCGGAGTGGTTCACGCCACTCCTCGGCGCCGGTACGGCCCGCCCTGCCGGGAAGGGGAGAA